>NC_090841.1:55279599-55904599 GCF_028021215.1 Eschrichtius robustus | reverse complement strand
ATATTTTCTGTTTCTTCATGACTCAGCCTTGGCAGATTGTGTGCTTCTGGGAATTTATTCATTTCTTTTAGGTTGTCCAATTTGTTGCCAAGTAATTGTTCATTGTACTCTCCTATGATTCGTTGCATTTATTTGATATCAGTGGTAATATCTCCTCTTTTGTTTTTTACTTTATTTATTGGAGTCTTCTCTCTTTGTTTCTTGGTGAGTCTATCTAAAAATTTGTCAGTTTTGTTAATCTCTTCAAAGAAAAAAGCTCTTAGTTTCATTTATCTTTTCTCTTTTTAGTCTCTATTTTATTTATCTCCATTCTATTTATTTCCTTCTTTCTACTAACTTTGGTCTTTGTTTTTTCTTCTGTTTCTAGTTCCTTGAGATGTAAACTTAGGTTGTTTACTTGAGATCTTTCTTGTTTCTTAATGTAGGCATTTATTGCTATAAACTCCCTTCATAGAACTGCTTTTTCTACATCCCATAAAATCTGGTATGTTGTATTTCCATTTTTTTATCTCAAGGTATTTTTTAACTTCTCTTTTCATCTATCTGTACCTCCTCCTTATTCAGAAACATGTTGTTTAATCTTCATAGGTTTATGAATTTTCCAGTTTTTTATTGTAATTGATTCTAGTTTCATATTACTGTGGTCAGAAAAGATGCTTGACATGATTTCAATCTTCTTAAATTTAAGACTTGTTTTGCAGCCTAACATATCAGTTCTAGAGAATGTTCCATATGCCCTTGAGAAGAAAGTGCATTCTGTTGCTTTTGGATGGAATGTTCTGTATGTCTTTTAAGTCCATCTTGTCCAATGTGTCATTTATAGCCAATGTTTCCATATTGATTTTCTGTCTGGATGATCTATCCATTCATGAAAGTGGAGTATTAAAGTCCCCTACTATTATTGTATTACTGTCTATTTTTCCCCTTTAGGTCTGTTGATATTGGATTTATATATTTAAATTCTCCTACCTTAGATACATAAATAAATATCCTCTTTTGGAGTAAAAATATTTCTTATCTTTTTCTAATTGCTGAAAATAATTTAATGGCTTGACAATATGCTCATGTTAGGTAAAAATATATGTCATTTATCAAAATCATATTTAGGTTTACTTAATATATCATAGTAATGTAGCAGATAGGGAAGTTAAAGAATCCAGTTTATGAGTTCAACTGAGAGTTTGAGTCTCTTAAGTGTAGCCCTCACACGTGAAGAAAGTCTAAGCACATTGGTGTTTAATGCTACAAAGTTTTATATTTTCCTGTGACTGAGCTTTGTATATTTGGAATATAACTGACCAAATATGTGGTCAGTTGTGGTGGTTGTTTTGGGAGCTGTTCTTATTTTTCTTTTATTTTGAAATGGTAATAAAGAGTAATATTTGAGAGCTCAGTTATTTGCATTACATAATTGAGCTTTATCACTTACTATAACACCATTTGAGGATATACATTTCTCCATTATTCACTGTTTGGTCCAAGTTTTAAAAATCAAATGATGATAGGATATAGGATGTCTACTTTCCAAGTATATTCATAGAAAGTTTTGATACTTTTCTCTTTTGATTTTTTTCCCCCAAGTTATAAGAGTGTGCTGGCAGCAACATTTCTCAGGAGCCTGAGGAGCTTAAAAAAGTTGGAGGGACTCTGCTGTGGTCCCTACTGTCAGGAAAGTGCATGGTGAGGTTTGTTTTGGTGATGTTATTGTTTGCTGTCCTTCTGATCTTTGTCAGTACCTCTGTGTGTCAGTGGCTCCAAATTGTGAAAGACAGCCAGGATATAAGGAAGCCGCTGACTCTGTTCTCTTCAGTGCCTTCTTTAGATATCTGATTTCTTTTTGCAAAAGTTTTTCTGGTTCTGTGATGGCTTATCCCATGAGAACAGATCCTTAGAGTCTACACTTTATCAGCCTCCTGCACTTCATAATCTGATTTTCCTAAAGTTTCCAAAATACCTGGGAAATTTAGCATTATGCTTTCAAAATAATTCTGAAAATGTACCTGTAAGTTTTCTTTCTCTTTCTTTTTTTCTCTTCTTTCCTTTTTTCCTTCCTTCACTGCTAATTTATAGGACTTTGGGTCCTTATTTCTGTATCTTATTAGTTATATCTTATTTTTTCTTTTTTCACTGTGCCATCTCTCTGCCTTCTTTTGGTGGCAAAAGAAGAAATGTTATTTGTTTCCATGAGAGAAGAATCTTAAAAAAATATATATATATTTAGAAAAGTTAAGTATTTGCAGTAGAATTCTTAAATTAGTGGTTTCCCTGCTTAGAAGAAGTAATACTATTACTATACTATACTAATACTAATAACACTATTACTCAGTGTCTATAAGATTCTCATATTGATATGACATTATTCAGGGAAAATATATATATATATATATATATATATACACAAAAATCATAATGTTATTTATAATGATTACACCTATATTCTAGATTGACAATCATAAAGAGTTTACTATATAGATAATATTACAGTTGGTTTAAATTAAAAGAAATGCATGTAAATTTAAAATATGTAAAGTTAAGAATGACTATAAGCTGTTCAACTAGAAGCTTGGTATAATTTTCTATTCAGGATATGAGGGATAACTAGTCATGTTAACACTATTCTTAATTGATTGTGTGGATATCTAGAAGAATACAACTTCTGTACTGACCTGTCCTAAAATATTAGAATGGTATGTGACGACATAGCTTGCAGCATTTTTGTCTTCCTATTTTCCCCTTTAAATAGTATATTAATCTAATAGTATATTAGTTTAAAAGCTATATATTTGCTCCTCATATTAAAAGTAAATAATTTTCAAGTTTTTAGTGAATTGAAATAATTTTTAAAAGGAGAGGACTGTTTCTCATACCACCCCCCCGCAATAGTGGAATGGAACAGGCCAACATGAACATTTCTCTAATCAATAATGGAGCAAAGAGTGAGGAAGAATAATATCTATCTTTTTAGCTTAAATACAAGGAGGCAAGAAATTACTTGCTATTTTTAGAAGTATAATTATTTAATAGTATATTCACACATAAAAACTTTAAAAATTTCTTGTAACTCAAATATAATCTTAAATCTCTATTTAATCTAGAACAGCAACTTATTATATCACTAAATTGAAATTTATACCAATGAAGAGATTTTCTTAGGCTGAATTAAAATGTTAGAATATTAATCTAGTGCTTTGCCACTTATGAATAAATATCATTTTTTCAGGATTTTCCTCAACATTTTTATCTCATTTTATTCTGTGGTCTACTAACATCTTGTTGAGCAGTTTCATCCATCCTATTCCTTGGCACTGAGATCTATCTTTATTGCCATGGGATTGGTTGGAGTCATCCATTTGGACAATATACTCACGTTCTAACAGCTTATGACTATAGTTACCTTTTTCTTATACTTCCCCTCAAAGATTTTCTTAACTCAGAATTCCAGTTTTCACAGAATTAGGAGCCTAACAACACTGAGGCCCCTAGAATTTTGGATAGCTTTTTCTTTTTAACCTTGATTGGAGATTCATGAGCCTCAGGCTGTACGCTGGCCAATTAATCCAGGCACTTGATTAACATGGCTTCTGTACTACTCACTGGCCACGTGTAGTCACACTGGTTAGTGCATGGAGAGAGAACCAAATAGGAAGATGCATGTACCCACCATGCCCCTATATTTGCACTCCCTAGCAAGTAAACCATGTTTTCTAATGTCTCATGACTCTACCCAAGCCTTAGTCAAAAGAACTGAGGCAGTGTATCCTCCATAGGCTTCCCCTTTGACACCTCTTTATGATACTTCCCACTTAAAAGATTTATATAGCCATTTTTTTACTTAATGTGGTATGCAGTATGATACTATTTTGATAACGTATCAACTTAGAAACTTTTTACTTAAAAAAAGACAATATAAACACAAATTGTGGATCAAATCATTCTTAAGACAAAATTTTATAAATAGATATTTTGAAGTCTATTGTGTTGTACAGGTATGCCCTTTTAGGTTCTGAATGAATTGCTAGGTCCTGACTTTAAACGGTAACTCTGTTTTTGGTCATGCCAAAACCCTTTCATGTATTTTGAAACAGAATTTGCAATAAAAAGAGAATTATTAAAAATACATGAAAGTGGTAAGAAGAAACTTGGGATAAGGCTACTAGTGTCTGTTCAGTTCCTTAGGAAAGATGAAAGGTAACAAACATATCAAGATATATCATGTTTACTCTAAAAATATGGAGATAGCTTTTCATGTGAAATATATTCCATTTAATTAATTTTAGGTAGTCTTGAGAAACAAAATGATTCAACATAATTGCTATCTGAATTTTCATGAATAAGAGTCTAATTGGAGGTTATTATCATACCTTTGTTAAATGATTAGTTCCACAAGATAAAATCAAAATGATTGCTCATGAAGTACAGTCTTACCTTGCACAGAAAATGACTAAATCAAGAACATGTAAATCAAGAAGGTGATTCAAGAATGGAAAGTGTATGGATAAGTATATGTATGTTATTTTACTTAAACATTAAAATGCTTCTAAACTTAATTTTCTGATTTTATTATTCATGAAATTTTCTAAAACTTCATGTATTTGAAATTTAAATAATGTAACATTATCAAGAGGAGCTGAAGTATATGAAACATTTAAAAGTATGACAAGAATTAAGTTTGTGTTTATTAAAATCAATTGCTTTTTGAGGCATCTAAATAAAATTTAAATGTTACACTTAAGGAGTATTAATTGTGAGATTGTTATTCACTATAGTAGTTTTTAAAAAAAAATTTTTGGGAGTATAGTTGCTTTACAATGTTTTGTTAGTTTCTGCTGTACAGCAAAGTGAATCAGCTATGTGTATACATATATCCCCTCTTTTTTGGATTTCCTTTCCATTCAGGTCACCACAGAGCATTGAGTAGTTCCCTGTGCTATACAGTGGGTTCTCATTAGTTATCTATTTTATACATAGTGGTGTGTATATGTCAGTCCCAATCTCCCAATTCATCCCACCTCTCCTTGCCCCCTTGGAATCCATATGTTTTTCCTCTACGTCTGTGTCTCTATTTCTGCTTTGCAAATAAGTTCATCTGTATCATTTTTCTAGATTCCACATATAAGCGATCTTATACAATATTTGTTTTTCTCTTTCTGAGTTACTTCACCCTGTTTGACAGTTTCTAGGTCCATCCACGTCTCTGTAAATGGCACAATTTCATTCCTTTTTATGGCTAATATTCCAATGTATATATGTACCACATCTTATTTAAATTTCTTCTATAGTGCTTTTAAAGAAATCAAAATAAGAAAAATCATTTAAGCATATCAGTTTGAGAATCTTTCCCTGCTCATTTGTGTTCCATGCTTATATGGCATTCCCAAAATCTATTAATTGTACATGTCTTATTAGCCTTCAACTTGCTGTTAACTGTAGACTTAATATATTTGTAATTTACTATATACATTATAAAATGCTAAAATAGTGTCCCTATGATAAGTTAAATTTGAGGGTCAAATAATTATAATAACACAAATCAAAAGAAGTCATTTTTAGAATTTTAGAGTAGAATAAATTGGCAATGTTAAAAAGCATTAATAACAGATTTTCTAAAAACAGAGTTTAGGTATAGGGTAATGGAGCAGAATTAACAAGTTTCTTGTTTTCCCTGTTAGAGTAGGGAAAGGGTTGGGCTAGGTATTAATACATGTAAATATGATAGTCTTTGAGCTACAATCCCACTGATAATGGGAACCTCATTTGCTCCTTTCTCAATTGACTTTTGCCTTAACATTATTAGGTTGGACGATCAAGCTGTAATTTATTCTTTCTAGTACAAAAGGTCAAGAAATACTAAATATGAAGGCTGTTATGTGACAAATATATTAAAACACTGGGTGAGGTATTTTATTTTGTCCTTTTTTTTTTGGTAGCAAATAACATGGAAAACATTTTCCATTGTTTAAAAAACCCAAGTATACCTAATGCAAAACAAAGAACAGGAAATAAAACAGCAGTTCTGCAGGAAATACAAGAGATTTAAAATATTAGGGTGCATAGAACTTGCTGAGTTCAATTAGAACCAGTTTGTAAAGGGTACTGGCTGGGCTGTTAATGACTTCGGATATTTGCTATGGTGAGTAAAATTCAAAAATAGAGTTCTAGGCAGAGGATTAACATGGATAGATTTAATTTTTTTCTGAAAATTACAGAGGATGGATAGAAGTGGAGAATAGACTGCTGGAAGAGAAACAACTTACAAGCCTGGTATAAGGAGATAATGAGGGTCTGAGTAAAAAGACAAATGCAGATGGGAAAACAACCAGATTCTGCAGACAGTTCTGCTTAATCTTTCTACCAAGTAGGGTAAAGGTTTTGTTTACAGTATCTTTTGAAAACCTCAGACATTGAATAAGTCTCTGAATTTGGGTATTTCTAAGTCTGCAGTAAAATATGCTTGAGCTAAAATGATTTCATTGGTCAGTGTGACAGTGTTATCTAGTACAGTAGCCTGTTGGTTTACACAGGGAGAATTCCTCCTATAACCGGAAAAAGGAAAAAAGAAAAAACAAGAATGAATAGAAAAGAAAATTTTTTGATTTCAAACCAGTGTAACCAGTTTGCATATGAATTTTTAAAAGAATAACCCCACTGCCTTTTTTTACCTCCTTTTTAATGAGTAGTAAATAGTGTTGAGTAATAGTATTGTTCCCTGTAAGTATGGAAACCACTAATTTAAGAATTCTACTGCAAATAGTTAACTTGAGTTTTCAAAATATATTAATCTAGTTCTATAATATTTCTATCACCTGAAAAAGACCCCACTCCCATCCCTTCCCTAGGCAAACACTAATCTTCTGTCTCTAAAATTTGCCTTTTCTGGAAACTTCATATAATAGAATATACAATATGTGATTTTTGTGTTTGACTTTTTTACTTAGCATAATGTTTTTGCAATCATCCGTTTTGTAGCATGTATCAGTACTTTATTATTTTAAGTTGTTGAACAGTATTTTATTGCATGGATATACTACCATTTTATTTATCTGTACACTAATTGATGGACATTTGGGTTGTTCATGTTTTTCGAATTGATGACTAGTTCTCCCACACACTGCATATCTGTGCCTTTCTGTGGATGTATGCTTCCATTTCTCTTGGCTAGATACCTACGAGAGAAATTGGTGTGTTATATTTTAAGTTTATGTTTAACATTTTAAGAAACCGTTTGACTGTTTTTCAAAGTCGCTTCATCATTTCCACAAGCAAAGTATGAGGGCTTCAGTTTCTCCATACCCTCATAAACACATTTTAATGATCTCTTTTTGATTATAGACATCCTAGTGATTATCTAGTGGCATCTTGATTTTTATTTAGAGCTGGCGATGGTGTGGTTGTTTTGTTATTCATGAATTTGTGTTGAATTTTATATAATGCTTTTCTACGTCTATTGTAGTATGTTTTTCTCTTCTGATCTGTGAATGTTCTGAAATGTATTTCCTAATATTAATATGTCGTACATTTCTGGGCTAAACAATGTTGCCAGAAATGTCTGAGCACTGTAGGATTTGGTTGTTATATATTTTTCTTAGTAATTTTCCATTACTATTTTTTATAATTTTGGGCTATAATTTTCTATTGTATACTAACACAATCATTTTTAATCAAGGTCATAGAACAGTATAAACAGTAATGAGTCAATTTACTTTCCTGTGTCATCTTGAAACAATTTCAGATAAAGGCTTTTTTAATTAGGATGTTGTCTAAATTATCAACATTCTCAAATGCATTTATATAAATTGTTTGTAATAGTCTATTTTTATCATTATTACTAAGTCTTGTTGCTGCTCTCATTCTAATCCCTTATAGTGCAAGGTTCTTAGAAAACTGTGTTTCCTAATATCCCCTCATATTACATATGTTAATATTGTCCAGTGTTTTAATTCCAACTTGTTTTATTTTCCACCAGAATTGTCCATTATTTTTATTTTTGTTTATGCTGTCAGTCAGTGATAAAGTTTTGAATACCAATTTCTTTGTTCAAATTTCTTTCTTGAAACTCTGATCTTGGGTTCATTTTCTTGCTTTCTAAAGAATTTTCTTTAGACTTTTTTTGTTGGGAGCTTACCATCTGTCAGTGGAAAATGTTATGGGTTTATTATTTGTTTATTGGCATGTAATTTCATTGTGAATTGTCATTTATTTGCTTCTTTTCTTCTTGGTTATATGACTAAAGTTCCCTGGAGCATAATATGACACCAAGATTTTTAAGAGCAAACGATTTTTAGGGAACACGGGGGAAGGGAGGGAAGCTGCATCAGGCAAAGGAGTATGTTAGGATGAGCTACAGTTTCAGATAGGGCCACCATTGAACCCATGGACCTCTGAAGCTAGGATGGCCCTTCAGAGTCATTCTGAGTCGAGTGAGAAAGCTGAGCCTTCCTTCTCTTAAAGGATCAGTCTTTGGACCCCAGCTGCCCTAAGGAAGGGGTGGTGATTTGGGTGGAGGCAGCTCTCCTCTGTAGGGGTGATTCCTGAGGAAGGCTGCTAACTGCAAGTTGTCAAGTGACAGCATTTACAGCGAGTGGAGTAAAAAACCATTCATTCTTAAAGTGGGATCTGGATAGAATATCACAGTGTTCCCCTATAGGTTCAAAAAATTGAGAATATTGGGAAATCCCTGGCAGTCCAGTGGTTAGGACTCCGCACTTCCACTGCAGGGGACGTGGGTTCGATCCCTGGTGGGGAATTAAGATCCTGCATGCCGCGGGGCTGACAAAGCAACCAAAAAATGAGAGTATTTTCTCATTGTCTTCTGGGCTTTCAGTATTTTTCTGGTGTGAACCATTAACCTGTCGTAATCTAAAGTAGCCTTTCTTTTCTGTTAATTTTTTTTTTTTTTTGCTTGTTTTCCAGTTATATATGGTTCCTTCCTTTTCTCTGCATCTTTATAATTCTACTTGCTATTAGTTTTACTTCCTGAATCAGAGGAGAAATGCTTTTAGTTATCTTTAAAAAAAGATTCTTAAACATTACCCCTTATTCCGGCATTTACTGTCATCTTCTGGTAACTCTATTAGATACATGTTGGGATAAAATTTACTAATTTTATCCCTGGACATCTGAAACTGCCTTTGACACTTTCCTTGTTTTTTCTCCATGTACTGATTGTTGATTAATTCATATATCTTCCAGTTATCTAGCATTTCCTTCAGCAAAATTTAAATTCTCATTTAATCCATGCAACTAAACTTTTGTTCCCATCTTTATATATTTATTATTTCCCAAAATTCTGTTTTTATGTAAATCTTTCTAGTATTTTTAGTAGAATATTCTTTTCTAATGTTTAAAATTTATTTAATCATGTTATGGTTATATCTTAATGTACTTTATCTGGGTTTCGGGGGTCCAAATCCACAGATTATTTTCCTGGTGATTCTCACTCAGGTTGGCTTATTTCTTTATATAATTTATATATTTGGTGAGGTCAGTATTATGTTATCTGTGGAAATGCAGTTTGTCTTGGGCTTAAGGTGTTTCACTCCAAGGAATGTTTGTTTCTTGTTTGAGCCACTTCGGAGTTATTTTTTTTTTTTTTTTCACACACACACACTGTATTTTATTTTTACAAGAGATAAATAGACTGACACCAAGCATTGTACATGGATGACCACAACAAAAGCAACGATGATTGCAATTACCAAACATGAAACACACTCATACTATGTCATAATATTGACATTCAGTCCAGTAATCCTCCACTGTAACAGCTCCTTTACTTTGCAGTGAAAATTGATTTGTACATTCTTTGCCTCTGAGTCCTTGTGGGATTTTTTTTTTTTTTAAATTCAGACAGAAAGTCACAAAAATTATACTCATCCTCATCAGTTCACTCAGTCCCATGTAATTAATTATTTTTTTTTCATCTTGATCTTTTGTTAGCACTTTTATGAGTTCATCAGTTTTTCATTAGAGTTCTGAAAATGCTTATTCATTCAGTTCAGCAGTACAGTCAGTTACCAGAAACCTGTACTTGTCAGAGTCTTTTCCATGAATTTCTTGAAGATGGAACCCTTTTATAGGAACATATTTGCAAAATCATCAGAGTACACCCAGAACTGTCTGTAAATGACAAAAGACTTAAAAATGACCACGGTTAAAGATTTGATGAAAGTTCATAATAATGCAGTTGAAAAGAAAATTAATTATTTCTGAGATATACATTTTAAAGTAATAACTAGGATTATTACTTATAACATTATACCAGAACATAAGATTTTTAGAAATTTCATGTAATGTCTGAAACATTTATATTAACATATTTCCATACATATTTCCATACAAATACAAATATAAGATTTTTAGAAATTTCATGTAATGTCTGAAACATTTATATTAACATATTTCCATACAAATACAAATATAAGATTTTTAGAAATTTCATGTAATGTCTGAAACATTTATATTAACATATTTCCATACAAATAACCCAATGAAAGTTTAGTATTAGTTGTTTTGTTTGTTTTTTTATACTGCAGGTTCTTATTAGGCATCAATTTTATACACATCAGTGTATACATGTCAATCCCAATCGCCCAATTCAGCACACCACCATCCCCACCCTACCGCAGTTTTCCCCCCTTGGTGTCCATATGTCCATTCTCTACATCTGTGTCTCAACTTCTGCCCTGCAAACTGGCTCATCTGTACCATTTTTCTAGGTTCCACATACATGCATTAATATACGATATTTGTTTTTCTCTTTCTGACTTACTTCACTCTGTATGACAGTCTCTAGATCCATCCACGTCTCAACAAATGACTCAATTTCGTTCCTTTTTATGGCTGAGTAATATTCCATTGTATATATGTACCACAACTTCTTTATCCATTCGTCTGCTGATGGGCATTTAGGTTGCTTCCATGACCTGGCTATTGTAAATAGTGCTGCAATGAACATTCGGGTGCATGTGTCTTTTTGAATTACGGTTTTCTCTGGGTATATGCCCAGTAGTGGGATTGCTGGGTCATATGGTAATTCTAATTTTAGTTTTTTAAGGAACCTCCATATTGTTCTCCATAGTGGCTGTATCAATTTACATTCCCACCAACAGTGCAAGAGGGTTCCCTTTTCTCCACACCCTCTCCAGCATTTGTTGTTTGTAGATTTTCTGATGATGCCCATTCTAACAGGAGTGAGGTGATACCTCATTGTAGTTTTGATTTGCATTTCTCTAATAATTAGTGATGTTGAGCATCTTTTCATGTGCTTCGTGGCCGTCTGTATGTCTTCTTTGGAGAAATGTCTATTTAGGTCTTCTGCCCATTTTTGGATTGGGGTGTTTGTTTCTTTGATATTGAGCTGAATGAGCTGTTTATATATTTTGGAGATTAATCCTTTGTCCGTTGATTCATTTGCAAATATTTTCTCCCATTCTGAGGGTTGTCTTTTCGTCTTGTTTATGGTTTCCTTTGCTGTGCAAAAGCTTTTAAGTTTCATTAGGTCCCATTTGTTTATTTTTGTTTTTATTTCCATTACTCTAGGAGGTGGATCAAAAAAGATCTTGCTGTGATTTATGTCAAAGAGTGTTCTTCCTATGTTTTCCTCTAAGAGTTTTATAGTGTCCAGTCTTATATTTAGGTCTCTAATCCATTTTGAGTTTATTTTTGTGTATGGTGTTAGGGAGTATTCTAATTTCATTCTTTTACATGTAGCTGTCCAGTTTTCCCAGCACCACTTATTGAAGAGACTGTCTTTTCTCCATTGTATATCTTTGCCTCCTTTGTCATAGATTAGTTGACCATAGGTGCGTGGGTTAATCTCTGGGCTTTCTATCTTGTTCCATTGATCTATGTTTCTGTTTTTGTGCCAGTACCATATTGTCTTGATTACTGTAGCTTTGTAGTATAGTCTGAAGTCAGGGAGTCTGATTCCTCCAGCTCCGTTTTTTTCCCTCAAGACTGCTTTGGCTATTCAGGGTCTTTTGTGTCTCCATACAAATTTTAAGATGATTTGTTCTAGCTCCGTAAAAAATGCCATTGGTAATTTGATAGGGATTGCATTGAATCTGTAGATTGCTTTGGGTAGTATACTCATTTTCACAATGTTGATTCTTCCAATCCAAGAACATGGTATATCTCTCCATCTGTTGGTATCATCTTTAATTTCTTTCATCAGTGTCTTATAGTTTTCTGCATACAGGTCTTTTGTCTCCCTAGGTAGGTTTACTCCTAGGTATTTTATTCTTTTTGTTGCAATGGTAAATGGGAGTGTTTCCATAATTTCTCTTTCAGATTTTTCATCATTAGTGTATAGGAATGCAGGAGATTTCTGTGCATTAATTTTGTATCCTGCAACTTTACCATATTCATTAATTAGCTCTAGGAGTTTTCTGGTGGCAGTTTTAGGATTCTCTATGTATAGTATCATGTCATCCGCAAACAGTGACAGTTTTACTTCTTCTTTTCCAATTTGTATTCCTTTTATTTCTTTTTCTTCTCTGATTGCCGTGGCTAGGACTTCGAGAACTATGTTGAATAATAGTGGTGAGAGTGGACATCCTTGTCTCGTTCCTGATCTTAGAGGAAATGCTTTCAGTTTTTCACCATTGAGAATGATGTTTGCTGTGGGTTTGTCATATATGGCCTTTATTATGTTGAGGTAGGTTCCCTCTATGCCCACTTTCTGGAGAGTTTTTATCAGAAATGGGTGTTGAATTTTGTCAAAAGCTTTTTCTGCATCTATTGAGATGATCATATGGCTTTTATTCTTCAATTTGTTAATATGGTGTATCACATTGATTGATTTGCGTATATTGAAGAATCCTTGCATCCCTGGGATAAATCCCACTTGATCGTGGTGTATGATCCTTTTAATGTGTTGTTGGATTCTGTTTGCTAGTATTTTGTTGAGGATTTTTGCATCTATATTCATCAGTGATATTGGTCTGTAATTTTCTTTTTTTGTAGTGTCTCTGTCTGGTTTTGGTATCAGGGTGATGGTGGCCTCATAGAATGAGTTTGGGAGTGTTCCTTCCTCTGCAATTTTTTGGAAGAGTTTGAGAAGGATGGGTGTTAGCTCTTCTCTAAATGTTTGATAGAATTCACCTGTGAAGCCATCTGGTCCTGGACTTTTGTTTGTTGGAAGATTTTTAATCACAGTTTCAATTTCATTATTTGTGATTGGTCTGTTCATATTTTCTATTTCTTCCTGATTCAGTCTTGGAAGTTTATACCTTTCTAAGAATTTGTCCATTTCTTCCAGGTTGTCCATTTTATTGGCATAAAGTTGCTTGTAGTAGTCTCTTAGGATGCTTTGTGTTTCTGCGGTGTCTGTTGTAACTTCTCCTTTTTCATTTCTGATTTTATTGATTTGAGTCCTCTCCCTCTTTTTCTTGATGAGTCTGGCTAATGGCTTATCAATTTTGTTTATCTTCTCAAAGAACCAGCTTTTAGTTTTATTGATGTTTGCTATTGTTTTCTTTGTTTCTATTTCATTTATTTCTGCTCTGATCTTTATGATTTCTTTCCTTCTGCTAACTTTGGGTTTTGTTTGTTCTTCTTTCTCTAGTTTCTTTAGGTGTAAGGTTAGATTGTTTACTTGAGATTTTTCTTGTTTCTTTAGGTAGGCTTGTATAGCTATAAACTTACCTCTTAGCACCGCTTTTGCTGCATCCCATAGGTTTTGGGTCGTCGTGTTTTCATTGTCATTTGTCTCTAGGTATTTTTTGATTTCCTCTTTGATTTCTTCAGTGATCTCTTGGTTATTTAGTAACGTATTGTTTAGCCTCCATGTGTTTGTCTTTTTTACGTTTTTTTCCCTGTAATTCATTTCTAATCTCATAGCGTTGTGGTCAGAAAAGATGCTTGATATGATTTCAATTTTCTTAAATTTACTGAGGCTTGATTTGTGACCCAAGATGTGATCTATCCTGGAGAATGTTCCGTGCGCACTTGAGAAGAACGTGTAATCTGCTGTTTTTGGATGGAATGTCCTATATATATCAGTTAAATCTATCTGGTCTATTGTGTCATTTAAAGCTTCTGTTTCCTTATTTATTTTCATTTTGGATGATCTGTCCATTGGTGTAAGTGAAGTGTTAAAGTCCCCCACTATTACTGTGTTACTGTCGATTTCCTCTTTTATAGCTGTTAGCAGTTGCCTTATGTATTGAGGTGCTCCTATGTTGGGTGCATATATATTTATAATTGTTATATCTTCGTCTTGGATTGATCCCTGGATCATTATGTAGTGTCCTTCCTTGTCTCTTGTAACATTCTTTATTTTAAAGTCTATTTTATCTGCTATGAGTATAGCTACTCCAGCTTTCTTTTGATTTCCATTTGCATGGAATATCTTTTTCCATCCCCTCACTTTCAGTCTGTATGTGTCCCTAGGTCTAAAGTGGGTCTCTTGTAGACAGCATATATATGGGTCTTGTTTTTGTATCCATTCAGCCAGTCTATGTCTTTTGGTTGGGGCATTTAATCCATTCACGTTTAAGGTAATTATCGATATGTATGTTCCTATGACCATTTTCTTAATTGTTTTGGGTTTGTTTTTGTAGGTCCTTTTCTTCTCTAGTGTTTCCCACTTAGAGAAGTTCCTTTAGCATTTGTTGTAGAGCTGGTTTGGTGGTGCTGAATTCTCGTAGCTTTTGCTTGTCTGTAAAGCTTTTGATTTCTCCATCAAATCTAAATGAGATCCTTGCCGGGTAGAGTAATCTTGGTTGTAGGTTCTTCCCTTTCATCACTTTAAGTATATCATGCCACTCCCTTCTGGCTTGCAGAGTTTCTGCTGAGAAATCAGCTGTTAACCTTATGGGAGTTCCCTTGTATGTTATTTGTCGTTTTTCCCTTGCTGCTTTCAATAATTTTTCTTTGTCTTTAATTTTTGCCACTTTGATTACTATGTGTCTCGGCGTGTTTCTCCTTGGGTTTATTCTGTATGGGACTCTCTGCGCTTCCTGGACTTGGGTGGCTATTTCCTTTCCCATGTTAGGGAAGTTGTCGACTATAATCTCTTCAAATATTTTCTCTGGTCCTTTCTCTCTCTCTTCTCCTTCTGGGACCCCTATAATGTGAATGTTGTTGCGTTTAATGTTGTCCCAGAGGTCTCTTAGGCTGTCTTCATTTCTTTTCATTCTTTTTTCTTTAGTCTGTTCCGCAGCAGTGAATTCCACCATTCTGTCTTCCAGGTCACTTATCCGTTCTTCTGCCTCAGTTATTCTGCTATTGATTCCTTCTAGTGTAGTTTTCATTTCAGTTATTGTATTGTTCATCTCTGTTTGTTTGTTCTTTAATTCTTCTAGGTCTTTGTTAATCATTTCTTGCATTTTCTCAATCTTTGCCTCCATTCTTATTCCGAGGTCCTGGATCATCTTCACTATCATTATTCTGAATTCTTTTTCTGGAAGGTTGCCTATCTCCACTTCATTTAGTTGTTTTTCTGGGGTTTTTTCTTGTTCCTTCATCTGGTACATAGCCCTCTGCCTTTTCATGTTCTCTGTCTTTCTGTAACTGTGGTTTTTGGTCCACAGGCTGCAGGATTGTAGTTTTTCTTGCTTCTGTTGTCTGCCCTCTGGTGGTTGAGGCTATCTAAGAGGCTTGATGGGAGGCTCTGGTGGTGGGTAGAGCTGACTGTTGCTGTGGCGGTCAGAGCTCAGTAAAACCTTAATCCACTTGACTGTTGATGGGTGGGGCTGGGTTCCCTCCCTGTTGCTGTGGCGGTCAGAGCTCAGTAAAACCTTAATCCACTTGACTGTTGATGGGTGGGGCTGGGTTCCCTCCCTGTTGGTTGTTTTGCCTGAGGCAACCCAACACTGGAGCCTACCCGTGCTCTTTGGTGGGGTTAATGGCAGACTCTGGGAGGGCTCACGCCAAGGAGAACTTCCCAGAACCTCTGCTGCCAGTGTCCTTATCCCCACGGTGAAACAGAGCCACCACTCGCCTCTGCAGGAGACCCCCCAACACCAGCAGGTAGGTCTGGTTCAGTCTCCCCCAGGGTCACTGCTCCTTCCCCTGGGTCCCAATGCACACATTACTTTGTGTGTGCCCTCCAAGAGTGGGGTCTCTGTTTCCCCCAGTCCTGTCAAAGTCCTGCAATCATTTCCCACTAGGCTTCAAAGTCTGATTCTCTAGGAATTCCTCCTCCCGTAGCCGGACCCCCAGGTTGGGAAGCCTGACGTGGGGCTCAGAACCTTCACTCCAGTGGGTGGACTTCTGTGGTATAAGTGTTCACCAGTCTGTGAGCCACCCACCCAGCAGTTATGGGATTTGATTTTACTCTGATTGCGCCCCTCCTACCGTCTCACTGTGGCTTCTCCTCTGTCCTTGGACGTGGGGTATCCTCCTTGGTGAAGTCCAGGGTCTTCCTGTCAATGATTGTCCAGCAGCCAGTTGTGATTCTGGTGCTCTCGCAAGAGGGAGTGAGAGCACGTCCTTCTACTCCGCCATCTTGGTTCCACTTCGGAGTTATTAATACCCAGAAAATAATGTTAATTTCCATGGCTTGTGTTTTTCTGGGTCATTCAGGAATTATAAACTCAAGTTCTTTTGAAGATGGGCCTCTGCTTATAAATTTCAATATAGAATCTTATACTTCTAGAGCTCAAGCCAAACCAGAGAAACATCCTTATTTCTTCCTCTGTCAGTGGGGGAGATTTGTTTCTGGTCCACTCAGCCACTGAGTTGTGGCTCTTTATGTTCTGGGGATGGAAGTGGCATCTGGGCCTCAATTCTCCATGTGAAGACCTGCGCAAGGTCTTGTTTCCTATTCTACTGACCCAATAAAATACAAGTTCCTTGGTTCTGAGGACAGGTAAGATCCCTTCAAGACAGCTTCAGTGGTCATTGCCTTCTTGATGTTCTGGTTTTCAGCTTCTCTTCAGTGTGGTTTTCTGAGGATATTTTCATAAGTTCAGGTACATATTTTTAGTCAGTTATTTTAGCTGTTTTGTTGCAGGAGGTTTTTTTTTTTGATATCTAGTTTGTTATTTATAGTTCTAGAAATAGAAGTCCAGATATTTCATAAATGACAATACTTAATACTCCTGAGGTCATGGGATGACAGGCACTTTCATTTTCAAATAAGGAATCATTTAATATTTTTCCTGGAAATCCATTTCCATCAAGAATCTTAAAATGTTTCATGAATTTTTCCAAATAACTTTTCAGAAAATATATCCTGAGCAATTAATCAAAAGGTAATATAGTTAACCACTAAGAATAATACTTTTGCAGTTTTATTAAAGGAATGGTTGCATGCTACCAATAATTTAAGTTAAAAAGTGCATACTATTTTAATTAATTGAGTATATGAATTTTATTTTCTTGTTGTTATTTTGTGTTAGCTTTCTGGAATGGCCACATTCTAAAATTGGTTATTCCAGACCACAGCTATCACGTTAAGGCACTACATCATCATAACCACTGGTGTAGGAGCTCTAGGTTTCCTTACTCTGGAGATAATCTTGGAAGCTACGGTTGTGAAGGGGTTTGTGTGTGTGTGTGTGTTTCATGAGCCTGGAAAGAAGCTTTGAGACATTTTGTATCCTGAGAAACATAGAGAGGAACTGTTTAAATTGATACCAGGAGGAGAACAAGAGAAAAGGTAAATGAAAAGAGGATTGGAATAATTTGTGTACTGTCAAAGAGAAATTGTACTGGATAGTTTAAATAGGCAGAGAAGATTTTTATCAAGATTATTGCAATAGAAGGAGATAGATTGAATCAACTTTGTTGAAACATAGGGCAGGAAGGTTTTTAAGCACTAGATGGGCTACTGAAAGAGTACTGGAGGACATTAGGAAGGAGGTTAGTGGTTGGGATTAAGCCATCTGTTTGCTAATTGTTGCTTATTGAAGTTAGTGTCCCTCCCAGTCTCTGAAGAAGGGTGGGAGTCTATCTTTCTTTTTTTTTTTTTTATTGGAGTATAGTTGATTTACAATGTTGTGTTAGTTTCAGGTGTACAACAACATGAATCAGTTTATATATATATATATATATATATATACACACACACACACACACACACACACATTCTTTTTCAGATTTTTTCCCATATAGGTTATTAGAGAAAATTGAGTAGGGTTCCCTGTGCTCTACAGTAGGTCCTCATTAGTTATCTATCTTATATATAATAGTGTGTATATGTCAATCCCAGTCTCCTAATTTGTCACCTCCCCCCACAGTTCCCCCTTTGGTAACCATAAGTTTGATTTCAAGATCTATGAGTCTGTTTCTGTTTTGTAAATAAGTTCATTTGTATCATTTTTTATTAGATTCCCCTTGATAATTACATTTCCAAGGGACAGCTCAAGTCCTTGAGAAAGACAGCTCTGGGCTGAAAAGCTGGCAAGAGGCTGGGAAAAAACTTCCATTTCAAAGGGAAAAGGAAAGAATTTACAATTTTAAGTTTCCTAAAGTAAGTGCTCTAAGAAAAGGCAGGACAGGGGCCCAGAGTCAGGAAGATGAAGTTTAGTTGAGGGGAACATTAAGGCCTATTTGGTCAGTTGCTGATGCCTCGTTGAATGCTGTGCACGGTACTAGAAGTGAGGAGTAAGAGGGTTATCCTGGGCATCCAAGCAGAGTTCCCACTGCCATACTGAGAATTGAGTGTGGCTGCTCAGCTTCTTGCTGAGAGTCTGCATTCTCCTCGGGGAAGCACACCCTAGCACCTGCCAGGCCAGTCGCCTCTGTGGGCAGCAAGAAACCACGGGATTGTGTTATTTGTACTCACTCACTGCTTAACAACACTTTAAGTACCCAACAACTTTGAATCGTTGAAGGAGAAAATACAGAATTCCAAGAGAAATATTTGGCTCCTTCTTTGTCAAGAAGTGATTAAAAACTGTTTACTTTGGGAGGGAAAAAGGAATGAGATGTGATAATATTTATACCTAATCACAGTGCCCATGATTTTGCTGTTTGTGTTGGTATTCATTTTGCCAAGTTATTCCCGCAAATTGTCAGTGTTTAAGTTCTTTATGTGTCTGGATAAGGATGACTTAATTTGACATATCTTAATATTGAAAGGGATATAGTTATTTTTGTGTTACATGTGCCAAATTTATTGTCCATTTTTAAAGGAAAAAACTTTTATTAATAATTCACAGTAGATGATATGGAAAGTGTTTTAGTTCCATAGGTTGATTAAGAAAGTGAGACTGATGTCACATCATGAGAAAAAATACTGTTCTGTAATAGACTTAACCTTTGGAGAATGCACCATTGATTATTCATTTCTATATTATGCCAAGAGTCGCTCTAGAATGGAAGGTTTCATAGAATTTGAAAGTATATGAGTTATCGTACCTCACAGTAGTGTAAACTGTAAAACTCAAGAGTCAGTGTCCCAGGTATACATTTATTCTTTATACTTTTATTTTTTATTATTTAAAAATTGTTTTTCATGACTTTATTTTTAGAGTAATAATACATTAGTCATGCTATAAAAATAATGGATTATGATTAAAATTCAGTATTATAAGGAAAACTGACAGGGATAAAAATACAGTTTCAAAACAAACTTATCAAATTGAGAAGAAATAAAATATAACATTTGCAAATAATTTATGCATAATTTTTTGTGGTTCTACATGAACTAGACCTGAAGAAACTAGCAATATCAATTAAATATATTGTCTTGAATTACTATCAAAAGGGTTTTTAGAACCAGTTAACTGGATAAATATTTTTAAAATTCATTCAAGTACATAAAAATGTTAAAATCACAACTGGCAGCAACATTTTCAGCTTTACTAGTTGCAACTCTGGAAAAAAATCATACACTTCCTCAAAAGACTAAGTCGAAATATCTGCGAAAATAATTCTCAGAAGGTTGTGAGGAAGAAAGAATAAAATAAACTTATATTATAGTTAATTTGATTGACATAACAAATATCATGAATTATAAGAAGTTATACCATAAAACACACCAACATTGAGAGAGGTGATTACTTCCTTCCTCATGGCTGCTGTGATAACTTACACTTCTGCTTCACCTCTTCCCTCAGTGGGCACTCCTTTTCAGTTTATTTTGCTGATATTTTTAAATTCAGGGCCTCAGTGTTTGAGTGACTCTCAGGACTTCTCTGTTGTCAATGTGTTCTCTTGGGGTTCCATGTTCTAAACACTCTCAATTTGCTAATGACTCTCACATTTACACTTGGAACCCCTAGGTCTCGCCAGATCTTCTGTTGATCCACTGTTCATACCAAATCAACTATCTAATAGGAGAAACATCAAAATCAAACTCTTGATCATCCTTCACAAACCCTCTCCTCCCCTATCATTGCTGATCTCAGTAAGAAATCTAATCCACAATTCATTCCAAAGCTCCAACATGCTTAGAGTAATACTTAACTGATCTCTCGTTCCTCTCTCTCTCACTTACTCACACACATTCATCATTTGTTGACAAAACTAAAAAAATAATCCCTGATGCTCCTATAGGACTGGCCTCTAGCTGCCTATCTCTTGTCATTTTTCTACCCTATTTTCTTCACTCATTCTCTTTCAGTCTAATCAGCATCTTTATTGTTCTTCTAAATTACCAGAAAACACCCAGTTTAGAGATGTTCTGCTTGCTGTTTTCTAAGGCTGGGATATAGTTCTTTCAGATATTTTATGATACAGCTTTTCACGTTATTCAAGTGTCTGATCTGTAAGGCAACTCCTTAGAGATGCCTTCTCTGCATGTTCTATCCAAAATAACCCTCCTGTTGTGAGTTTCATTTTATTTAATGTTGCCAGTGTAAGTGCTATGAAACACTGATAACTCTCTGGCATTTTATTGTATTTTGGGGTTTTTTTTTTTGTCTGTTGGTTTTGTTTCTACTTCTCCTTTCAGGATGTAAGCTCTGAGAGCAGGAACTTTTTGTTTACTGCAGTTGTTCTCAATTGCCAGACCAGTGTCTAGTGCACTTAGGTGTGCCATTAATGTTTGTTGAATGAATAAATGAATGAATAGTAGCAGAGAGAATGGTATAATATGAAAAAGGAATTTACTTATGAATACATAAAACTTAATACTGTGTCTACTGTAATTGGTTGTAGGTGAAGATATATCATCATAAAAAAGGAATTCTTATTTTTTCTCTATAAATAAATTGGGACTCTTTCCACAGTTTGCATTTAATCAGACCTATAGCCAATTATTCATTGTTCTACATTTCTCTTTTGCTTGCTGATTTTTAAAACTTCTTTATATATGAAGGAAATAGCTTTTCACTAGTCACATATATTATAAATACATTTGTCACTTTGTCTTTTGCATTTTTATTTTTATATGAATTTTCTTTTATATGTAAAAATGTAGTATAGTCAAAATGCATTATATTTTCCTTTAATGGCGTATGCTTTTTATGACTAGCTTAGAAAACCTCTCACAACCCAAAGATTATTGGTTTTTTAACCTCCTATTTTTTCTTGTAAGTTTTTGGTTACTTATGTTAAAGCTTTGATACATTTTGTTTTACTTTTAATACAAGGAAGTAGGGCTCCTTATTTTTCCTATCTACCCTCTTTACCCATATAGTTTCTCCCTAATTCTTTATCTTAATTTATTTTTTGTTTCTGGATTCTGGACCCTGGAACCACTTCTATTAATATCTGCCTGTTGTACTAGAAATAAGAATAGTAACATTAAATTAAATTGAAGTTTTTAAAAAAGGTAGAGGGCTTCCCAGGTGGCACAGTGTTTAAGAATCCGCCTGCCAATGCAGGGGACATGGGTTCGAGCCCTGGTCCAGGAAGATGCAACATGCCGCCTGTGTGCCACAACTACTGAGCCTGCTCTCTAGAGCCCGTGAGCCACAACTACTGAGCCCTCATGCTACAACTACTGAAGCCCGCATGCCTAGAGCCTGTGCTCCACAACAAGAGAATCCACCGCAATGAGAAGCCCACGCACCACAACAAAGAGTAGCCCCCAGTCGCCGCAACTTAAGAAAGCACGCACAGCAACTAAGACCCAAGGCAGCCGTAAAGAAAGAAAGAAAGGGAGGGAGGGAGGAAGAGAAAGAAGGAAGGAAGGAAGGAAAGAAAGAAAGAAAGAAAGAAAAAAGGTAGAATTTGAAGTGGGTTACCAGAATTCATTTTAGAATGCAAAGAAAAATGGGGAAAACTGTAAAATATTGTACTTATAGCCTTCACCCTAAAAAATGAGTCTAGCATTTAATATTTACAGGTAGAATGGTAGAATACATATTGTAATACCTTTATCAGCAGAATTTATTGCTTTGTGTTGTCTTTTGAACTGTCCAAGTATGGAGTGAAAGTATTTACCTATTACTATCCAAAAAAATTTCATTTTTGGTTCCATGTGGATTCCAAATCTACAACCAAAATGGTGAATAATTGATTTCCGTATTTCCTAAATTTCTCCCTTCCTTGTCTCTCCATAGGTACTCACTGAGGATTGTTTAGTTGATTTGAGCCTTATGTCAGTTGTAAAAGTATGAGGAATGCTGTTAAAGCAGCGGTCCCCAACCTTGTTGGCACCAGGGACCGGTTTCTTGGAAGACGGTTTTTCCACGGACAGGGCGGGGGGTGGGGGCGATGGTTCAGGCGGTAATGCGAGCGATGGGGAGTGATGGGGAGCGGCAGATGAAGCTTTGCTGGCTCTCCCACCGCTCACCTCCTGCTGTGCGGCCTGTTTCCTAACAGGCTGCAGACCACTACCGGTCCGCAGCTCGGGGTTTGGGGACCCCTGTATTAAAGGATAGGAGAGAATCCACTCAGCTCTGCGAACTGGATTGCAAATAAGATCACTGAAAACAACATCCCTAGTGACTTTATTTTGGGTGATTTGCCTTGTTTTATATTAGAATGTACCTGAAAGAAAAGGAAGCCAGAATCTCAGTAGATAATTAGATAGAACCAAATGAAGAACTGTCCAGTGAAAGGAGTTGCTTATTATGGAAAAAGAATGTGATGTTCTGTCAGGACTATAGAAGAAGATGATAGAACATTGATTGGAGAAACTCAACCAGGATTATATTGATACATTTTATACTGAAATGTATTCCTTTCTTTTTGATAGGAATAGAAATTTCTTCATAAAATATAAAAAGATATATTAAAACATTACATTTTGTCAACTTCAGTGTGTAATTTGTATTTAGAAAGGTGTATTTGCTCATGCATTATTTCATTGTGGAGCAGTGCCTTCATGTGCCTTTGGGATGTTGCCTTGAAAATATCCTTATCCTTACTAATTTATTTTATTAAAAAATGATAAATCAATTGTTATTGCTTAGACATTTCCCCATGTCTGTTTCCTTGCTGATGCCTTAATTTCACCCACAGTGTTAGTAAGGAGAATTATTTCATTAATTTTGCTTTTATTATTCTCCCTTCCCCCCTTTTTTGTTTGATATGGGTCAACGATGTCTATGCGAGGTTTCTGTTTTTAAGAGGGTTTTCAGTGTGGCTGTATCCAGTTTCTACTACAACTATCAGATCCAGTCAGAAAGACAAGCTGGGTTTGAAATATTAGAAAATGCAAATACCACTTGCTTTAGGAATAATGTCAGAGCCAGGGGGGACCTCAAAGACCAAGGAGCCAAGCCTTCTCCATTTGCAAATAAGGAAACTGAGGCCCAGAGAACCTCAAAGTCACAGAGCCAGTTCATATCAGAACCCAGACAAGAACCCAGGTCCCCTGACTGCAGCCCAGGGTCCTTACCCCTGATGATATGCTTAAAAGGAAAGGACATCCAAGTTCTCTTCTAGCCCAAATACTCTGGTCTGTAACACAACTTCTCCTTTCCTTCTTCTGCTAGAACAGACCTCAGTCAATCATAGAACTCACCAGTGACCTCCTGCCCCTTGGCCAAACATGTGAGGTCTCCCTTCTGGATGGGTCACCTGCACCTACACTGCTGCTAACCTTTTCTTTAGCAGTATGAACCCCTCCTCGGTATTTCCCTCACTGCTCATTCTGTCTCCCTTATAAAAGGAAAAAAAAAGAAAAACGTTTATATGTTATATATATATTTGTAATAAATTATGTGCACATAGATGGCTGAAATTGTTTAAAACTTTATAATGAGGAATTATTAATCATTAACACTGATAGTATTTCGAGATGCAGGGAAGCAGAGAAAGGGCGATTGCAAGTGACGGTAATAAGAGAAACTACACAAAATACTACACATGGTTTTACATCTTGGTTTCAAAAATCCTTTTCCAATATTTTCACAGGAACTATCATTTTTTAAAATGTCAACAAGAAAAGTAAATGTCCATCTGCTTGCTTACACAGTGTCACAAAACTCACCATTAATCTAATAAACAGCAGTTCCCTAGGCTGGAAAACGTATTTAAAATCTTTCGGAGGCAAATATCTTTTCATGATCATAAATTACTTTCTTTTGAACTCTATCTGAACTCAAATTAGCATAAAAATATTGAGATGAGCACTATTTTATAACTCCCATGCATGAAGCACCTTATCTAGATATTTTAATTTGATTGTCATTTTATAAATAAAACACTTGTTAATAGCATTTAACATAATTTTAATCAACAGTAAAAATACGAGTGCTTCTCTCACCTGATTTTTGGGTTGTGATCGGCTTGTTGTGTTACTTTTCCTTAAAGACACGTAAGAAGATTGAACTTTCTTTAGATCTTCAGACTTTTGTTCTCAATATTATGATAGTTCTTAAGTTTCTCAATGTTACTTTTTGTAAAATAGAATAACTGCTTAATTATTACTATTTTGAGTCAACACTTTATAATAGATTATCACATACACAGAAAATAATTAAAATTGCAATGTTTGGATTTCTGATACATTACTACATAAATTGGATAGAAGCTGAAATTAGGAAAATATGTTTATTTCCACTTCATAAAGCACCAATTTATATAAAATGCTAACACTGTAAAAATGTTATTCTTTGGGTTTTCAAAATTATATTAATTTATAATGTATTGAGATAAATGGATTCACACCATACTGCACACATGTGCACACATGCAGACATATACACAGCCACATATATGTGTAATCGCTGAACCAAAGTGACTGTGATCAGTTGTAAAATACAAGATATTTCCTGTAAAAATAACTTATTTGTCAGCATATATACATATATTTATAATTTAAAATGTATGTGCACGGGTATGTATTAATGCATGTGGGTAGTATGTAGTGTATAAAAATAGGTCATCGTTTTGAACCACAGCTGCATTTAATGCAGTTCTTTTGTGACTTTCAGGTGAATAAAACATATTCACAAAAGTGGTATCAGGACTGGCTTAGTTGCAGAAACTTGTATTACATCACATTTTCTCTGAAACTGGAGTGAACACTAATGGCAGTCATGGTGCCTCATTCCTGAGGTTCATCTATACTTTTCTCCAGTATTAACATGTAAAGACACCTGGCTCAGCTGTTAACCTTCATCTGTTTAAGTGGGCATTACATCATCAATTTTCAAATCAAAAAAAATCAAGCATAGCTGTTGGTGAAAATCCATCTATGTCTTTTCAGTCTCAGCTGTCAGAGTTACACATTTTGCATGAAATTTTGAACGAATCCATGTACAAAAAACTTGTGTGGTTACCTCAGTACAAATGAGTTTGTTTTTTAAAGTAATGGTGACTAAGGCTTATAGATACTTAATTAAGGAAAGCAGTTGATGTAGTCACAGTCCTTGTATTGTGTTATATATGTTGACAGACTATAAGATTTATAGAATTTCTTTTGATATTTAATACTAATACTGACACTTGTATAATATATTATAGGCCATTAGAACACAAATCTAATAGTCTAAGGGCAAATGTACAGTGTTTTTTTTTTAATGCATTGGTGACATTTATTTTTTTATTTTTTTATATTTTGTGTTTCTCTGTGTTTGACTTTTTTTTTTAACATCTTTATTGGAGTATAATTGCTTTACAATGGTGTGTTAGTTTCTGCTTTATAACAAAGTGAATCAGCTATACATATACATATATCCTCCTATCTGCTCCCTCTTGCGTCTCCCTCCCACCCCCCCATCCCACCCCTCTAGGTGGTCACAGAGCAACAAGCTGATCTCCCTGTGCTATGCGGCTGCTTCCCACTAGCTATCTCTTTTGCATTTGGCAGTGTATATATGTCCATGCCACTCTCTCACTTTGTCCCAGCTTACCTTTCCCCCTCCCCATATCCTCAAGTCCATTCTCTAGTATGTCTGTGTCTTTATTCCCGTCTTGCCCCTAGGGTCTTCATGACCATTTTTTTTGTTTGTTTTTTAGATTCCATATATATGTGTTAGCATATGGTATTTGTTTTTCTCTTTCTGACTTACTTCACTCTGTATGACAGACTCTAGGTCCATCCACCTCACTACAAATAACTCAATTTCGTTTCTTTATATGGCTGAGTAATATTCCATTGTATATATGTGCCACAACTTCTTTATCCATTCATCTGTTGATGGACACTTAGGTAGCTTCCATGTCCTGACTATTGTAAATAGAGCTGCAGTGAACATTGTGGTACATGACTCTTTTTGAATTATGGTTTTCTCAGGGTATATGCCCAGTAGTGGGATTGCTGGGTCGTATGGTAGTTCTATTTTTAGTTTTTTAATGAACCTCCATACTATTCTCCATAGTGGTTGTATCAATTTACATGCCCACCAACAGTTCAAGAGTGTTCCCTTTTCTCCACACCCTCTCTAGCATTTACTGTTTGTAGGTTTCTTGATGATGGCCATTCTGACTGGTGTGAGGTGATACCTCATTGTAGTTTTGTTTTGCATTTCTCTAATGATTAGTGATGTTGAGCATCCTTTCATGTGTTTGTTGGCAATCTGTATGTCTTCTTTGGAGAAATGTCTATTTAGGTTGTCTGCCCATTTTTGGATTGGGTTGTTTGTTTTTTTTGTTATTGAGCTGCATGAGCTGCTTGTAAAATTTGAAGATTAATCCTTTGTCAGTTGCTTCATTTGCAAATATTTTCTCCCATTCCGAGAGTTGTCTTTGCATCTTGTTTATGTTTTCCTTTGCTGTGCAAAAGCTTTTAAATTTCATTATGTCCCATTTGTTTATTTTTGTTTTCGTTTCCATTTCTCTATCAGGTGGATCAAAAAGGATCTTGCTGTGATTTATGTCATAGAATGTGCTGCCTGTGTTTTCCTCTAAGAGTTTTATAGTGTCGGGCCTTACATTTAGGTCTTTAATCCATTTTGAGTTTATTTTTGTGTATGGTGTTAGGGAGTGTTCTAATTTCATTCTTTCACATGTAGCTGTCCAGTTTTCCCAGCACCATTTATTGAAGAGGCTCTCTTTTCTCCACTGTATATTCTTGCCTCCTTTATCAAAAATAAGGTGACCATGTGTGTGTGTGAGTTTATCTCTGGTCTTTCTATCGTGTTCCATTGATCTATATTTCTGTTTTTGTGCCAGTACCATACTGTCATGATTACTGTAGCTGTGTAGTAGAGTCTGAAGTCTAGGAGCCTGATTACTTCAGCTCCATTTTTCTTTCTCAAGATTGCTTTGGCTATTCAGGGTCTTCTGTGTTTCCATACAAATTGTGAAACTTTTTGTTCTAGTTCTGTGAAAAATGCTATTGGTAGTTTGATAGGGATTGCATTGAATCTGTAGATTGCTTTGGGTAGTATGGTCATTTTCACAGTGTTGATTCTTCCAATCCAAGAACATGGTATATCTCTCCATCTGTTTGTATCATCTTTAATTTCTTTCATCAGCGTCTTATAGTTTTGTGCATACAAGTATTTTGACTCCTTAGGTAGGTTTATTCCTAGGTATTTTATTCTTTTTGTTGCAATGGTAAATGGGAGTGTTTCCTTAATTTCTCTTTCAGATTTTTCATCATTAGTGTATAGGAATGCAGGAGATTTCTGTGCATTAATTTTGTTTCCTGCTACATTACCAAATTCATTGATTAGCTCTAGTACTTTTTGGGTAGCATCTTTAGGATTCTCTATGTATAGTATCATGTCATCTGCAAACAGTGACAGCTCTACTTCTTCTTTTCTGATTTGGATTCCTTTTATTTCTTTTTGATCCCTGATTGCTGTGGCTAAAACTTCCAAAACTATGTTGAATAATAGTGGTGAGAGTGGACCCCTTGTCTGGTTCCTGATCGTAGAGGAAATGGTTTCAGTTTTTCCCCATTGAGAACGATGTTGGCTGTGGGTTTGTCATACATGGCCTTTAGTATGTTGAGGTAAGTTCCCTCTATGCCTACTTTCTGCAGGGTTTTTATCATAAATGGGTGTTGAATTTTGTCAAAAGCTTTTTCTGCATCAATTGAGATGATCATATGGTTTTTCTCCTTCCATTTGTTAATATGGTTTATCACATTGATTGATTTGCGTATATTGAAGAATCCTTGCATTCCTGGGAGAAACCCCACTTGATCATGGTGTATGATCCTTTTAATGTGCTGTTGGATTCTGTTTGCTAGTATTCCGTCGAGGATTTTTGCATCTATGTTCATCAGTGATATTGGCCTGTAGTTTTCTTTCTTTGTGACATCTTTGTCTGTTTTTGGTATTCAGGGTGATGGTGGCCGCGTAGAATGAGTTTGGGAGTGTTCCTCCCTCTGCTATATTTCGGAAGAGTTTGAGAAGGATAGGAGTTAGCTCTTCTCTAAATGTTTGATAGAATTCGCCTGTGAAGCCATCTGGTCCTGGGCTTTTGTTTGTTGGAAGATTTTTAATCACAGTCTCAATTTCAGTGCTTGTGATTGGTCTGTTTATATTTTCTGTTTTTTCCTGGTTCAGTCTTGGAAGGTTGTGCTTTTCTAAGAATTTGTCCATTTCTTTCAGGTTGTCCATTTTATTGTCATAGAGTTGCTTTTAGTAATCTCTCATGATCCTTTGTATTTCTGCAGTGTCAGTTGCTACTTCTCCTCTTTCATTTCTAATTCTATTGATTCGAGTCTTAACCCCTTTTTTTCTTGATTAGTCTGGCTAAAGGTTTATCAATTTTGTTTATCTTCTCAAAGAATCAGCTGTTACTTTTATTGATCTTTGCTCTTGTTTCCTTTATTTCTTTTTCATTTATTTCTGATCTGATCTTTATGATTTCTCTCCTTCTGCTAACTTTGGGGTGTTTTTTGTTCTTCTTTCTCTAATTGCTTTAGGTGTAAGGTTAGGTTGTTTATTTGAGATTTTTCTTGTTTCTTGAGATAGGATTATATTCCTGTAAACTTCCCTCTTAGAACTGCTTTTGCTGCATCCCATAATTTTTGGGTCATCGTGTTTTCACTGTCATTTGTTTCTAGGTATTTTTTTATATCCTCTTTGATTTCTTCAGTGATCTCTTGGTTATTTAGTAGTGTACTATTCAGCCTCCATGGGTTTGTATTTTTTACAGATTTTTTTCCTGTAATTGATATCTAATCTCATAACGTTGTAGTCGGAAAAGATACTTGGTACGATTTCAATTTTCTTAAATTTACCAAGGCTTGATTTGTGACCCAAGATATGATCTATCCTGGTGAATGTTCCATGTGCGCTTGAGAAGAAAGTGTATTCTGTTGTTTTTTGATGGAATGTGCTAAAAATATCAATTTATTCCATTTTGTTTAATGTATCATTTAAAGCTTGTGTTTTCTTATTTATTTTCATTTTGGATGATTTGTCCATTGGTGAAAGTGGGGTGTTAAAGACCCCTACTGTGATTGTGTTACTGTCGATTTCCCCTTTTATGGCTGTTAGCATTTGCCTTATGTGTTGAGGTGCTCCTATGTTGGGTGCATAAATATTTACAATTGTTAGATCTTCTTCTTGGATTGATCCCTTGATCATTATGTAACGTCCTTTTTTGTCTCTTGTAATAGTCTTTATTTTAAAGTCTATTTTGTTTGATATGACAGTTGCTGCTCCAGCTTTCTTTTGGTCTCCGTTTGCATGGAATATCTTCTTCCATCCCCTCACTTTCAGTCTGTATGTGTCCCTAGGTCTGAAGTGGGTCTCTTGTAGACAGCATATATATGGGTCTTGTTTTTGTATCCATTCAGCCAGTCTATGTCTTTTGGTTGGAGCATTTAATCCATTTACATTTAAGATAGTTATCAATATGTATGTTCCTGTTACCATTTTCTTAATTGATTTGGGTTTGTTATTTTAGATCTTTTCCTTCTCTTGTGTTTCCTGCCTAGAGAAGTTCCTTTAGCATTTGTTGTAAAGCTGGTTTGGTGGTGCTGAATTCTCTTAGCTTTTGCTTGTCTGTAAAGGTTTTAACTTCTCTGTCAAATCTGAATGAGATCCTTGCTGGGTAGAATAATCTTGGTTGTAGGCTTTTCCCTTTCATCACTTTCAATATATCCTGATACTCCCTTCTGGCTTGCAGAGTTTCTGCTGAAAGATTAGTTGTTAACCTTATGGGGATTCCCTTGTATGTTATTTGTTGTTTTTCCCTTGCTGGTTTCAATATTTTTTCCTTGTAATTAATTTTTGATTGTTTGATTAATATGCATCTTGGTGTGTTTCTCCTTGGGTATATCCTGTATGGGACTCTCTGCACTTCCTGGACTTGATTGACTGTTTCCTTTCCCATATTAGGGAAGTTTTCAGCTATAATCTCTTCAAATATTTTCTCAGTCCCTTTCTTTTTCTCTTCTTCTTCTGGGACCTCTATAATTCGAATGTTGGTGCATTTAATGTTGTCCCAGAGGTCTCTGAGACTGTCCTCAATTCCTTTCATTCTTTTTTCTTTAGTCTGCTCTGCGGTAGTTATTTCCACTATTTTATCTTCTAGGTCACTTATCTGTTCTTCTGCCTCAGTTATTCTGCTATTGATTCCTTCTAGAGAATTTTTAATTTCATTTATTGTGTTGTTCATCATTGTTTGTTTGCTCTTTAGTTCTTCTAGGTCCTTGTTAAACATTTCTTTTTTTTTTTCTCCATTCTATTTCCAAGATTTTAGATCATCTTTACTATCATTACTCTGAATTCTTTTTCAGGTGGACTGCCTATTTGCTCTTCATTTGTTTGGTCTGGTGTGTTTTTGCCTTGCTCCTTCATCTGCTGTGTGTTTCTCTGTCTTCTCATTTTGCTTAACTTACTGTGTTTGGGGTCTCCTTTTCTCAGGCTGCAGGTTCGTAGTTCCCATTGTTTTTGGTGTCTGCCCCCAGTGGCTAAGGTTGGTTCAGTGGGTTGTGTAGGCTTCCTGGTGGAGGGGACTGGTGCCTGTGTTCTGGTGGAAGAGGCTGGATCTTGTCTTTCTGGTGGGCAGGACCACATCCAGTGGTGTGTTTTGGGGTGTCTGTGACCTTATTATGATTTTAAGCAGCCTCTCTGCTAATGGGTGGGGTTGTGTTCCTGTCTTGCTAGTTGTTTGGCATAGGGTGTCCAGCACTGTAGCTTGCTGGTTGTTGAGTGGAGCTTGTCTTAGCATTGAGATGGAGATCTCTGGGAGAGCTTTCGCCATTTGATATTACGTCGAGCTGGGAGGTCTTTGGTGGACCAGTATTCTGAACTCAGCTCTCCCACCTCAGAGTCACAGGCCTGACACCCAGCCAGAGCACCAAGACCCTGTCAGCCCCACGGCTTTCCACTTTCCAGGTACACGTCTGAGCAAGGCTGAATAGCTTCGTTTTAAATTACAGTCCAGAAGTTAGAGGAGGGGAGCCAGGCGGCGGAAGGGAGCCATGCTAACTGAGCCTGTCAGGTGCGGGAGCCGCAACACCAGTGGTCAGTTCTGCAAGCGGCTGTGCCATGGAGGCTTCTCCAGCTACACCTGGACCTCATAGCTGCACTCATAATTTTTATTACTGATATATTTACAAGATTTATACCTTACTATATCTTCTTTTCTCTGTTATACACACACACACACACACACACAAACATAGCCATAACACATTAACACACACATTTTATTTTTCAAAATATGGTGGTCTCTTTTTTGCAAAATAGAATCATACTCTAGGCGTTAATCTGAAATTCATTTGCTTCACCTGATAACATATACTTGATATACTTGAAACTCAGTCTAATTCTCTTGATTAAAAAGTAAGTATATTAAGAAATTTATTAAGCACTTGTATGTCTAAATACACACACATTCTATGTATATTGTGTGTTTGTATATGTGTATAAATGATTTTAGGTAAATAAGATTATACTATGTAAAGACATATGGGATTTTCTTGTAGCAAATATTTTCCTCCTTACATTAACCCTTCTCCCATTTCTTCCTATTTTCTTGACTCCTCCCTTAATCACCATTCCCCCTACCCCCAATCCAGATGATTATCTTTCTGTGCTATTTCTATGCACTTACAATTGCTGATTCTAGGGGAGACGCTAAGATCTGCATTTATCATATGGGTTCTGGATAAGAGACTACCAGTGAGAGGCTCTTGCATGCTATTTGGAAGATTGAAGAGTAACAGAGGCCATTATTCTTTAGCTATAGGTGTAGAAAAACTTGTAGAAAGATATAAAATGTACAGCTGCTTCCTCCTGAGTGTTTGTGGACCACTAGCTAGGGGATTCAGGCTCATAAAGTTACTAGCAGCTTCTCTGTTTGGTAAGCCCTTTACTGCCTTTATTGTAACACTTTGTACGTGGAATCCATAGAGTGTCTTATGTTTTCAACATGCACACAAACATACATACAGGAATTTCACCATTGTTAGTTTTCAAAAAATATTACCAACAAGGGTTAGATTATAGATACTTCTCTTTATCTTATTTTTCTTATTCAGCCATTCCTCATAAAAATCCTTCAGGTCACTTGTTTGAGTTTTAATATAAGAACTACAGTGTACAGTGTGGTTGTAACATAGTTACTCATGCCTGTATTGTATCAATGGGCATTTATTTTCATTTACTTTGTTAAATGATTATTCGAAATTGCATGGTAATGATCATTTTACATATATTCTTGCATCTTTGTCTTTTGACTTCTATGAATATATCCCCAGTAATGGATACATGGTATGTAGGTGTATGTGTGAGGGGTTTGTTTGTATTTTAATATATGTTGCATGATACTTTCTGTAAAATATAGCCTTTTAAGTGTCCACCAGCAATAAATAAAAGTGCCTATGTTCCTTTATTCCCACACTCACTAATAATCTTTTTCTGTTTTAACTTTTCCCAGTGTAATGGATGTGATTGATATTTCACCCTCATTTTATTTCTATGACTAATTGTGACTTTGAATACATTTTAATGTTAGTTAGCAACTTGAATTGGCTATTCAGTGAATTTTCTCTATATTATCTTATTTTTCCTTTGGCATCTTTTCTTTTTGGTGACTATTTAAGCATTTTTGGTGTAGTTTTAGATCTAGTCATTCATCTGCAGCTAGCATTGCAGTTTTTAAACCGAAGTATTTGTTTTTGATTTTTGTCATGTTCTGCTCTAGAAAACCATATATTATAGATAAACATATAAATATATATGTGTATATATATGAATATATATGTGTGTGTATATGTATATGTATATGTGTATATATACTCACACACACACACACACACAACTGTTTTTTTTCTCTTCCAGCTTCTTGATTCTCATGTTTAAGATCTTCACTACCCTAGGGTTGGGTAAGTAGTCCCTTAAAGCTTTTTAATGTGTAATTTTATATTGACTTGCAGCTTGTAAATACGTCTTTTGGAAAGTAGAAATATTATATTAGCACAGCAATAAAGTTGAAATAAGGTATGGTCTAAGGACAAGATATGCTGTTCCTGGAGTGACTTTATAGAAACCCACAGGTCTCAGCTATTCATATACAGAATTATGTTGTATGTGGCTGCTTGTTATCATGAAAATATAAAAATTGCTAGTGACTGCAGAGGAACACACAATTCTCCTGGATGAAACATATACCAAAATAACCTAGTACAAATGGAGTATGTGAGAGTTTCCTGGGTAAAGTCAGTGAAGAGGAGAGAAATGGATACATTTCTCATGGGGGAGATTAGGGTAAGTTTTATTTCGGATTTTATTTGAAATGATATTATTTGTTTGTGTGTTACACACCCAGAGGAACAACAGTGTGGGTTTAGATGATGAGAACTCAATTGTAGTTGTTGAGTACAGAAATAAGTTCGAGTTTAGATGGAGATTTCCTAATAGAATATCTGTTATGCAAAATAAATTTCTCTTGCCTCCTTCTTTTCCCTGAAAACAGTATTTCACACTAAAACTACTTGTTTTTCTAGGTTTAAAATTGATGTCACCAATTACTCTGAATTTCAGATGATTTAGAAAATATTTGCTTTTAGGTATAATTCTAAACATAATTGTATTTAAAATATTACTTAAATTTTGAAGAGTATTATTGATACAATAAAAGTAGATAGCTCTTTATATTTGTTTTAAAAATATATTATCAAATCATTTCAAATACAACATAAAAATAAATTTTATTAATATGTGCATTGTAAATTTGAGTGAGAAAACTGTATTTCATTGCATATTGGCAGTTTAGGAAATAATACAGTATTTTTCAAAATATAACCATGTAATCATTATTTTAAATAGATTATACATTTTAAATGTGATTTGGTTTTATTAATGTCAAAGACAAATATGCACAGATTTACCATGCACATATTTACCTACAGAATTAAGTTTATGATATTACTTTTGTGTTGTTATTTATTTAATCCATTTTTCAATAAGATTTAATGTTAGCTTAGAATTTAGGCTAATATTTGGAGAAAAGTTACTGGTGAAAATAGTCCTCTTATTAGCTGTGTCTACTTCAGTATTTTTTAAGGTAAAGGAAGAAGCGAAGTATTTTGATGATCTGTCACTGAAATCGAAAGTGAAAAGGAAAGTTCTGTGAATTAGTTCTAATTTAAAAAAGATTTCAAGAACTTAAATGATTACAAAGATTTCAAAGAAGAGATTAGGTTCTAGGTATTCTGTTAAATTTGTGCACACTGAAAATGTGCACAGAATAATTAAAACACTGTTTTGTTTTTATAGAAGATAATAGAGTGAAATATGCACATTAATTTGGAAGGTTGATTAGTCAGGTATATTTTATTATTAATTATTTGAACACCAAGTAGAAACACAGACCCTGGACACAAAACTAAGGTTAACCTGAGTTTTCTGTTAATTATAACAGGTTAAAAACTTAAAAGAAAATAGCTTTTTGTCAATGCTATGAGAAAAGATATAAATTTCATGTATTTATAATAAAACATTTCACTTGACTATGTCACCTTATGGGTTTGCTGCTATTTTTCCATCTTAACATACAGAAAATTATGTATTACTCTTTGCTTTTATGTATTTACTATTCGTTTCTAAATTTATGTAACTACATTAATGATAGGATTAGCATTTGACTAATTAATGTATTTTAAAATATTTTATTTAACAGAAATTTGTATATTTAATGAAGACCTACTGAAGAAAATGAGATTTTTCCTCTAGTGATAATTCCTTTCATTTATAGCCCTATTTTTTACTTATTATGTAAAAAAAAAAAAAAAAGAAAGAAAAAACTATAAAAATCTTTACCAGTGTAACAAAGTTCATACTTAACAGCAACAGAAATTATTGTAGCCTAGTTAAGCAGAAGATAAATGTATTAAAGGATATGAGGTAAAGTGGAGAACCCTTTGGAAGTACAGGAAATTAGGTTTATAGAATGCATAGCCAGAAACTGTGTACAAATAATTCCATGGCTGCCTTCTGTTAAGATCATACAGAACCAGCTTTATCATGGCTGTGCATGGGGCATGTCTCCCTCTTCTTACTCTGCAAGTGAATATCTCTAACTTCCCCTCCCTCAGTTGATGTTATAGATAACAGCTCTTTCTTCATGCCACTCCCCTTCAGACTGAAATCTCTAGTGTAGGCTTCTGATTGGCTGACACAGGTCACATGCCTGTGCCATAAGTGCACAGCATTCTGGGAAAGCAAATGTGTAGCTTCTGTCTTGAAGTGAGACTCACGAGTTGGAAAATGTAAATACGTAAAGGATATTCAGATGGTGAAAGAATGAAAAACATCCACTAACAATGCAAAAGTAAAATCCCAGCCTTAAGAAGGTAACCTGTAATATTTTATTCTATGTATTATATGTGAACTAGCAGACTAGACATTTAGCCAGATTCTTTATTTTTCTGGAAATATTACTTGAGCTTATAAAGTCATGAAAATAGAATACTCATGGCAAATGCAGACTGACACCACCATCCAAAACATAGTAAAAACATACTCAACTCCTTTTTGTCGTTCATGTTATTTAGTATAAAAATATTGTTATAAAAAGGCACTAAAATATTTTTCTTATTTATGTGGCATAATTGTAGTTTACCATAATATGTATGTGGGTGAAACCTGGATTAAATTGGCCTGTACTCCCAATCTGGTTGTGCCATTTACTAGCCCTGTGACTTTGGACAAGTTAGTAAGCTAATCTGAGGCTCAGTTCTTGAGGTGAGAATTGAAGGAGGAGATGGGGGCAGCAGTGTTAACAGGAGGAAGAGACTTTCAGGAAGCCATAAGCGTAAGGGCAAATGTGCTGAGTTAGGAAAGAACCTATTGTGTTTGAACAGCGTAAGAAGGATGGCGGGGCACAATGAGTAAGAAAGATGAAATTTTGGAAAAGTAAGCAGATCTTGTAGTTGAGACTTTATTCCAGGTGCAAAGAGAAGTTGCTGGGGGATTAACACACAGGAGTGACATGACTGGATTTATATTTTAAAAAATATCCTCAGGCTACAGTGTAGAGATGGGTTATAGGATATGCAGGAATGAATGAAGACAGTTCAGAGAGGCATTGTTACCGTCTTATGTGAAGGACGGCTTGGATTAGCATGGTAGGGAATATGGATGGATTTGAGATAAATCTACTTTTGAATTCTTATAATAGTTTGTTGAACATCTAGTCTGTGTCAGTCTTGTGACTAAAACAATGATTGCTTTTGGAGATTGTGATGGACATAGTGATGGGCCCACAGACTCTGTCCACCTTCCTTAAAGAAAGACTTGCTGCACCAGCTGTGGAGAGTGCTGTCAGCAGATGGCCTTCAGCTTTATCCTCTTCGTGGGTTGTTTCAGGTGCAAAGAGCCACCTCCTCCAAGGTCACACTCTTAGGGATGGTGCATATTCAGTGATGGATCAGGTCTGAGGTATAAAGTCTTGTATTCCCATGGTTTTGGTTGAGAATGTCAGGCCTGCATTATAGCTGCACTCCTCTCTTTGCTCAGTCCTCCACAGATGATGATCTCAATGGCACCCCCTGATAAACATCCTGGATGCTAAATCCTGTCTCACAGACTGTTCTAGAAAACCCAAACTGTGACAAATAGTATGGAAGTCAGAGATAATGAAAGAAAGAAGGAATGGGAGATGATTTGTAAATGTTTTACTTACTCTATTTTATAGGTTCCTATGACATTTCTGAAATGAGGAAGATTGGGGGGAAATATAAGTTAGATTTTAAGTCAAATACTGTTTTACAGATGTTGAACTTGAGTTTGCCTGTGTGACACATTAGTATAAAAATTATTTGGTAGTAGAGTCTATGAGTTTACATCTCACGGGATGTATTACAATGGGTTATGCATGTGGGAAGGTCCAGAATTTGGATAGCGTTTATAATGATGGCATAGATCGGATAACCCAGGAAGTGTGTGCAGGTAAAGATGAGAAGGACAAAGAATAAACCTTACATCAAACTGAAGTTTAAATATTGAGAGGTACTTCTGGTATCCGCTTAGATACATAAAGAGCTTTAGAAATTGTTATTTCTATCCCTACATCAAGAAAAGGCTGGACAAACAGGAAAAAGCAACTTTTTGGGGGTTTATAAGAGAACTTAGGTTTCAGGGAAAACCTTCACTTCAAAATCCAGGAGAAAACTACATTTAGAGAGAGACATACAGCAACTGCTTACGTGAATGAATTGCTGGAGGCTGACTGTGGATTAGAGTGGTAGTGAGAAACTCCTAGGGGCCATCACATGTTCTCATGGACTTTTCCTCCAGGGACCCACCAGGTTCTTGTGGTCCTCACCCCCAAGAAAGATCCCCTCATGACTCTGGACCTGGGAGGGAAAAACTAACTATTGTGAAACATACCTAGAAATTTCTCTGTAGCAAGGTTCTGCTCTACAGAGAGAAAAGATTTTGCCAGAGCACAATTCTGAAGTTTTATATCAGCCAGGGGTACAGGAATTCCATCCCACTCAAACCCCCTCCAGCCTTCCTCTCTAACCTAAAAGAAGAAGAAGAAGAAGAAGAAGAAAAAAAAAAAACCTAGTCAAAAGGGGGCATGGACTTAAGGAAATGGACTGGGAAAGAGGTAGACAGGAAAGGAAGTGTGAGGCAGAAGGAAGTAAAACCTGTGTAAGCAAGGGAAGGGTCAGACCTTTGTTAAGGCCACAGGTCAAGACATAGAACCAGCAAGGTCTGGGCTAGCCTGGAGGATTCTAATTGGAAGAGTATAGACCCCCACCCTACCCACCACATTATATCACCATGTCAAGGTAGCTCCAGTATAACAGTGCATTTCAGCTAAAAGAGCTGCAAGGCACAACTCCCCCTGACCATCAGTTTATAGGTAAGTCCATCAACTTACAAAAGAAAGACAAAAAAAAAAAAAAAAAAAAAGCAGTGTGAAGAGACACAGCTATCATGAGAACAGGACTTAGATATGATAATGATGTTAGAATTATCAGTCAAGAATACCATGATTAATATGTTGTGAGCTCTAATGTAAAAAGAAGACAACATTCAAGAACTGACAGATATAATGTAAGCAGAGTTAGAAAACTCTAAGAAATAAAAGAAAGTGTTAGAAATTAAACAAAATGTAACAAATGAAGAATGTCTTCAGTGGACTAAGTGGTAAACTCAACATGGCCAAGAAAAATGTCACCAAACTTGAACACAAATCAGTAAAAAGTCACAAACTAGAATGGAAAGAGAATGAATAATGAAAAAAACAAAATCTAACAGAAGATGAAGGACTGTGGGACAATATCAAAGAGTGTAACATATGTGTAATTGAAATACCAAAAGGATAAGGAAAAGAGAATGAAGAAGAATTATTTAAAGAAGTAGTATCAGATGATTTTGCAAAATTACTACAAGACACCAAACTAAGTATACAGGAAGCTTTGGGAGCACCAAATATAAATAAATAAATACCAATAAATCTGTACCTAGGCCTATCATATTCAAGCTGTAGAAAACTGCAAAGAGAAAATCTTGAAGGAAGCTAGAGAATTTAAAAATGACTTATAGAGAAACCAAGGATGAGGACTACAGCAGACTTCTCATCAGAGACATGCAACTAAAAAGAGAAGAATGAAATAGTTAAGATGTTGGCAGGAGTTGGGGGGAGACACCAATCTAGAATTCTATATCAAGAGATAGTATCCTTCAAAACAAAACTGAGAGAGTTTACTACCAGAAAATTTATCATTAAAGAAATGTTAAAAGAAGTTATTCAGGCAGAATGAAATTGAAGCAGGTCAGAATCTTGGATCTATATAATGAAAGGAAGATCATCAGAATACTGAAAGGAATATTGAAGGTAAAATAACATCTTTTGTTTTGTATTCTTAATTGATCTAATAAAATAACTGATTGTTTTTAAGCAATAGTATTGACAATGTATTACATGATTTAAGAAACAAATGAGAGCAGTGTCTCAAGGAATGGAAGGAAGGAGTTGGGAGGACTCTGTTAGAAGGTACCTGGACTACACATGAAACGAAATAGTGTGAATTTGAGGATGAGTTTAGATTAGTTTAAAATGTGCATTGGAAACTCGTGAGAAACCACAAACATTTTTTTAAAGAAGTGTAATTGACATTCTAAGAGAAAAGATACAATGGAATAACATAAAATGCTCAATTAAAACAGGAGAAGGCAGAAAAGGAAATAAAAGAAAGAGTAATCAGTACAAAAGAGTTATAAAGATGATAGATAATTATCCAAATATATCAATAATCACTTTACTGAATGTGAAAAGTTTAAAAACACTAATTTGAAAAATTTATCCTGTGGTTATCATTTCTGGGGAAGTAGAAATAATATAAGAATAAATTACGGTGTATTCTAGGCTAGGGAACTTACACATATTTCCTGTGTCATAAACGGGATAACAAATATCAAAGGCAATGCTCATGTCCAGGGAATAAATCCTCAACCACTAAACTAGAGCTTATATCTTGAACTAGATTTCTTGAAAGAGCCTAAACTTTAAAAGTTGAAAGTTTGTTGATATGTTGAGGTCTGGACACCAGAGCTCCCTATCTACCCATGCTTTTGACTTAACCAGAGATAGAACTTCTTTCTTCCTAATTATATCTTATTATTATTATCTTGATTATATCTTTCTTAGTAAAAAAGAAGTATACTCATGCAATTTTAAACCATGACCCATTAAATTTTCCTTTAGTAAATAATACTTGGATTTAATATATGCTCACACATAGAGAATCTACAGGGTTGGTGAGGCTGAGTACTGATTATCACTAACGAATATCAGATTTCATGAGTGACTGGCAAACCATGCTTAGTATACTGTTGTTGGAAACCTTTATGTGAAGATTAAGTAGAGACAGTGTTCACAGTGACCTCAAATGAAATAGCAAAGCATGATTAAACATGTTTAGTAAGAAGAGGCAAAAATCTTAAAATGGGTTAAAATTACCAAAATATGTTAATAATTGATATCCATGCTATATTTGTATTATTCACACACATATGTATCTAAGACTTATGCAGGCATTTCTATGGCTTAATGCTAAACACTTCTGTGAAAATTTAAGAATACTCAGCATACAACGTGGAAGTCATAATTAATATTTTATAAAGCTTCAACAGTCTCATAATTTCTACAGTTATAAAAATTAAAATTAACATTCCTACCTAGACTAAGTTAGAAAATAGCTCTTTAGTCGATGGTCAGATTACTTGGAGGTATTAACAGAGCATAATCTTTTCTTCTCTGAAATACATCATTAAGATTCATTTAAAATGGAATATTCATTCAGATATAATTTGCTTCAAGAGACAGACAAGGAGCCTCATTAGTTTTTCATACATAATGTCAATTTGAACTAAGCCACTGTCTTTCAAGAGTCATAATAGGGGAAGGTGTTTAAGGCGGGAGAGTGTTTCTTATAACAATTCTGAGACTAACCACCTCCTTTATACTAGACACTGTTATCTGTGTTTTTTAATTCCTTTAATTTTCACAAAAACTTTATGACATAATTATTCATTTGTAGACTTAGGCACCTAGTGTAATGGTGGAACTTGGATTTCACCTTTGGCTGAGTCCAGAGACTGTGCTGTTTTAACCAACCTTCAGTCCAGTAATGCCCCCCTCCCTCCCAGTTCTTATTTCTTTATACTACATCTAACTGTATGTGACTAAAATTCACTTAGGATTTTAATATTATTATTTAACATATATATTAGGGAAGACTTATTTTCCAAGAATAAGGAATCCTTATTTCTTCTTCTGAATAACAAAAATAATATGTGGACTTTAAAATTTGTGTTAATGCATTTTCAATCAGCATATTTGCTTACTATTTCATTTGGTATACATTTCATACCATTTTGAAATTATCGAATGTGTCATGTTTGGTAGAATACCTTGATTCAGTATCATGAAAGGTCATATTCATAAATTTCTTTATGTTAGTGAAAGCTAAAGTTAAAAAAATGATCTTAGCCAAACCTCTATAGAGAAAGTTTGAAATGAATTTCCAGTTAATACTTATAAGGTCAGACAACTCAGATGACTTTTTGCTGTCAGGTTAAACATGACAAAAATAAAAGGAAAGAATCTTTGAAAATAGCTTGAATATATCATTTGAATTTAGTACTTTATTTCTCATAACAGACTAAAGTTGTGTCCTGAAAATGTTAATAAATTTTATTTTAAGAACCTGCATTTTTACTTGTTATCAAGTGAAATAAATAGATGGAAAGGTGGTGTTTTTAAAACAAATCAGTAAAAAGTCACAAACTAGTTTCCTATGTGATTCTGTTGCACAGGAAATCTTAGGAAGTAATAAATATGCTAGTCAGGTAAATTTGGGATTTGGGATGGCAGAGAATTACTGTGACTAATACAAATCATCAGGGCACACTGGAGATATCTTCTAATCGTGAGGCTAATTACTCTCCTGGCTGTTTCTAATCCGCCTGATTAGTTTGATGAGAAGCACTGGTTGTGTAGCAGTGTTTGGGGACAGAGACTTGTCTGCTGTAAAAGGCGGTTGATTGGAGCAGGAAAGGTCCCTAGGAGATGCTCAGCCAAAATGGTTGGGAAAAATGTTGAGTATCTATCACAGGTAAATATATGGATATGAACTGAATGGGAAAAAGGAAACTGTGGTTCTGACATGGGTTTATCTAAACTATAAAGACTAATGCTTATTTAAAATGGATCAGGATTTATCCAGGAATTTTCAAGGAAAAATAAGGAAGATCTGTAAGAATAAGTAAGGAATGGAGGTTAGGTGACTACTTATAGAAAGTAGGCAAGCATGTGAAAAATCAGTGAATTTCCAAGTCAAAGTAAAGCAGTCACGTGGTTGAAAAATAAATGAATGAAAACATGGCAAGGTCAAGGCCTTCCTAGGCATTTTCAAGACCAAGAGCTGAGTTCATTGAGAGATTTATAAATTGCATTGCCTTAACAGTGAAATGCCTCAAGATTTTACCAATAGCTGTCATGAATAAGTCCCTCCTAGGTTTAAAGAAGCAATGACTTTAAGAAAAATACCACTTGGAGTAATGTGAGGTATCAAAGGGAAGACCAGAAATACAGCTTATTTGATACAAAGGCAAACCATGTTTATTTTTAGTTTTTGTACCAATATCTGTCTGTGAAAGAAAAGGATTACATATTTCTATTGTTACCATTATGCTTTCTTAAAATTTTTTATTTTTAGAAATTTAATATGTTAAGTATTAATCATAATGGATTAAATAATACATTAAATAATACTTAATAGATAATACATTAAATGACTCTTGATATGGTAGGAAATACATTTTTAATTGATTTCCTACAAGCAGCCAAAAAGGAAAGATTTTCACAAGTTGATGGATTCAGCAAATAGTAGGAAATTTGTTAGCCTTTCCTCAGTCTCCTCCTGAAGTGAATTCAAGGACTTAGAGCCACTATCTATATATGTAGAATCAAGCATTTTCTTGTGTGTGATAAATAGGCACATTTTGAATTTCTACGGATTATCTACATTTTCTTAAAATGCAAAGAGTTTACAATAATGATTTATATACACAGTGGAAAACATAATTTTTTTAACAAATTTCTGACCAACTAAACATAACAGGGATGTTAGTACTCTTAAAGACCTGACACGTCTTTACCTCTTTTTCCATTGCTGATATAAGAGCAAGATGTATCTTGCTTTCTGATGCAGTTCCCATACCCCCCACTTGTCATGGTAATTGACCAGGAAGACTCACCTTTATAAAAAATCAGTGAACCATAGTAAAATAAATGTAGAAGGGTGAAACTCTTTATAAATTATTATTTTAGATAAAATTGGTTAATCTTTTATATAACTTTCACCTATTTTTCATTCAAAACCTTACCCCAAGTATGATTATTTTGAACTTTAAATTTGTTTCAATGAATTCACCCTAAGAATATGACTCATTATTTTAGCAGAAAATATTATTTAAATTTTAAAAGTCATCTTTTTTTGCTATATGTAAGTTATGTGTTTTCAGTATGATTAAATAAGACATATAGAGCAACCCTTTGGCAGCTGTGTTTCCTACATAGGTGTTGAGGAACTTATGCAAATATGTTGGTTTATGTTGTATTTGTTTTTATAGCCTGGGGTTCATTTTCTAGAGTATTTGATTGCTTTGACTCATGACTCCTCTGGATATTCTACCTGTATCACTTTTCTTTCATAATTTTGTATGATTCTGAATATATCAAATTGTTAGATGAATCACAGTTTATGAGTATATTTGGCTGGCAAAATTACTATCAATTTAATTCAGAGCTATATAAAATTTTGACCAGAATAAGTATAAAATGTGAGATACAGCTTATTATATATGATTTTCCTGTACCTATATAGGAAAAAAGTGGGTAGAAATTTTCTTGAAAGAGAGGAAAACCTTTTTATAGCAAAGATCTAAAGCAGGAGACGTGAAGGAGAATATTATTAGAATATTTTTGTTTGTAGTGAATATTGCCTCCTTTATGTAATAATGCCAAATGAAACGTGAACAGTCTAATGTCAAATTTGTCATAACATATATTTTATGAGTGAAAAGTTCATCCAGAATTAGCCATGTCACTTCACATGAGTGAACAGCATGAACTGCTATGTTAAATAATGGATGTCCTTGAAAAAATAATCACATTCACTATTCAGATGCACATGCTAAACTATTTTACTTCCTTGTTTGTTGCTTTAACCATTGCAGTGTAGCACATTATTGTAATTTTAATTGAAATAAACACCAGTAAAACTTTTAAAATTCACTTTTTCCAAAAAAATGCTTTAAAAGTTGGTTAAAACTTTTTTTTTTTTAACTCTCTGCTTGTCACATATACTAGAGAAAGTTGCAGATCTTAGAATTTCCGTTGAAAATTTGTGCAGTGATAAAATAGTCATGGAATATTGGAGCTTAAATATAAGTTTAAGATCATCCAAACTTTGCTTTGAGTTCCAGGCTTCCTTCCTCTTGTCTGTGAGCAAGGGGATATCCTTGTAAGGTGCTTCTGGTTTTTCTCACTTTAGTACTAGAATTGAAAAAGTATGCCTTGGACCCACCACAAGGTGTTGCATTAAGTAAAACTCACATATAGCCTGGACTTCCCTGAAAAGGGCTTAAAAGTGCCCAGATCCAAAGACTTCTGGCACCAAGCACCAGGCAGAAGAGAATACAATCCATTTAGAAGGAAGCATTTCCTTTTAGTGTTTCAGAATCCTTACAGATTAAATTAAATCAGACATAAGTTTACAGTTAAAATTATCCAAACTAAATAATCCACCATAAGTAGGTATCAGCAGAACAAAAAAATATAAATGTAGAATCCCAACAGTTTAAGATTTTGGAATGGTGCTGATATGCAATACAAAATTAAAACTATAGAAATCCTTTTGGAAAGAAAAATAGAATTTAAAAAAGAGGAAGCAACAACACCCATCAGAAATGACCAGCATATTTGAAAGAACCAAATAAAACTTAAAAAAATATATTTGATAAAATTCAACTTTTCTTCTTAATTCACGTACTCATGATGACAAAGTAACCATTATCTGGTACTTGGTGAAGGACAAAAGCAAAGTGTAAAACTAAACTGTTTTAGGATGTTCAAACTTCTAGACAGACGTGGAATAAATTATGACTACTCACATTCCAGTGGCTAAAGCAGTTCACATGGCCATATCCAACATATCAAGTCCACATTTTTATGTCAGTATAGTTTTGATTGTCTTATGTTCTTTTTATTTTAGGTAAAATTTACTCTCCATAAAATGAACAGTTTTACCTAATTTTGAATATGGTCTGATGTAAAGGTAAAAGTTGACTGATTTCTTAGAATAAGGAATATTACAGCACCATTTTAGTTAAAAAAAAAAAAAAAGTTTCTTTTTTCCACTGAGTTACCTTGGCACCCTTATTGAAAATCAGTTTAGCATAAAGCATGGGTGTGTTTCTGGACTCTCCTTTGCATAACTGTTTTACATGTCTCTCTTTATGCCAGTACCTCATTTTCTTGATTACAATAGCACAGTGATAAGTCTTTAAGTTAGTATAAGGTACTTAACTTTGATCATCTTCAAAATTATTTTTTCTGTTTTAGGCCCTTTACAGTTCCATATAAGTTTGTGAATAAGGTGCAGATTTCTTCAAAAGTGTCTGCTGAAATTTTGACTAGAATTGTTTTGAATATATATATATCCTTTTGGGGAAAATTGATGTCTTAACCAAAATTTAGTCTTTCAGTTATAGTTTGTTATTTTCAATGTAGAGGTCTTGTATATATTTTGTTAAGTTTATTCCTAAGTGTTTCATATTTTTGATGCTATTGTGAATGGTATTTCTAAATTTCAATTTCCAATTGTTTTTTGTATACAGAAATACAATAGACTTTTGTATATTGGGTTTGTGTCCATCAACTATTCTAAACGTCTCTGTTCTAGTAATGTTTCTGTGGACTCCTTGTGGATATTCTACAGAGAAGATCATGCTATCCGAGGCAAAAAACAAACACAGTTTTGCTTACTTCTTTTCATTCTCTGTGTAGTTTGTTTCTTTCTCTTGTTACATTGCAGTGGCTGTGACCTCTAGAACAATGTTGAATTACAGTGGATAATAATGGACATCTTTGACTTGTTTCTGATCTTAGAAGGAAAGCATTCAGTCTTTATGATGCAAGTGCTAAGATTTTCACAGATGCTCTTTATAAGGATGCAAAACATTTTCTCTGTTCCTAGGGTTGTTTTTAATAGTATTTTTATTATGAACAAGTAGTGGATTTTATTAAATCCTTTTTCTGTGGTTATATGTAATTTTATTTTTTAATTTGTTTATATGATAAATTTTATTGATGAATTTTTAAATATTTGGCCAATCATGCAACCCTGTACCACCCTACTTTTCATAGGATCATATCCTTCATTCATTACCTTTAAGTGGATTTTTTTGCTTATTATTTATTAATTTTTACACTTCATTTTTAAAGATGTTCTTATTGGTGTAGTCTGATACAAGGTACTCTGCTGTAGTCGGAAGCAGTAGTCCTCCAATTTGCAGTGCTTCCAATTTGAGAAAGCTCTGGTTCCCCCACCATCCAAGTAACTTCCAATGATGTGTTTAGGATACTTCTAACCAACTAATTAGCCACAGCTTTATACTTTACTCTTTGTTCTTATTGCCAGAATGACTGCATTATTAAACATTCTGATTTATGTCTTTTTGCCTCTTTAAAAGACTTTGGATTTCTGGGAAAATCTACTTATTTGTATTAGTGTCATTTAATACCTTCTGGAGATTATTAGAATCCCAGTGAATCTTTCAGCTGTCTATGTGCTATTATCAACCTCCCTTACAGAATGCCCTAGCGTAATTTTGAATTCTTACTTTAAAATTATAAATCGGTTTCAGGGGCTACCACATACAATACTGGGTACCTAGAGCTATCCTTAACTTTCTTAAGAATTATACTTTCAAAAAAACCTATCTTGAGTACTTGCTGTCCTTTGGATTTATTTCAGGAGTCTAAGAATTGCTTCATGTTAATGCTTTCTAGTACCTTATCTGATAGCCGTCAATTTTACTCTGTAGGACTACTCTTTTTCCCAAAGTTTTCTAGGATTTCTAACCATATTTCTACTATTTTAAGGTGTCTATCACCATTGTATCTATTTTTCTTATACTACAGGTACTAGACTGTATATCTATATCATAGTGTACATTTACTGTACTATGCTCTACTGTTCTATGCTGTACTACAGATCTCCTTGGTGCCATAGGAGTTAATTTCCCGTTGCTACTGTAGTCCCAAGGGGGTTAGAGGCTTCTTGGAACCTCCATTTAATTTTAGCTTATTTATTTAAAATGTCTTTGTTGTTTATAATTTTTCTCTTTTTCTATTGCTGAAGCTGTGGCAGTAGGTGGGAGCAAACACTTCACCTGGGCTACAGAGTACCTCAAGGGGGACAGAGAGGAGGCAAGGCTGTCCTGTAGTGAATTCAGTGCCTCATTTTAGTGCATTTCAATTATTCTAGAAAAAAAACCTTAATATTTTCCTTATTTTTTAAAATGAATAATTCTGCCCCTTAAATATAAACTCTGAGAATGGAAGCCAAATCTTGTTTCCTTTCTTTTGCACAGATTATTTCTTTTAGTTTTAAATTCTAGCCTGGGAGCCTTTTCTTCCTCACTTTTAAGTTTTATTTCGTATTTTGAATTTTTGTTCTTAAGAATTTTCACTTTTCTCGGGGACCAGCTCTATCTAGTAGAATAAATCCTGGCTGGCAGATCCCTGGCAGTGGATCAGCCCTCAGGCTATTAAAGAAGCATCATCCTCGAGCATCTTATCATACAGACTTTTAAAAATGGTTAGATTATTTATTTATTGTATTTTTAAATGCCCTATATATTTGAAAAGAATGTAGGATTAACCCTGGCCATATGCTCTTTTGATTATAATGTTTTATATTTTTTAATCCAAACTAATAAAATGTCAACAGATCAGTCCCCCTTCCTTATTCAGTCAGCTTTTACTTCCCTAATGTTTTAACTTTGCTGCCAAAGAGTACCTTGGATCTGTTTAAAAGCAGTCCTTAGGTTCTCCGTCATTCCTCCCTTCCCCCCCTTTACAAACAAAACAGTTTAAACAAGGACATGGTAACATGCTTCTAGCAGATCATCACAGGACAGAATAGATTTGTTCTCTGCTTTAGATTTATTATAATTTAAGTAATTTACTTAAATTATTTAATATAATTTAAGTAAATATTACCATGAAAATTGTTGTAAGATATTTCAAAGTGTTCTAATGCAATTTACTTAGTCAACAATTGGAAGGTTGTTTTTTTTTCTTCCCCTGGGAACTATATATTTTCTTCCATATAACCTCCCACAGTGAGGGCAAACTTGAGAATTATGCTAAGGACACAAACATTTATTAGTAGCCAGGCACTAAAAACCTGCTAAACGTATTTTAAAAAATTAATCAACAGAAATCTCAATTAAATAGGGTCAGGAGACCAGAAAGAGGAGCTCTCATTGCCTTACAACCAAAGCAGAGCCAAACAGGAAGAAGAAAGACTCCTCTTCTTTCCTGAGAAGGACCCAGCCTGTGAAAAGTCATGGATTTTTTTTTTTTTTTTTTTTTTTTTTTCACTACAGCCCTCCCAACCTCCTTTTCCCCTCTATAGAAGAGTTCTTCCCTTTCAGTGCAGGGACTTGCATGTGACTCACCAGGGTCCTGCTGATCCCAAATAAACCCATGTGTGCTGGAGAAATATCTGGCAGTCTATTTGTTTTAGGTCAACAGATTCTTTCTGCAGCTCAGGGAAGTATCACTCTGCCCTTAGGCATTACAGCTAGCAAGCTGCAGGTAAGGTTAATTCTGAGGCAAATGGGAAAATACTCTGCTGGCAGGACCAGTCATACATCTTGGCTGGTAGATCAGATTTTCTAAGGAAAATCTATTTTTCTATTTTTCTAAGGAAATAGATTTTCTCCTTAAAACAGGAGACCAACAGGACAGTAAATCTCAAATCTATACTGAAATTATTAGCCTGACCTATTTGTTATATAGTCTGATGTAACAGTGGGGGTGGGAGAATATATGTGTGTGTGTATGTATATATACATATATATACGTACATTTTTAGAAAGCATGTTCATACTTAGTCACTGAAATTTACTACCGATTGTTTTGATTATGTTGGAAATGTAAAGTAACTTTCTTTGGAATGTTGATTCCAGATTAGAGTATTTCAAATGTTAACTAATCTCTCCTAGTGAGTAAATTAAAGATAATTTGCGTATACATATATACCATACCTTATACTAAAGTATTTTAAAAGTAAAATACCATATAGTCGGCTAAAAAAAGACATGTGGAGAGGTTCATTCACTTATTTATTCAACAAGCATGCCAGGAACTATTCTAAGCATTGAGGATACAACTAAACAAAACAATGAAAACTTTGCTAAAGAAGAGAGATGCAGTTAAAAGATAAAAAAGGAGGAAAAGATTCTTTTTAGTAGAGAAATCAAAGAGGTCTTAGTGAAAATAGAACATTTAACTGTAATAAAAAAGAATACAGCTGACAAAGTCAAATAGACTTACAGAAGCCTTGTTCAAATTTCAACTTTATAAATAAATTGCCTTCTGGGTTCTTCCTTTTCTTAACATAGAACATGCTTTGGGGCAATTTCATTGGTAACCCATAATCCCATAATTGATGCCCACTGTTACATTTTTAGTCCATGCTTAATCTGAGATGTTGATCAGTAACATCTCTTTAACTTCTGTTCAGGAATTACAGCTAAACTTAACTTGTAATAGAGGTTTTTTCTAAATGTTCTCTTGACCCAGTTTTGAGGTCCTGGCTAAAGACTGGTAAAGTCTACTTCTTGAAGAGTTAATTACGTCTACACCTCAACCACTTCTATTAGGCTCTGGATCTCTCAGGAGGAGGTACCAGGCAATGGAGAAGCCCCTCATTCCCTGGAGCTTGAAATCATTCAAATTAGCCAGCCCCCGTGGAGCCTGGCAAACCTAGCTGACACCGTTCTATTTGCCTCCTACAGTTCCAGCTTGCTGTTAATCTGTCTAGGATGCAGTCCCCTCTGTGGCCCTGCCTGGCCACCTTACATTTGGATCTGAAAGTAACAAGAGCTCTGCCTTTTATCGATCTAAGTGTCTGGGTTGTATCTTAACATCTAATCTTTAAATCTTATGAAACAATTAGCACTGTGAGCAGAATAGTTGACTCTTGGATAGCTTTGTGGGGAGACCACTCTGGGCTTATTAATTGGTTCCAAACCACCCCAGAAGTGACTTGGGACTTGTTTGCTGCTGTGTCTGCCTGTGGTCACCACTTTTCTCTTTACACAAATTTCCTAGGTGTGGGCGTATTCAAAACAAACAGTGCCAATGGGCTACACTCCTGGGGATAGATGCTAGCCCTGGTGGGGGCTTTAGTACTATAGAAGTGATGGGGCATTAGAGCATTTACCTGGGTGGGGCTTTCCTGTGTGCTTCCCGTCACAGCCTGCATTTGCTAGAGGCTTATTTCAGGGGCTGTCACTTCTTCGGCAGTGTTACTTTATTATTCGGGATAGGGCTCTGGTTTGTCTTTGTGTTTCAAGCAGCATCTCTGTGGAGGAAGCGGTTGGTTGGGCTCCTCCTGGTTAGAGAAACTGCATCCTGGTCTCCTTGTCCATATTGCTCAGGCAGGGAGAGTGGCCTTCTTTGCTGTTGCATACTCAGCCGCTGTCAGCAGTGATCTTCATGCTCTCCAGACACTTAGAGGTATTGTGAGTTGTACCCTTGAAGACCAGTAGTAGCCCAATATTTAATCTAAAGAGTGCAAGGGGACAAATATCTCATCCCTTCACCCTCCCCTTAAGAACCCCTGCTGAAGTTACGCAATTGTTTAAATAATAAAGGACCTCCTAGCCAGTGTGCTTGGACCTTAGTAAGTGTCCCCATCTATCACCAAGCAACGGGCCTGATACTCTGGGCAAGAGGGCTTACTGTACTGTCCCAAAGAGAACCTGTTACAGCTCTCAAAGTGCAAATCCCAATCCCTGGGAGGTGGGCTAAGAAGCCTTGGAGCAAAATGGCTGCCTATGAGATAATTCCTGCAATCTGGCGGTTTGCAGTGGTGACTGAGCTGACTTTTCTTCCCCCATTAGTAGCTGAGATGTTAGGGAAGGGAGAGAGTAAATAGCAGATACAGCAGGGCATAGTAGTAATACCTATGATGTGTTTGAGTCCAAAATTCCTTTTAAATTTTTCATTATGCACCTCCCATCTAAGTAAAACATTTATTTACATTTCAGAAACTCTTTTACATTGATGGAAATTTGTGGAGTTTACTTAGCCTAATTTCAAATTTTAAATCGCCCAAAGGTAGAAGCCAAGGTGGAAAAACATCAAATTGATATCTAAGGGGTAGGATAGTTCACTAAATTCAATGGCTATCAAATAAGACTCTGCAAATCTGCCCAAAGATTGTGATTTGAGACATCTGACTGTGTTTATGAGCCTCTAGAGGTTAGTGAGAATAAATTTATTAAAAACCTAATACAAATTTAAGGCAGTTGTATTGTCATAGAAACACAGTGCCTGTGAAAACATTAAGATAATTCTTAAGCACAAAAAAACCCACTGGAATCACAAAGTAAGCTAGTAAAGATTTGCTTTTTTCAGAACTGGCACTCTCTCAATGTACATTTCGGATATCACTTTGGATATTTACAACAAAGGTCATCCCAATGAGATTAGAAACCAGAGAAAGGAAAGACACTGGTGATAAGTCTGCATCTGCATTTTCCAGTTTTCTGTTTTCAAAATCAGTGTTGTACCTGCTAGCAGTCTCCACCATTGTACGTGATGGGTGTTTTGTTTTTAAAACTGTGTGAGTGTTTTAAACCCACCTCTTAACCATTGATCACTGACTAATGATGGGCTACACCCAGATCTACCTTAGTAAGTTGCGCACTCTTCAGTTGACTCCTTTCTTGCACCCTTCTGGCACCCTTCTTTCAGGCACCAATTCCTGATTTTCATCTGGAGATCCCTTTCTCCCCCGTTTTGAGTCTGTCTGCATCAGGTGGGTTTCCTCTTGTACACAGATATCCTATGACAGAGAATAGTGACGTAGAGTAAGGTGCCCATTTGGTTCATTTGCCCTCAGACAGTTCTGATTCACACTTGTTACACTTGTTGAATTATTCTTAGTTCTATTGCACTCTAAAGCATCCTCGTTTGGATACTATACTATACACCCAACATAATCCAGAAGTATATTCCATCCCCTTTGTCACAGCAGTTGGTTCAGCCACATTCAAAGCCATTGAGTTATTAGATGTTTGCTGGGAATGGCAGAAGAGAGGAAAGACTTGAAACTGAGAGGGTTTAATGTACACAAGCAGGGAAGAGCACAGATCATTGTGTCCACCACTAAGTGGTGGTGCATTAGAATACAGCAAACACTTTGGAGGGTAGGGCCAGAAAATCTCAATCCTTGTGATCAATTTTATCTTTTTTTTTTTTTTTTTCAATTTTATCTTTGATATCCAGGTGTTACTTATTTTATATCTGTATTTTCTCAGATTTGGGCGCCAACACATTTATTTCCTCTCAGCTTTCTGGACCATCATTTATTTTTTTGTTACTTGCCACAAACATAGTCTTCATTGGTCCAAATGAGATCCTTATAACTTAGCATCTATACTTCCCATTTACTGAAGTATGCAAAATAATCACAAGACATTTAATCCATTTATAGATATGACTTCTTACAGTTGTTCAGCTGCTGCTTCATTCCAGTGTTCTACTTGGCTCTTTCTAGATAAACCACATCCAAACATCATTTAAATAAAAAACAAAAACAATCAAAAACAGATAAAATTATGCCCAGCTTCCTGTCTTTTAAACTTTTGCTATACTCTTACGAACCTTCCTTTGTCTAATATTGTATACAACTGTTACAGTTCCTGATTTTTCATGAAATATGCCAGTGAATAAAAATACTATTATTTTTACTGCAAAGTAAATATTTTCACCTAGACACCAGTCATTAAGCAGCAGACAACTTGTGCATCAGTTGTTACTTATGATGCAAACAAATTCACATAACTTGAATCAGACATTTGGCTTATAGATTTTTAAAGATAAATACATATGTTAACACATATTTGTTATAATATAGCCTTATCAGTGAAGACTGTATCTATTATAAGTAAAAATCAAAAGAATTACTGATAAGCAATAACTGAATCAAAAGGCTGAAAATCAACAGAGGTAAAAATTTCCCTTTATTTAATTTACATAAGATTGAATTGCGTAAGTATAGACGAAAAAAAGTCTAGCTTACGTGTGAAAAGAACACATTGAATTTCAAGTTCGACTTTTGTCAAACAAGAGTGGGTTTTTTTTTTTTTTTTGCTTGTTTTAATATTGCAAGGCTAGCATTTAAAAAGGTTATGCTTCACAAGGGAAAATAAAACTTTGATTCATATACAAAGGTTATTGAAAACCAGATGTTTTGTCTCAGTATATATTGGAATTTCTAAAGGTTCATGCAGAACTGCAAGTATCCAATGTAGAATGTGGTTGGACATTAGCCAGAGGAGACATAACAATTATTTTTTCTATTTGGTAGAAAATTCAGCTAGTTTAAGGTCCCCTTCATCTTTCAGTTTATATGAGGCCCCAAGGTGTGAGTTGAATTCTGATTGCAATTAATTTATGTAATCACCAGAAGCAGCACACTGAAATTCCATACTGATAGGTTATGATGGGATTCCCTAGAATTAACAGACTTGATTCTGTGGACTTGCCCATGCACAATTTTTTTTTTTTTTTTTTTTTTTTTTGCCCATGCACAATTTTAAATTGTCATTCTGTTAGTAATAATTTAAATAAATATATTAGTCATATAGATTTAGTAAATATATTGGTATTAAAATTAATGAAGCAATAACTAATTTCCTGAGAAATTGTTAGTATTATAATTGAAAATATTGAAAATGGAATTGGAGTTTCAACATGTGAATATGAATAGATATGTTTGTAAACATAAATTGTCAGAATTGAATATTGACAGTGAAAACTTGACCAAAACGGAAGTGTAGTGTTAAGAAGACAGGGAATATCAAAATACCCTGAGATAAAGACTCTTAATTGAAGTAAGGTGTAGGGGGGTCAATATCTGACGTGTCAGGTAAAAATGAAGCATGTTGGGCCACAAGTTTTTTATAGAAGCAGATTTTAACAAAGTCTGTATCAACTAGTGAGGTGCTTGACTCTGGTTGGGGAACAATAATTTTTTTTTTTACCATATGAATGAGCTCATGTTTCCCTTTTGAATTCCACTTAAAATATATAAAAGTGCATTTTTGAACAATTATCCATCAAACTAGAATTGAGCTTAATATAAGTCAATTACATTAAGTAAAGTATTTACATTAACCCATAGAACCAGATGTGAGTGTGGATGCACACGTGGAATTCTAGATTAATGTATATGTATTTCTGACCCTCAGTGTCGATTCGTATTTTAAACTTTTTTGATTATAACTTATTAATAAAGTACCTCTTATTCCTTTTGTGCTACTTTAGTTTTCTGTTCCTTGATTTGCACAGTATATGTTGAGTTCTCCCAACAGAGATGCATGTATACTCTTATATAATAATGCTGCTACTTTGTGGGATTCTTTTCAAAAAGCCCATTTCTTTGTACCTGAGAAAAATTTGACAATGCTCAGGACATTATACTTTCCATCCTTATATAGCACAAGGTATTATTGCTGCTCTGAGAAGAGTCATTAAAGGTTTGTCACCAAATTGTGGTGTCCTTTCCTATAAAATGTCAATATTAGTTTTTATTATGTATTTATACCAGCCTTCAAAAAAAGCCTTAGAAGTGATCATTTTCAGCTGTTATAAAAATAACAAAACAATTATCTTGGATATAATCTTATTTTTTAAACTTTTTTTTTCTGGTAAAGAACAACATGATATTGTTTATATGTGGAATCCAAAAAAAATGATAAAAATGAACTTATTTACAAAACAGACTCACAGACTTAGAGAATGAACTTACGGTTACGAGGGGGAAGGGTGGGGGGAAGGGATAGATTGGGAGTTTGGGGTTGACATGTACACACTGCTATATTTAAAATAGGTAACCAACAAGGTCCTCCTGTATAGCACAGGGAACTCTACTCAGTACTCTGTAATGGCCTATATGAGACAAAAGCCTAAAAAAGAGTAGATATATGTATCACTGATTCACTTTTCTGTACACCTGAAACTAACACAACATTGTTAATCAACTATACTCCAATATAAAATAAAAATTAAAAAATAAAAAAAGAACAACATACCTTCTGCAGGTTAAACTATAGCAATTTCGGAGCTGCATTAATGAACTTGAGTTTCAGAAAGTGCCATAGAATGTATTTCAGTAATTAATCCCAAATAAGGAAAATTTCAGTGGCAGACAATCTTTTAAGAGATGAAAATATCTCAAGTATCAAAGAATTTTACTAAAGGACCTTCACACATTCTTACGAGGATACTCTGGTCTCCGTTCAAAATGGTGTCTGTCAACTGAGGAATTCATGGCTGTATCTCTGTCACCTAGAGAAATTGCCAATAGTTTAAAGATCCCCCTTTAATTTATAAATTAGAGAAAAAAAGTAAACCAAATATCCTTGTCCCTAGATGGAATATTCATTTAAATATGGAGCTGAATTAAATCTGACAATTCAGAGGAAAAAAGTGATCTTGAAACTGAAACAGAAAAACATTCAGTTTTATTTATGCAGCAGTAATAAGACACGAGGACACAGAACTAGAGGATCTTAAGCTTTCCCACTGCTAATTCTTTTCTTTGTCAAAAATATTTAAAATTGTTGTAGAAAAACTGGAAGCATAAATTATGAGGATATTCTAGTCTTCATGTCTAAAGTGACTTTGTCAGAAATCTGAACGTGTTAAAAACAAATAGGGTGAGTAGAGCCATGGAAGAAATATTATTTTATATTACTTCGTATTATATGTATGAATTATATCTGTGATTAAAATTATTTACTAAAATCTTACCAGATAATATTGTCACAAAATTGACTAGACAGCTTTTATTAACTCCAGGGTAATGCATAAATAATATTATATATTTAATTTCACTTTGCTTATTATTATTTTAAAAACTGGAAGAAAAAGAGAAAAGGAAAGTTAAGAAAATCAACAGCATCTCAGAATTAGACCATGTGTTTATTTCTAGTCACTTCTCCCAAAGATAACTGCCATTTTGAATTCTATTATCATGTATTTATTTTGTTTTATATTTAAACAAAGTGATATAATACAGTATATACTATTTTACACCTAGTTAATGTTACTTGCCATTATATTTGTGAGATTCTTCCATATTTTTGCTTGTAGTGGTGGTTTTGTTCCTTGTCATTGTTGACTAGTATTCCGTTGTGTGAATATACTATAATTTATTTATCTGTTCTGTTGTGCATAAATGGATTAATTTTTAGTTTTTGGCTATTACAAATAACATTGGTATACACATATGTGTTCATTTCTTTTAGGGAATACGTTTGCCTTTCTGGTAGGAATATATTTAGAAGTGGAATTACTGGGCTAATGGATATTAATATATCCACCACCAGTTGATATAACAAAAAAAGGTGTTCACCAGTCATAAGTCCCAGCAGCAGTAATGAGAATTCTACTTGCTGCCTATCCTCACTAACATTTGATATTATTTGTCTTTTAGGCCTGTCCTAAATTGTGAAAATGGTCTGTGTTTTCTTTTAAAAGATTTTTTTAACCTTATTGGAACAATTTTTGCCACATCTTGAGCACTTTGTAAATGTTTTATTTTTTATGGATAATATTTTAGTAAAAAAAAATAGGAAAAATTAGTTCTAACAACATAGAATTAATGGTGCTTTGGGGTTTTATCTCCTAAGTAGGTAACTAAAGAGATTATAAGCAGAGAATCAAATTTGTAATAGTCTTAAGAAATATAGGAGGCCCGGTGACGTGCTGGCCACGAACCCCACGGAAGCTGGGGCCCAACACTTGCGCCGGGTGAGGTAACACAGACCTTGGAGCCAGATTTGCTGGGTTTGTACCCCATCCCCAACATTTAAGCGCTCTGTTGCTCTGGGCAGCTCAGGTAGCATGAATCTCATCAGCACAGAGAGAAAACTTCACTGAAAACTCACTGCAGAGTGGCAGGGGAAGCCAGATTTCACGACGGCAGCAGCAGGGTTTGTGGCAAGAATCACGGCTTGGAGGCCGCCCCGGGTGGTCTCGTCTTCCTGCAGCTTGTAGACCCTCAGGCTTAGGAGCTGTTTCAAGCATACAACCTTGAGCGAGTAAGGTGTTCTTGAGACCATCTGTACCGAATCCGTGACTGAACCCACTGAAGACCTCTATATAAACGTTTAAGGTTCTGGCAGCACATGCGGAGGCCTACTCTTTTAGCCACTGGCTGCGGGAGACAGCCTCCTAGACAAAGTGCTCCCAAGTCGGCCTGTTCTAGCTGAACAGCTGTTGTAGACCCTCACAAACTGACTTCATAATGGAGACCACCACATTCACTGCCGTGTGGCTGACAGGGTCTTGGTGCTCTGGCCGGGTGTCAGGCCTGTGACTCTGAGGTGGGAGAGCCAAGTTCAGGACACTGATCCACCAGAGACCTCCTGGCCCCACATAATGTCAGTCAGTGTGAGCTCTCCCAGAGATCTCCATCTCAACGCTAAGACCTAGCTCCACTCAGCAGCCAGCAAGCTCCAGTGCTGGACACCCCATGCCAAACAAATAGCAAGACAGGAACACAACCCCACTGATTAGCAGAGAGGCTGCCTACAATCATACTGAGTTCACAGACACCCCAAAACACCCACTGGATGCAGTCCTGCCCACCAGAAGGACAAGATCCAGCCTCATCCACCAGAACACAGACAGCAGTCCCCTCCACCAGGAAGCCTACACCACCCACTGAACCAACCTTAGCCACTGGGGGCAGACACCAAAAACAACGGGAATTACGAACCTGCAGCCTGAGAAAAGGAGACCCCAAACACAGTAAGTTAAGCAAAATGAGAAGACAGAGAAACACACAGCAGATGAAGGAGCAAGGCAAATACCCACCAGACCAAACAAATGAGCAAATAGGCAGTCTACCAGAAAAATAATTCAGAGTAATGATAGTAAAGATGATCCAAAATCTTGGAAATAGAATGGACAAAAAAAAAGAGAAATGTTTAACAAAGACCTAGAAGAACTAAAGAGCAAACAAACAATGATGAACAACACAATAAATGAAATTAAAAATTCTCTAGAAGGAATCAATAGCAGAATAACTGAGGCAGAAGAACGGATAAGTGACCTGGAAGATAAAATAGTGGGAATAACTACCACAGAGCAGACTAAAGAAAACAGAATGAAAGGAATTGGGGACAGTTTCAGAGACCTCTGGGACAACATTAAATGCACCAACATTCAAATTATAGGGGTCCCAGAAGAAAAAGAGAAAAAGAAAGGGACTGGGAAAATATTTGAAGAGATTATAGTTGAAAACTTCCCTAATATGGGAAATGAAATACTCAATTCCAGGAAGCACAGAGAGTCCCATACATGATAAATCCAAGGAGAAACACACCAAGACACATATTAATCAAACTATCAAAAATTAAATACAAAGAAAAAATATTAAAAGCAGCAAGGGAAACGCAACAGTAACATATAAGGGCATCCCCATAAGGTTAACAGCTGATCTTTCAGCAGAAACTCTGCAAGCCAGAAGGGAGTGGCAGGACGTTTTGAAAGTGCTGAAAGGGAAGAACCTACAACCAAGATTATTCTACCCAGCAAGGATCTCATTCAGATTTGACAGAGAAGTTAAAACCTTTACAGACAAGCAAAAGCTAAGAGAATTCAGCACCACCAAACCAGCTTTACAGCAAATGCTAAAGGAACTTCTCTAGGCAGGAAACACAAGAGAAGGAAAAGACCTACAATAGCAAACCCAAAACAATTAAGAAATGGTAATAGGAACATACATATCAATAATTACCTTAAATGTAAATGGATTAAATGCTCCAAGCAAAAGACATAGACTGGCTGAATGGATACAAAAACAAGACCCATATATATGCTGTCTACAAGAGACCCACTTCAGACCTAGGGACACATATAGACAAAGTGAGGGGGTGGAAAAAGATATTCCATGAAAATGGAAATCAAAAGAAAACTGGAGTAGCAATTCTCATACCAGACAAAGTAGCCTTTAAAATAAAGACTATTACCACAGACAAAGAAGGACACTACATAATGATCAAGGGATCAATCCAAGAAGAAGATAAAACAATTGTAAATATTTATGCATCCAACATAGGATCACCTTAATACATAAGGCAAATGCTAACAGCCATAAAAGGGGAAATAGGCAGTAACGCAATCTTAGTAGGGGACTTTAACACCCCACTTTCACCAATGGACAGATCATCCAAAATGAAAATAAATAAGGAAACACAGCTTTAAATGATACATTAAACAAGATGGACTTAATTGATATTCATAGGACATTCCATCCAAAAACAACAGAATACACTATCTTCTCAAGTTCTCATGGAACATTCTCCAGGATAGATCATATCTTGGGTCACAAATCAAGCCTTGGTAAATTAAAGAAAATTGAAATCATACCAAGTATCTTTTCTGACTACAGTGCTATGAGGCTAGATATCAGTTACAGGAAACAATCTGTAAAAAATACAAACACATGGAGGCTAAACAATACACTACTAAATAACCAAGAGATCACTGAAGAAATCAAAGAGGAAATCAAAAAATACCTACAAAAAAATGACAGTGAAAACACAACGACCCAAAACCTGTGGGATGCAGCAAAAGCAGTTCTAAGAGGGACGTTTAGAGCAATACAGTCCTACGTCAGGAAACAAGAAACATCTCAACAAAACAACCTAACCTTACACCTAAAGCAATTAGAGAAAGAAGAACAAAAAAACCCCCAGAGTTAGCAGAAGGAAAGAAATCTTAAAGATCATATCAGAAATAAATGAAAAAGAAATGCAGGAAGCAGTAGCAAAGATCAATAAAATTAAAAGCTGATTCTTTGAGAACATAAACAAAATTGATAAGCCATAGCCATACTCATCAAGAAAAAAATGGAGAAGACTCAAATCAACAGAATTAGAAATGAAAAAGAAGTACCAACTGACACTGCAGAAATACAAAGGATCATGAGGGATTACTAGAAGCAACTCTATGCAAATAAAATGGACAACCTGGGAGAAATGGACAAATTCTTAGAAAAGCACAACCTTCTGAGACTGAATCAGGAAGAAGTAGAAAATATAAACAGACCTATCACAAGCACTGAAATTGAAACTGTGTTTAAAAATCTTCCAGCAAACAAAAGCCCAGGACCAGATGGCTTCACAGGCAAATTCTATCAAACATTTAGGGAAGAGCTAACACCTATCCTTCTCAAACTCTTCCAGAATATAGCAGAGGGAGGAACACTCCCAAACTCATACTACGAGGCCACCATCACCCTGATACCAAAACCAGACAAAGATGTTACAGAAAAAGAAGACTACAGGCCAATATCACTGGTGAACATAGATGCAAAAATCCTCAACAAAATACTAGCAAACAGAATGCAACAGCACATTAAAAGGGTCATATACCATGATCAAGTGGGGTTTATCCCAGGAATGCAAGGATTCTTCACTATATACAAATCAGTCAGTGTGATACACCCTATTAACAAACTGAAGGATAAAAACCATGTGATAATCTCAACAGATGCAGAAAAAGCTTTTGACAAAATTCAACACCCATTTATGATAAAAACCCTCCAGAAAGTAGGCATAGAGGGAACTTACCTTAACATAATAAAAGCCATATATGACAAACCCACAGCCAACATCATTCTCAGTGGTGAAAAACTGAAACCATCTCCACTAAGATCAGGAACAAGACAAGGTTGCCCACTATTGCCACTGTTATTCAACATAGTTTTATCCACAGCAATCAAAGATGAAAAAGAAATAAAAGGAATCCAAATCAGAAAAGAAGAAGTAAAACTGTCACTGTTTGCAGATGACATGATACTATACATAGAGAATTATAAAGATGTTATCAGAAAACTAGTAGAGCTAATCAATGAATTTGGTAAAGTAGCAGGACACAAAATTAATGCACAGAAATCTCTTGCATTCCAATACACTAATGATGAAGAATCTGAAAGAGAAATTAAGGAAACACTGCCACTTACTATTGCAACAAAAAGAATAAAATACCTAGGAATAAACCTACCTAATGAGTCAGAAGACTTGTATGCACAAAAATATACGCTGATGAAAGAAATTAAAGATGATACAAACAGATGGATAGATATACCGTGTTCTTGGATTGGAAGAATCAACATTGTGAAAATGACTATACTACCCAAAGCAATCTACAGATTCAATGCAATCCCTATCAAACTGCCAATAGCATTTTTCACAGAACTAGAACAAAAAGTTTCACAATTTGTATGGAAATGAAAAGACCCCGAAAGGCCAAAGCAATCCTGAGAAAGAAAAATAGAGCTGGAGCAATCAGGCCCTCTGACTTCAGACTATATTACAAAGCTACAGTAATCAAGACAGTATGGTACTGGCACAAGAACAGAAATATAGACCAATGGAACAGGATAGAAAGCCCAGAGATAAACCCATGCACCTATGGTCACCTTATCTTTGATAAAGGAGGCAAGAATATACAATGGAGAAAAGGCAGCCTCTTTAATAAGTGGTGCTGGGAAAACTGGACAGCTGCATGTAAAAGAATGAAATTAGAACACTCCCTAACACCATACACAAAAATAAACTCAAAATGGATTAAAGACCTAAATGTAAGGCCAGACACTATAAAACTCTTAGAGGAAAACATAGGCAGAACACTCTATGACATAGATCACAGCAAGATCCTTTTTGACCCACCTCCTACAGAAATGGAAATAAAAACAAAAATGAACAAATGGGACGTAATGAAAATTAAAAGCTTTTGCACGGCAAAGGAAACCATAAACAAGACGAAAAGACAACCGTCAGAGTGGGAGAATATATTTGCAAATGAAGCAACTGACAAAGGATTAATTTCCAAAATATACAAGCAGCTCATGCAGCTCAATATCTAAAAAACAAACAACCCAATCCCAAAATGGGCAGAAGACCTAAATAGACATTTCTCTGAAGAAGATGTAACGATTGCCAACAAACATATGAAAGGATGCTCAACATCACTAATCATTAGAGAAATGCAAATCAAAACTACAATTAGGTATCACCTCACACCAGTCAGAATGGCTATCATCAAGAAACCTACAAACAGTAAATGCTGGAGAGGGTGTGGAGAAAAGGGAACACTCTTGAACTGTTGGTGGGCATGTAAATTGATACAATCACTATGGACAGTATGGAGGTTCATTAAAAAACTAAAAATAGAACTTCCTTATGACCCAGCAATCCCACTACTGGGCATATACCCTGAGAAAACCATAATTCAAAAAGAGTCATGTACCACAATGTTCACTGCAGCTCTATTTACAATAGTCAGGACATGGAAGCAACCTAAGTGTCTATCGACAGATGAATGGATAAAGAAGATGTAGCACATATATACAATGGAATATTACTCAACCATAAAAAGAAATGAAATTGAGTTATTTGCAGTGAGGTGGATGGACCTAGAGACTGTCGTACAGAGTGAAGTCAGAAAGAGAAAAACAAATACCGTATGCTAACACATATATGTGGAAGTAAAAAAAAAAAGTTTCTGAAGAACCTAGGAGCAGGACAGGAATACAGATGTAGACGTAGAGAATGGACTTGAGGACACTGGGAGGGGGATGGGTAAGCTGGGACAAAGAGTGTGGCATTGACATATACACTACCAAATGTCAAGTAGATAGCTAGTGGGAAGCAGCTGCATAGCACAGGAAGATCAGCTCAGTGCTTTGTGACCACCTAGAGGGGTGGGATAGGGAGTGTGAGAGGGAGATGCAAGAGGGAGAGGATATGGGGGTATATGTGTACGTATAGCTGATTCACTTTGTTACACAGCAGCAACTAACACAACTATGGAAAGCAATTATACTCCAATAAAGACGTTAAAAAAAATTAAAAAATTTAAAAAAATAAAAATAAAAAAAATATATAGGATGTCTGGTTTAAAAATGTTCTTAATTGCTATTTGAGAATATCGTCAAGGAAGATACCTTGTAGTGTTCCCACCTCTTACTGACTTTAGGATTTTGATGTTTTTTATGTGCGTTGCAGATAAATTAAAAATATTTTCAAAACCTTTACATTTATTTTATATTCTTTAATCATGATAGTCTTCATTCCATATTTATTTTGTAAGAATAGTTACATTTTAAAATGCCATATTCATTTTCAAAAAATAATTTATTTGTTTTTGTCTGCGTTGGGTCTTCGTTGCTGCGCGATGGCTTTGTCTAGTTGAGGCAAGCGGGGGCTACTCTTCGTTGCGGTGTGCGGGCTTCTCATTGTGGTGGCTTGTCCTTGTTGCAGAGCAGAGGCTCTAGGTGTGCGGGCTTCAGTAGTTGTGTCACAAGGGCTCGGTAGTTGTGGCTCGTGGGCTGTAGAGCGCAGGCTCAGTAGTTGTGGCTCATGGGCTTACTTGCTCCGCGGCATGTGGGATCTTCCAGGAGCCAGGCTCGAACCCATGTGTGCTGCGCTGGCAGGTGGATTCTTGACCACAGTGCCACCAGGGAAGTCCCTAAAATGCCTTATTCTTAACATTATAAAGCTAAAAGTAAATTCAAACCATTTCATTTAAGAAGTAGGAAATTCTGATATTAGGATTCAAAAGGAATCACTAAATTTTTTTACGAACATTGCGGAGAAAATATACCAACATTAAATATTAAATATCTTAGAGTGAATATTAGTGATTATATTTTTAACCCAGTGCTCTGCAGTTTCATTCATTGGTGTATGTTTTATAAGCTAATGCATGATACTTTAGTAGGAAAAAAATTAAAGGATAAAAATCATACATCAAAAACTTCTTTATGTTCCAGGAAGTTGAGAGACTAAAAATATTGCAGTTGTTTGGCTTACCAGAAATGCTGGTCAATATTGATATTGAATTCCCTTGGAAAATAGTTGCAATCAATTTTCATTTGAAACATTCAGCTACTCAGTGAGATTAAATGTTAGGATTTATAGTCTGACTTGTGCAAATTATAGATCTCTTGCAGGGGTGAGGACATGGAAGGAGTGTGCAGTATATTTCTCATACTTGGTGTTCCGCTTTTGACTGAATACAGAAACTAGCAGTGATCTGATAAGGAAAGTAGGATTAACATTTCAATTTGAAAGGAAGTTGTAATGATCTGAAATATTGTTCTTGTAGTTCATTTGGATTCTGCTCAAGCTATAGAAGTGAAAATCTAAAAAAAGGAAACAAACACTTTAGGGGCAGTGAATTCCTCCATTGGAAACTGAAGCCCATTTTTATTATATGACTATAGGGACCCCGCATGTATCTTGTTTATGAGAGTACTGGTGGTGTGGCTTAGAACAACTTTGACATTTATTTATTTATTTTTTAAAAGATTTATTTATTTATTGATTAATTGATTGATTGATTGCTATGTTGGGTCTTCGTTTCTGTGCGAGGGCTTTCTCTAGTTGCGGCAAGCGGGGGCCACTCTTCATCGCGGTGCGCGGGCCTCTCACTGTCGCGGCCTCTCTTGTTGCGGAGCACAGGCTCCAGACGCGCAGGCTCAGTAGTTGTGGCTCACGGGCCTAGTTGCTCAGCGGCATGTGGGATCTTCCCAGACCAGGGCTCGAACCCGTGTCCCCTGTATTGGCAGGCATATTCTCAACCACTGCGCCACCAGGGAAGCCCTGACATTTCTTTAGGAATGGTAACTGGTAAAGGAAAGAGGTAAAAATGATCATTAATTATATATATGTGTGTGTGTTAAAAAGGGAAATTAAATATTCATTTAAAATAAAAACATTAAAAGGTTGAGTATAAAATTTAATTCTAGCGCTTCTTTCTATTAGTCTACATTACTAAAATTAAACTCTGGAAATTCTAAACCCAAACCACTGCTTATCTGTAATATTATACATGATTAACAGTCATTCAGTATAATCTTGATGTCAGAATAATAGGTCAAAAATAAATTGTTGTTTCTGCTCATATTAAAATAGAATCCCTCTCTATCTTCTAACCTCCATCCTTTCCCATATGTTATATGAGTATTATAAATCCAGTTTCCAAAATAATTTAATTTTTTAACTAACTGTTAAGGTCACAATTGATTCAATTGAGACTACAAAATTATATATGTTTACTCAAAGCTCCAACTAAAGGTCAATAGGAAAATTAAAGCAAGCCTTTTAGTAATATAAATATTAATATTGTATTATAATTTAAAAAAGCTGTGATATTCTCTGAATTTCTCATTCTGCCTTTTAGCATTTTTTAAGACTGTTCACTAAATTGAGAAACCTTGACACAGAAGAAGAAAACAAGTACCCATTTTTCAGTCAAAAATATGCTTAATTTTCATGCCAATATTATAATATTATTATAATTGTCATTTTTTCATCAGCAGCAGAATCTAATTACATGGTATTATCTGATTCAAACTCTTCTAAGCACTCAAACTGCATTAACTAGTTTAAGCCTTCCAACAACCGTTTGAGATCAATACTGTTATTTTCCCCACATTTTAGAAAAGTAAGTAAAACTGAGATTGAGGTACTTACCAAGAGTTCCACAAAGGTGATGAGCCATGTTGTGAGAAAAGCACTAGATGAGAATTCAAGAATCCTGTGTGCTTTTTTTTTCCTGCTCTCTTCTAAAATCAGATAGGATGGTATGTGATTTGGGTATTCTGTTTCCAGTGAGCCAAGGAAGATGGAGTTCTTACTGTTCAGGCATTGTTTTGCAGTGGATACTCGACTTAATAATTCAACTTTGCATTGTTAGTGTTTTACCTTTTTATAGATAAGCGAACTGAGGTTTGAGAGGTTGAACGGTTTCCCCCAAGATATACATTAATTGTGGATATAGGAATTACATGTAGGCCTTTTCAGACCTAAAATGTTAAGCTTATTTCATTATCCTAATTATCCCCGCAATTCTATATCATACCATGATGATATTGCTGTACTTATTTAAAATGGCTCTCCAGCGTCAACATTTCTCCACAGACACTGAGTAGCTTTAATGGTTCTATTAAATGACTTCTGTTCCAAATGAACAAATCTAATGCAGTTTGTGGTTTATGGCCCTCCTTGACTTCTCATGAGTGGTTGACGCTATAGGTCAGCCTTCTCCTAGAAATGCTCTGCTTTCCTACTTCCAGTAAAGCACGCTGCTGGTTTGTTTTCAACTTCCTGGCTTCCTCAAGAGTCTTCATTAACTCTTTAAAGAGTGGATTTTTGCCACAGGTTCAGTCATTAGAGATGGTTAAATTTGCCAAGTAAGCAGAGGCATGGAATCTGTTTTTATGAAAAATTTCAAAGTGTTTATGAATGTCTATTTATGTTACTATTTTCATTAAGAATGAAATCACTCTATTATTTATTAAAAACCTCCTCAAGTGCCTGGCTCACATATCAGGCATTTATGTTCATCTTCAAATGAAACGGGCATAATATTTTGATGTACAGACATACTACTTATATTGAAATATAATGTAAGACTCACTAGGGGGATTGAGAAATACTCAGTTGTGTGTTATTCTTTATGGAAGTGTCACTTATGAGGGACTGTGATACATAGGACTCCAGTAATGGTAATGAAGTATTCCAGAGAGTAAACCTAGGGTCACATTCCTGTGAGTATTGTGCATAAACTGAAAGCAATTTGAGGTGGGTAAAAATACTTAAACTGCTAATGTATTTCTTGTTTAGGAACTTGGTTGTTCTTTATGTTTCAGCATCCTATGGATAGATTCTGCGAGTCTAGTGAACAAAAACACTCACATTAAACTGAATTGCATTGTATATTTACAAAAATACTACTATAGGAGAACACTTGGGAAGATTTTTTCTTTAAGTCAGCTAATTTTCTATCAGTAATACACACAAAAGAGAATGTAGATATGATCATAGGAGAAGAAATCAGAAACAACAGTTATAAGTTTGAACTATGGGGACTTCCCTGGTGGTCCAGTGGTTAAGACTCCACGCTTCCATGGGTTCGATCCCTGGTCGGGGAACTAAGATCCCACATGCTGCGCAGTGTGGCCAAAAAAAAAAAAAAAAAAAATACGGAGGCATAATTCTTGCATTAGTATCTAGGATTCACCATTTTATAGAGGTATGACCTTGGACAGGTTACTTAATGTTTCCATATCATATTTGTTCATCTACAAACTGGAAATAATATTATCTATTTTATAGACTTAGTGTTAAGATTAAATTTTATAAAAACGTTAATTTCTTGGGACAGTGTTTGCCACATCTTGAATACTTTGCAAATGTTAGCTATTATCATAATTAAAAAGGCAGGATTTGCTATGAAAACAGGTCTGAACTAGAGGCCAAAGACCTAAGCTTAAATTCTGTAGCCCCAAAAATAGTGGGCAAATAGTGTTGTTGACTGTAACCTGTAAAGATTTGTGCTTACCCTGCCTATATTAAAAAGTTGTTCTCTCAGTTTGAATATCTTATATAAGGCTGTATTGCAAATTAAATTGTTCATTAATGCTCTTAATTTGCCTTCAACCCTGTTTCTAGAGTGATTTAGCTACAGTAATCCTTATTAGAATCTCTGGTACAGGATGAAATATGTGTCTTCACATATTGGAAAACATATTTTGGTTTTTTTCTTCAAATGTGGCCTCTGTTTACCTGACTGGTATCATCTCCCATTGTGTTCCTTATACACTGCACTTAAGTTATACACAATTATTTACCACTTCCTGAAATAGATATTTAGACTCAGATGATGTTCTTTCTGGAATACATACCTTTACAAATGATCTTCTCTCTACCAGAAGTGCACTGCCTCCCCTGATTCACGTCCACTTTAAGAGTGTAAAAGTCATCCTTGAAAGCATTTATCATACAAATGTGCCTCAGTTCTTTCATCACTTGTGTTTCATTGTCTGCTAGTAATGTGAGAATAAATAGATCAACATCAGTCAAGAGAAAGGCAAACATCATATAATTAAAAGTTAGATTAACTGAAATGGAGTGAATGGGCGCGAGAAACACCCATAAAGAGTAAGGAGCTTAGTGCTGGGGTAAATAAGCGTGGGAGAAGGATTTGTTAAACAAATACATATAACAGTGCTTTCCTGCGACAGGCACCCAACTGTAAACTGACCAAACTATCATTGTATCTTCTCTCTGCACACAGCCCTGAAGAACCTTACAAAATATCAACTCTTCCCCAAGGGATAGACCCTCAAGGATATAAATGACCCGCAGCAACCAAGAATGGGGGGTTGCTATTGTTGGTGTCTTCTGGCTACCCTAGAACCCCATACTTAATTTTTCCTGGGCAATTTCATTTGGGGCATTCAGGTGCCCATAACTGATTCATGGAAGCATCACATTCATTGTTTCTCTCTCAAAGACAAAAAGGCTTATATAGGGGTCCTTCATAAAGGGCAGGCCTGTCTATGTAAACAAAATATAAAAGAAAAAAATGGAAGTGCCAAAAAAATCTTTAGCAAATGATATTTGACTTATAGATTATGAATAATAAGACATTTTAATTTAGCTCACACAGTTTAGAAATGACTGTAGCATCAGATATCTGCCACTTGCTTCTTTTCATCGTCTTCTAACTTAATTTTATACGTTGACAAAAAAAGCGGAGCATAGGGTAATGAAAAAGGTAAATTAGAAAAATTTTAAATTAAGCACATTAATCTAACAGTGAATTAATATGAATTAATTATACATGAATGCAAACGTTTATATCTTATATTTTCAACTATATATGCACTTGAGAGATAAGTAAAACTTACTGCATAGATACTGTGGTAAACTAGTAGTATGAACAAAGGTGAGTTTCCCATAGCAAATTTCCACTTACAGGATTTTTCTAACTCTATGTAACTGACCATAAGCATGTTTATCTGCATCTTCCACTATAATTATCTTGTCAAGTTTCAAACTCCATAGCTGATATATTTGTAAGAAACAATCTGCAGGTATGTCATGCTTTAGCTAACACCATTGAGAGTCAAGTCAGTCAAATCAGAAAAGGAAGTGACATTTCTAAGTTGTTGATATATTGATATGTTTGGTCTTCTTTCCCGGTTCTCAACATGCAATGCTTAGTGAAATGTGGGGATTAGAAGCATAGAGTGTTATAGAGTGGAGGTGGCACTTGTATAAGGGAAACCTTGACTCTTAGGTTTTGAGATGAGTAGGATATTTACATAGATTGAGATTCAAGAGTGTCTTGATAGAAGTTCATGGGTTGGTATGGGACATTGGCTGAAAGAGAGCAGTATAAGGACTCATATGTGAGCATACACTCTCGTGTGTGCGGCAAGGGGCAGGGGTTAAGGATTGTTAGGAGGGAGCGTGGGATGTCTTCTGGGAATAGGTGCATGCACTATTCAGTAAACTTGAAGATCATGAGATGCCTGATTTTTCTAGATTAGAGGCTAGCAGCATTTGGTCTAGACCTCTAAGAGACTAGAATATAGAAAGAGTACTATGGGAAAGATCTGAGATAGGGCTAGAAAACAGGGTTTATTCTACAAGTGTGGAACTGAGGGCTCTATGAGGTGTTACAGTAGGCCGTAGGGCCTTATGAAAACATAGTAATATTATATATTAATATTACAGAACAAATAGAGGATGATCTTTATTTTTTACTCACAGGGATGGAGTCAGGACATGCATAAATGATAATTAGAAACCCAATAGTAAAAAATTTTATTCAAGTATCAAAAAAAATAACAAAAATATAAAGTACTGTTAATGACCTAACTACCAACTAGAATAAAATATTGTAATACTGTGGAACTAAAGCTTAAGAAAAGAATTTATATATATAGATTTACATATAAATATATTTATAAATATATATGTATATAAAATATATTTATAAATAAATATATTTATAAATATATATGTATATAAAATATATTTATAAATAAATATAATTTATAAATATAAATATATTTATATATTTATATACAAATATAATTTATATATAAAATAAATATATTTATATATAAGATATATTTGTATAATATATATTTTATTATACTTTATACTTTTAATTTATATATTTTATTATATCCAATATAATGATTCTGATATTTGTACTATGTTAAATTCTGATATAATGGCAATGACATTGCAAATAAATTTGCTTCCTTTATAAAACCATTTAATCTATCATAACTCAATCAGAGACAAATAATCAGATTTTAACATTTAGAAACGTATACAGGTTCATCTTAATACAAGAACAAAGTTTTCATGATTATTAACATCTTCTGACAAAGATATTCCAGATATTACTGCCTGCAATTATGCGGGCAATATGTGAGCCAAAAACAGCCTTCATTCATAAACATATATAAACTGAAAAGTCACTGTTCATTCAGTTCAGGATTTACTGTTAAAAGTTGATTTGGCTCACAATTATGTTGCTTTGTTTAAAATACATGGGCAACGTCACTGAATTTTGTTGCAGCCTAGATTGCCATATGTGGCATAATTCAGTGTTGCCCAAGCATCAGGGGAAATTTAGAAATTTGAACTAGGAATTTTGAGGCAGAATTGTTCTCTGTTTGTACAAGTGTGAGGTGTGATCCAGCAATCATATGCTGAATGTAGAACAAAGGGGGAAAAAAACTATCCCAGACATTCTCTTTAGGATCATTCCTATTTTTTTTCCTGAAACTTCTGTTGTAGGGCCTCAAAACATGTTGCTGTCAGGTATGGGAAATGCTGTATCTTTTTGTTTGCTTTGTATTTTTCTGTCTTATCCCTATCTCCATCCCATGCTCTTCTGAATCAGAGATGCTTATTTTTAGAAAGAGTGTATGACTTCTTTTCTCTCTATGTATTTCTCACTCCAAAATCTAAACATGAAATTCATTGTACTCCATTTTCTAACTGTGTAAGCTGAAGCTTATGCTTACACGGTTAGAAAATGTGCTCTACTGTACCTCTCTGTGCTGTATGATTTAGTCTCCTCATCCACAGACTGGGGGTGATAATGGTGATTATGATGACAAGTTAGTATTTTCATAGTGCTTTCCATATGCTGCTCCTCATTCAAGGCATTTTTCACATGCTAATTTACTTCTTCCTCATAACAACTTAGTGGGAGATAAAGAGGAGGAAACTGAGACGTGAATGTTTCGGTAACTTACACAAGTTTGTGCAGCCAGTAAATGTCAAATCTAAGTAGTTTGTCTTAACTCTTTCCTTGGTCTTAATCGAAATAACACCCACCTCATAAAATTTTTTTAAGCATTAAATGAATAAATATATACATTTGTTTAGAATAGCTCCTGGCACATGGTACAACCTCAGTAACCGCTAGCTACTATAATCATCATTATTCAGATATTTCTTATATAAAGGAAATGTATGAGGCCTACTTTTACTTGTTCACTGTTTCCTGAAGCAAAGTTTACAAGAAAAATTCCTGAATTCTTGACATCCATTGTACTTATTTTTTCCTCATTGTTTATCTGTGTTACTCTGTATAAAAGTTTCCGTTTGTTTTTGGTATTCATTTCAGGAAGCTGTCCTTATATCTTTCACTGATATTTTTACTTTACTATTCATTTCTCTAGTTGCTGTAATACATATATAATTTGCATCCTCAATTAATCTTAAATTTCTGTAATATTTTTTCAGGGTTTACAGCTTTGCAGTTTTCTTCTCAATTCTGTAGTATTCTTGACTTTTTTTTCCTATTTAACGGCTTCAGATTTTTGATATTTAACTTATTTGTTCCATGGTTCTATAGAATTTCAGTGATTATGTTTTGAAACTGAAAACAATTCTGATCTCAGATTTTTTCCTGTTATTGATTTCTGCATTTCTTTTTGTAAATACAGTTTTCATCTGTCTCTCTCTGGGAATATTGAGTTAAGTGATTATGTAATGCTTTTTTTTCTCTCCCCCCTCCCACTCCCAGTAACTAAATACCTGAGTTTCACCCTCTTCTTTTGAATAAAACGTTGTGATCTATGTGTGTCCTGAATTTGAGATGAAAGGAGTTCTGACATAGATTGCATGGGGTTCTTGTCAACATGTTTTAGGCCTGTATAAAGAATGAAGGGTAGAGGCAAGAATTATTTTATTTTAGAGCTGTCAAATTTATGGGACATAGAATGGGAAGCAAAGGGCAATTCTGGCAGAAAGACTGTTGAAGTTCGCTGCAGAATCTCCCCTTCTTATATGGCGCACGTGCCTCCATGAGAAACCAGCCTTTTAATATGACTTTGTGGGCAAATGGAAAACAGATATTTCATAGTATTGTAAATATGCATTTCTTGGAGAAGAATGGTTATGAAGATTGATACTTGGGTACATAAATCGACTCACAGTCAAACCTTACAGACATACCCTGTGACTGCAAACAGTGGAATGTTTAGCAGTATTTTTTTTTCCCCTGGGGAATCTTTATATCCCTCTGAAAGCTATAAACTTCTGGTTAGTCTGGAGTCTTTTTAAGCTGGTCACATATAAGCAAAATATCTTATGTCAGTTAAGTCTCTAATGTAGATATTCATATATAGTTTCAGCATTTATGTATGAATATATATACATGTGTGTTGTATACACATATATGTACACAGGGTCATATATATATATATAACTTCATTGTGATGAAAATTTAGAAATCTAGTAGAAGTAGGTTTCATTGAACTGTTTATGTTACAAGCTCAAAAGGAAATTGAACTTTTTGGGAAAGCAAACAATATAATTTTAAAATATAAATAAGCATGCATATTAAATGTTCTTTTGAAACAAAATATTTGGGAAATTTATCATTAAACATTATTCAATTGAATGCTGAAGCATCAGTAAGTTCACAATAGGGAAAGACAATTTTAGGACTTACTATAGAGGGTTCAAATCAGTCATAGTTGGTGCAAATCAGTCAGAAACAAAGAACTTAATAAGGTCTCCTATTTTTTAAGGATATAGTGAAGATCTTTTTTTAAATGAATAATTTGGAGATGTATATGTCTTCCCTATCACTCTTCAGTATCTACATTTATTTAAGATTTGCCTGAATTTTTTATGGATGCATGGAAATTGTGTAAAACTAAATTGTGTTCAGCAGTTACTGATTTAAATAATAAACATGAACTTTTAAAATGATTTTCTTCAATAGTCACACTTGCAAATATAATTTTATTTTAAGGTACATATACAAAATACTTTCTCACTTTTTTCTTCTATTTAGAACATATTTTGTAGAAAAGCAGCACTTCAATTTAATATTAGGTATGTATGATGCAACATCAATTACTGTTTGCAAACTGTGATATTTACAGGGAATACTAATGATGCATAATAACTCAATCAGGAAACATTAGAAAGCAGAAACATGTTTATGAAATGAGTGATTTCTACATGCATTTGTGATAAATATTATATATTTATTATATAGTTATATATTTAATTTATTAATCTGATATAGCTAGCCAACTAAATTAAGAATTTTACCACAGTTATAAGAGCAGAAGTAAGAAACATTTCTGTGAAGAACTGTGTTCGTTTTGCAAACAGCTATATTTCAATAATGTACAGTTTTACTTTTTAATTTTAATTGTTGATAATGACATTTAAATTTGGCATTTATTTTAGTGTGAATTTACGAGAAAGATGAACAAATTTATGAAACTGAAATTTACCTAAAGTAATATCTGTCATTTATCACTTAAATCAGTTGATTTTTTTTTTAAACTTGAATTTTTCTTTTTACTTTAATACTAATATTTTTATTTTGATGAGTAGCATCCATTAAGTCTAGCACATCAAAGTCATCACCTCAAGACTATTACAGTTTAACATAATGCTTAGTGAAACACGAGTTGAATTTAATAATACTTAGCAAATACAGGCCGTGTATGAGAATGACTGAAGATGAGGAAATCCCTCAGATATTATTCTTGTTTTCAGTAGTGGGCATTTTCAGTAGTGTTCCTGGCATGCAGGTAAAGCCCAGCAGTAGGCTGAAGAAATTAATGAAGGGTAACAAAACACTCTTATAGATCATTTTATTTACCACTGAAGAAAGCATACTATTTTACGTATTCTTAAGCTCATTTTTCTGAGCTCATCTTCCATACAGACACAGGTTTAATATACATGTGATCCTTGAAAAAGCTGGGGTTAGGGGCATAGACCCCACACAAAATCCCCCTATAACTACGGTCCACCCTCCTTATGCATGGTTCCTCTGCACTCTTGCAGTTTAACATCTGCTGATTCAGCCATCTGCAAATCATGTCACACTGAAGTAGCATTTATTGGGGAAAATGTGTGTAGAGGTGGAGCCATGGCCATTCAAACCCCTGTTGTTCAAGGGTCGACCATCTTTTGTTAGGGGTTAAATGTCTAGATTTGGAACGAGTTAGTACTTCAGCTAAGTTATCCTGAGATCAAGTCTGTGGTCTTTCTGTTGAGCTAAGTGCACACAATTTTAAGACTCTTGGTATAAAGTTTTAGAAACAGAAGGAAACTTAGACATGTTTCTGCTATAAGTTCTTTACATAAGATCATGTTTATAAAGGTGAATGATGAATGCCTCATGGTAGTGGTGGCATCATTGCTTCTATAAGCCAATTATTCTGATTGAACTAGACGTAAAAAAAAAATACTTATAATTCTCATTCCTGCCTTTTAAATATGTATCAGAACATTTTATGAGTAAATATCAGAGTCTAAATGTCAGTGACTATGGCTGTTGACTAAATTCCCAAAGATTAAATAAGTATTTGTAATTGTATATCCCTAAGATATACTTGTATTAGAAAAAAAGGTTTGTTCTTTAATGTGAAGGTATATTAACAAGAAATGTAAAAAAAGGGACAAAATTAATGGCTAAAGTGCCTTTCACATTTTTTCTTCTATTTGATTCCTCTCTTCCTGTTTCATCTCATTGTAAAATTGTAGTGTCTGCCTAATTTAAATTGGAGTAACTTTAGAAATACAAGTACACAATACGTGAATCCTTTCCTAGCTGATTCCTAGCTGATACCTAGCATAATAGCACTTTTTTAGTTCTTTTGCAAAAGAAGGAAAGAAGGGAAAATTAATTAACTTATTAAGGTGTTATATGTATCAGTCACTTTGATTTTATTATTTTTTAAATTACTATATTTATGTAAAATTTCCCTCAGCTTTAACACATAAAATTTTGAATTCTCCTACTAGCCAATGTCACATATTTAGTAAACTGCAGATCCAAATGTCCTAAGAAGGTAGAGTGGATGTATCTGTTACGTACTTAAAAAGATTAAAAAAATTCACTTACAACAGTTATGGCAACAAATAATATTTGGTCTTTACTGAGCATGTATAGTAATAGTAAACATATAGGAATACTAGAAATCAATAATTCATCCAGTCAAAATGTAGTAAATATTTATTGAGCACATAATTTTTAAAATAATAAAGTCCAAAGATTTTTTATTCTGATTTAAAATAAGAATAAGACTATTGTTATATCTCCATGGAAACTAAATAAATGAAAATATTCTATGTTCTGGGCTTTTTCTTTCTTCCCCAGAATGAGAAATTTAAAAATCTTCAGATGAGTCCCAGAGACTCGGGGGTAAGAATATAAATCAGCTACTAGATAACACGGACCTTGGTCTTTAAGATTTGTATACTCAGCATCAAGAAGCTTTGGAGCTTGAGATTGGGATGGTTTATCATTCTGGAGCAAATACATCTTTTAATCATGTGGCTACATATTTTAGCGGAAGCATGAGTTTAAATTTTGAATCCTAACTCTGCTTGTTCTACTAATTTAGAAAAATATCCTAAAAATGATAATCATTACTTTTTATAACTGTAGGGTTATTGATATTGATTCCATAAAGTTGTTTTTAGGTTAAATAAGAAAATAAATATAACAAAAACATAGTCCTGACTCAGTAAAGATTTATTTACTTTAACCATTAATAAATTTTATTGTGTGGAAATCAAAAAAGTTTTAGATTTAGTGTTGGTTTTCCTGAAGTTTATCATATACATTTTTTGAGAAATATGACTTTTTAAATCTATTGACTAAAGGTATAATATTGTTTGTGATACACTCAAAGTTAGTGGTAAGGTTAGTGAATGTTGTAGGCATATTTATGTAGCTGAGATACTCAAACAAGGCTTAATAGATGGTGTTCTTTCTGCACTTATAGTAGTATAAGGGAAATTAATGCATAAATCTTAGAACTTAAAAGATACTTTTTATTTTTGTCTGTGCCATGTGGCTTGCAGGATCTTAGTTTCTTGACTAGGGATTGAACCCTGCGGCCCTCGGCAGTGAAAGCGCAGAGTCCTAACCACTGGACCGCCGGGGATTTCCCAAAAGATACTTTCAAAAATAGTTTATAAAAAGTTTTCAGCAGGTGCATAGGGATCTTGACAGGGAGAGGTGAAGTAAACATAGTTAGATAATGCTAGAATATAGTGTGTTTTGAAATGCTGTGTTCAGTAATTGAACTTTTCATTTTGGCTACTTCTTTCTCAGCTTTTGTGTATGCCTGCTTTACATACTACACTAAAACAGGAATTCTATTATGGTTGAAACAAAAAAAAAGATTTTTATCATCTAAGAACAGTTATGTTTTCAAGCAGTCTATAATTCTATTTACCATTTAGATTCATTTTAAAGGCATACAATATGCATAATTAATGTCAGGAGTACATTTTATTGCTTTGGCGTTCTAATGCATTAAAGCGAAAATAATTCCTTTTGTAGATAAAAATAATAACTTTGTATATTTTACTGCAAAAATAGCTATAAATGCAAAGATAATGTATACAATTTTTTAAGGATAAATTGTTTACATTAACACACAACAAAGATAATTTTGGTTAGTAGAAATAACCTGTTATTATTTTCCACTGTATAGAACACAAAGGTAAAACATATTCATTCAATTTAATAATAGTGAGATGACATGTCACACCTTTTAATGAGCCATGTGAACAGAAAGCAAAATCTCGTTTTTCATGTCTATCCAAATTACCCGTTTATTTTGCTACCAGAATATATTGAACCCATTGAGATACACTGCAGTGACTATATAACATGTTTATTCATATTTTCATTAATTCATTCATTCGGACTAGTGAAATTTATTCAGCAATAAGAGTGACATACAGAATTGGTTATTTAGAAAGATTATTTTCATGTAAAATGTTATGACACGATTGAATGCCAAGAAATCAATGAGGAGACTATTGCCAGAGTGAGTTAGAGGAAGTTACAAAAGAAGAAGGGATGCAGACATATTAAAAAGAAGTAGTAATGTACTTGGGTAATCCAATTGAATATAGGGCATATGGGAACGTGAGGAGAAAATTGTTTATAGTTTCAAATATATTCGTATAAAAATACCAAATCATCACTCAGTTATTTGTAATCATCCCCTGTCCTACCTAAACTTGTTTTACTTCCCTGGTTTTCCTCAATTCCTCTTCTTTTCATTCTCTTCTGATTTGCAGTTTGAGCTAGTCAGTCTGCAGAAGAGAAAACCCACTTTAACAGTTTTAAGTAGAAAAAAAATTATAGAAAGGAAACTCAGAGACTTGGACATCACACTTCAAAGAACAATGGTGAAAATACACACTGAAAACCCCTGGAAGCTCCCCTCTGCCTCAGCCACCTGACATAGGTGCAGCTGTTAGCTGTCTCCAAACGTTTTCCGCTACTGCTCTTAAAAACCAGAGCTACCATTGCCATATACCCAGATCCATAGCTGTTTCCATGCCTTCACGTTTGATAGAAATGATTACTATCTGGGATTATGAGTTTCTGAGTTCTGTTTTGGGAAGCTGGACCCAGTGTGGGAAATACCTTTCTTTAATAGCGGGTACTCAAAATTCTGCCGGCAGACAAAGTGTAGAAATAATCCATTTTTTTTTACTTAACTTTGTTCATTTTTCAACAATCACTACTTAGCCTGGCATTTTCAAAATGTTTTCTATATTCTTACCCCAAATTGTGAAACACTGATATTGACAGTCAACTAAGAAAACCAATTGATGTGAATAGATATGATGATAAAAATATATGAATTAACCTGTACTTATTACTATAACAGTTTCATGTACATTCAAAATTAAATTACTGGGTATGAATACAGATGAAATTTTGAAATTGACTCTGTACTTGTTGAACATGAACTATGTGTATTCATTTTCAACTTTTGACAAGGTTGGTTTCTTCTGTTGGTGTGTGTGTCTTTGGGAAGAAGTGGTGGATGGCTGATCTTAAATATTGAAGCTAGGGAAGTTGGTGTCTATTTATTTTACATTTTCCCATAGTACTTGTATAAGTTTACCAGAGTTGCCATAACACATTACCGCAAAGTTGGTGGCTTAAATCAACAGCAATTTATTTTCCCACAGTTCTCATTGCCGGAGTTTAAAATCAAGATGTCAGCAAGGCAGCGCTCTGCATGGAGGCTCCAGTGGAGAATCCTTCCTTTCCTTTACCAGTTTCAGGTGGCTGTCAGCATTTCTTGATTTCCCTGGCTTGTGGCCACATCATTCCAACCTTTGCCTCACCTTAACATCACCTTTTCCCCTGGGTGTTTCATCTCCTCCTCTGTCTCTTGTAAGAGCATTTGTCATTGAATTTAAAGCCTATCAGGTCTCTAGGGTGGTCTCATTTCAAGATCTTTAATTATATCCGCAAATATCCATTTTCCAAATAAAGGTTTGCAGGTTCACAGATGCCAGGGATTTGGACATGGATGTATCTTGTTGGTGTCCACCATTTAAGCCATTTAGAGTTCTGTATGGGATAATTTAAAATACCATTGAATGACAAATTTTACTTTCATTCACTTGTTTATTACTGATTCCATCAGTCTCTTAGGAAATATGACAGAGCATCCACCATGTATGTTTTAACCTTCAGAGAAGGCACTGGTGAAACAAAAATGAACAAGTGAAAATCCCCGTCTCTAAAACACTCATAATATGCTCATCTAAAAAAATATATATTTTTTAAAAACAGAGTATTTATCTGATATAAATGTGCATCAGTGGATGTGGGAAGTAGCATCAATTTTAGATCTTAAATATTGGAGGGAGGTTATAGGAAAAAGTGTGGGAGAAAATGGCACTGAGTTGAGATTGAAAAGTGATTGGGAAGCTATCTGGGATACAAACAGAAAAGCAGCTACTCAGCTAAAGTTCATATGTGAATGTTTATAAACAGTTTTGTCTGTTTTCATCATATTTAAATCTAGTACATTCGCACACAGCAATAATTATGCTAAATGTAATAAATAACTTGTAGATTGATTGTTTGCTACCAATATATCCAATTTATTTTTAATTAAGCAGAAGCCACAAAATCCATGAGTGCAGAAATATATCAGAACGATTTTCAAAAGAGTAATTGGAAAAATTGACCCGATTATATTTAAATGTCAGTATTAATTTAAAACTTTATGATGGTATTAGAAAGGTATGTATCTTAGACCACATGATATTGGCACTATCACTTAACAGATATTATTCATATTGGAAATAATTCTCATGAGGTAGCCAAGATATTCAATTAGTGTAGGCCATACTCTCAAAATTGTATGTAGCATTATTTCTCTGAGAAGATTTTCGAGATCTCTAGTATATTATCTTTTGCTTAATGGCACTATGTCCTCCTAAATGGTCAGAATTAAAATGCAAGTGGAAAAAATGACTCTATAACAGTTAACTTATAGAAATCATTCTTTTACTAAAGTATATATATATTTATCACATAATGTGTGATAATTTTGGCATTAGACTGATGCCATTGCTGGGAGGGGACCACAACTTAAGGAATTTATGCAGCCTCCAGAATATAGGAAAGGCAAGGAAGAAATTCTTTCCTAGAAGGAAAGGAATGCAGCTCTGCGGACACCTTGATTTTAGCTCTGTTACACCAATTTTGGACTCCTGATCTCCGGTACTGTACAATAATAAATTTGTGTGGTTTTGAGGAATAAAATTTGTGGTAATTTGTTAATACAACAATAAGAAACTAATACAGATTTTGGTTACGATATGCTAGGTCCTCTTCTCACAAATTGTTTTCCTATGACAGTAGAAGACTTAGTTAATTATTAGCAACTATCAAATAATTATTATACATTCAGTGTTTAGTTCGGGGGTAGACAACCCTTATATTGCTAATGGAAAAACACTTGGGGAATCACCAACAATGGATCAGTGATTTTTTATCCAAATATTTATAACCATATATTATTCCTCTTTATTGAGTTCTTCTCCATGATAAACAAGTACACGTTTGAGTAGAGCTCTACAGCGAATTGTTTTGCTAAAAGCTAGTCACCAACATCAATTTAAAAATGTTTGCTCCTCTTTTTTTCCATCTTACCATGGCATGACAGAAATAATTCAGTTATGCTATTTTCAAGTTAAAAATGATAAGAACTAAAGATTATATTATTCTATTGAGAGCATATTCCTATTTTTGACTTGCAATTCCTACTCTTCTCAGCAGAAGTGTAACAATGACTATTTTGAGAAAATGGCCTGTGTGCTTTGCACATTATGGATTAGTTCAGTGTGTACATGTCTGTTTCAAGTGGTCACAATGTCATAATAATTAAATGTTAATTTAATAGTAGAATTCTTTTTTTTAAATTAATTTATTTATGTATTTTAATTAATTAATTTATTTTTATTTTTGGCTGTGTTGGGTCTTTGTTTCTGTGCGAGGGCGGGCTTTCTCTAGTTGTGGCAAGCGGGGGCCACTCTTCATCGCGGTGCGTGGGCCTTTCACCATCGCGGCCTCTCCTGTTGCGGAGCACAGGCTCCAGACGCGCAGGCTCAGTAATTGTGGCTCACGGGCCCAGTTGCTCCGTGGCATGTGGGATCTTCCCAGACCAGGGCTCGAACCCGTGTGCCCTGCATTGGCAGGCAGATTCTCAACCACTGCACCACCAGGGAAGCCCAATAGTGGAATTCTTAATTGGAATGAGTAGAACATGGCAAGCCATGAAAAGCATTTGGACTATAGCAGTGGTGAATGTTTTAAAATGTTCTCCCTTATCCCCGTTGAAATAATCATTTAGTTTTACACTCTTGTCACTAGGGGCTTGATGCTGTAAGGACTCTGCCTAATATAAATTGCAATGGAAAAATATGATGAGAATCGTATTGTTCTGCATTTTTTGAAAATAAATTGAACCCCAGCCATTTAATCAAAGAACATAGCCAACAATCCCTTGCTGTCACTCTTATCACATGTATTCTAGCTGATGCTGTTGTTGGAAACTTATCACTTGCTATAACATTTTAAAATTTTTATTTGACCTTGATAAGAGAAAGATATTTTCTGTTGAAATTAACATGCTGCTCACAGCTGCACCTTCTATCTCGCATTAAAAAGTACTTGACAACACATGGTTGTACTTTGAACAAACGCATGTTTTTAGATAGCCTGTGTCCTGTGTGTTAATCTTGGGCAGTGATAAAGTGGAGACTGAACACCCATTTGTTAGGACAATTTTCCATTCAAGAGTTTCTTGTAAAAAATAATTTGTTCCTTATGTGTTCTCTCTCTCCAAATTTTTATTTTCAAGGATTCATTTTTCACCCTAATTTACTCAGTTCTTCCTCTTCTTTAAAAGGAAGTTGAACTGCTGCTGCTACATAAATTTTCTTTGCTGGGCCCAACATCTAATTAATTCCAGAAGAAAACCTCTTTCCATTAAGTAATGGCCTGTATGTGGCCAGCATATTTCTAGGCCTCCTTGTAGGAAGAAGGAAATCGTAGGAAGAGTTTCCAAAGAATCATCACTGAATTCACAACCATCCTAGGAAGCACCTGAGGTGAAAGACAGACAATGTCCCTTCTGTGGCTCCCACCTCAGATCAGTATTTGTAGAGAATCTTCAATATAGGAGAACACATCTCATTCTAATTTATTAAGAAATGTGGAATCAAGGTATTATTTAGTGAGTCGCGCAGTAAAAATGTTTTTCTAAGATAATGCCATGAGGCGTTAGTAATAATATTAATAATAATAATAGGCCTGAGGACCCAGATAATGCCTGTATTCAACAGGAATTCTGAAAGCGAGAAACGATAAATGGAACATGAAAAATAGAAAGGTATAAATGGTATACTTAATGTCTTCTGTCTTTGATTCTGTTCACTATTACCCTCTGTACACATTGAGATTATTTTCCGCATTTACTCAGTTTCCGTAACTTAAAGTAAAAACAATATTTTTATCTAACAGTTTTCAAAGCACTTTCACACGTTTTGTTTTGTGACTACCTTTAGAGTATGATAGAAGAAATACGGGATAAGGAAACTTTTAGTAGATAAAAATGAGTGCTTAAAAGTTAATACATTATTTATAAATATAGTAGATTATAATTTGTGGGATGTTTTGAAAACGGACTTTTTTTGAGCAGTTTTAGGTTCATACCAAGATCAAGTAGAAAGTACAGAGGAAGGGAACTATATTCAATATCTTATAATAACCTATGATGGAAAAGAGTCTGAAAAAGAATATATATATATATGAATCATTTTGCTGTACGCCTGAAACTAACACAATATTGTAATCAACCATGCTTCAATAAAAAAATGAATACACACACACAAAAATGACTTAATTTCCACAAAAAAAAAGTACAGAGGGTTCCCGTATCTCTCCTGTCCCCCACTCCACAGCTTCCCCTACTATGGACATCCCTGGTTGAAGTGGTCCATTTGCTACAATTGATGCACTTAAATTGACACATCATTATAACCCAAAGTCCATAGTATACACCAGGGTTCACTCTTGACATGCATTCTGTGGATTTTGACAAATGTATAATGACATTCTTCCCAATAATTCACTTTTTGCTTAAGTAACAAGGGTTCCCTTTTCTTTCCTTGCATTCAAAGAACCTAAATAGAGCTAGTCAAATAATATGAGAGTGTTAGAGAAATGACTAGAATTCAGATCTTCTGACACTCCTTCCACTTTGCTAAGACAATTATGCACGTGCTTAGCACAAATCCTGGAATGTGTTGGATGCTCAATAAACTATAATTCTTCAATAACACATACATCAGTATTGCAAAACAGTAAGATAAAATGGAATCTAGATCTTTTAATTCGGCTTTCTTCTTTTAGAATATCTACAAACTCCTGAAGAAAGTGATTAGACATCTCAAAGGAGGTTGTGAATGATATTGGTATGAAAAGCAGTCTATCAGACAGTATATGTGTATGCGATATGGCCCTGAACAGCCCTGGGTTTTGTCCCTGTTTCATGTGATTTGGGGCGTGCTATGTAATACACTTAAGCCTCAATCAGCTTCTTTTACAATGAAATTAATGGTTATACATATTTTGTATGGTTGGTTTAGTAGTAAGTATCTGACCTAAAGTCTAACGCTGTGTTATCCTATTCAATGCTCACAGCATTCTACGAACATCATAGGCCTGCAGGATAAGTGATGTAATGATTGTAAAGTACTTGAAAAATCCTGGAAATTAGGAGTTGTCCAAAAAATATTACTACCAATATTATGGAGGTCATCATGTTCTTGAGGAAAATATCCATCAAGTTATAGACAAAAGTAAATTATATAATGACCTATAAAATAAATGGATAATCCCAGCAGGCATATAGTAGGCACACTCTACTTGTTGATTTAATAAAAAGTGATATTTACATTTATGTTTTCAGTGTTTTATCCTCAAGCAAATTTCATTTAAGAAAGAAAACCATTTTAGCTTGTATAAATATCAACTTACCTCTTCAGATTTTTATCTTTAATGGCAGTAGAACATGGAAACATTTGAAAATGTGCCCAAAGAAACCATCAGTAGCAGGCAATACAGTTCATTACTGATGATTTCACTGGCAGTTCAGGCAATAATTTGTGGATAGGAAAATAACTCACATAAGTGAGCATGTGTTTCAAAGCAAGGCCCCTAAAGATAGCTCTCCTGGCTTCAAAATCCCAGCTCCATCGTAGGTATCTCAGTTCATTAACTCTGTCAGCTTGAGAAAATTGCTTATCCTTTCTTGACCCTCATTACCACAGCACCGTTTTTTTTTTTTCCCTGATATAAATTCTCCAAGTTACCACCTACGTTTCTTGCCATTTATTCTCAGTATTCTCTCCTTACTAATTGTTTCCTTCTGAACATGAAAAAGAGGAAATCCACATGCATCGCTTTAGGTCTTTTTCAATCAGTATTTTTCCTTAATTAACCAAATCCATTAACATGTACTCAGTTGTCATAATATGTTCATAAATCTCAAATGTATATTTTCTGCCCAGAACTTACCTCTAAAGTTCACACTCCACTATCTAATTGCCTCCTAGACATACTCATTTTTTTGTTGAACTGGCAATTCAAATCAACATGTCCAAAATTTTGTTTATTATTTTCCCAAATAAGAATTTTCCTAACCATTTATTTATTCTCTGCATCTCTGCCAGTGTAAATTTTTAAAATTTAAATCTGACTTATTATCTCCCTGAGAAAATAATTCCACATCTTCCATTGGTTGGACGATTGACCATATATAAGTGAAATGTAGTCTACTGGTGTATCCTGGAAAAAGAATAAGTGAGTAATCAATGTCTGCCACATTATTACCAGCATACATTGTTAGCCATCAGCCTGGTACTTGTTGAATGCCTGCTAAATACTAGACACTTTGCTATGAGATTTTCCAAGTACAGATTTTTTGTTTTGTTTTTGGTAGGAGAATCATCTGAATAGACACCTTGGTGGTTTTAGGAACTCCAGTGATAGTGAACTTTAGGAATGGTGATGTTTAAAATTTCATGATGATAGCTAAAGAGCTCATTTATCCAGTAAGATGAAAGCAATCAGAAGTTTTGTGTTGAAACATTTTTAGAGAATATGTTTCTCAGCCTTTGGGATATGGAAGCCATAGAGGCAGGAGGTGAGTGGGTTGAGTACATGAGGGAACGAACACAGCTGATTGAGACAACAGCACGATTGACTATTTTGCAGTTATCAATTTTGTACCATATGACCCCATTAATCATTCAGGGTTTGATAGTTGAAATAGTGTTTCCTTCTAGGAGAGAATTACCCAGTTTTTCCTAAATTTATTGACTTCATAGTTCTTCTGCAGACAGGTCTGAATAACAGAATATTATGGATCCGTTATAATACATTTCTGTATAAGAACTTTGATGACAAAGGGAAAGCCCTTCAAATATTTGGATGTCACAAAGCTGTAAGAGTTATCCAGTGAATTAGAAGGTTAAATGCGAATTCAAGTCCAAAGTTCACTTAGTTATTCACTCTGTATTTATTCAGTGCAATAAGAAGAGTTTTAAGCCCAGTAATAAACATTTCCACTTGTAAGCTACTTCTGCCTCAACTGTATTTATAGTGTGGGGAGAGACAGTTTTACAAAAGCTAAATGTAAAGCCAATGAGGAAATTTGATTACAGCTAATTAATAAAAGTTTAATATTTCAAGGGAAATGATAATCTGTTTTTTAATTCTAAGTTTACATCATTTGGGTTTATTCATTTTATTATTTAAAACCTATCCGTAATGGACACATGCTGTTAGTTTTCTAACTCAGGACCTACTTTCCTTACTCTAAGAGTAAATAATTCAACTGTGCTTGGTTAACCAACTTTCTCACTTGCAACCTATTACACTTAAAAGCTTACACCAACCCCAGCTCCAGGAGTGGTCCTGATTCCTCATTATGTGCAAGATAAAAGATGGGATCAAAGGCCCTTCATAAACTGAACCTACATCTCCCATCTCATATCTGGTTGGCTCATAACACACTGTGCTACAGTTACATTGGATTAGTTACAGTGCTCATAATGCTTAAGACAATTCATATATAATTCTCACCTAGAATTCTGCCTTTCCTCTCATCATCTGCTTGTCAAGGGTCTATTAATCCTGTAAGATTGAGGGTAGGCCATCAACTTCACTTGAGACATTTCCTAAATTCTTGAGTCTGCAACATTCTACATAACTCCATCAAGGCACTAAATACCTTGGGCTGTAATTATTGGCTGTGAACCTAACTTCCTTATTAGACTATAGAATTTATAAGCTACTTAGAGGTAAGCAGCTGTGCTTTATTTCTTTTTCTATGTTTAGTACCTGAAATAGGCAATTAGATTCTCAAAAATTATTTTCAAATGAGTGAATGAATAAATAAAATTACTGAGCTAATAATAAACTTCTTTCTTAGCCACTACAATTATTTTTTACATTAGGAAAAAAATAACTATTTAAATTAACAAATATGAAGTGGAGAAATCTCTTAGGCCATCTCTGGCAAAGGCCTTATAAATAATGAAAAAGAAAAGGTAGATCCACTGACAAGAAAAGCCGTAAAAAGTAAAATCCTGATGTGACAATGATTTTGACAATTGACCTGCTGTTAAGCCCTCTCACCGACTTGATTAGTCTTTCTAAATATGTTCCAATTTTTGTCTGTCATCTTTAAAGAATGATGGTGGGCAGAGGAATATTCCATTTGAAAGTAGTAGATGCCATAGGCAAAGCTCTATTTTGTCAGGGTTTGGAGTACCTGGGGAAGTCTGGAAGTCACTGTGCCTGGGAAATTGATCCCCAATGAGGAGATAAGGAGCTAAGGAACAAGTATTTTCTGCTTAATTGTTTGTTTTCCACAGCTTTATAGATCATCATCTAATTTCAACTAGCTCATAAATACTGCTCAGACATCACTTACTTACTCATCTGTTCACTCCAGATCATGAGGCTGCTACATGGATGTAGAAATAGGCCTTGTAATAAAATGCTTAGACCCCATACCATATGACTTCAAATCTCAGATAATACTCTCGGATTTTAATGTGGTTTAAACATATTATTACAAATAAAGCAATAGCATATTCTGATCGCTAAAGTGAATTTTAGAATTATAATAAATAAGCAAATCTCCAAAGATTAAGTAAAGATGCTAAAAATTGGAAGATGAATAATGATAGTGAGGATTCTGTATTATACTTGAATTTCACAAGATACCGTAATGCCTGCCATTTTGTGTTTTTCAGCATTCATACTTAATAAAGTGTTTTATAAAGTCTGTGCTCTCTATTCAAAATCCCATTTCTTTACAATATATTTTCTGTTGTTGCCACTGAAAAATGATGCAGACTTCTTGCTTTCTTGTTTAAAGAAATAATAACTATTTGAGACCGAAGACCTTTGTTTCAAATTTCAGCTACCAAGATCTAAATCCTTCAAAACTAATGTTTGTAATGGAAATTCTTGTGGAACTTTACGTGACACAGTGACACTGAAGGTTTAAAAAATATTTTATAAAAGCCTCTTTTTCCTTCTTTGATAACTAGCCTTTAAAAGCAAAACTTGTTTGAAAACTCAGGATTTATTTTACTTCAGAGTCTTCAGACAATCAGGATTCATCGACAGAGATTCTGGCTGAGGCATTAAACCCACTTCAAATGCAAATTATGACAAAGAATCCTCCATCTAATACACAGGACTTTAAAGTAGCTCTGGTAATTGGAAAAGGGTATGGTCCAATGATACTTCTACTTGTTATTTTTCTCTATTATAAAGAATTCCAATGTTGTCAAAATATTCCTATTTCTAAGCTACCTTACCTGACAGCTAACCTAATTTTAGGCTACATTTAATCCTGTACTAATCTGGAGCTTTGATGACAGGTGACACCCAAGCAATTATTGAATTATAGGGTGAAATAGAGTAAGCCCAGGATAAAGTAGATGCTTAATGAGTGTGCTATAATTGCATGCTACATCAATGAAATGCATTTCTAATTGATTACTCAGCATGAGAAACTTAGTACAATTAATTTCAAACTAAAATCATAGCAATAATGTAAATTGACTCATAAGCAAAAGTAAATTTTCTGAGTCAAGGAATTAGGTTAATTGTGGAAAAATTAATGCACTTTATAAATAAGGTATGTATATGTATGATTTAAGACGTTGAAAAGGAAGAAACCTGTAAGAAAATATAAAATGTAGTCGAAAGCTAAAATACAAATGAGAGGACGTTTGATTTTAGACATAAAAATGTTTAAACATTATATATATAATATATATATATAAACATGCATACACAAGCATAACAATAGAAATTATAGGAAGTATAAATGCTACAATCACCTCGTTTTATGGCAGTGAACTAGTCCAGTTTCTTTATCCATGTAGTATATTTGAGTAAGAAAAGTACTTGAGATTATGAGACCATATGCAAAGCAGTTTAAGTCCAGAAGCAGAAAATGTCATTACATAAGTTTTGTTGATGTTACTTGATCCTTAATAATAATAATATAAATTTCAAATTATTGAAATCCAGTGAGGTAAATTATGTATTAGTCCAGTTCTTCTGAGCATGTATGGTGAGAAGTACCTCTGAAAAGGAGACACTGCTAATGTGTTCCTTCAGTGGTGCACCCTGCTATTCATTTATTCATTCACATATGCATCCATTTACTCACTTATTTGCTTATTTATTTATTCCTAACTAGGCCATTCTCTGTTCAGCAGACACAAATTAAAATATTGCTTAATTCAGGGATTATTCTTGGGCAAAATTTTAAATGATTATAATGGAGTCCTAAACTTTTTGGTCAGTGAAGTAAAATTTAATATATTACAACACTATTTAACAAACCACACTGATATGCTTATTTTTCTAAACAAAGAATGTCTCCCCTGAGTTCTACATAGCTTAGTCAGGAATGCAAATGAATACACACAGGTATCATCACTAGGTGTAGTATATCCGAAGCTACATTTATTTACATGGCATCATAAACTATAACTTTCTTTTACCACTCCCAGACCACTGAATTAGGCATTGGGATGAACAAAATTATATCTGATAATAACATCTGATAATAACAATAGAATGAATTTTTTCACAGCACTCTTTCTACTCAATAGTAAAAATTTCAGAAAATTGATAATAAAAATAATTTTTAGGAGAAGTAATTGATAACTTTAAATGTTAAATTCATTTTCTCTATGTATAATAAAATTCTAGACTTCTCTACATTTTAAAATACTCGTTAGGGCTTCCCTGGTGGTGCAGTGGTTAAGAATCTGCCTGCCAGTGCAGGGGACACGGGTTCGAGCCCTGGTCCGGGAAGATCCCACATGCCACGGAGCAGCTAAGACCATGAGCCACAACTACTGAGCGTGCGTTCTAGAGCCCGCAATCCACAACTACTGAGCCCACGTGCCACAACTACTGAAGCTCACGTGCCTAGAGCCCGTGCTCTGCAACAAGAGAAGCCACTGCAATGAGAAGCCTGCGCACCACAACGAAGAGTAGCCCCCACTCACTGCAACTAGAGAAAACCTGCATGCAGCAACGAAGACCCAACACAGCCAAAAATATAAGTAAAATAAATAAATTTAAAAAAAATAAAAAATAAAATAAAATACTCGTTAAAATACCATTAAATGCGGTGATGTGTCATTCAAGTTTTATGAACATTTCTTATATTTTTTTCCTCTATCATTGTGTGTGTATGTATTCTCCTAGCTTCTGTCAAAATGTCTTGTGAAGAATTGGTTCTGCGTAACTTTGTTGAAGACAGTATTTTACCTTTAATTCCTTAAACATTATTCACAAAATTTTTGAATCTTATGATTTAATTTTGACAAATATTGGGAAATAGTTGTGGCAAAATAGCTTATTCAAGAAAAACTATATGTTTTATAACATCCTTTTTTTAAAAAAAAAAAGAGGTAAAGTAAATAATTCATGATTTATGTGTTTGAAATAACATCTATTTTTATTATGGTGATCCACAAAAATTCATATTACATAATCCACAAAAGTTCACATTACAAAGGGGCACGAGGAAACTAGGACATGGTGGATATGTTAATATCTATCAAACCATAACCACATAATTAACATACCTATCATGTCCTTCTATATTCCATGTATATATTTACCAACCAGGGTTCTTGGCCTTCCCCAATCAATAGAAATAGACTAGAGGCCGTACAACAAATTCAGGCAAGGCTTTATTGGGGCCCCTGCTGCAGCAGCGGGGAGTGAGAACAAACAACAGGTTCCCTTGCTTGCTCGCTCGCCGAGGGGCGCAAGCTTGTTTCTTTTATGGGGTGAGGGTAGGGGTGTGTCCAGGGGTCGTGCCCGAGGGGCGGCTTAGTTGGTTTGCCCACCCCTCAGGTGGTGGTGTGTGCAGGGGTCATGCACAGTGTCCTGCTTTTGCTTCCACAACCCTGTTTTTGCTCCAGGCTCTTCAAGAGTGGCAGTTGGGTTTTTTGGTCTCTTTTTTATCTTTTGGGACCAGAATTTGCCCCAACTGTGCATGCACACAGTTATTTTCAGTCCCATACAGTTTCCTTGTATTCTGTTGCCCAAGAGAGGTGTGTCCAGGTGCAAGCATTGCAGCGCTGCAGCAAAGGGTCCCAGGTCCCAGCCTGTCGCATATAGAAGCATATTAAGTTTTATTCTTTAAGTATACGCAGGTTGTCAATTTTACCTTAATAAAGTTATAAAAATGTCAATGACCAGTACACTTAAAACATGATTATTATTCCGTTTAAATTATAACTCAATAAAGGTAAATAAAAATGTTGAGAAAAGTTAGGTCTGTAGCTTTTGTTCCTACTTACCATTTTCATCCCTCATCCTTTCAGGTATATGTGAGGATAATAAGGTACAGTCAACATGTGGCTTCAAATTGGAAGAGTTATACTTTCTTTTATGATATATTAAATATGATTATAGATTTACATTTAACTAAAGAACATGCAAGTTCTCTGTGCATATAGAAAAGATGTGATGCCAGTGACATCATGGTCTTTGTGGCGGGTCATGACTAAAGTCAATCTAAAAATGACTGTTGTCATTTTTGCCCTTTCTAAATATAATCTTATACTTCAAATATCAACTTAATTTTTTAAAGACTCTTAAAAAAAATTTTTTTTTTTATATTCAAAGTATCTCTTTGGTAAAGACAACTACTTCTTTTCCTTAAAAAGTGTGTGTATGTATGTTGTCTGTGTGTGTGTGTGTATATATATGTGTACTCCACTAAGGAGGAAGAAGCCCCAGGCCCGTGTCTGTCCCCCCACTGCTGCAGGTGACTGATAAAACCTCCACCCACCTACCTCACTGGAGGACGCTGCACCTGCCCTTTCCAGAAGTCTCCATGGTACCCTGACTTCCCTTGGCGGGGGAAGTGCCTGCCTGGCAAGTGATCCAATCCACCACTGTCTTCCCTGGGACTCCTGCAGGCTCTGTTGGGAAAGCAACTCCCTGCTGAGAAGCCGAAGCTGGGAGGGTGAGAGCCACCTTGGCCTTCCCTGGGCAGAGCTGCTGGAGGATGGAGCCAGCACAGGGGGACGCAGAGCTGAGAGAGGGGAGGGAAACACACCTATTCCAGGCCATCATTTGAACACCTGAATCCAGAGGTGCCTCAGGCCAGGCCACCCCCAGGGCTTTTAAGGTACATGAGCCAGTAAATTCTCTTCTTTCTGAAGCTAGTGACAGCTGGGTTTCTGTCACCTGCAGCGACAAGAGTCTGGAGCAGTCCAGGTGGTCAGACCCCACTCTCCCAGCATCTCCACGAGGGACCCCTCTCGGAGGCAGAACTGGCTTTTCCTGGGGTCCTGAGAGAAGGAGGGTATTGCCCGTGACTGTGAAGCGTGTGACTGTGAAGCACATATATATACACACACAGACAACATATATACATATATGTATATATCTTCTTTAAAAATAGATGTGTATATATACACACATATATATATACAGTTATACATCATGTACTACATACAGACACAGGCATACACACACATGCATATACAGACAGCAAGTTATTTTAACCTAGAAAGATTGTCTTAAAGGTAGATAAAATGTCTGTTTTCCTTGTCCACTTTTATATTTTCAGTTTTGAAAACAATTGTCTGCATAAAGTCTGTGGAATTTCATTACTCAAAACTTAAAAATATATATTTTTCAACAAATCTTATTTGAACATGTGTACAATACAGTAGTAAATTCTTAATAAATATCTACCTCTTTAACATTAATATAATATTAGCTGTTGGAAAAGAGAACAATAGTGACATAAGGGAAAATAGAAATGATTCATTTTGCATTGGTGCTTAGGCTTATGTGACAGCATATGGATCCTATATATCTGTAGCAACAGAATGCTCTCAATTTCTGAAAGTTGAAATATTACGGAAATGAGCTGAATTATGCTAAGAATTGTTTGATTGCCTCTTATGATAGTGAATTATTTTGCCCAGTTCTTTCCCATTGGTCTTTATTCTATAGTCTGAGCTGTGGCATGACTAGTCACTGAATCAGATTAGAAAACATAATGAACACTGCAGGAGCACTGCTTTACCAAGGAAACTGACATCATGGAAGAACTGCTCTTAATCTCATGCACAATTTAGCACAGCAGCCAACCACTAAGTACCCTGGGATAGGACCTCCATGGCTCACAATTTATTTAAAGTCCAGGAAACTAGTCTTGGTAGTCAGTTGTCTTAAAATATATAGGCATATATTTATATATATTGCTGCTTTTGTCATGGATAATAAAGGCACACCTTTAAATATATGAAATTGGTGCTTGATTAAGTTAAGTTGATATTTTTAAACTATTTACTTTTGAGAAACATCTGAAGGGCACATTCCTATCAAATGCTGTGCTTAATTAGTTGGGGATGAAATTCAGATTGGAAACATAAGATCAGAGGCTTTTCCATGAAAGTGGTATATGTAATTTTACCATTAAATTGCCTGTAGAAATAATATAGTAGATAACAAAACAGAAAATGGAAAAAACCACCTAAGTTTTGCTGTCAAGTTTCAGAAAAAATAATAGTGTTGGGAAGAAAATTTTAGCACAGTTAACAACAACAACAACATAAAATTACTTCACGTTTCTGACGTCTTTTACATCTATGCTCATCTGGAAAACTGATGTAAAAATATATGTTAGTGACTTTATTCAGAAAGCCAGCAGACCGAGAAGATGGTGGACCAGTGTCCCAAAGAACCATCTTGCCTGGGTTTGGATACTAGTTTCTTTTATAGAACAAAGAGAGGGAGGTAAAGACATAAAGTGAAAAAGGTGATAAATTGTTGCAAATATATCCTGGTTCAGGCCAGACTCTGGAGGGGATGTATTAATTTCTTCTTTCCTCTAGCCATTCTCAGGTGGGCCTGGTCAGGATATCTCCTGTGAGCTAAACAAAGGTATTTTAGCTTAACACACAGGCATGGGAGGCAGGGTTCCTAGAGATAGGCCATTATGTATACTTTAAACTATAGGCAGAATCCCTTTAGTGATTAACTTCTAGCAAAAGCAATAGAATACAAAGGTTAAAGTCAAAGAAATGAATCCACTGTGGCGTCAGATTTGTTCTTCCCTATTACAAATACATCACTGAGATTAATACTTCATTTATTGGACCTTGTACTGTATTGCCCTAAGTTTTATAAACCTGTGGTTGAGCTCAGAGTCTCTTCACTGTGACCCTCAAATAACTCTATGAAGTACATCATTGACATTAAACTCAATCTCTAAACTTAAAAACTTATCAGTCTTGTTTATGGTTTCCTTTGTTGTGCAAAAGCTTTTAAGTTTCATTAGGTCCCATTTGTTTATTTTTGTTTTTATTTCCATTTCTCTAGGAGGTGGGTCAAAAAGGATCTTGCTGTGATTTATGTCATAGAGTGTTCTGCCTTTGTTTTCCTCTAAGAGTTTTATAGTATCTGGCCTTACATTTAGGTCTGAAATCCATTTTGAGTTTATTTTTGTGTATGGTGTTAGGGAGTGTTCTAATTTCATTCTTTTACATGTAGCTGTCCAGTTTTCCCAGCACCACTTATTGAAGAGGCTGTCTTTTCTACATTGTATATTCTTGCCTCAAAAAGAGTCATGTACCACAATGTTCATTGCAGCTCTGTTTACAGTAGCCAGGACATGGAAGCAACCTAAGTTTCCATCGAGAGATGAATGGATAAAGAAGATGTGGCACATATACACAATGGAATATTACTCAGCCATAAAAAGAAACGAAATTGAGTTATTTGTAGTGAGGTGGATGGACCTAGAGTCTGTCATACAGAGTGAAGTAAGTCAGAAAGGGAAAAACAAGTACCGTATGCTAACTCATATATATGGAATCTAAAAAAAAAAAAAAAAAGGTCATGAAGAACCTAGGGGCAGGACGGGAATAAAGACGCAGACCTACTAGAGAATGGACTTGAGGACACGTGGAGGGGGAAGGGTAAGCTGGGACAAAGTGAGAGAGTGGCATGGACATATATACACTACCAAACGTAAAATAGACAGCTAGTGGGAAGCAGCCGCATAGCACAAGGAGATCAGCTCGGTGCTTTGTGACCACCTGGAGGGGTGGGATAGGAAAGGTGGGAGGGAGATGCAAGAGGGAGGAGATATGGGGATATATGTATATATATAGCTGATTCACTTTGTTATAAAGCAGAAACTAACACACTGTTGTAAAGCAATTATACTCCAATAAAAATGTTAAAAAAAAAAAGCTTATCAGTCATGCTTGAATAATTTCTCACTCCACACTTTAACCTAACATTAGACTTCTCTTCTACATGCACACTTTTAAGTGGTCTTATCCAATCACATAGGTTAAAAGAATCTATATACTGATGACTCCAAGTTATATATTACTTTTTCCATGAATTCCATGCTAAAGTAATCTGACAACATAATATTCCCACCAAAACACCTAGTTAGTATTTCAAACAATATATATTTTCCAAACCAGACTCCTGTTTTACCCTCCCAAACCTGCTACTCATCCTGACTTCCCTGTCTTGTTATTCACAAATCTATCCGCAGTCTCCTGATGTTTCCTTGAACAATGTTGACCTTCTCCTCGATACCCTGTAACTTAAAAGCTATGATATAAAAGTCACAGTACTTAAATACTGATATAAAATTAATTATCGTATATGATAAAGGAGTAAGAGGAAATAAAACAATGCTACACACAGATATTCATATAAAAATAAGGAGAAAATATTCATGACAATTACTGTCCTTGTTTCTGTGACTGGTCACGGGATTGTAGCTGGTATTTATAACTACCTTCTTGTACTACTGCCCATCCTGTATTCCCTTTGCCTTCAGTAAGTTCCTTAGCTGGTCATGCTTATTTACCTTGAGGTACCTTGCTTATTTACCTTGACCAAACCTTCATTTCTGAAGGGTCTTGGCCATTACTAGTCCTGCTTGGGTTGAGTTGGTGTAGTTTTCCATTGACCTTAATTACACAATGTGGTAATACTAAACGACTCCCTGAGGGATCTTCTGTATTCCAGACATACTCTTCCTTACCTCCCTTGTGGAGGAGTAGTCCAACTTCCCCTCAATAGTCAGGATTGATTGCCCCAGCCAGCACTGTAACTCTTTTCGTTGTTCATTCAGAGATGAGGAACCCAAAGTGGCTATGAGTCTGGTAGTTTTTACATATGAGCATTACTTGTGCCTAGCACACTTGCTTACAGTGAATTGATCCTTGAAATGTGAGTTGTTATTGACAAGGATTTTTACTTGGTGCTTGGAGATGTGCTGAAGTTTTAGAGATAGGCTCTTAGCAGTGAAATATGTTATAAATGTATATATTTTAAAAAACTTAAAAAACCAAAACCCACTGCAAGTGTGAATTAAAATGTGAGCTATGACAAGAGGCAGCACCATTTGATATAAGAAAAAACAAATCTACTTTGTCATATTCAGAGTCCTTGGAACTTGAATTCTCTCCAGGGAATTTGACCAAGCATGACTCATCAGATAATATTTTAAGTGACCTTCATGCAACTGAGCCTCTTTTCTATTTGAACTGTGATTTTTAAAAAATAATCTGATAATAATGCTCATTTCAGTAGACGTGATGAGCAAACTGAAAATACTAATCTCTGTCCCTTTTACCCTCTCTAATCATGCAGAGAGTTTGCAGTTTAAAGAAATTGACAGCGGAAACAATGTAGTTACACTGTATGACTTTTATAGTCTCCTCAGTCAAATAAGAGGACCTTATGAAGACAAGAAAAAAAATCTTCAACTTTGATTTGATACAAAATTGCTGACTGCTGACAGATGCTCGGTCTATCAAAATCATCATCGGTTCTGGATCATTACCAATATCCAAAAAAAGCTTCATAATCACCACATTGAAAGAGGAGTTCACTTGCTGTGATGTACGTCCGTATTTGTGTGACCAAAAAAATACCTAAATGCAGTGTGTGTATGGCATTTAGAGCACCATAGGAAAGCTAACGAGATTCATTCAAAACTGCTACAGTTTACACGCAAAGACACACACACACACACACACACACACACATTCCATTCACCAGATGTAAATGCTCCATAAAATTTTCTTTTTATTCATTTTCAGTGATATTTTCTAAAATTATTATTTCAAATATTTATTTTTTGTTCTTGTATATTGAGTAAAAGTGAAAAGATGGAAAGATACCTTCAACCATGCCTCTTGTATTTAATTTTCATAGATGATCATAAGTAGAACAGATAAATGTTTTATATGTCAGTATCTTTATTTAAATAATTCCTCCGTATATGCCTGTGTTACTCCAAAATATACAGTTCATATTTTCTCATTCATATTTCACTGGAGACATGTGGGAAAAAAGTATCCCAGTGGTGAAACAGTGCAGTTACCACCTTTTTTTTTTTTTTTTCTTCCGTAGCTAGTCAGAAGTCTCTTAACAGCTCAGCCTCGTGTTCTCATGTTCAAGAACATGGGTTTACCACCGGAGGTGATGAAACTGGAGTGCTAGTCTGTCATTGACTAGCTGCATGGCTCAGTAGAATTCCCTTCTGTCTAAGCATCTTTCTTCAGCTGTAAAAGGGGATGGATACTAGGTGATTCTGAACATTAAGTGGGATCATGCATATTGTTTTTAGCGTAGACATGAATGCTAACTTTGTGTTAAGTATATAAAAATGTAAACATTATAAGGCATTTTAGGAATTTGAGCTAGCTCTCTGTGCTTGAGACTTTCTGTAAAGTAATCCCATTGTCAGAGGATGAACAACTTCTGGGGGCTCTGACCACCCAGTTTTGTGAACACCCCCAGGTAAGCAAATCAGATATCACTTTTTAAAATCTTCTTACAGATAACCTCACTACTTTCTAACTTCTTACTGACTGTAATGAGAAAAGGAATTGGGAGTCCCCTGCTAGGAATGCCTTCATATAATCCAAATAAGAAAGTTTGGTTTCAGCTCAAAACAAATTAGAAAAACTTGCACGTAGAGGAAGTGCTGGATGTGTGGCTACAGAACCTCTCCTGGCTGCTTCCCTTAATTATCTGTTGGAGAGTATTACCACCAACTGTTTTCAACAAAGTGGCATTCATTTTGAGAGTTTACTCTCTCATCAAAAACTCCCTCCTACCTTCCTTTTTGGTTATATAACACAATTTTGGTAGGTTAGAAGTTAACAGAAATCAAGCTCAAATTAGATTAGGCAAATATAGTAATTTTTGATCAGATTAATAAGAAGTATTTGAACATAACAAGAAACGAAAAGAATGAAGACTTTAATGCCACCAGTACCCTAACTTTAAAATCTTAACCTTCCTTTCTCCCTTTCTTCTTTCCTTCCTTCATTCCCTCTTTCCTTCCTTCTTTCCTTCCTCCTTTCCCACTTTTTCTCCAGCTCTACCTCCCAGGAATATCCCTCCCTTCCTCTCTTTATTCCTTCTTTAGTTCACGTGTTCGAGCCATGGTTTCAAGAACAAAGTCCAATATAAATAATAATGTTTTATAACTCATAACAATATGTGAGGTAAGGTGTGTTACTATCCTCATTTTTCAGATAAAGAAATTGAGGCGCAGAGAGGTTATCCAGTTTGGCAAAGGTCCCGCAGTTAGTGTGTGGTTTTATGTATGTATGTATGTATGTTTTGATGGTGTGCGGATTTAAATGCACATAGTCCAATTCCAAAGTGGTGTGTGTGAAATAAATAATATTTCAAAGTATATTTCTTTTTTTAAAAAATATTTATTTATTTATTTATGGCTGTGTTGGGTCTTCGTTTCTGTGCGAGGGCTTTCTCTAATTGTGGCAAATGGGGACCACTCTTCATCGCCGTGCGCGGGCCTCTCACTTTCGCGGCCTCTCTTGTTGCGGAGCACAGGCTCCAGACGCGCAGGCTCAGTAATTGTGGCTCACGGGCCCAGCCGCTCCGCGGCATGTGGGATCCTCCCAGACCAGGGCTTGAACCCGTGTCCCCTGCACCGGCAGGCAGATTCTCAACCACTGCGCCACCAGGGAAGCCCCTCAAAGTATATTTCTTGAACAGGGAATAATAGGAGTCTCAGGGGAGTGTCTGTAGCTATCCCCAAATTTAATGATATCCCTAAGCTCACATGGCCTAAACAATATTTATTTTTACTTCTCTGCACACACATCCAGGTATTTAGCAGGCATTTTAGGGAGATGCATTTGGGTAGATTTTATAGTAATGAGATAACCTGAGATGCAGCTGAGGATTGCATTTAGTTTCCTTAGACAAATTACATCTCTGCCACCACATGTCATCTGGGGACCATCTTGTCCTTCTTAACCCATATATTTTATTTCTGTTTCATCCCTTATTTATCCAAGCATGAAACTCAGCACTTCCACCTGGTTCAGCAGGAATTATGCATGGACAACTGAAAGTCACAGGGAAAACCTATAAAGGGTCCCACCATTCATTGCACACCCTCTGCCATCTAACAAATCACTGTTAACCTCTCACGAACTCCTTTTCCCATTCCCCTTTACATCTGTCCTCTCCTCTGTTTACAATTTATCTTCTCTCTATTATGCCCAGTACTTTTCCACTTCCTCTTAAGCTTTGGGATCAGATTGTCTCTGATCTTGAGGTCAGAGCTTCCATAGCACATTTATTTGGATGCTTTTCCTATAAAGACTTATATCCCTTTAACATGAACTGTTTATACATCTGTACAGAGAAGAAAATGTCTTCAAATCTCATTATGGATGATTACATGTATGAAGAAATGAACAGCGTGCATGTTTGTGTGTATGTGCATTTGTGTACGTTGTATAAGAAGGCATGATATGAACACACAGGATAGTGATATAACCTTAATAAATATAGATGACGGTGACCAATTAATTTAGCAGACATTCCCTAGAAAACATAGTCTGAGGCAAGGATTAAAAGTGCTGATACTTTATCAAGATTATGAAAACCCAAAGAGGCAAAGGTGAAAAAATAAGGAAATGCAGCAAGGAAAGATGTGAAGCAATGACTGGCAATACACTGTATGTAATGATCTACAAAGAGACATCCACAGAACTTCTCAGGACAAATTGACAAATCATGGAGGAAAAAAGTTGAGAAAATTTATTCACGCCACTATGTCTTAAGTCTTAGCATAAGCAGTTAACCTCCCTTAGTTTTCTCCTTTGAGAGAGAGAGGAGAGAGAGGGAGGGAAAGGAGGGAGACAGAGGGACAAAGCCAAAACCTTGCCTTTTAGTATGAATGGCTTTGAATAGTAGTTTTCTTAAACATAGAAGCAAACATTTTTGGAGAGAAAATTGCTCATCATGTGTGACTCTCCAGCCCATTCCTGGCATCCTTGGGCCTTGTTCATTGATGCAAGTTTCTCAGGGTGGGGTAAGTACCATTCTTGTTTGTGATCCATCTTTAATAATTCAAGTCATACTATATTTTAATCAGCGAACAGTGCTGATGGAATCCTGACATTGCTTATAAATTCACCTCTAATATCTAATTGGTTGCATACCCTTTTCCAGGGACAGTTTTTGTTGTTAATTGTTACTGTTGATATAATGATGTATTGTTAATATTGTAATTGACATTGTTAATATCCAGATATTGCAAATTTATATCATCTGGTTAACTTGGGAACCAAAAGCTCTTTTTCATCCTTTGTCTAACCCCTAAGATGTTAATTTACCTCGAGATTCTGCCTTCAGCTTTGGTCTTATTCTCTCCACTATATTAAAACGATGTAATCTACTTCAAATTTTAACTTCCATCTATATATGGAAGACTCCTAGAAATATATTTCCAGCTGAGAATTCTCCATGCCGCTTAAGAAACAAATGCCTAATGTGCTCTGGACACCTGTACTTGGATATATGAAAGGCACCTGAAACTCATTATCTCTAAAGGTGAACTCATATTGCTTGCTCCCAAACAGCTTATATTCCCATTATTTCTGTCTCATTTGGTAGAAAATACATTTATTCTCTTACATCAGAATCTAGTAAATTATCCTTGACATTTATTTTTCTTTTCTTCACCTCCCACATCAAATCCTTCACCAAACATCTTGGGAATCTTAATTTGTACTGAAAAAGGCAGATACCACTTCATACTGGCCATTAGTCACTACTCAAAGGCTTAATTACTATAAAGTCAATGACTTTTAATTTACTGCTGGATATTCATGATATAAACAATATCCTCTTAAGGGTCTCTAATTTAACATTGTATCTGAAGTACATCTTGCTTTGTTCAGGTTTGTTTTACTGCCCCCAGGAGTACTTACATTGTAGGGTGACACTTTACAATTAAAATCAGCAAACACAACATTAACCAACATGAGAAACATTATTAATTCCTTTGTTATTCTGGCATCAGTATGTAAATCTGTGAGGCAGGCTTGGAATGGACAGCTTTATTTAGCATTAAGAATTTAAACTATCTACGATTTGCTTATGCTGATTTCAATACACTTTTCCTGGGCAATTAGGGTACAAATATTTTAACTTGTTAAAACCTACTATCCTTCATGAGCAGCTAGACTATAATCAAAATTTATTTGATTTTATGTGGTTACTTAAGTCAGGCTTTCAATTTGTACTTGAAAGGCCCTCATGCTGGCCACAATAAAAACTTAATTGTGAAATCGACAAGTTGATTAATTGCATGTTTTCTCCAGTTTCCTCTCTCCTATTTTGATCCGTGTATCCAAACTCTCATGCTATTAGGAAAATGTGATTTTTTTTTTTTGTTAATGCCTAGTATACTCTCTTTCTTCAAGTGAATTAGCAACCTTTATTTAGTGTTAAATCAGGCAAAACCTTCAGTATTGTGTTCCACAGCAATGATAACTTTCAAATATAGGAAAGAACATTAATATGGCCAGTTGCTGCTGAGTCAGTGCAGTTCCTGGGTAGAACTGGGTAGGCAGTCACAGAGATTATAGTTCTAGAGATTAAAGAGAAATTTAGATAGGAATAGCCTTTCTGCATGCCATTTTGCTGCACTAGTTATTATCAGGCTAACTCAGAAGTGGATAGTGAATGTCAATCACCTACAAAATCACAGGAGATAAAATTTAGAAGAGATTTTTTTGCTTTTGCTTTTTTTTTTTTTCCTATCAAAGTGCTTTAGTAATGCTGCAGTCATATTGGATTCGATAACAGAGGGAGGCATTAAGGTATATGCAAGAGTGTTTCTTGTAAGCAGTCTTTTAGAATGCTTTTAGACAGGAAGCAATAGCATTAAAATTATGAGAATATTAGTTTATGACTGAGTTACCTTGAACTTTAATTTTTTTAAAATACCGATTTGGCTTTTAACTTTATTGTCTCAAGTTTGGCATTTGTAATGAGGAAAATTAACATCTAAAGATAATTAGATGATTAAAATAAAATATTAACTAGGTAAATTTTAGTTCACTGAAAGAAAAACAAACGGAAGAATAAGTTTTTAGGAGTTAAATTTGACTTGCATTTCAGTATTTTATTGACAACTCTTCACTGATTTATAGTTAGAGTTTGTCCCCAAAGATTGGCTTACCTGCCATGAAAAGTCACATATTCCCTTCCTCAGGTCTCAGCTTCTCAAGACAGATGAATGTAGTTCTTGTCTTGCTGGAGCACCTCCTTGCTGTCTCAGCAGCAGTAATGTTGGGTAGAAGCATTTGGCATTCTCAAGGAGACTGAAAACATTCTTATGCCCAATTAACAAATGGAAGAAATTTACTGGCACTCCTTTTGTGTAAGGATATTTCAACATTGAGGTATATAAATCTGCATCTTCATGATTTTCCCGCTATTATGTATAGGTAGCCAGATCTCCACAAAGATCTGGTAACATTTGTGTCTCATAGTCTCTGATAGGGGACTCCAGAGGACTCTGGCGGCGTTTTAGATTTCTAGAAATTATAAACTTTCATGTCTTAAAGAAAGACTGTTCATAATTTTTTGAATATGATTATTAGCTCATAGCCTTTATAGTTTTGATATGTTATATATATTTGTAAACTTATTTGCTTTTCACACTGGAATCCTTTAATTAAACAAAATCTAGACAGTTTGTAAAGATGCAGTTACTGCTTATTTTTTAACACAAAGTCATTTTAACATATCAGTGTTAAATTTCACATCCAGTAAAGCACAAAATTATTTTAAAAAATACATTTCTTAAATATATTGTTCCTAAGTAAAAAGCAGATGACATATTTAATATTTTATTATACATGCTCTAGCAGATACTAAATTTAAACTATATTATCAATATCATTTATTTTCTGAGAAAGTGAGCCTTGTGATCACAGATGATTCTTATGGAAGTATTTAGATAGTATATATAGCCTTTTTAAAGAAAAGAACCTGAGGAATTCAGCACTCACTCTAAAGATGGCTGAAGAGAGCTTTAAAGACTGTCAGATTGTTTTATTTCTAAGATAAATGCAGTTCGAGAAAAATCTTTCTGTAGCTTACCTTCTAGTCTATTTCATATATACCTGAAATAGCTTCATTTTTATAGAAGCTAATTAGAAATATAAATAAATTATACAACTTTAATTTTTTAATAAAGAATGTTATTCTAATACGGTTACACAGACATATTAGTGTAAACTATTAAACTATTATAAAAACTTTAAGTGAAAATTGTGTTACATTTTTTAAGAGGGGTAGGTCTGGGGAAACCTTTTTTGTGTGTGTGAGCATTGTTACTTAGATAACTTTTTAGAAACTAAAATGGAATTAGTCTCTTAAATATGAATATACTTTATTAAAATATATGTCAATATATACATACATTATATGTATTATTCATAATACATAACATTATATGGATATTAAGGAATATCTATCATTTATCTACCCATGTATCCATCTGGGAGATATAGGTGATAATATCTTAAATTTAACTTTAGGAAGTTAAATGAAATCAGACTCCCTACAGCTAAAAAGGTCAAATGACTTCCCATTCACTCAGAACAAAAGTCAAAATGTATCCTGTATGATTTGCTTCTCTCCCACTAACCTGCCGTCATCTTCTTCCTTTGCTTCCTTTGCCTTTCCACCCTGACCAATTTACTCTTCCTTGTATTCGCCTATTGCAATCTTGCCTATGGGCTTTGCACTTGCTGCTTTTGTCTAGAATGCTCTTCTCCGATATATCTGCCAGGCTCACTCCCTTACCTTTTGTAGGCTCAAATAGCACATTCTCACTGAAGTCTTATTTCAGATTGCAGCCCTCTCCCTCGGCATTCTAGATTCTCTTGTATCTGCTTTACCTTTCCCTGAGCATTGATCACCACCTTGCTGTATTTTACTTCTGCATATGATATAATGTTTATTGCTGTCTGTCTCCTTCCCAGTAGAATATAAACTTTATAAAGGCTGTGATGATTTAGTCTGTTTTTATTTACTACTGTGTCCCCTGACATAAGTTAGTTATTCAAAGAATATTTATTGAATTGATGAGTAAATTAATAAAAATACAAGGCTTAGGAAGAGGGATTATTTCATTGCTAATTGTCTTTGTAGGTTTGTCCACATAGTATGACTAAGAAGAGCATTGAAGTCTTTTTAATATAGCATGCGAGTTTTTTTTAAAAGAATTTTTAATCGTTTTGTCAATATATTCTAAGTTGGGATAAATCAATTAGATTATAATGTTTTCGGTGGTATGGCAATTTAATTACAGAATTAATTGCTTATGAATGATGATAATTTCAGATTGTGTTGATCAGATTTCATTTTTGTTCCTATTATATTTCCACTTGCTTTTTAAGTGACCCTAGACAAGAAGTATGGGGGAGTCTGATGTGTGGATAGTTACTTAGCTGTCCCTGAATGCCAGGAGCAATTGAAATGCCGTGAATATCTGGCCTTTCACCCTTTGTTCAGCTTTATTTTTTGTGAATCGAATATGTGAGGAGGCGAAGTCTCCTTTGGGAAAACAAGTGACCATAAAAACCAGGAAGAGTTTAATTTAGTTTGATTCATCTTTGGTTGTAGAAATAGTAAAAACAGGGAATGTCCAAGGAACTTAATGAGCACAAGTTCTGTTAGATTCACATTAATAAAAATAACATCAAAAACAGGTATTTTGTGGTGATGTTATAACCTAATTTCTGTAAGTTTAATGTTTAAACACTTTTCTGGGACTTTAAAATCTCCTTTAGATTTTTCAAAATGTCAGTGTGAAAGCTGACTGCTTACTGTCATAGATTTTAGTTCACTGGTTGTTGAAGGCCTCACAGCAATTGTAAGTGTGTCTGAATGAAGGAGCCAGGCTGCAAGCTGGATTTTCCATGGTATAGAACTTTCATTCATTTTAAATTTATAAAAGTTCTAAAGATATTTCATCTTTTTTTAATCAGTTGATTCAACTGAATGTTGGCATTTTTAAAGGTAAAAAGCATCCTTTTATATTTTCTATTATCTAAAATTTTGTATCCATTCTAACGATCACATGAATTTACAGAATTATTTCTTGGTGACCTAGGGATTTTTTTTTTTTGCTAGGTCTTCCAAAGGGCATCGGATGCCTCTAAATTACTTGACAGCAACTTGACCAGAACATGACTAATGCCACTTCTAGCATGCTGGCACCCTGACCCTTGAGTCTACCTACCATCTCTGTTGACAGCTTGGGCTCATTCCTGGTGTCACTCATGGGAGACCTGACAACTCACAGATTCGTGACAGTCTTCCCATGAGTTCATCACCTGACAATTGTCTGACTGATATATTTGATCTCAAGCTTGAATTGCTTCTTGGATTCTGGTTTGTTGACCTTCTGCAGTAATTTCCAAGAGGTGACTGCACGTCAGTCACCGTGTTTAACTCAAGTCCGAGCCATTTGTTGGCCTTGGTTGCCAGTTCTCTAACTTGAAAAACGAAAAAAGAAAACATGGAAAACCAGAACTGACAGGCCCTTAATGGATGACTGCCCAGCCATCTGTCAAGTGACACTCTGGGATAAAGCCGTGTATTTCCGAGATCCCAAGTGGGGAAGTTGTGAAATGGCCATTCTTTTATTTCCAAGTGCACACTGGGAATATCAGAAATCAGAATGTCTCACTTCTAAACTATTTTTCCTATTGGATTCTTTTCTCATTTTTAAAAATTGAAGTATAGTTGATTTGCAGTGTTGCTGTACACCTGAAAGTAACACAAAGTGATTGTTATACATACATATATATATATACACACACGTATATATATATATATATATATATATTCTTTTTCAGATCCTTTTCCATTATAGGTTTTTACAAGATACTGAATATAGTTCCTATACTGTATAGTAGGTCCTTGTTGTTTATCTATTTTATATATAGTAGTGTGACAGTATCTTCATAATTGGCTATTTGATGTGTTATGTTTTAAAGATAAGGTCTGTACTGTAATCATCATCTTCTGATCATCCTTGACTCTCTGATAAATGTTTGCCATGAGTCATCTTTGTGATTCATTAACCAGATGAGTCTGGGTTTATATTACCTGAGATTTGTTACTTTTTTGAATAATATCTGCACAAAGCTGCAAATGAATCATCTTCATAGAAATTACTGATCAACTCCTACAAAGAGCCAAATTTTCAAATATTAATGTTACAACAAATCTTATTGCTTAAGCCATCCCCACAAGTAAGGTATTTAATTTAGTCTGATTCACTGGTTGAAATTACTTATTAGAATTGATTATAAGTATCTTGAGAAAATTATAAATTGTTCCTTGAAAATGTGGCATTTTAAAATGATTAAATTTCCTGAAGCTCTAGGTACATATTTAAATCTAATTCGCATAAATTTGAGGTATCCAGTTAAGTATGAAGAGAAAATTGGATAAATGACTAAATGATGTTCATGAGGGAAGATATACATCCCATAAGGCTTCAATAACAGAGCTCAAGTGTAGCATTTTTAAATAGTTTTACTTAAAATATAGCAGATGGACTATTTACGTTATAAGTATACCTTGTAGAAAGTACTGTGGGATACCCACCTTAGTAATTCATGACTCAGGTTAGGTTTTCATCTTTACATGCAGTCAGGAATGAAATATTCAAGTTTATATTAATAAGTTCAGAAAGATTTTTTATCTGATATGTATTTTTTATTAAGTTTTTACTATAAATTCATAAAGAGCCTTTAGATCATTTTATTTTACTTCACTATTCAATATATATATTAAATATATATTTAATGAATAATAAATATTTTATTTCATTTAAAAGTCTGAATGATTGATTTTAATATTTAGAAAATTAGAGGAATATTTTACTGCTGTATTTTGCATGTGTTTATGCTATACTCCTTTGCTGTGTAAGTAGCATAAAAAGGGTAAGAGAATTCTCTGTACCTAAGATGGACATTATTTAACTAGGATAAGGCATAAACAATGGGGGATGCAAGATTAGTGTCTGAGAAATTTTGTAGTAGCAGTAGTAACATCTGGGATAGATTTGGGAAGATTTGTCTCATTCAGAAGAGGTCACTTTCTAAAGCTTGATAACTATTCTCTGTACAGTAGCAAAATCCTGGTCCAAGATGGAATGTTCTGACCACCAGATAACTAAGAAGTTATGCAGAACCTTGCCTGCTGTTACACAAAATCAGATATCCTATGTGTAAGAAAGCAATTGTTTTTCCACCATATTAGTTATGAAAATACCCAATTTCATGTATGTTCTGTTAGAAAGAATGATTATTTTAGCGGTCTGTAGTTAAAAAGTCTTAAAATTTTAAAATAATTTTTTGGCATTTCTTTTTAAAAGTAAATATCTAAAGGTTGCATTTGTTTTCAGAAATAATGAAACATTTATTTTCTTCTTTTATAAGGAATTCTGCTATACAGTTTTTTTCATGGAACTCTATAGAAAGGGAGCATTTTATTCAGATGATAGAATGATACACAGTCACATTAGGTATACGAAACTTATGTTGTGAAATAAGTAAATTAAATAGGAAACATTAGCTATAACTTAAACCCACTCCAATTTAGAATTCTCATGGTCCCCATGAAGCAGGCTGGGTGATCGATAATTGCATCTTAAATTAGACTTTTGAAGTGATTAACCTCTTTAGCCTTGCTTGTTTCATGAATATATTATTTTTATATAATCAAAACAGTCTTTTCTTTTGAGAAATGTTAAAGACCTGTTATTATTTTTCTGTTTTGTAGAAGTGTTTAAAAAGAATTTATAAATGCATTCAGGAAAGGGCTAATAGAAATATTCTTCAAGTTTTATCCAAAGGAGCACAGCTCACTACAGAGGCAGATACTTTAACAACAGGGGTAGGGAACCTGTAGTTTAAATCTAAAGGATTATAACATGGCACATTTACTGAAGGCATCCTCTTTGATCCTCTAAGGCAGAAAGGAAATGTGAGAATTAAAAGGCCAAAGAATAAAAGCTGAACTGTGAATTTAATGATTCCTCATGTTTACATTCGCAGAGCTAAGAAAGCATAACTTAGAAATTAACTTTTACTCTAGACCACATTTGCTTCTTAGATAAATGATAAAATTTTGAATGCTAAGTTGTAGCCTATTAAAGTGAGTGAATAACTTATAAAGGGAAGAAAGGGCAGTGATTTGCTTCATTATTATGATTATAAAGAAACATGTTTTTTCTTTAAGAAGATGATATCAAATCCTGTAATGTATGTGTTTTAATAAAAATTCTCTTCTGTTTTCTTACTTTCATTGAGTCTCACCATATTAAGAGGCTCTCTCACTGTAGATGGAAGAAAAAAAAGCCAGTATTGATACAGATGGGGGAAAAAATTCTTTCCTCTAATATCCTCTCTCCAGCTACCAATACCTCTATTTGGTTCACAATTCTGTAGATGTGTTGCCAGTTACATTGTTATAAATACCAAGCATAAACTGAGTGAGATCAAAAAGAACTAATGCAATGGTTAAAAATTATATGTTTATGAGAAGAAATACTCAGAGTGGGTTCACATTCATTTAAAGGTCAATATAATAGAGGAAAATAGGCAAAACCAATGGTACTTGCAGGGGTAAAACATAATAAAAGCAACTGGAAGCAGCTTGGGTGTAAGCAACATGAGGTGTGAGATGAATTGCTTAAGTTGGGTTTATCTTCCAAATCATTAATTTATTCCTTTTCAAGATATTGAATGCAAATGAGAGAATCAGGAACTTTCTTTATTGTCATTGCTTTTCCAGCCACATCCAGAAATTCACATTTGGGAGAAGAGGCTATTTTTCAAAAACTACTGCAAATCAGAAAATGTTACTGTTTTTGTCTTAAAATAAATGGATATATGTGGGCAATACTAAAATACATGAATTTCTTAAAATAGATACAAATAGATAACACTTTTTAGAATATGATCATGAATATTTATTTACTTGAAATATTTTATAGAAGCCCTAAAATAAATGTTTAATAAATCCAAAAATATTAGCATATACATTGACATTAAAGAGAAAATACATAAGAAAGGACTTAATTATTATCAATCACTTTGGAACTAATATCCTTTAATGCTATAAGTTTCTTTTTTTGCTTGTTTGTTTTTTATTTTTTTTGTATTGGGGTATAGTTGTTTTACAGTGTTGTGTTAGTTTCTACTGTACAGTGAAGTGAAGCAGAGTTCCCTGTGCTATACAGCAGGTTCTCATTATTTATCTGTTTTATACATATTAGTGTATATGTGTTAATACCAATCTCCCAATTCATCCCACCTCCCCTTTCCCCCATTGGTGTCCATACATTTGTTCTCTACATCTGTGTCTCTATTTCTGCCTTGCAAACCAGTTCATCTGTACCATTTTTCTAGATTCCACAAATATGCGTTAATATATGGTATTTGTTCTTCTCTTCCTGACTTACCTCACTCTGTGTGAGTCTCTAGGTCCATCCGCGTCTCTGCAAATGACACAGTTTTGTTCCTTTATGGCTGAGTAATATTCCACTGTATATATGTACCACATCTTCTTTATCCATTCCTCTGTCGATGGGCATTTAGGTTGCTTCCACGACCTGGCTATTGTAAATAGTGCTGCAATGAACATTGGGGTGCATGTATATTTTGAATTATGGTTTTCTCTGGGTATATGCCCAGGAGTGGGATTGCTGGGTCATATGGTAGTTCTATTTTTAGTTTTTTAAGGAACCTCCATAATGTTCTCCGTAGTGGCTGTATCAGTTTACATTCCCACCAACAGTGTAAGAGGGTTCTTCCCTTTTCTCCACACCCTCGCCAGCATTTACTGTTTGTAGATTTTCTGATGATGTCCATTCTAACTGGTGTGATACCTCACTGTAGTTTTGATTTGCATTTTTCTAATAATTAGTGATGTTGAGCATCTTTTCATGTGTTTGTTGGCAATCTGTATGTCTTCTTTGGAGAAATGTCCAGTTAGGTCTTCTGCCCATTTTTTTTTATTGGGTTGTTTGTTTTTTTTTTTGATAGTGAGCTGCATGAGCTGTTTGTATATTTTGGAGATCAATCCTTTGTCAGTTGCTTCATTTGCAAATATTTTCTCCCATTCTGAGGGTTGTCTTTTCATCTTGTTTATGGTTTCCTTTGCTGTGCGAAAGCTTTTAAGTTTAATTAGGTCCTATTTGTTTATTTTTGTTTTTATTTTCATTACTCTAGGAGGTGGGTCAAAAAAGATCTTGCTGCCATTTATGTCAAAGAGTGTTCTTCCTATGTTTTCCTCTAAGAGTTTTATAGTGTCTGGTCTTACATTTAGTTCTTTAATCCACTTGAGTTTATTTTTGTGTATGGTGTTAGGGAGTGTCCTAATTTCATTCATTTACATGTAGCTGTCCAGTTGTCCCAGCACCACTTATTGAAGAGGCTGTCTTTTCTTCACTGTATATTCTTGCCTCCTTTGTCATAGATTAGGTGACCATAGGTGCATGGGGTTATCTCTGGGCTCTCTGTCCTGTTCTGTTGATGTATATTTCTGTTTTTGTGCCCGTACCATATTATTTATTTTATACATAGTAGCTTGTACCTCTTAATCTCCTACCACTAACTTGCCCCTGCCCTCATCTCTCTTCCCACTGGTAACCACTAGTTTATTCACTACATCTGTGAGTCTGCTACTGTTTTGTTATATTTATTCATTTGTTTTATTTTTTAGATTCCACATATAAGTGATAGCATACAGTATTTGTCATTCTCTGTCTGACATTTCACTAAGCATAAAACCCTTCAGTTCCATCCATGTTGTTGTAGATAGCAAGATTCTTATTTTTATGGCTGAGTAATATTCCATTGTATGTATATACCACATCTTCTTTATCCATTCATCTATTGATGGACACTTAGGTTGCTTCCCTATCATGGCTACGGTAAATAAGGCAGCTATGAACATCAGGGTGCATATATCTTTTCAAACTAGAGTTTTAATTTTCTTTTGATATGTACTAAGGAGTGGAATTGCTGGGTCATATGGTATTTCTATTATTCATTTTTTGAGGAACCTTCATACTGTTTTCCATAAGACTGTACCTTTTCATTCCCACCAACAGTGTAGTAGGGTTTCCTTTTCGCCACATCCTCACCAACATTTATCCTCACCAACATTTGTTACTTGTTGTCTTTTTGACCATAGCCATTCTGACAGGTGTGAAGTGATATTTCATTGTGGTTTTGATTTGCATTTCCCTGATGGTTAATGATGTTGAGCATCTTTTCACGTGCCTGTTGGCCATCTGGGTGTCTTCTTTGGAAAAATGTCTCTTCAGGACTTCTGCCCATTTTTTTTAATCAGGTTTTTTTGTTTTTGTTTTTGATACTGAATTGTATGAGCTCTTTATATATATTGGATATTAGCCCCTTATCAGACATATCATTTGCAAGTACTATCTCCTATTCAGGAGATCGGCCTTTCATTTTGTTGATGGTTTCCCTTGCCATTCAAAAGCTTTTAAGTTTAATTAAGTTCTATTTGTTTATTTTGGTTTTTGTTTCCTTTCCCTGAGAAGACTGAGACAAAAAAATATCGCTACAACTTATTGTCAAAGCGTGTTCTGACTGTTTTCTTTTAGAAGATTTATGGTTTCCAGTCTTATGTTTAGTTCTTTAATCTATTTTTAGTTTATTATTGTATATGGTGTGAGAAAATGTTCTAATTTCATTCTTTTACATGTAGCTGTCCAGTTTTCCCAGCACTGTTTATTGAAGAGACTGTCTTTTCTCCATTGTATATTTTTGCCTCTTTTGTCATAGATTAACTGACCATATATACCTGGGTTTATTTCTGGGCTCTCTATTCTGTTTCACTGATCTATGTGCCTGTTTTTGTGAAAACACCATTCTTTTTTGATCACTAGCTTTGTAATATAGTTCTGAAGTCTGGGATTGCGATACCTCCCACTTTGTTCTTTTTTCTCAAGATGGCTTTGGCTATTCAGGGTCTTTTGTTCTTCCATATAAATTTTAGGATTATATGTTCTAATTCTGTGAAAAAATGGCAAGGATATTTGGATGGGGATTGCATTAAATCTGTAGATTGCTTTGGGTAGTAGGGACATTTTGACAATATTATTTCTTCCAGTCCATGGACACAGGATATCTTTCCATTTCTTTGTATCATTTTCAGATTGCTACCTCAAAGTTTTATAGTTTTCACAGTGTAGATTTTTCACTTCTTTGGTTAAGTTTATTGCTAAGTAATTTATTATTTTGATATGATCGTCAATGGGATTGTTTCCTTAATTTCTCTTTCTGATAATATATTATTAGTGTATAGAAAAGCAACAGATTTGTATATATATATATATATATTTTTTTTTTTTTTTTTCAGATTTGTATTTATTAATCTTGTATCCTGCAGCTTTACTGAATTCATTTATTGGCCCTAATAGTTTGTTGGTGAAGATGTTAGGCTCTTCTAGGTATAGTATCATGTCATTGGCAAATAGTGACAGTTTTACTTCTACTCTTCCAATTTAGATGCCCTCTAATTTCTTTTTCTTGTCTGTGTGTAAGACTTCCAATACTATGTTAAGTAGAAGTTGTGAGAGTGAGCATCCTTATCCTGCTCCTGATTTTAGAGGAAAAGTTTTCAGCTTTTCATCATTGTGTATTATGTTAGCTGTGGGTTTGACATAAATAGCCTTTATCATGTTGAGATATGTTCAGTCTGTATCCACTCTAATGAGAGTTTTTATCATGAATCATTGTTGGATTTTATCAAAAGCTTTCTCTCCATCTGTTGAGACGATCATGTGATTTTTATCCTTCCTTCTGTTAATGTGGTGTATCACATTGATTTATTTACGGATATTGAACCATCCTTGCACCCCTGGAATAAATCCCACTTGATCATGGAGTATGATTGTTTTTATGTATTTTTGAACTTGGTGTGCTAATATTATGTTTAGGATTTTTACATCTATATTCAACAGAGACGTTGGCCTGTAATTTTCATTTTTCTGTAGTGTCTTTGCCTGTGTTTTTATTCAGAGTAACGGTGGCCTCATAGAATGAGTTTGGGAGTGTTCCCTTGCTTTAATTGTTTGGAATATTTTGAGAAGGATAGGTGTTAGCTCTTCTTCATATGTTTGGTAGAATTCCCCTGTGAAGCTGTCCAGTTCAGGACTTTTGTTTACTGGGAGTTTTTTTTTTGTTTTTTTTTTGTTTTTTTGTTTTACGATTTCAATTTCACTACTAGTAATCTGTTCTGACTTTCTATTTCTTCCTGATTCAGTCTTGGAAAACTGTATGTTTTTAGAAATTTATCCATTTCTTCTAGATTATCTAATTTGCTGGCATATAACTTCTAATATTCTCTTATGACATTCTGTATCTCTGTGATATCAATTGTTATTTCTCCTCTTTTATTTCTTCTCTGGTGTATTTGGGTTCACCTCTCTTTTTTTTCGTGATGAGCCTCACTAAAGGCTTACCAATTTTGTTTATCGTTTCAAAAACCCATCTCTTGGTTTCATTGGTCTTTTCTATTTTTTTGTCTCTGTTTCACTTATTTTCTCCCTCATTTATATTATCTCCTTCCTTCTGCTGACTTTAGGCTTGGTTTGTTCTACTTTTTCTAATTCCTTTAGATGGTAGGTTAGGTTGTTTATTTAAGATTTTTCTTGTTTCTTAAGGTACACCTATAAACCTCCCTCTTAGAACTGCTTTTGTTGGGTCCCATAGATTTTGAAAAATTGTGTTTTTATTTTCATTTGTCTTAAGGTATTTTCTGATTTCTTCCTTGATTTCTTCGTTGACCTTTTGGTTTTTCAGTCGTATGTTGTTTAGTTTACATGTGTTTGTGAAAACCAAATTATCCTTATACAGTTAATTTTGATAAACTGTTTCTTTAGTTTAATTCTTATTAGTATCTCAAATATACATGTTTCAAGTACATACTTAGCACTTTTAAGAAAAGATTTTAAAAAGTTTTATTCAGCATATGGAATTCAGGAACTATATTTTAACAACCCATTCATTATACCTTTGCATGTGAAAAGATTTTTTTAAAAAATGACTATTGGAAGAAAATTGAGATGCGAAACCCTTTTAAAAGTAAAGTGGATTTTTGACAGAAATGATTATCAGACACATTGGACCTTATATATCTCAGAGTAACAGGACAGGTGTGAGGGAAAGGGACAGAGGAAATGATAATAGTTCAACATGAACAAAAATACAAGACATAATAAGCAGTGATGGAAGTGTTATCACATTCATCACATCACATCAGTCTACAAAATTGACTCTAAAGCTGACCTCTAGCAAAGACAGGGGGGAAGTTTTCTTGCTTGACCCTCAAGGACAGTGGCCAACTGAGAAAATTATTCAGCAAGCAAACTATATTATTTTTAGTAAGATGAATGATGATGATACCTGAGACACACACACACACACACACACACACACACACACACACACAATGAGCTTATACTGATTAGATTCTTTCAAGGTTTCTAAGTTTTATGTTTCAAAATCTCTGTGCTTTTCATCATATTATTCCTTCAAATAGGGACAGAGGGTCATTGTATGGGCTCCCAAAGCATCCACTGTGCTTTGTTTGTGTAGTGAAATGTGTCCCTGTGTCCTTGTCTTTTCCACAGGGCTTAAATGTCGAAACTAGTTTATTCATAATCCTTGTTGTAGCACCTTCGTAGTTATAGGAAGTGAAAAAAGTCATAAGTGGTGATAAGATGTTTATTTCTAGTCTTTGTTATTAATGCATAGTGGTATGTTCTATCACAGTCTGAGAATTTAGCCAGTAATTCCGGAATTTCTTAAAGTTACCACTGTGTTATATTAGCTGATCTTTTTTAAATAAATATTTTATTATTGCTTTAGAAACAGCTCCACACAATCTTTGATGAGTATTTATTATCACAGATGTATTATTATGTTTATATTTGAGAACTGGACCCATCAAGTTATAAGAGAGGTGTGTTAAAATGTGCTCATTATCAATGAGATTCTAACTATTTCTTCTTAACCTTCTAACAATCTGCATTTTATCTGATATAGTACTATTTTATACTTGATTTTATCATTATCATTGTGTTTATACTGAAAGTGAAAATACAGCATGATCTTTGGCTAAGTTAATATCTTGCTCTACCTTTCATTTAGTATCTGTTATGAAGCATCTTTTGGTTTGCATTTAACTGTTACAGTCTTCCCAACCCCAACTCCACTGCCACTTTTAAGTATTCTGAACTGATTTGTTCTATGTCTGTCTTCTATATATAGTCTGTATGTGGATATTAATTTTTGACTTGATGTGATGATATTAATTTGATATACAAAGAGTGTATCGAGTTTAACGTAAAAGTCTCATTTATTGAAAATAGCATTCCTGCCCCAAGCCATAGCAGTGGCATTACAGCAGTCACTTTATTATAAATGAGTGATCATATATATATATATATGTTAGGTTTTCTCCGTTCTTTTACACATGCACATTTATTCCTACACTGAATATCATACTGCTTTAATCACTGAAGCTTTACAAAAAGTCTTTGTATCTGGGGTCTTAAGTCTTTAGCTTTCCCTCAAATTATTTTGGCTTTTCTTAACCATTTTCATTTTTATATAAATTCTAGCCAATTTCGAAAAATATGCTATGATTTTGATAGGATTTTCTTCAAATCAATAGATCACTTGAGAAAGCTTTGTCAAATAGAATTTTCAGCCCAGGAACATAGTATATTCATCTTTTATTTCTATCTTTAAATTCTTTTAATGGTGTTTTATAGTTTTCCATGTAAATAACATCATATTAGATCTGTGTAAAGATATTTACATCTATTGTCAGATTAGTTACACTTCTGATGCCACGGTCAATAGTTTAATTCATTTTCTAGAAATTTGGTGCTAATTTATGGAAATACAATTAATTTTTATTCTAATGATTGGTAAATTTATTTTAAATTCTTATACATTATCTCTAATTTCCTTTGGAAATTTTCAATAAATGTGGAAACTTTAATTTATTCAATTTCAATACTTAAATTTTACTTCATTTGCTGGCCTAACTGCACTAACTGTACTGTCACAGACTTTCAGACCATTGTTGAATAGAAATGGTGGTAGTGAACATGTTTGTCTCATTGTTCTCACAGGGAAAGTTTGCTGTTTTAAATGATTGATGATGTTTTGCTGAACTGTCTTATAATTTATCAGATTGAAAAAATTCCATTTTATTCCTAGTATTGTGGGAGATTTAATTGTAAATAAAAGATGAGTTTTGCCAGATGTTACTTTCACATCTATTGATAGAATCGCAAAAAATTTCTCCATTATTCTGTAAGTGTGTTGAAATGTGTTGAGTTTTAAGCATTAAGTTAAAAATGAATATCTGGAATAACCAAACTTAGTCTTGAGATATTATCCTTTTTATGTCTTAATTTAATTTACTAATATTTTCTTTAGTCATTTGTGCATCTTTATTCAAGTGAAAGGCCAAGGTATAATTTTCCTTTTTTGTGATGTTTTTGTCAAGTTTTAGTTATGATTATGCTTACCTCATAAAGGAAGTGGTGAGATCCTTTCTATTTTATTTATTTGTTTTCTAGGGCATTTGCATAAGACTGGTGTTATTTTTTTCTTAAATGTTTGTCAGTGTAGCTGGTTAAACCATCTGTGTTTGGACTTTTTATGGAGACATTTCAAATTACTGGCTAAAGTTCTGAAATATAGGACTATTCCTGTTTTCCATTTTTACTTCTGTCAGTTTTAGTATGTTGGCCTTATTCTGCAGTTCAGAGTTTTGCTGAACAAATCCTGGTGACCTTGGAACTCCAGAACACCAGCCTATGGCTCCTAGTCCCAACAAAATTTCATATGCCCATACTGCCATTTGCCTTTTATGAGTGAATTTAAAAGATGATTTACATGTTTTATATGTGCGTTAAAAACAGCAAAAGGCAATTTACCTAAAGGAAAAGTCAGAAAGGATAATATAGAAAACTCACCATAGTAAATTTTACTTTTCTCTGTGCTATCACTAAAGTCAGCTTGCCTTGATTATATGGTGTTATATTTAAACAGTTGTTTTTGTGTTCTTTATCCAGCTTTGGTAGTTACTTTCAGTAGGAGATTAGGAAGGTGAAAGTTACTCAAACAAGGCTGGAATTTAAAGTTCCCAAATTGGTTTTAATGTATTGTTCTTCTGGTGAAGGCTTCTATTCCTGTTATTTTCTATTCTTATAACTCATAAATATTTATGGCTATCAACATGATAAATCTTCTTTGCAAAAGCAATTAAATGCATTGGTTATTTTTAAAACCTTTATCCAAGATCTCCTTTTTCAGAGTCCAAGAAGTAGAAACAATAAATTAAACACTTTCAGTCTGCTCTTACTTTAGCATCCTGCCAGCATCAACAAATGGCTTCAGAAGTAGCTCTATCAATATATACACACCCCATTAAAATTCTCTCCTTCTCGCCCATATTTTTCAACATGTCTGAGAACTCTATGCACTATGAATTTTTATGAACAGGGGAGACAGCACTAGTTACTGAGTTTAGTGTATAAAAGACTGGAACATAGAATACTATCAACAGTTGACATCTCCCTGATGCCAAATCACTACTCACCTATTGTGGTTCCATGACCTGTGACTTATTCCTCAAAATGTACATGTCTAGTGATATCTGGGATATTAATAGATCTTTTGAATCATGACTTTTCAGTGTTGGGGGGATATTTTTTGTTACTATTTGGATGATTCTTTTTTTTTTTTTTTTTTTGTCTGCACTGCACAGCTTGTGGGAATCTTAGTTCCCCGACCAGGGCTCAAACCCGTGCCCCCTGCAGTGGAAGCACGAAGTCTTAACCACTGGGCCACCAGGGAAGTCCCTAGATAACTTTTCTTTTTAAATGATGGATAATTTGAAGGTCAATTTGGACCGAAAGCATCATTAAAGCAGGCAAAGTGAAAACTGTAGCAACAGTTTTTACTTCCCTCTCCACTTGACCTTCACATCCTTATAGTATGCACTAGCCATTACTCTCCTAACTCTTGACTGCTAGAAGGCAATATGCTCATGACTGGGCAGTCACCTCCAAGTCTCTTATATTCAATGCATGAAATTTTCTGTAATGCATTGAAAGTTAATGTTATGGATAGAAACATTTCTCTGGACAGAGCTTTATGGCCAAGTGCTAAGTTATGTCTGCTTTATGAAATATTTGAAAACAAATGGTACATGTACTTACCTCTGAAATCTAAGTTTAAAATGCCATCATACCTCCTCACTGAGCATTTTCCTCACACTATCTCTAACAGAGGCTACATTAATCTCTCTCATTTTCAATGCAGCATAGCAGAACACATTTATTGTAGACAGTTGTTAATATGTAGTTTCTTTATTGGAAAAGTTGTTAATGCATAGTTTCTTCTATTGGAAAAGTAACCATTTTTATTCATCCTTATACTCAATAATGTTAGAAAAAGTAGAGCCCCAGAGTCAAAACAGAGGGGATCAATGAATGCAAGTTCTAGTCATAAAGTTATTAATTTACTCATGAAATATCGTTTCTACTGTTTTAAAAAGGTGTGTGTACTTTCCTCAAAATAACTGACCCAAACATTTGACTGTAAAACTCTCTGAATACATAACTTCTAGCTAACAATATAGTGAGGTAATTCTCTATGGTAAATGAAGTTTTTAATATAAAATTTAGATTGTCAACAGTAATCCCATTCAGTATGGAATGGAAGTTTAGATATTTCCAAAAATGTTACTGGACAACTGAACTCAAATGGAATCAGCATAACTGGAAAATGCAAATCACATCAAAAGCCTTAATCAGAACATTAAAAAAATTCATAGACAACATTGCAGAGAAACCTGAAATTACTTTGTTAGATTTATAGAAGGGGATAATTACAAGGAGATGATCATTGGCTGGTTAAAAATAGTTCAGAGATAACATATTTAAAAACCAGATGAGTTTGTTTTGAAACATGTGTAATTGAGCACAATTGAATAAGCAAGTAGACTCCCATTTGCTGAATCAGAATTTTTATTAGAATAGAAATCTTCAGTTATTTTTCCAATCTTCTTTCCAATCTTTTACTTTTACTAGTGCTCTAAGAAAAAAATAGCTCTTTGGAGTATTATAGAAAGGACAATATAATCAATATAAATGCATATAAAAATAAAAATATTTTTTCAGAGTCATTTCCAAATATTTATTTGGGATTCACACATGTTATGGGCATTTAATGAAACCCATATTACAAATCTTTGGGATTTAAGCATTCTTATATAAATGGCAAGATTTGTATTAAAGAATACCATGCTATCTCTCCTTCTATAGACTTTTTTTTTTTTTTTAAATTTTATTTATTTATTTATGGCTGTGTTGGGTGTTCGTTTCTGTGCGAGGGCTTTCTCTAGTTGCGGCAAGTGGGGGCCACTCTTCATCGCGGTGCGCGGGCCTCTCACTATCGCAGCCTCTCTTGTTGCGGAGCACAGGCTCCAGATGCGCAGGCTCAGTAGTTGTGGCTCACGGGCCTAGTTGCTCCGCGGCATGTGGGATCTTCCCAGACCAGGGCTCGAACCCGTGTCCCCTGCGTTGGCAGGCAGATTCTCAACCACTGCGCCACCAGGGAAGCCCTCTATAGACTTTTTTATTTGCTAATTATTTTGTTCAAATAATGAAATGATTTGGAGTCCACCAAGCTTCATTACAACGTTTAAATTAACATATTTGCTTTCATTAACAATATCATTTATATATTTTACTTGGCTGTTCCATTTGAAACTCGCTTGATGAAAAGGCAGTCATTTGGTCAGTCAACAAAGCATTTATTAATTACCTGTCATATGCCAGGCATTGTTCCCAGAACTGAGACCACCAAGTGGAAAAATAAAGATCCTTGACCTCAAATAACTTACATTTGGTTGAGAAGGATAGGCATTATTTGACGTAGTAATTATCTTAATTCTTTATTTTTCTTCCTATGTCTAGAATACTGAGTATGCCTAAAATTTGCAATGATGAAGAAAATTAGCAGTTGAAATAATAAAATGTATATCACTACATTTGATTACTGTGTGGCTATATCTCCTTTTGATTTTTAAACATGATTTATTTATTTATTAAGATAAATGTAAAAATAAACACTTAGGTAAAATAATAAACTCATGAAAATAGAGATATCCATAATCTCTATAATAAATCTCTACTGTTTGGACGGATATATTTATATTCCAGTTTTAGTTTATTTATTAACTGCAATTTTATATGTTTCTGAGTTTTAGAGAATTTTTCCTTGAAGCTTTGCCAAAAAATTTATATGTGAACAGTAAAGTCATTGGAATGCTGAATAAATAATTCATTTTTCTCATCAGAGAATTATAAACTTGATAAAGCAATTTGTAATTATAGTTTTAAATCAAATAGCTCAATCATGTTCGAGACAAAACACATCCCTTTGCAAATATTATGAAGTGAAAGTAAGATATGTTATGATGATTTTTAGCAAAGTGTGTAAATACTGACTGAATTACAGACTAATTTTTGCAAATTGGTTCTGTTCTCCTGTTTATAGGAATTACTTAGAATATACATTTTAGTCTTTGTGTTAAAATATATTTTAGCTTCATCAATCATTTTTATTTGCACACATTTCATATTTTTTATGGAAATTCTACTTTATTAAAATATCTGCTTGAAATTCCCATGAATGACTGCAAATATCTAATAAAACTTACTCCTTTATATCTTCATGCTTGAACTCTTGAAATGCCTAAGTATATAAACTGATTCTCAGTTTTAAAGGGAGAATTCAGTCCCTCAAAGCATCATTACAAAATGAGCTGCCCATGCGATGGGACATTTAAAGATTCTGGTAGATATTTCTAAAACAGAAATTCAAGTACTTTAACTCATCAAATGCTTCTCAAAATTAAGTTTTCCAAAAAGCATAGGCATTTCTCCCCTCCCCCGTACATGAAATATATTTGTTCATCTAAAAAATTATCAAAAGCAAACGTATTTCCGAACTGTTCCTTGGGCAAACATTGTTTATCCAACACTAGTTATCATTTAACCAATCCACCCATTTACTCAGCAGCATACAATGAGTAACTCAGTTCTGCCAGTAATTCTTTTGTCACCATAGCAGACACACACTTGATAAATGGTGTTGACCATTGTTAATGAAAGAAGGTGCTCTGCCTTCATGTAGCTCCCAACGTATTAAAGTGCCATTAAAAATTTACAACCATGAAATAAGTACTATAACAATGATTTGTAAAATACAAAGAAAGCAAATAGAACAGGCAAATATCTTTGCCTAGTAGGGAGAGAAATGAAGATGAACAATAATAGTATAGTAATACATCAATTAGAGAGTGGAAGGGGATGGCATTCCAGACAAAGATAAGAACATGTTCAACGACACTGACGTTTCAAAGAAACAGGCCATTCATGAAGTGAAAACTATTTGTGGGATGATGGTTCATATCCATACCGGTTGTAATACAAAGTGAATGCTAACAATTTAGCACAAATTGGACAATTCTACTGTAAAATGAATGCATGTTGCATTTTAGTAATAGTATTGGATGAGTAGAAATCAGAAAGGCTTTACCTCTGAATGGAAGTCTGAGGTGTTTTGTTGATTTATTGATCAAATATTTTCCAAAATTAACAATAAATTTCTGTTTAAAGCCATATACTTTGCAGCATATACATGATTGCCCCTTTTTTGCATAAGATATTTTGATAAAATCTATTAAAAACTTTTAGCGTTTGTCAGATTCTTTTACTTACCTTTTAAAAGATATTGAATCTTTTACTCTTCCTACTCCTTAAAAAGACAACACAAAGAGGAATGAAAGTGCAAAAGGTACAAAGTTAGGAATTGGGACATACTAGAACTGGGAACATAGGACGTACCAGAAAGGAGCTTTATGTATTTGCAACTATTTCTAGCAGTTTTGAAAAGCTGATGAATTAAATGTTAATTTTAAAATATTTAAAACTATTTTATACATGGGAAACTACATACTACTGTTATCATTTATTTTTTAATGTTACCATATATGGACTGTTTCTATGCCATTGGTCCTATGGCCAACTCATGAGTAAAATCAATAAATTCAATTTATTTTAATTCTCTGCTCTTCTAGATATTCACCAAACTGAGCAATAATTTAAGTGATAACACAAGAATTTACATAAAGAATTGTAATCTCCCAGGATTCATCAAATGATGAATATATTGCTTCTGTTCTATCTATTTGAATAACAGGAAGTTTAATCATTTCCAAAGATTTCCATGCTCAAATACTGCTGAAAAATCACCAAAAGTTGATAAAAGGGTTTGATTTATTCACTTACTTAACTATCTGTTTGTTTGAAGATCCCTTGTGGTGTGAAAGGATTTTTTTTTTTTTTTTTTTGGTGTATAATCATAGCCACTTCCCAGAGGTGTGAAGTTCCCTTGTGATCTCTCTGTTCCACCACCAGTTCCAAAAGACCCAGATCATTTCTGCTTTATCCACTACTGTCCAGGGAGAGCCCAGTATTCTTTCTTATAGCATTTAGTTTCTTCAGAGAAAGTAGTCTTAGTAGAGTTCTTTGAGCTTATGGTAACACATTCCTATTCTTTTTACCACAGCTCTCTTGCCAGACAATGCTTTACTGTCTGTGGCAATACATTTTCCTGATTGCCATAGCTTTATATTGTCTTAAAACCCAGTAGTGTTAATACTTCATCTCTGCATTGCTTTGCTTTTTCAGGTTGTTTAGGCTATTTTAATTTCTTTGAATTTCCACGTGACCTTTAGAATCAGTTTGTCAGTTTACGCGCGCGCACACACACGCGATGTCTGCTGAGCTTTGGGATTGCATTGAATCTGTCGGTTTATTTGAGGACAATTGATAGCTCAGTAGTAATGAGTTTTGACATTACTCATTAACAGGGCTTATCTCTCCGTTCATTTGGGTTTTATTCACGTCTTTTAAGGTATGTTTTGTACTTTTCAATATGCAGGTCTTTCACCTTACGTGTTGCATTTCCCCTGAAGTACTTAATTCTATACAATTGCATATGTTATTTTTTTCCAATTGTGCATTGCTAGTGCCTAGAAGTACAGATTATATTTATGTATTGATCTTTTGTCCTGTATCCTTGCTAAGTTTACTCACTCCTAGTAGCTTTTTTGTAGACTCTATTGGATTTTATACGTGGATGATCATATTGTCTGCAAATAAAGAAAACTTTACACACGATAATTTTTATCTCTAGAAGTATGATTCGGGTCTTTTTCATATCTTTCATGTCACTACTTGACTCTTTGAACATACAGAATAATAATTACAATAACAGTTTTAATATCCTTATCCGCTAATTCTAACGTTTATGTCAGTCCTGACTCAGTTTACAACGAGAGGGATTTTCTCTTTCTTATAGGTGATGTTTTCCTGCTTCTTTGCATGCCTAATAATTTTTTATAGTATAGCAGACATTGTGAATCTTGCCTTTTTGGGCCCTTGATATTTCTGTCTTCCTGTAAATATTCTTCAGCTTTGCTCTGAGATGAAGTTACGTGAAACAATTTGATCCTGTCAAGTATTTCTTGTAAGATATGTTAGGTGAGACTGGAGCACTCTCAGTCCAGAGATAATTATTCTTCACTGCTTAAGCCAAACCCTTCTGGTACTCTACCCAGTGCCCCATGAACTTGAGGTTTTCCAGTCTGGCTGATAGGAACAGGCTCTAATCCTGGCCCTAGGGGAGCACCATGTACTGCAACCTTTAATGCTTTCAGAAAGTTCTTTCCTTGGTCTCTGCTTCTTCACAAGTATACGTTCTGATTATTACTCAGCCAAATAATTAAGGGAAACCCTCTCGTATCTCCGAAGTTTTTTCTCTGTGCAACTCTCTCCTCTTTGATACTCTGTCCTGTGAATTTTAGTTGCCTTGGGTTCCCCATGCTCTCCGTTCTGTGTGGCGTCCACTGCCTGGGTTGACCATCCCTGAGCCGTGGCCTGCACATTCTCTCAACACAGGAAGCTTCAACAGACTTCGGCATCCCGTTAGTTTCCCTTCTCTCAAGGATCACTGACCTTTGTTGCCAGATAGCAAGTGTTCTGAAAGTTGTTGTTTTATATTTTGTTCATTTTTTCTTTGTTTCAGGCAGAAGAACAAACCCAGTTCCTTTTCTTAAAGTTTTTAAAAATTTTTATTATTTTTGATTGAAGTATAGTTGACTTACAGTATTAGTTTCATGTGTACAACATCCTTATTTGGTATTTTTATAGATTATATTCCATATAAAGTTTTCGTAAAACATTGGTTATATCCCCTGTGCTGTACATGACATACTTGTAACATTTATTTTATACCCAGTAGTTTGTATCTCTTAAACCCCTTCACCTGTCCTGCCCCTCCCCTCAGCCCTCTCCACTCTGATAATCCAGTTCCTTTTACTTTATGAAGCTAGAAATGGAGCTAACCTTTTTAACTATTTTAAGAGTACATGTCTTACAATTGATATTTACACTTAAAGTAGTTTTTTTCATTATATGATAAAACCCTTGTATTTATTACAAAGTCTTGCATCTAGAATTAAAGAAAAAAAAATCATATCGGAGCCAAGTTTTCTATGCTAAAACTCTGTTTTGTTTACTTAAAAGAAAAATATCTACATACATACCCTAAAGTAATTGATTTTTCTCTAAATTTAGCAGCACGGCACATATTCTGACACAGATGGGCAAGTTTCATGTAGATATTGACCTCAGATACCCTAGGTAACCACCAAACGTCTCCTTTTAAAAGGGTAGATTTAAATCTATTTAATCACTTTAAAGTATACTATAATAATTGCCAGGATTGTCTTCCATAAACCATGAAAAAGACAATTGTAACTTAAACAAATGCAGTAATAATTTAACTTCCCCTGTAATTTAGCAGTGGTTTATTGAACTGTGCAATAGTCTCCAATAAAGAATCTTATTTCATGCTTCTCCATGTCTTCCAATAACACAGAGATTTTGCTGCTATATACTTTCTTTTGTGTCAGTATGGGTTTCCTATATTTATGCAAAGTTATCCAAAAGAGAAAATTAAACCTATAGTGTTAGAAGACAGAAGAGAGGGGAGAGTGGGAATGTAGAATTGGAAAGGGAGTGCCTCCTGGGATGCTTTTCATGCTCTAGCTCTCATTCTCGGTGGTGGTTACATTGATAGGTTGTATTTGTGCTAATTTATTGAACCCACTTATGACTTAAATACAATTTGGTTAAATTGACTCAATAGAAATGTGTTAATTTATTGAGGTCACAGTTTGCTATTTTCTATATATTGTCTTTTCTGTAAGTCTATAGGTATATACTACATTTAAACCTATAGCTACATGTTCATTATGACTCTACATACCATAAAGGAAATAATTTGGCTCCTATTCTCATAAGTTTCCATTGATTGGCGACTATTTTTAATTTACAGTATCTTTAGAATGAGTGAGTTTAACATATGAAATTATCTTCTTTAAAAGTGTACTTTTTTTACTTTTCCTAATAAGCCCATCAAATGGTGTTTATATTTTGTATTGATTTATAAATCCAATTTGCATATTAAAGGCATTAACACCTGTCAAGTATGAATCTAATATTTTTGCAGTTTGTTATTAGCATCTCGTATTTGTGATGTTTAAATATTCAGAAGTTTCATTTTTACATTAGAATATTAATTACTTTTTGTTTACAAATTTTCCTTTCACTTTAAGCTTTCAAATGATGTTACCATTCAAAAATGTTACAATATTTTAATCTATTTAATTTATTTTAATGGGTGATTATGTCTGTGAAATTTGTTTTGAGATAATCAACTAATTGCCCCAGAATAATATATTGAATAATTTAAGAAATAAGGCAACTAAGAGTGATGCGGCACATGAAATTTGTCTTAGGGATTTGACCTCAGGTGGTTGTGGGAACTGGTTATTAAGTATACGTATGGCTCTTGCTTCTGCATTTGGTGCCAGGCCTAAAATCAGCAAAGCAGGCAGTTCAGAAGGGAAGAGAGATATAAAATAGGGGAGACTAAAGACAAACTGGAACCCACAGTGATGAACTGGAGCCCACTTGAATGTCTGACTACTTCCAAACCTCCAACTTTGATGAGGTTTGAGATTTGCAGGAGAAGCTGGCATCTTGTGTCATAGAGTTAACATATACCTAGCTATGAAATCAGGGCAACTAGAACAAAGCATGTGGCAGGAGCTAAATAAGCTATAGGCTCATTTGCTGCTCCAGGAGCTGACGTGCTTGTCCAAGACAAGAGAAGGTGAAAGAGAAGATCTGGCTGATGCTCAATGAGCTGTGGGTCTGGATGCTGCCCCTCTTCAAAACAGTGAGCACATCAGCACACGCACGCGCAGTGCACATGAACAGCAGCAGCACCTGATGCCTTGCACCACTGTTCTGAATGTAAAAGAAAATAGGTGCTTTTAAAATTTACCTTCTAAATCTCACTGCATGCAAAATGTGTCTTGTGACGCACTCTAACCCAGAACACTGCAGGGAAGGGCATTATGGGTAGTGTAGTTCTGTACTCTAAAATAAATGCTTGCGTGATATTCTTTTTTGCGACCCATAACTGGATGATCACCGTAACTTACTTTAAAGAAAGCAGTGCCGTTTGCATCAAATTTCCTAATATTTCTAGAAATTTAACCAATTCACATTACATCTTATGCCGTCTTCTGTATATTGCTCAAATCTGTATTATTCTAATCATTTTTCTTCCTAGTATTTCTGTGTAGATCAATAGTTACAGTGATATTTTGTTTTAGTAAAAGTTGATCTGAGAGCATGGGTTTGAAAATCCCCTTTATTTCAGTTATAGGCCACATAATGACTCTGAAAAACAGCTCCCCCAGACTTTGAAGGAGGTATCTTTAAACCCTTCCAGCCTCTTACCTGTCATGTTGAATTAATCTCCAATTTCCTTTATACATCCTTTGCTTTTTTTTTTTTTCTTTTACCTGTCACCATTCGATTTAAAATTCTTACAACAGCTGGTGTAACTTGTATACTATTTCCCCTCTTATGATCACCTTCAATCCATCTGTCTGATTGATATTTTTTACTTTTGTCTGTGTTCCAATCTTTCCTATATATTCACAAACAATTTCCCTAAATCATGTCTCTGAACCAAATATTGAATAATTATTCATTCCTTTTTTGGAAGTGTTTTAACTTCCTGAGCTGACATTCAAAATTTTCTGCAAATTAACTATATTTCATAATCCCTTACATTGCCATGCCAATCTCCTCTTCAAAGAGCTTTTTTGGTCTCCAGGATTTATCACTTCAGTGGAGGAAAGATGTGTAGCCCAGTTATGGATCTGCCATAGAAATACAAATTTGGCCAAGCTGACCATGGGGGGAAATGTAGTACAATTAAATATATATGTGTGTGTGTGTGTGTGTGTGTGTATGTATGTATATATATAATCTATATTACATGTATTTGCTTTAGAAAAAGTTGGAAAATATAAAAACATACTTTACAATAAATATATCAGCAAATATGCCTTTTATTATTCTCCTTTTGGTAGATTATGTCATCCCAAAATGGAGATGGGGCCCATAGTTGTAAAACAGCATTATGAGACTGATAGCCATTGTTCTCAGGGATACAATGTTCATTTGTAGCACTGGGAAATTCTGGACGTTTTTGATAATATAATGAAATTACCAGCAATTAAGGATAAAAGGATTCAGGGAAAAAGATATTCTCAGTAGTAATTACTGTAACTTTCTTTGTGTTTTAAATCTTTGGAAACCAAGATGCCAGAAAAGATACAAAAAGAAGAGGAATCTCAATTGTCCTGACCTGCATTTCCAGACTAATTCTTAAACACTTATCCAATCTAGGCCTAGACTCCTATCAAAGTTGACAGGTAAAAAAAAAAAAAAAAAAAGTTGACAGGTAACTCCCTTGAGGAGACCTTAAACCTTTATTCAGAGTAGGAAAACATACTGATATAATTGAGACGCCAAATCAGAGGCTTGGCCTGCAACATATAAAAAAAGGAAGGAGGAGGGCCGAAAAAGTATTGAAAAACATGGCCAAAAGTAAAATTTAAAAAGCTGCTCCTTGGGTAACTAGTAAAGAGAAATATATTATAATAGCCGATGGCACTAAATAGGCAGTAACTTTTAATTTTCTTTTTCCTTCCCTCATTACTCAAACTGTCAAGTCATATCAGAAAACCCAAATAAGATATATAAGGGATAAGAAAACAAAATTTCAGAGAAGAATGAGGAAAATGTGAGCAATGGATCACTTAAATTATTTGGATATGTTTAAATTCCTGGCTCCTGTAATTTCAAGACTAGAATATATTCAACTACCTCAATTTAATATAGACTTATCAGCAATCATTTCTTATAAGTCAAGAAAGTGTAGAGGAGGGCACTAAGCCTGGAAATGCCAAAGTAGAGTTTTTGTGTTCGATGAGATAAAAATCATGTCTGTTTTCATAACTTTACTTCATATTTAACAGATATTCCTGAACATCTGTTCCAGGCTCTGACCTAAAAAATGGAGATAAAGAGAAGAATATGTGGGGCTGACCTAAGAAGACAGCAGATTTGTAGAGAATGTAGATTTGTGAGATTGAGAGTATAATGGAAAGAGAGTCCTCATGTAGAGATAAGTACAGTGTGCTGCACAGGAGAGAAAGTAATCAACTTTCAACGTAGGAGACATACAAATAAGACCTACACAAGAAATGGCATCATAACACATAAGTAGATATCTGAAGGGCAGAGGGAATAGCATTAAATGAACCCTGAATACCTATTGCTTATATAAAGAATAATGGGAGTGACTAGACTGTAGGACACATGTGAAATACAGAAGGAGAAAGTGGCAGGAGGTAAGGCTGTTAAGTTAATTTGGGATAAGATTCTATACACTACACCAAGGAGTTTGTTTTATCCTTAAAACCTTTGACATACCTTTTTTTTTAAAAAAAGAAAACAAAAACAGAAGGGTTGAAATACCCTTTTTTTCTGGGTACAGTAACAATAAATAGAATTTATTTTGTATACCTGTTACCCATGCAAGCATGGCGACATGGGCTTCCAAAATGGGTGTTGGAGCCATATGGTTGGCCTTTGGCGTGGCACCTAAAAAGTGGGGACAGACACATACACACAAGGACGTGGCCTCACAGTAGCTGTGCCTGTGCCAGCCATGGAGGAGGGAGGGGACAGTCGGGTAAGGGGTGAGCACTGGGACTCTATGCCAGCTGAGACTCCTTAGTCTGAAGTGCCGAGCAGCCTGGAACGGCAGAAGTTACACTGGGTGCCAGCTGAGGAGTAAGGTAGGAGCTTATGCCACTACAAGGAGTTTAACTTTTTATCCTTAGACAGGAATAAATCCTGCATTTTAAGAAGTAGATCAGTAATGAGTTTGTGGAAGATACTTCAGTAGTATGGGTGGAAAGGATTACTTGAATCAAAGGGAGACAGAGTGGAGACATGGATTTGGATAACGTTAGCATTTAGGTAACAGTTGTATTAAAGCAGAGGGAATCAGCCCTGTGAAGAGAAGGTGCCATGCAAGGCAATGCCATTGGTCAGCGAGTTTAGTAGAGTTTAGTCAGAGTTGGAAGGAAGGCAGCCATGGAGAATGGGCAGAGGGGGGAGGCAGAGAAGGCAATACTAGGTGTGCATAATGCTTTTTAGATTACGAAGTGATTTTTGCATTATATAACCCTTTTGATTATTACCACATTTTACGTTTGCAGGAGGAAGTGAGACTCAGAAAATTTCAATTGTTTAAACCAAATTTAATAAGTAGAAAAACCAGAATGTGAAATTCATTCTAATATTTTTGTTGAGCATTCTTTCACTACATGAAGAACAGAAGCAAACAAAAACAGTCAAAAACCTACAAGCAAACAAAATCAGAGAATATTTATGAAAAAAACCTACAGTATTCACAGTTGTAAGTCATTTTCTTGATTTTATGCTACTTGCTAGTAACCAAGAAGAGCTGTGATTGATTTTGTATCAGTTTTAGACAAACAATGAGCCTAGAGTGGCCACTTATTTTTGTAAATAAAATTTGATTGGGACTTGGCCACATCTAATTCATTTACTTATTATCTGTGGCCTCTCAAGAGTTCTAATGACAGAGTTTAGTTGCAGCAGGAATTTATGCCTTGCCAAGCCTAAAATATTTACTCTCTGGATCATTGAAGAAAAATATTGCTGACCCCTAATTTTGACCATTTACTATATACTACGTAACAAGTTGTACTTCATATAACCAGTTCTTAAATATATTGAAATATAATCACATATCACTGGTTGTATACTAAGGGAGTAAAAGTTAAGAAGGGTGATAAAAGAAGTAGGAAATTTTATGTTTATTTAGAGGGAGATGTAAAATATTTCCAGATTTGCAGATATTACTGCAATTATTATGATTTGTCCTCCTTAACTCCTCAATTCCAATGATTTGCTTTTCAATTTGGTGGAGTGCAATTTATCATTTTTTCTTTTATTAATTCTGCTGTTGCTGTTATATTTGAAAATTCTTTACCTTACCTGAAATAACAAGGACTTTCTATTATCTTTCTTTTCTAGAAGTTTTATCATTTTCTTGTTTTAAATTTAGGTCTAGGACCCACACTGTGCTAATTTTTTTTTTTTTTTTAATATTGTGGCAAATATGAGTCAGTGAGTCTCTCTCCCCTCTCTCTTTTTCATATGAATATCCTGCTGTACATATATCATCTTTTCAAAAGTCCATTCTTTCTCCATTTGTACCTATCATAGTTCGAATTGTGTTCCCCCAAAATTCATATGTTGAAGCCCTAATCCGCAGTGTGACTGTATTTGGAGATAGGCCCTTTAAGGCAGTAATGAGCTAAAATAAGGTTGTAAGACTGAGGCCCTAATCCGATAGGACTGGCATCCTTATAAGAAGAGAAAGAGACCCCAGAGAGCCTTTCTGTCTCCACATTTGCACCATGGGAAGGCCATGTGAGGACACACCAAGGCAGCCATCTGCAAGCCAGAGAGGCCTCATCTAAAACCTATCCTATCCTGCTAGCTCCTTGATGTTAGACTTCCAATCTCCAGAACTGTGAGGAAAACAAATTTCTTGCTTTAAGTCACTCAGTCTGTGGTATTCTGTTAAGGTAGCCCAAACAGGCTACAACACCATCCTTGCCAAAAATCAACTGATCGGATATATGGCATGTATTTCTACTCTGAACCATTGATACATTTGTCAGTTCTTATTACAAAACCACAGTCTGCTGATTAATGTGGCTTTATCGTAAGGCTTGAAATCAGGTAGTATGAGTCATCCAACTTTGTTCAGCTTTTAAAAATTATCTTTGTTATTCCTGATCCTTTATCTTTCCATGTAAATTCTAGATTCAACTTATACATTTCATCAAAATCCCTTCTGGGCTTTAATTATGATTGTGTTTTATCTGTAGATCCAAATTTGAGAGGGATTTACAGCTTAACAATATTGAGTTTTCCAATCTATGAACACAGTATGTGTCTCCATTTATTCTGGTCTTCTTTGATTTTTTTCATCCATATTTTGTAGTAAGCATACATTATATTTTGCATACATTAGATTAGCATACATTAGATTCATACCTAATCATTTCATATTTTTCATGTGCTTTAAAAAAATACAAATGGTATGCTTTAAATATGTAAATTTCCTATCATTCATTGAGAATACATAGATTTTATTTGTTCCTTTTATATTGTCCTATCCTGGCTGCTTTGATTATAAACAGTTAATTAAGCATTCTGCTTATGAGTTAGTGTTTTATTGATAGTGTTTTATCGTTTCACATTTCATTTTTAAAAATTTTTTCTAGTTTTATTGGGAAATAATTGACATATACATCACTGCATATGTTTAAGACATACAGCATGATGGTTCAATTTGCATATATTTTGAAATAATTACCATAGTAGGTTCAGCTAACACCTATCATCTCACATAGACATAATAAAAAGAAAAGAAAGAAGGAAAGAAAAAAGAAAAAAATGTCTCCTTCTGATAAGAACTCTTAGGATTTACTCTTAACGGCTTTCCTATGTATTACACAGCAATGTTAACTACAGTTATCATGTGGTAAGTCACATTGCAAGTACTTATTTATTTATTTATTTATTATTTTTTTAACATTTTTATTGGAGTATAATTGCTTTACAATGGTGTGTTAGTTTCTGCTTTATAACAAAGTGAATCAGCTATACATATACATATATCCCCATATCTTCTCCCTCTTGCGTCTCCCACCCTCCCTATCCTACCCCTCTAGGTGGTCACAAAGCACTGAGCTGATCTCCCTGTGCTATGGGGCTGCTTCCCACTAGCTATCTGTTTTACATTTGATAGTGTATATAAATCCATGCCACTCTGTCACTTCGTCCCAGCTTACCCTCCCCCCTCTCCGTGTCCTCAAGTCCATTCTCTACGTCTGCATCTTTATTCCTACCCTGCCCGTAGGTTCTTCAGAACCTTTTCTTTTTTTTTTTTTTTAGATTCCATATATGTGTTAGCATACGGTATTTGTTGGACCGTATAAAAATTCCAGTTATCCCACAATCTCAATTTTTATCTATACTGTACCTTTTTCAATTAAAATGGCTGGCAGAAAAATTATTTTTGTTTACCTACTGTTTACATGAGTAAGGTCATAGAATGTCACTAGTATATAAAATAATGAATAATAATAATAATTGCACATACCTATATTATTAACATTGGTTTTTGCACATGATTTTTTTTAAGTTCAGAATTTCTGAGCTCTTAAGATATACACTGCATTTTTAAAGTACATTGAGTAGAATTTAGACATCCATCATGTAAAATTTGAACATCACATTCCCACCCCAACTCCAGGTAAATCCATAGGGTCAAAAAACCAAGAAGAGTCTAATTATTGCTAGTGTGCTCCAGTTAGAAATACCCTTTAGTATTGATTTTTTTAGGGACAATATATGATGTATTCAGTGTTTTTGTCTTGGATGGTCAAGGGATTAAATGCTTTCATTTTTTTTTTTTTTTTTAACACAGATTAAATATATACAGGGAAAACAGCCTTGGGTATGACTTTATGTATATTTACCTCTGTCAGAGGAGTTTTGTGGTTGTTTATCATTAGAGTAAAAAAAAAAAAATTAATAAAGCATCTTAAGCTCCTTAGAGGAATAGAGCAATAAAAATGCAAAATTATAAATATGGATGATTTTACAAGGCTGCTTTATAAAGATGAAATATTTTTGTCCTACTGTCTCTGGATAAATGAAATATATCATGATGAAATAACAATATGTGCCATTTAATATATCTAAGTTCCTAAATATCCATGACAGACAAGTCTATATATTATGGGAGCTAATATGAACACATTTAATCTCTGAAGCTTCACTTAATCATAACCTTAAGGATAAAGTTTAAAGAAAAATTTAAGTACCTTAAAGTAAAAAGTATCTACTAGAGGAGAATTCTGAATTATGATTTTCATATATGAATAAAGAATACTATATGATTTGTAGCTCGTTCAGTCCATCCTTCTTTGAAAAAACATTACTAAATACCAACTTCATTCCAGGCATTGTGTGCATTACTAAGATATAAAACTCATATTTATTGTTTAATTCTTATTAAAAAATAATGTATAGCTTATGATAGTGTTTTAAAACATATGATAGTTATATTTCTGCGTTAAGACGATCCTTAAAATTTTAAGGTTGATAATGCACGACAAAACTTTAAAGAAGATGTATTTGTGAATTGAACGTAATGAGAAGCTTCTGGGGCAGATAACTTGGTATCACAGACCTGGCTACCAAAATAAGAGACAAGTCTGAATGAAAGTAACATTGCTGCATTGAAACCAGAGAGGAGTATTGGGAGGGATTGCAAACCATCATGTACCACAAAACATTATAATGATTGAACGTCTTTGCAAGGCCTTAGATAACAGGCTTACTGATCAAAATCAAGTAGAACAGAAAACAGTGGAGGCTGATTACTTTCAGAACTAAAACATTTGATAAAAATTAAAAAGAAAATTCTCAAGTGGAAATATATTGAAATACTACAAATGCACTTATACAGGATAGAGTGGGATGAGGCAAGAAAGGTTGATTACAATAATATTATAGGCAAGCTAAGCAACGAGGACTATAAATTTTACGGATTCTTTTGCATTATTTGGAAATGTATTTGGTTAATTTATATTTAAACATGATTTTTTAAAGTAAATTCATGCACATTTATTAAATTTTTATTCTGGATTACATAATTTTAAATATTGAAATACAGTCTGATTATTTTAATCAACAAAAAAAATCAAGATTTTATATTTAAAACCTCCTGTCTATTTTGCTACTCAAAGGAGAGCTGTTACTAATCACCGTGAGGCTCTTTGAGTACCGTTAAATCATTTTGGAGGGAAAACTAAATGCCCATCTCATTGTGGGCTATACATATGCACTTTTCTTAAAGGTGACTAGAACAGTATAGTGGCAGTCAATTAGATATCACTTCACCTGAAGAATAAATAGAATCCATTTAAAAATAAGAGAAGATTGGATACAAGAGTCATGTTGAAGATCTCCTTTGCCAGGATTACTGTCAGATGCTAGAAACTCTTACAGGCTTGGTTTTCTCACTTTACAAATTAAGTAGTTCTACAGCTAATGTCTAAAGTTCCTCATGGGTTTAAAATTCTGAGGCATGACACATTTCTTTCCATCAGGTGAGTCCTTAAATTTTATACTCTGGTCTCCCCAAAAGGGAAGAATAATCAAAACATAATAAAAAATACATATTGCTTACTTCTTTTCCTTATTATAGCATCCAGTAATCATAATTTGGGAAACATACTGAATGTATCTCTGGGTAGGACCATCTTTTATTTATGTTAAAATTTCCCTCAGCATGAGAGTGTCCAATCAAAACATGAGAGCGTCCAGAACATATACCCTCCACCTACCCCTTAATGGAAGTAAGTTATGAGTTTATTATCTTTGGAACTCAATAGGACTGCCTCACTGTCCCTGAAATATCTATAAAAATCTCCTGTGTCCTCCCAAAGACTTTAATTACTAATGAATTAAGTAACATACTTAAAAATAATCTGCTCTTAATTCAAGGAAGGAAGAAAATGTGAAGGTTGAAATCAAATTAGGTTTCTAGGACCTTGATACCTAGACCTTAGACACACAGAATCATAGCAGAGAGGAGTCATGTGAGAATGCTAGTTTGGTCTATATCAAATAGCCTTCAATGGAACATTGTTACTATAACCATGGAAGGGTGATATTTTTTATACCTATACTGCATATTAATTAACTGCTACAATAAAATAAAACAATAATAAGTAATAACATGCAAAGGGTAAATGAAGTAAAATTAATAAAAAATAAAAAGATATATTTTTTTATTAGTGACTCTGACACTACAAGCTTATAATTATTTCACTCCCAGTGGGATTAAAACAAAGTAAAAATCATTCAGAAAATACAGACCATTATATGTAACTTGCAAAGAAACTAGTGTATGTATATGATTGTTGCTTTTTCAAAACTTTTCAATTCTAAATTCTGTAAAAACACTGTATAACAATAAATCTGAAAAGTAATTATATTTTAAAGGTTTAGATAAAATGGTTATTTATCATTATTAGAATAATTGCATATATACATATATATTTAATATACATACTCCTTGAGATATGTCAAATTTTTTTTTGTCAAAAGAAGCTTATGTATAATTGAAAGGAGAGAGCCGATGATACAAATTAGAAATAATACACAGTTTGTTCTCAAGTTGCGGTAGTAATAAAGCAGTTATTACATTCTGCATATTTTACCTGGATGGCAAATTTTATCTGTCTTACATTATTTGAATTTTTATTCTCAGAGGGATTGATTTATTTTCACACTTTTATGGAGCTTTGGAATTTTAATTGAAGTATATAGTTGATTTACAGTGTTGTGTTGGTTTCAAGTGTACGGCAAGTGATTCAGTTTTTTATATATACATATATAAAATCTTTTTCAGAGTCTTTTCCCTTATAGGTTATTACAAAATAACAAGTATAGTTCCCTGAGCTATACAGTAGGTCCTTGTTGATTATCTATTTTATATATGGTAGCATGTATATGTATAGTAGCATGTATATGTTAATTCCAAATTGCTAATTTATCCCTCCCCCCCCCCCCTTCCCCCTTTGGTAGGCTTAAGTTTGTTTTCTATGTCTGTGAGTCTGTTTCTGTTTTGTAAATGTGTTCATTTGTATTGGCTTTTTTTTTTTAGATTCTACATATAAGTGATAGCGTTTGTCTTTCTCTGACTTACTTCACTTAGTATAATAATCTCTAGGTCCATCCATGTTGCTGCAAATGGCATTACATTATTTCATTCTGTTTTATGGCTAAGTAATATTCCTGTGTGTGTGTGTGTGTGTGTGTGTGTGTATGTGTCACATCTTTTTTAACCATTCATCTGTTGATGGACATTTAGTGTGCTTCCATGTCTTGGTTATTGTAAATAGTGCTGCAATGAACATTGGAGTGCATGTATCTTTTTGAATTATAGTTTCCTCTGGATATATGCCCAGGAGTGGATTGCAGGATCATATAGTAGCTTTATTTTTTGTTTTTTTAAGGAACCTCCATACTGTTCTCCATAGTGGCTGTACCAATTTACATTCCTACCAACAGTGCAGGAGGATTCCTTTTCCTCCACAGCCTCTTCAGCATTTATTATTTGTAGACTTTTTGATGATGGCCATTCTGACCAGTGTGAGGTGATACCTCATTGTAGTTCTGATTTGCATTTCTCTAATAATTAGTGATGTTGAGCATTTTTTCATGTGCCTTTTGGCCATCTCACTGTCTTCTTTGGAGAAATGTCTATTTAGATCTTCTGCCCATATTTTGATTGGGTTGTTTTTTTGATATTGAGCTGTATGAGCTCTTTGTATATTTTGGAAATAAATCCCTTGTCAGTTGCTTTGTTTGCAAATATTTTCTCCCATTCCGTAGGTTGTCTTTTCATTTCGTTTATGGGTTTTCTTTGTTGTGCTAAAGCTTTTAAGTTTAATTGGAATATTTTAAAATTATTGACAATTAAAAAAATAATTATGCAGACAGTCACAGTGAGGATGCCTCAGTTCTAGAGAAGGGAAAATTCTCAGGTTTGTTATGTTCTACTCTTTTATATACATAAGCATACCAATACATATGTAAGTAAATAAACACAAAAATGACAGTTTCAATAAGCAGCCCATTTCCTGTTTGAAGACATGTGTGGTATTATTTGACAGTTTTGCTTAAATTTTACATTCAGAATAATACAAGTTGCAAGATGTTTCTAATACATACAGAATTGGAGAAAATATTAACAAACCATACATATGGTAAGGAGTTAATATCCAAAATGTATAAAGAACTCATACAACTCTATAGCAAAAAAATGTTTATTCAGGTGCTGAGTAGACATTTTTTTCAAAAAGGCATGTACATATGGCCAAGAGATATAAGAAAAGATGCTCAACATCACTGATCATCAGTGAAATGCAAATCAAGACCACAATGAGATATCACCTCATATCTGTTAGGATGGCTATTACCAAAAAGACAAGAGATAACAAATTATGGCAAGGATGCAAAGATTTCACATGTAAGTGAGCACCCAAAAGGCCAAAACTTCTGCTTCAGAGAGATCCCACATCCAGGCTTTGGTGGGGACAGGGACCCAGCTGGGGCAAACTCCCCTAAACCAGCAAACCACATATTTGGGATGTGGATAGAAGTGGAATCTATTGGAGTGATAATAAAACTGTCTCAAAGAAAAAAAAAAATGGCCAGCTCCATGTGCCAGCATACCCACTGTAGTCTGCCACAAAAGAGCTCATGCAGCCTACCTAGTGGGCACCCTTATAGCACAGAGCTCTGGTGATCAGTAGGACGTGTGCTGCTGGGACCCCTGGGATGTCTTCTACTTAAAGCCACTTATCCAAGATCAGGAAATTTAACCCACCTACCTAATACATAGAAATAAACAGAGAAAATTAGACAAACTGAGGAGACAGAGGAATGTTCCAAATGAAGGAACAAGACAAAACCTCAGAAAAAGAAATAAACAAAATGGAGATAAGCAATCTACTGATAAAAAGTTCAAGGTAACAATCATAAAGATGATCCACAACCTTGGGAGAAGAATGGATAAACACAGTGAGAATTTCAACAATGAGGTAGAAAATATAAAGAAAAAACAAACAAAGCTGAAGAATATAATAACTGAAATACAAATAAACTAGAAGGAATTAACAGTAGATTAGATGACACAGAGAAATGGATCAGTAAACCAGAAAACAGAGTAGTGGAAATCATCCAATCTGAACAGAGAATACAAAAAGTATTTTTAAAAATGAGGATAGTTTAGGAGATCTCTGGGACAATATGAAGCTTGCTAACATTCACATAATAGGCACCCCTAAAGGAGAGGAGAGAGAGAAAGGGGTAGAAAACTTACTTGAAGAAATAATAGCTGAAAACTTCTCTACCTGTAGATGGAAACACACAACCAGGTCCAGGAAGCTCAGAGAGTCCCAAACAAGATAAACCCAAACAGGTCCACACCAAGACATGTTATAACTAAAATGGTAGAAATTAAAGAGAAAATCTTAAAAGTAACAAGAGAAAGGCAATTAGTTGCATACAAGGGAACTCCCATAAGACCATCAGGTATCTTTTCAGCAGAAATTTTGCAGGCTAGAAGTGAGTGGCACAATATATTCAAAGCGATGAAAGGAAAAAACCTACAACCAAGAGTATACTACCTGGCAAAGCTACCATTCATATTTGAAGGAGAAATAAAGAGTTTTTCAGAAAAGCAAAAGCTAAAATAGTTCAGCACCACAAAACTGTCTTTACAAGACATGTTAATGGGACTTCTCTAGGGAAAAAAGACCACAACTAGAAATATAAAAATTACAAAAGTTAATTTCTCAATGATAAAGGCAAACATACAGTAAAGGTAGGAGATCAACCACTTATAAAGCAGGATGGTTAAACGAAGAAAGTAATGCAATTATCTATATCCACAATAAGTAGTTAAGGGATACACAAAACAAAATGAAATAAAATGATGTCAGAAACATTAAAAGTAGTTTGGTAGGGGGAGTAAAAATTCAGGGCTGTTAGAATGCATTCAAACTTAAGAGATGATCAACTTAAAACAATTATATATGCCATATATGATATATATAGTTATAAATGAACCTTATGATACCACAAACCAAAAATCTATAATAGATACACACACAAAAAAGAGAAAGGAATCCAAACGCAACACTAAAGATAGCTGACAAATCACAAGGGAAGACAGCAAAAGAAGAAAGGACCAGAAAAGAACTACAAAAAACTCTAAAACAATGAACAAAATGGCAGTAAATCATACCTATCAATAATTACTTTAAATGTTTATGGACTAAATGTTCTGATCAAAAGATATGGAGTGACTAATGGAATAAGATTAAAAAAAAAAAGACCCATATATATGCTGCCTACGAGAGAATTACTTAAGATCTAAAGACACACAAACTAAGAGTAAAGACATGGAAATAAGTATTCATGCAAATGGAAACCAAAAAAATTGGGGTAGCAATAGTTATAGCAGGCAAAATAGACTTTAAAATAAATTCTGTAACAAGAAACAAGGAAGGAGAGTACATAATGACCAAGGGATCAATCCAACAAAAAGATATAACAATTATAAACATATATGCACCCAACATAGGAACACATGAATACATAAGCAAATATCAACAAACAGAAATTGACAATAACACAATAATAGTAGGTTACTTTAACACCCCACTCACATCAATGGTCAGGTCATCCAGACAGAAAATCAAGAAGGAAACACTGGCCTTAAACAATGCATTAAATCAGACAGATTTAAGTAGATAGATTATATATATATATATATATATATATAGAGAGAGAGAGAGAGAGAGAGAGAGAGAGCATTCCATCCAAAAGCAGCAGACTACACATTCTTTAGAGGGCACAATAGAAACATCAATGAAACTAAGAGCTGGTTCATTAGAAGATAACCAAAATTGATAAACTTTTAGCCAGACTCATCAAGAAAAAGGAGAGAGGGCCCAAATAAATAATACCAGAGATGAAAGAGAAGTTACAACCAATACCACAGAATGCAGATGATTATAAGAGATTACTGTGAGTAATAATACACAATAAAATTGTCAAGCTAAAAGAAATGAATAACTTCTTTGAAATGTACAATCTCCCAAGATTGAATCAGGAAGAAATTGAAAATGTGAACAAACCAATTACTAGTAATAAAATTGAATCAGTAAAAGAAAAAAAAAAAATCTCAAGAAACAAAAGTCCAGGACCAAACAGCTTCACAGGTGAATTCTACAAAACTTTTAGAGTTAACAACTATCTTTCTCAAACTTTTCCAAAAAATTGAAGAGAAAAGAATGTTTTCAAACTCATTCTATGAGGCCAGCATTACCCTGGTACCAAAACCAGACAAACACATCACAAAAAAACAATATATATGCATTTTCATGGATTGAAAGGATTAATATTGTTAAAATGACCATACTACCCAAGACAATCTGCAGGTTCAATGCAATCCCTATAGCAATACCAATGGTGTTTTTCACAGAAATAAACAAATGATCCTAAATTTGTATGGAAGCCCAGAAGGTCCTAAATTGCCAAAACAATGTTAAGAAAGAAGATAAAGCTGGAGTTATTACACTCCCTGCTTTCAAACTGTATTATAAAGCTACAATAATCAAAACAATATGGTACTGGCACAAAAACAGACACATAGATCAATGGAACAGAATAGAGTCCAGAAATAAACCCACATGCGTGTATGGACAATTAATCTACCACAAAGGCGGCAAGAATACACAATGGGGAAAAAACACCCTCTCTAATAAATGGTGTTAGGAAAACTGGACAGCTACATGCAAAAGAATCAAATTGGACTACTTTCTCACACCATGTACAAAAATAAACTGAAGACAGATTAAAGACAAATATAAGATCTAAACCATAAACTCCTAGAAGCAAACATAGGCAGTATGCTCTTTGACATTGGTCTTGGCAATATTTTTTTTGGATTTGTCTCCTTAGACAAGAGAAACAAACAAAAAAAAGTAACTAAATGGGACTACTTCAAACTAAAAAAATGTTTTGCACAGTGAAAAACTATCAACAAAGTGAAAAGACTGCCTACTGATATTCACAAACCATGTATCTCATACAGCTCATACAACTCAACATCAAAAAAAAAAAGAAACTAAACTAAACTCATTTAAGAAATGGGCAGAGGACCTGAATAGATATTTCTCCAAAGAAGATATACAGATGGTCAACAGATGCATGAAACGATGTTCAACATCACTAATCATTAGGGAAATGCAAATCAGAATTACAGTGAGTTACCACCTTATACCTGTCAGAATGCCTATTATCAAAAAGACAACAGGTAACAAGTGCTGTTGAGGATGTGGAAAAAAGGGAACCTTCATGCATTGTTGGTGGGAATGTAAATTGGTGCAGTATAAACCTTCATGCATTGTTGGTGGGAACGTAAATTGGTGCAGTATAAAGCGCCTCAAAAAATTAAAAATAGAACTGCTACACGATTCAGCAATTCCACTCCTGATTATTTATCCTAGGAAAATGGAAACACTAATTTGAAAAGATATATGCATCCCTGTGTTCACTGAGGCATTATTTACAATAGCAAAGATGTGAAAGTAACCTAAGTGCCCATCAATGGATGAATGAATAAAGGTGTGTGTGTGTGTGTGTGTGTGTGTGTGTGTATACACACACACACACACACAATGGAATATTACTCAGCCATAAAAGATTGAAATCTTGCCATTTGCGACAACGTGGATGGACCTGGAGGGTGTTATGCTAAGTGAAATAATTTAGAAAAAGACAATTATTGTATGATTTCACTTATACGTGGAATCCAAAAATTAAAACAAACCATAGATACAGAGAGTAAATGGGTGGTTACCAGAAGGTAGGGGGTGGGAATGTGGTAAAACAGATGAAGAGGATCAAGAGGTACAAGTCACGAGGATGTAATATATAGCGTAAGGGATATGGTCAATAATATTATAATAACTTTGTATGGGGACAGATGGTTACTAGACTTACTGTGATGATCATTTCATAATGTATGCAAATGTCAAATCCTTATGTAGTACACCTGAAACTAACAATATTGTATGTCAATTATATTTCAATAAAAAAATTGGGAACCTCTTTAAGAATAAAATAACATCTAATTTAAAAATTAAGTATACAAACGTATATATAATGGGCTTAATGGGGGGCCCTATAGCTTAAGATGCATTAACTTCATGTTAAATCTACCTTTGAACCATAAGTGTTGCTATCTGAATCAACAGTTAAAAGCTACAGACTCACCAACTGCAATTTGGTATTTGCTTTTATTTAGGTTTCTTAAGGAATAATGGCAAACATGTCAGATAGACCATAAGATCCACAGGTGATTGTCCCTGAAAATGTAAAATAGGCAAAAATATAATTCTCTGAAATATATTGGCTAAAATGAAGCCTAATAATAAAAGAAATATTTATTTTGAATTTTAATGTGTGTACAGTCTAAGTAAAAGTTACTTATAAATTTTCTGAATTGCTAAAAATAAACAGATAAATTTAAATTAAAATTAGCAATTTTATTCATCCATCTTATAATTCATGATAATAGGCAACATTTTATTTGCTAGCTTTTAAAAACAAGATTATAAGAAAAAAAACTTGAGTTCTTTCTATAGAAAGAATAAAAGAAGAATGGGAGGGAAGAAAGTTAAGAGTGAGGGTGGGAGGAAGCAGGCATTTTAGTGAATCAGATTTAGAAATTCTCACACACTTTAACCGAATGGATTACTTAAGCTCTCAGGGCCTCAGTTTCATTGTATTTGAAATGGAGAAGCTAAGGAGTATATATGTATTATATGAAATTGAGTATGTGAAATAACTTTGGAAAAATTGCTGTGTACCAAAGGAAGGTGTTAATTTTTACCTTCTTGAGGTTGTACAAATGGAAAGCTCAGAACAGAACACACAATTCGTACTGAGTCGCAATCATCTGAGCTAATGTGTGGACAACGCAAATCAATATTTCGGCTTCATCTGCTTGCAGAATAGCTTTAAAGGTGACTTGTAAAGGGAATTGTCAAAATTCCCTCAACTGGAGCAGTAAATGATGAATGCTGGTAATAGCTGTCTATAGGGAGCACATTCAGTACCCTATTTAATACAAAATTCACTTTTTTTTCTTTGTGCTTTAAACTTAATAAGGTTTTAAGTATCCTTTCTAGCTCTGCTAATAGGATAATTCAGGACACATTTTGCCACATTTGAGGGATCTTTGACAATTCCCTCAGTCACTTACCTTTAAAGGTTACCAGGCAGTTGCATTATAAACTCAAGATTTTAAAGATTTCTACATTTCTTATTATTTATCTCATCAAAAGGATAATTTATTTAAACAAATGAAATCACACAACTGCTTAGTCCCACACTGTGGTTAGTGCTTTTGGCATTTTAAAAGATTTTTTTTGAACAGATGGGATATTTTGCTTAGGGAAAAGTTGAATTTGTTAGCTTTTTTTAAAACATATTTTCAAAATTGTCAAAACATTACAAAATCTTTAGGAGACTCCCATGTTAAAGTCTTGTCAGACATTTCATTATCAACTTACATTAGGATTCCAGCTATTTTAAATCACCGACAGCTTCAGCCAAGCACAATCTGTTAGTGCAGTTGAAATTTGTTTAGGGAGTGTTGTAAATGAATTGCTATAGTTGTAGCTCAAAAGTGTCAAAATGAATTTGCTGATAGAACTCTGTGAAATTAGAATGGAACCATAAATCAAGGGGAGCTACTAATTCTCTTAAGATTCAGCGAAATATTGGGAAGTAGTTTGTGGTCAATTCTTTCTTATTATAAGGTACCCCAACAAAGTAAAAATAAGAGGAAGTTAAGTGTAATCAAATTTGTCATCAGATCTACAAATGTATTTCAGCTTTCAGTTATTTGTGTGTGATAAGAGGAAGTTAAGTATAATCAGTTTGTCATCAAATCTACAAATGTATTTCAGCTTTCAATTATTTGTGTGTGTATTATCTAAAGAAAATGTATAAATCTTATCTTGCTTTCCATTTGACTAAATTAGGTTTTATTATGTCAGTAAACTGAGCCAACGGAATGAAAATAAATTCTGTCCAGTAAATATAAATTCAATATTTTATAAATTAGCTTAGGCTAAGTTACTCAACTCTAAAACTAAGAACAGCACATTTTCGTGCTTTTGTAACAACAGAAGTTAATTCATTTTCTTAAATGTGTTTTTATTATTTATCATAAGCTTCATGTCCTATTCACTCCAGAACCTAAAGTAAAGAAGCAACTACTGTTTAGGACCTGTCTAGGACCTTTGACATTTTGAAGTCAAAGGGAAAATAACAATGACAAACTATATGATACTGCTTAAAGTTTGTATCCCACTTGGCAAAGCAAGCCACATGGCAAGCCTGAAGTCAATGTGTGGAAGGATAGTTTTTTATTTCAAAGGTTTGCATGGGCAGAGTTGGTAGGGAGGATCAATAAGTATTTTGAACAAAAAATGCCACTACCGCAAAATATAAGGAGTTATAAATTTACTGGGGAAATCATATTGTTTTATCTCATAAAGAAATAAAAAACAGTTTGGATATTAGCTCGTAGATTAAGATCATGGTAAACTCCTTTTCTCCCTACTGGATTAGCTTTTTAATTTATGTTGGTTTGAGTTAGTTCAGAAAGAGATCCTAGGATTAATAAAATTTCATATACTCTCATCTCTCTTTAATTTCTTTACAATTATGTAAAAATTCTTCAGAATAATGAATTTTTCTGGACTAAAAAAAAACCTTACAAAAATTTTTATAAAAGACATTTAAATAGTAAGACAATTATGAGAAAAGCACTTTAATTTCAAGCTGGATCTGTGTTCTAATTCTAATCTCTAATTCTTATAAAGGGACATATTAACTTAAGACATTGCATTTGCACTATAAATATATCAATCTCAGTTAGTAATTTATAAAGTCATTTCTATGTCATAAAAATGTTTCTGGTCATGAATTATAAATTCAAATTAATTGTACAGGTAGAGTTTATGGAGGCTGTGTTAATAAAATAAAAGAAAATAAAACCAGCATGGTCTGGAGAAATGAGAGATTTCTGATCTAACAACTATATTTGAATTAATTTTAATTTCTGAGGTGTTTAAGAAATGCCTTAACTTCTCTTTCAATTGTGTTACTTGTAAAAAGGACACGATAAGGCTTTTTCAAGATTGTCTTGCAAGATACAGGCTCAGTAAAAATTTTAGCTCACTGTCTCCTTCATCTTTATGTGTGCGCTAGCAGTAAAAGGCATTTTTTAATGAGGGTTATCTTGTGGAGAGTGTATTCCTGTGGAATCCGTATGATGTCTGTAGAGAAGCATATCCCAAGGATAGTCATTTGAGGTCATGAATGAATTCATAGATGATACGTTTCAAGGAAAGTACAAAGGAGCATATTTTATACTTTTCCCAGGAGGTAATACTGTTCAATACGAGTGTGAAATAAAGAGCGGGTAATAATACATGAGCAGCTGTGACAGCTGGACAAATGTGCAGCTCTTGTTTTCCTCAAGTCAGGTTAGGGAGTTACATTTATCATTTCTATGTACTATGTATTTTTCAAAATAGCACACAGGAAACAATGATCAAAATTGGAATTCAAAGCCAAGTGTCACTGCATTATCCACAAAGCTACCAACTTACATTAGCACCTGGACTGGACAATGCATTATATTAAAAATTGGGATGCTAAGGTTCTGTTTGCCTTTGATTATAATGTACATTTAAAAAGATGATGCAATGCAGCTCTCTATAGAACCTGCCTCATTCTTAGAGTCTACTCTTTTTCTTAAAAAATTTAATTTTTTTGTACAGCAGGTTCTTATTAGTTATCTGTTTTATACATATTAGTGTATATATGTCAATTCCAATCTCCCAGGCAATCTTGAGGGAAAAAAACGGAGCTGGAGGAATCAGACTCCCTGACTTCAGATTATACTACAAAGCTACAGTAATCAAGAGAATACAGTACTGGCACAGAAACAGAAATATAGATCAATGGAACAAGATAGAAAGCCTAGAGATAAACCCACACACCTATGGTCAACTAATCTATGACAAAGGAGGCAAGGATATACAATGGAGAAAAGACAGTCTCTTCAATAAGTGGTGCTGGGAAAACTGGACAGCTACATGTAAAAGAATGAAATTAGAACACTTCCTAACAACATACACAAAAATAAACTCAAAATGTATTAAAGACCTAGAGGTAAGGCCAGGCCAGACACTATAGAACTCTCAGAGGAAAACATAAGCAGAACACTCTTTGACATAAATCACAGCAAGATCTTTTTTGACCCACCGTCTAGAGAATGGAAATAAAAATAAACAAATGGAACCTAATGAAACTTAAAAGCTTTTGCACAGCAAAAGAAACCATAAACAAGACAAAAAGACAACCCTCAGAATGGGAGAAAATATTTGCAAATGAATCAATGGGCAAAGGATTAATCTCCAAAATATATAAACAGCTCATGCAGCTCAGTATTAAAAAAACAAACAACCCAATCCAAAAATGGGCAGAAGACCTAAATAGACATTTCTCCAAAGAAGACATACAGATGGCCAAGAAGCACATGAAAAGCTGCTCAACATCACTAATTATTAGAGAAATGCAAATCAAATCTACAATGAGGTATCACCTCACACCAGTTAGAATGGGCATCATCAGAAAATCTACAAACAAGAAATGCTGGTGAGGGTGTGGAGAAAAGGGACCCCTCTTGCCCTGTTGGTGGGAATGTAAATTGATACAGCCACTATGGAGAACAGTATGGAGGTTCCTTAAAAAACTGAAAATAGAATTACCATATGACCCAGCAATCCCACGACTGGGCATATACCCAGAGAAGACCATATTTCAAAAAGACACATGCACCCCAGTGTTCATTGCATGGCTCTGTTTACAGTAGCCAGGTCATGGAAGCAACCTAAATGCCCATCAACAGATGAATGGATAAAGAAGATGTGGTACATATATACAATGCGATATTACTCAGCCATAAAAAGGAATGAAATTGGGTCATTTGTAGAGATGTGGATGGATCTGGAGACTCATACAGCGTGAAGTAAGTCAGAGAAAAACAAATATCGTATATTAACACATATATGTGGAATCTAGAAAAATTGTACAGATGAACTGGTTTGCAAGGCAGAAATAGAGACACAGATGTAGGTAGGGAACAAACGTATGGACACTAAGGGGGGAATTAGAGTCTACTCTTAATCTCTTATGTGGGTTTTTTTTAATTGGACCTTTTCATAAATTATTAGTACTTCCACAATAGTATGACACTTTTGAAAGGAAGCACAATGAAAGAAATACAAATGACAGAATATTATGAATTATCAACAGTGGTAAGTCCTGGTTTTAGAGAAGAGACATAAAAATCATAATATCATTTGGTTCATCTCTTCATTTAACTTTTACAAGTATAATAATCCAGTTACTCTGTTTTTTGACCCACAGAGCAAATGCATTGTCGAAGGTTTTCAAAACCTTTCAGCCCACATAGAGAGTTGAAGAAAAGAAAATAATAATTCCAATGAAGCAATAGAAATACATTAATGTTTCTTTGTACGAGCAAGTTTAAAGAGGCCACTTATCATATTATTAGTTCCCATCAGTGACTAATTTCACATTATTAATCATATTGCAGTAAAAGAAGTATGTATAAAGACCTAACAATGGTTGTACAGTTGGGGATAGAATTCAAATCTCCTAAATCTCAGTGCGGCCCAGTCAAAGCTCAGCAAATGATTTCATTTTATTTGAAGTGTAAGCAGATATCTAACATATACTTTCAGTGACCTTTCTCCCCCACATGCTTTCACTGTTAATTAGGTTGTCAAAGTTAAACAAAGTCCACTAACTATGTATTTTCTCTAAACTATGAGAATTAAATATTGAATATTTTCAAGTTGAAAAGCTTAATTTTGAAAAACAGCAATACCTTTGCCTTTTCTTATGTGTTTCATTAATGATCATTGAGTGTATTTGTGTTTTAAAAATTTCTATGGTAATTATTCTGTTTAGTGAATAGTAACATGTTACCTTTTGTAAAGAGACAGAAAAATATACAGCTCTTTCATTGCTCTTACTCAATACAAGCAGTATTCTTTTTGAAAATGACTATATATAGATTATAATATACATAAGGCAATATTTGTTCTCGATTTTCTTCAAATTGGCAAGACAAAATTTAATAATAAAATTCAGAATTAAGCAGTAAAAATTGAGAAAGTATTTTTTCTAAGAAAGAAATTTGATTGGATCTTACCCTTAATCTTCTAATAGCAAAATATTGAGACATTTATAGATATTTCATAAAGCATTTCATGAAAGCAAAGGACAAATATATGAGATGGAATGGGGAAAAAATGGAAAAGATATATGACAAATAGTATTTACAATGTGTTTTGACACTTCATTTTTATGAAAATAATGTCTTTATACCTTTTACTTAATGTTATAATTGAAATTTAAACTGACATTCACCCATCTGCTGCTTCTAAAGGACAAAGTCATCTGTCATTAATTTAGAATTCTCAGGGTATTATTTAATTAGAGTTTTGCAATTAATACCAAGCAAGAAAAAATTCCTGATGTTTTCCTAATTTTCCTACTGGAATGGCACAATTATATATCCACATTCATTCTTAATTAGCTTCCTTTCTTAAGATTAGAAATTGTGGAGTAAAAATGTCACATAACTCTCAAATAAAAAATCATCGTGCCATCGGAAGACATATATTCTGATTATTTTTAAAATAATAAGCATAACTGTTTTCTATTATTAAAATTTTCTTTTAGTTTGCACTTACAAATATGTTTTTGAAAATTCAGACAAAGAAATTAAGAACAGTATCATATGCAGATGCTTCATTTAAGAATAATTCCATAGGGATTTCCCTTGTGGTGCAGAGGATAAGACTCTACGCTCCCAATGCAGGGGGCCCGGGTTTGATCCCTGGTCAGGGAACTAGATCTCACATGCATGCCACAACTGAGAGTGCTAGAATGACTCTACATGACTATAAGAACCAGAGAGATCACTTCCTCATTTTCTCTCTTTTATGCATTGGCACCTTTGAATCTAAGCATTTCCACTTGCGCACTCAGGGTTTATTTTTAGAAAAATAAGTTCATCAGCTCCTCAGTAGGTCTCAGCCAGCCTATCCACCTAATAAGATAGGGTTTGTCGCCAGGCCTCTTTCTCCATCCTTCCTTCTTCTTTACTCCTGGCGGTACAGAAAACTCTTCTCCTAAGACATGTCATCTGTTCATCAAGCAAAACCAACCATATGTGGATTGTTAAACTCAGCTGACCCAAACAGCATAGCAATATAAAATAAAAAGCTAGTTGAAAAATAAACATTGAGTCATTTTTGAATGAAAAAAATCTATCTGTGACTTCTGGTTTCAGTTCCAGTCTATAAAAACCTTGGATGTTGTCACTACTGCACTCACACCAAGAAAAAAAGTTGAATACGTTGAAATTCAATTACTTTTTTTTAACTCCACAGAAACTTGTGATTCCCATGGCAACTCACCACCCCCAAATTCTAGAAAGACAGGTGAATACAGAGGATCACTTCAGAGGTATGCTTACTCACAGCAAAAGTTACTGGAGCCATAAACTGGTAGCCCTTCTTAAATAGTTACTTAGATGAATTGCTGGAGGCTAAGTATGAAATAGCATAAGATGGGCAAACTCCTGGGTGCTGCAGTATTAGGTGGGCCTTCATAATTTTGTGGTGTTTATCCCTAGGAACCCATTAGATTACAATACTGAAGAGACAAGAAAAATCCCCTCATCTTTCTGGCAAGGTAGGGGAAAAGGAACCATTTTGAAATACACCTAGATAACTCTGCAAAATAAAGACCTACTCTGCAGGGAAAAGGACTTTATCAGAGCCTTATCTCACTTTGGGGAAGGGCAATTTTGCAATCCAGGCTCACTAACCAAACTGTTTCAAGTAAGGTGAGGGGAGGTGGGAAGCTAGGAAATACTTGTGAAGGTGGAGCCAGAAGCAAAGATCTACTACGTCACAGAGATTTAATACTAAGATTACAGATTGCTACCCATCACTTAAAATTTACCATCACATCAAGAGGACCCCAGTATAATAATACTGGATTATAGCTGAAAGAGCTGCAAGGCACAGGCTATACTTAAGGAGGCGGTTTTAGGAAAACCCAAAGACAACAGAGGAGACAAAAAGAAGGACACTAGAGAGATTTGAAGCTTCTGACATCTGTTGGTGTAGCAAATATTAAGCATAGTCCAAATCCTTGCCAGATTAATGTAAATCTCACACTGAAATCATATTTATTTTGGTTACTATTACCCAGTTCATTATGTCCAGTTTTCAGCAATTATTATAAGGCATGTTAAAAGGCAATAAAAATACAGTTTAAGGAGACAAAACAAGCATCAAACCAGACTCAGATATGACACAGGCTTTGGAATTATCAGACAGGGAAATTAAAATTACTATAACTGAATATGATAGAGTTGTAATGGAAAAAGTATTGATAGACAACAAGCAGGACAGATGGGTAATATACAGAGAGAGATTAAAAACTCTAAAAAAGAATCAAAAGGAAACACTAGGAATCAAAAACATGTTCACAGAAATAAAAAATGTCTTTTATGGGCTCATCAGTAGATTTAAAATGGCCCTGGAAAGAATCTGTGAGCTTGAAGTTATGTCAGTAGAAACTTCCCAACTGAAATGCAAAGAGAAAAGAGGATGAGAAAAGCAGAAAAATATATTCAGGAACTATGGAACAATTTCTAAAGGTGGAGCCTTCATAATTGGAATACCAGTAGGAGAAGAAAGAGATAAATGTGCAGAAGAAATAGTTAAAATGATAACATCAGAGAATATTCCAAAGTTAATGGCAGAACCCCAAACCACAGATCCAAAAATCTCAGAGAACACTAAGCTGGATAAATGTCAAAAAAACATATATACATAGGTATACATCATATTCAAACTGTAGAAAACAAAAAATCTTGAAAGAAACCAGGTAATAAAAATACCATTTCTATAGAGGAAAATGGATAAGAATTGCAATAGAATTTTCATCGGAAACCATACAAGCAAGGAAAGAGTGGAGTGAAATATTTAAACATGGAATGAAAAAAAAATAAAGAAAAAAACCCTACCAACCTAGAGTTCTTTATCTGCCAAAATTATCCTTTAAAGTGAAGGAAAAATAAAGATATTTTCAGACAACCAAAATCCAAAGTAATTCATTACCACTAGACCTATCCTGTAATAAATGTTAAAAGAAGTTCTTCAGGGAGAAGGAAAATTGTATAGGTCAGAAACACAGATCCATATAAGAAAAGGAAAATTTTCCGAGAAGGGGTAAATAAAGGCAAAATAAAATATTTTATTTTTCTTATTTTAAATCTATCTAATAGATAACTTTTCAAACTAATAATGGTAAAAATGTATTAGGTGATTGTAGCATGTAATGAAATGAACCATATCAACATTATAAGAGATGGGAGGGAGGCATTGAGAATACTTAGTTATAAGGTACCTACATGATTCATAAAATGTTATAGTGTTATTTGAAAGTGAACATTGATTAGTTGTTCATATATATTGAAAATTCCAGGGCACCCACTAAAAAAGTACGTGAAGAAATATAGTTGATATGCCAAGATAAGAGATAAAATGGCAGTCAAATACTGCTGGTCATCTTTGTTCTTCTTTTGCAAAGTTGTTTTAACTACTGTGGTTCCTTTGCATTTGCATATGAATTTTTGAATCAGCTTGTTAATTAAAAAAAAAACACTACGGTTTTGACTTGTAATACATTGAATCTTTAGATCATTTTAAGGAAACTTGAAATCTTAACAATATTAGAATTACAATTCTAGTGGAAACTTTTTGCAAGATTTTAACTGTAAGTTTTTTATAGATGCCCTTTTTCATGTTGGATTATTGAGGAAGTTTCCTTCTCTTCTTAGTTTGCTGACAGTTTTTATTTTGAACTGGTGTTGGATTTTCTCCAGTCCTTGTTCCCTGTCTATCAGGATGATCATGTGGGTTTTTTTATTTATTCTATTAATGAAGTATGAAATAATGATCAGGGTCTGTCTAAGGTGAGTCAAGTGAGGCACTTGGGTTCAAACTTTAAGGAGATACTCGATCTCAGGATCATGAGAGTTTGGATACTTTTTAAATTAACATGCTAGACTCAGACTCAACTCACTCTAGTCCCAACCCTGATATCGATTGATTTTTAAATGTTACATAAACCTTTCATTGCTAGAGTAAATCCAAATCAGCCATGGATATACTCTTTTTAAAAGTATTTTGTTGTATTTGTTTTGTTAATATTTGATGAAGATTATGGGGTCTATACTCCTAAGGGATGTGGGTCTATAGTTTGTCTTTGTTGTGATGTCTTAGTCTGGTTTAGGTATCAGGGTAATACTGGCCTCACAGAGTGAGCTGAGAAATGTTCACTCATCTATATTCTGATAAGAGTTTGTGAAGAATTGTTTTTGTTTCCTTTAAATGCTTGGTGGAATTAACCAGTGTGGTCATTTGGGTTTGGGCTTCCCTTTGTGGCAAATTTCTCATTTATTAATCATATTACCTTACTGGTTTTAGGCCTATTAATGTTTTCTATCTCTTATCGATGAAATTTTAGTAATTCTTGTTTTTATAGCCATTTTTTCCATTTTATATAATTTGTATAATTTGTTGCCAGAAAGTTGTTCAAGGGATTTCATTATAATTCTTTAATTTCTATACCATCAAAAATGATGTCTTTTCAGGCCTCATTTTGCAATTTGTGCTTTCTTTTTCATTTTTTGGCCAGACTAGTAAAAAGTTTGTGAATATTGTTAATATCTTGGTTTTATTGATTTCCTCTATTGTTTTTCTCTATTCTACATCAATAATATCTAATTTGTAGTGTTTCCTCCTTATGCTTGGTTTGGGTATAGATTTATCTTCCTTTCCTAGTTTATTAAGCTGGAGGCCTAAGTAATTAATTTTAGATCATTTTTCTTTTTGAATATGTGTATATATATGTATGTATATATGTTTGAAGATATAAATTTCATTTAAGTACTTCCTTAGCTACATTCCATAAATTTGGATATGTTTATCTTTTATTTAGCTCAAAATACTTTCTAATTTATTTTGTGATTTCTTACTTGATCAACGTATGTGTTGTTTAATTTCCCATTTTTATGAATTTTTCCTTATTTATTTTTCTTAATTTCTAAATTTATTTCATTTTGAAAACACATTTTATGTGATTTCAACTCCTTCAAGCATATTACAGCTTGTTTGAATATATGGTCTATTTTGCAGAATATTAGATGTGACATTGAAAATCACATGTATTGTGCTATTGTTGGGTGAAGTGTTGCTGAGAGTTTAGTTAAGTCAACTTGTTTGATGGAGTTCTTCGAGTTTTCCATATACTTGCTAGTTTTTTTCCAGTTTTTGTATAAACTACTGGGAGGTGTATTCAGATCTCCAGTTATTAGTGTTGACTGTTTGTACCTTGCTTAAATTTTGATTTTGCTTCATGTATTTTGTGGATCTGTTGTTAGATGTTAATATGTTAATATTTGTTTTACCTTCTTGATTAGTTGACCTGTGCAGGGTGATTATAAAATGTCCTTTTTCTTCTTTAGTAACACTCTTTTTATTGATGCTTTTGTCTTTTTTCTTTAGTTGGTTACTTTTTATTAGTCTATCTTCTAATTGACTAATTCTTAAAAAAAAATTTTTTTTTGATCTTTGAACATATTTCTGATAGCTTTATTAAAGGTTTTTCTGCTAAGACCTATTTGTAGTCCCTTCAGAGGTGATTTCTGTTGACTTCTTTTCCTGTGTATGAGTTATACTTTCTTGTTTCTTTGTGTATTTTGTAATTATTGGTTGAAAAACTGAACATTTTTTGATATACACTAGTAACTCTGGACACAGATCTACCATCCTAAAGGTTGTCATCATTGCAATTTGTTGTCTAGTGATTTGCCTGACTTAATTCTGTGGTAGATATCTACACCAAAGTGTGTCACCACTGCTGTTTCTCTTTCTTTTTTTTCACGTTGTATTTTTAAGGCTAGAATCCTCAGAGTTGCACCTGGATTATCATAGCTTTGATGTAACCCAGTGGCTGGTTAGAAGTTGTTCTTAAACACCTCCAGCCAGTAAGCCTACCAACTTTTGATGATAGACATGCATATATATGGGTTGGGGAATGAATTCAAATTCTGGCAAATTAAAACTGTGTCCCAGCTTTTGCTTTCCTACAGGCACTCTCATGTCACCTTTGTTCTTGTGTAAGACCTCACAACCAGCTAGAAATATGTAGATAACTATGTCTTGATTAGGAGGAAAGCAGTACTTGCTAATAGAATTAAGAAGCAAGGTAACAAAAGTATGTGCTATGGAGTAGAAAATATGAAAAAGCAATGAATGATCTTGACAGGTCACAATATTTTACTGTTCGGTATAATATTTTATTTATTTGATGGCTCAATAACACACAGATTTTCAGTTATTAAGAACATATATGCTCTCACAACACCACGTTCTTCTTCCTAGAACTTATCAGAGTTGTAAAGTTGCACTTACTTAGGAAATTCTGTTTTTATCTTGACCACTAGACTGTAAGCTCAGTGAGGTCAGGAACCATACCTGCTCTTGCTCACTATTTCACTTCCAGAGCTTAAAAAATAAACTGAGGGACACATGGTAGATGTTTATTAAACAATTAATGAATAAATGATCCTCCTTGTATACAATGCCATGTCTCAATTTCCAAATGAGAAAGGAGTGTGATGTAACAGCTACTATCCATGCCTCACCAAGAGTCCCACATCACATAGTGTTTCTGAGCATTCCAATCCAAATCCCAACTCGCAGCATCCCCAGCTCTGCATGAGTGTTCCAAGCTGGCCCCTGGTGTCTCCTCCACAAAGGTGAAAGCCTGAAGTGCTAGGGAAAGAATGTTTCTTCCCTGGAATGGCCCTCAATTGATATATGAGAGGGCTGGAGGGTAGATTTGTAAACTTGTTTGCTCTTTGGTGGTCTAATTCTGAAAACTGTGTTCTCTACACTGATAGCCAAACTCACAGCAGGATTAAACTGCACTTCCCACAGAGGGGACTTGTTCGATCACAGCTTCTCTGTTGGCTTCTGTTCCTCCCTATCTCAATTTCCTTGTTTTCTACTGGCATTTTCTGGGATCACATCCCAAAGAAACTACCTGTATTGGAATCCTTTCTTAAGACTAATTCTGAGGGAACTCAAATTAAATCAGACCAATTCTTAGACTTGGCAAACAGAAAGACTTCATATTATCATCATAATCTTAGTCTTGCCCGGGTGTTTTTGTTTGTGATAAAACTATTTTGTTAATTATACTAATGAAAGTTTTATGGGTTAGCATATATTCTTGATTATTTTTACACTAATAGTAGAAAGCACATATTCTTAGGAAAAAGTCTCTTCCAGATTCCTAGGCTTAAAAAACAAACTTTGGGTATTGGTTTCATTAGTTTTTGGGTTTTTTTTTTTTTCCACATAAACCTAATAAGGTACCATGTCACTCATTTTTCTTTACACTAATTCATCCATCCAGTGATCAATCCATCCAATGGCCCACTTATCCACCTACCCTTCGAATAATGTTTTCTTGAGCAACCAAGGTGGGTGAATGCATATATTTTCCTGCTAGTCCGCAATGGCTCACTGCTGGCAGAAAACTAGAAATTTGCTGATTATGTGCTAGAGAAGCTACACGTACCAGTGTTATTCTAGCCCACAAATAAATAAATAATTTGTATTTTTAACGTGAATTTGCTCAGTAAAGGTGCATTATGTGCATTGGCATATTTCATTAAAATATGTCCCTCTTTAAAACTACCATGGGGACTTTCCTGGTGGTCCCGTGGTTAAGATGCCACGCTTCCAATGCAGGGGGTGCAGGTTCAAACCCTGGTCAGGGAACTAAGATCCCACATGCTGCAAGGCGCAGCCAAAAAATTTTTAAAAAAAAGAAAGAAAACTACCATGGATTGTAAAAAAGCATGCCGAAAAACCCATCTCCCGAAAGCATGTCAAAGCTCATGTTTGCACACATAATTATAACTTTTCACAAATCAGAAGTGTCTTATTCATCTAATAATTTAAAAGAGGCCAGAAAGAACTATAAAAGTCCCACTATTACCTTGTGAATATCTGACACCTTTTCTAATAGGTATGAATAAAGCAGTCTTACCTTTAATGGAAAGTGAGTATCCTCTTGATGGGGTGCTACTTTATGAATCATACCTTTATTCCACTGAATTCAGTGAAGCCAAGACGTTTCCATTCTGGTATATCAAATTTACAAGTTTTACACATACTGTAGTCACATAACACACAAACTTCACTGTTAACAAATGGATGCATGAGTTAGGATAAATATTGTCTGTGATCAATCCACAAAGTTTGTTAATGGCTGAAGTGAAATGTATGAACTACATTTTGAACTTCTATTTGTCTCCATATCATTCATGTCACTGCATAGCAGATTATACTTTTCTAAATGTTTCTGGTTGGCTTTAGGAAGTAGGCAAAATCAAATGTACTTCATGCCTAGAAAATGCTAAGGAGGTATATAGAGCATTTACAGTAGCATTGAGGGCACCTTCCAGATACATATTTCCAAGACTATCAGACATTCTTTCTTGCTTCCTGGTTGTAAACTAGGAAAGTTAATTCATGAAGTGCTTTAAAATGTTGTATCTCTGTATATGTGAATCACTACAGATCACTAATAATGATTAATATTGTTATTCTTTAAATTTTTATAAAGAACTAAAATGCCAGAAGGCAGGTGTGAAAAAAAGTCAGAATTAGATTGAGCTTTCATTAAATCATTTGCTAAGTTTTTGTTTGTGTTTGTTGTTTTGTTTTATTTTTAACAGAAGAATGTTAATTCAAACTCTCAGAAGAATTAAACACAAATGATCTAGCATATTTTAATTATGGGAAACATGTTTCTAAAGTAAAATTATGAGAGAGTACGTTTCTTAGATGCAGGATTTAGTGAAGTGTCACCTACCCAAAGATAGATTTATCAAGTCCCTAGGAGATACTTTTCATGTTAAAGAAATATGATCTTGTGGCAATTTACATTTACATTTTTGAATTAGTTTTTTCTTACATGTGTGAAGTTGTCAGTAACTAAAATAAGGCCTGTCCACTAGAATGTCACACTATTTGTAAGGGATAGAGTACATCTTACAAAAGATTATTTACCAAGTAAGAAAATAGGCAGGAACAGATGTGCAGAGATTTTCCATGGTCTGTGTGGAAGTTCTGATTTCTTCCTCAGAGAGGAAGAGATCAAATAAAAGTGGGGTGGTAGGGGAAATAATAAAGAAAGCATCTGTTACTTACAAGTAAATGGATCTGAACTTGTTTCAGAATGTGTGGAGGGAAATAAAAGAGTGATAGGTAATAGTTTTGGCTTCCCAAATGCCAGTGTTTGATGTGAGGTAGAACGGGAAGTTATTTCTTAAGATGTGAAAGGGAAAACTAAAAATGAAAACAATTTTGGTTGTTTTCTAGTTAATTCGGAAGGGGAAGGGAGAGAGAGAGGGAGAGAAATCTTCCCGAGGAAAATAAGCACTACAGCATAAGCTAATTGGCTAGCTGAGCACCCCTTCTGAAGGTTGTCACCTGAAATGTGTCTCACAATAATCAAAACAGTCAACCCAGTGCTGAGCAGCCGAACCAGTGAAATCATCGTGGAAATAATCTAGGGAATGTGGAGGAAAAAGTGGATAAGCATGTTGGTCCCTCAAAATGATTCTTCTACTGTGCTTAATTTTTACGTGCATCAACCTCTTTAACAACTCTGTAAGTGAGGGATAATAATCCGGATTTATTGATGAGAAAACTAAAATTCAAGTGGTTTAAATAATTGGTCCAAGGTGAATTGTATTTTAATGAGTTCCGTCTAACTCCTAAATTCCTCCCTCTGTACTACTCTTCCGTCTTTCCACCTTTGGTAGGGAACATCAGTTATTCAGAATTTATATTTTTCTGTTATAGAACACAAGAAGATATATATATAAATATTTAAAATTTCAAAATATCACAGAATAAAAATATGTGTGTCTTAGCCATGCAGAATTTTCACATGATTTAGTAAAATCTCTCATGCTAACGCCCTAGGTGAATTGTCTGCAGAGCAGAAGCCTGGGAAAGAATTTGTTGATGATCACGTGATTCAAGAAGAAAGGTTATAGGATGAAAGGGCTGATGGACTAGTGACCTGGCATTGGCACGTGCTCATTAAACCATCTTGTCACAGAGTGTAAGGATGACTGCATCCTTCTGAGAGGCAGGCAGAGAGGACTGGCATGGGTGTCCACAGCTTCTGCATGGACAACTGAGCTCCCTTTTGAATGATACTTTGAAGAAGAGGCTAGGATGACCTTCTCCGGGAGTCAGTCTGTAACATGCTGCTCCCCAACCACACCATCTCAAGATGAATCTCGAGGGACAGCTGGCAGACAAGTGGATCTCGGTGGAATATCATTCAAAAGTGTAAACCAGGGAGACTCTTACTCTTGGGAAAGCTCACAAAGAGTAAGAGTCTTAGTGAGAGAGTTTATGCTTCTCTCTGGGAGAAAGGAAACCCAAAGACTTGGAGTCCAGTTGGCAGCAGCAGAAGGTAGCACATGCAGCCTGCCTGAGCCTGGTGGCAACAGCAAACTCCAGGGCAGATCCAGACCCAAGCACCAGGTTCTTATCCGTTATGGATGAAACTGAATTATAATGTAAAGTTTAAAATTTGTAGTGTCAGAGTGTGGATTGGCTTTCAGAAATGCCTTAAAGCCTACTTCAAAGCCTCGTCTGCGTTGTTAAATTGCTTCACTTTTCCTACGTGCACATAAAATAGGCATTTTATAAATAAGGACTATTGTGGTCATGTTTGTAATGTAATTTGAGTGGCATCTCTCCCAAGCCACATATCATAGCTTTGAATATCTACCATCAGAAGACAAGATTCTTTTTCGTAAACATATTATCTTAGTATCACTACATTTTGAAATACAAGTATTCTGGTTAGGTAACACCTATCAAAAAGTCAACACTGAGATGTTTTTGACCTTTTATCCTGACAGGAGACCAGAGATGGTTCTTATGATTATCTAGGAATGGAGAGGAGGGAAGTCTGAAAGCTTGTGTCTATTGTGGTCAGGAAGGCAGGCAGCTATCACATCATCAGGAGATACATGATGGTTGAAAACAAACTAGCAGAGCACTCCAAAGCCTGGTATTGTTTGTTTAGGTTCACAAGGGGAAGCCCATCTTCTTCGAAGAACTTGTGCAGTACTTAGAGTGGGGAGTATATTCTCAACAGTTTAAATTTTAAATCTTTACCGAGTGACTTCTAGCTGCCATGAATAATAATAATAATAGGCATGGTGAATAAAACAGTGAGTATGACATGCACGAAAGTCTCAGTTATTATTTCACAGTTTTTACTATTTCGGGGAACGTTAGCAGCAATTTGTTTTTACTTGAATTGGTTTTATTCTTCTGCTGTTTTGAAATTCTACAAATAATGGATCATGTTTCTTCTTCTTCCTTCGAATATGTTAGGAGTTCACTGCAGCATGACAAATTAGGAACTCAAGTGTCATATGAAATCTTGAACATAAATGAACTTGAAGGTGGATGGGGGAGGAGAAAAGATGAGTAGTTGGACAATGAGTGTAGAGAACAAATCGTTTAGTGTTTACACCAAAGCCTTAAGGTAGCCTAAGGACAAGGTGCAGGATCTTCAAGGTTGCTTTCTCCATAAACCAAATGGTGATGTGCATGTGATAAAAATAACATGTCCCTTGAATAGGCAATATGAACATTACTGAAAATTTTTCCTGTCAGTAAACATAAGTGATAATTTCATATTAAAAGTATCATATTATATCATCTTATCAATTTGATAATGTGTTAGTACTAAACAAAGTTATAGTATTTTAACTAAAAACAAACAAGCAAACAAACAAACTCCTTGTGGCAAAAATATTACATTCAGATCCCTCAAAGCCCCAACATTGTCAATATTTGTTGAAATTCTGTTCCACCAACATGCGTAAATAAATGCAAGAGCATATGTTCTTGGCCCTCAGTGAAGATAGCCAAGCAGATTTTAAGAGACTGTTCATGTCTCTATAAATTCAGACAAATAAGGCGCTACCAAAGCATTAAAACTACATAATTCACCATGGCTCGTTTGCACAGAAAGTTATAGAACTTGGAGATCCTGGGCACAGAGCAAGTGCACATGAGCATTAGACAGGCACCGATTACTTCAGTCCAGAGATCATTTGGCTGCAGCATTATTGCCTAGATGCCAGTGTATGCCATTATAACACAATGAGTATGATAATAATATAAAAATATATTTATTTGTCAGATTCTAAATGTATAAACATTCATTTTAAATAGCTGGCATCTGTGTAATGGTTCAGAAAAAATGTATTTATTTAGCCAAATTTATGTTTAAATCATTTTTCATAGTCAGACTCCAGTTGCAAATTTTCCGCAGAATAGATAACTGTGTGACTATAGGAATATCAGAAAAAACCATGACTTCATCTCATCATATGAAAGAAACAATTTTATAATAATTGTCTTACACGAAGAGTTGTGTTGGGATAATTGAATGGGATAAGTGAATGAAATAATTGATGATTGGGAGACCATATGATCATTGAGCATTCCTTTAGTAACTCATTCAAAAAAGTTTGACAAAGCCTCTTATGTAAAATTTGTGATGCAGGTTGCTAAAACTGAAAATGTTCCTAAAACCCTTTATAGTCTCAAGGAGCTATATTTCAATGATTAATTAGTGAAGGGTAAACAATTTTCTAAAGGTGAAAAGAATGATACAGGTTAAGGTGTTCTGTTACAGAGTCTTTATGGGCACAATTATAGAATTCCACATACCTGAAATGGCAGTAGTAGGTGTTTATTTAATTTATCTTAACAACAATGGTAGATTAAAATAGAACAGTCCAAACACTGTATTTCAGAACACTCATAAATTTATAAAATTTCCAACACTTATACTGCCATCACTAATACTTTCACAATCTCCGACTTCCCACAAAATGTCAAGAATTTGTGGTTAAGAAAGTGTTCTTTTTGAATGTTAAACAATTGCATACCATAAAAGAAATCTTTGCATCCTTCCTACTTTAAAGTCTTATTATTTGTAGTTTTGCCTTATATCCATAACAACTGACCAAAGGAGAATTTCAACAGTTCTGTGGTAGGCATGTCTAAGATGGTCTCCAACGGTTTCTGCCTCATTGTATTTACATACCTGTGTGATCCTTTCCCCTTGAGTGTGGGCTGATTTATTAACTCACTTCTAATGATGGACTATGACAGAAGTTTGGGATGTCCCTATTAAGATTAGGTTACACAAAGACTGTACATTGCATTTTAGTTCCCACTCTCTCTCGCACACACATTTTTTCTAAGGGAAGCCAATGGTTATATTCTGAGCTGCCCTGTGGACAGGCCCATATGGCAAGGACTGTAGGGAACTTCTGTCCAATAGCCAATGAGGAAATGAGGCCCTCAATCCAACAGCCCACAAGGACTAAGTACTTTGAACAACCATGTGAGTGAGTCCTAGAAGTAGACCCTCTGCCCGTCCAGCCTTCAGCTGAGGCTGTAGTCCTGGCTGCCATTTTGACCTCAGTCTTACATGAGAACTTACGCAAGAGACACTCAACTAAGCTTTGCCCAGAGTCCTGGTACACAGAAACTACGATTTATTGTGTTGGCCAAAACGTTCATTCGGGTTTTTTGTGAGGTGTTATGGAAAAACCAGAACGAACTTTTTGGCCAACCCAATAGCAAATGTTTGTTGCTTTAAGCTGCTAAGTTTTAGGGTAATATATTCTGAAGAAATAGATAACTAATACAAGTTGCTTGTAGGATGCTAGTTTTCATTTTTCCCAATGATGACATTTATAAAATTGTATAGCTCCTGACACTTGCCTTCAGTCTCACAGCCTGAGTTTTCAGTAACTTAAAAATATATTCAACATGGATGGATTCAGATGAACCAAACCCATAAAAAAAAAAAATCTCAAAATAATACTTCATAATTTTAGTAAGAATAAAAAGTGCTAAGAAACGGAACTGTCAAGACTTTGGCATCACATTATTTCCATATAAACACTATAAACTTAAAAAACTGCATTGATTGGAAATATTCAAGTTCCAAAAAAGCACTATGTTTGTTTTCCTCAATTTCAAATTTTGAATATTAACTACTTGTAGTGTAAATCCCAGAGATAATTATATATTCTGCCTTTAAAAAATTGCCTAACTCCAAACAATTCATTAAAATAAGAGGCACCCACTAAAAATAGTTTGGTGCATTCTTTTGAAACAGACCTTGTAAATGATGGTATATAGAAAGTATTCCCTGTATCCACATTAGCCATATTTAGCCATATGGCTTCCATTCCATATGCTCTAAGAAGTTATTATACTTGCACTGAAAATAAGAGACTGGTAGAATTAAATGACTAATAAAGAGAAGTGATAAATTTTTAAAAATTTAATTTAAGAAAGCATGACTGCTTTTGGTTGATTTTTAAGTTGCCAGCAACAGGGGATGTGGAGGATGGAAAATGGTCCTAATAATCAAGGTTTGACTTACAGCTGTAGCAAATAGACTTTCATGACCTGGGTAGATACAAAGATAATAGAAAACGAAAGGGTAAAAGTAAACGTACATTTTAAGGGAGAAAGAAAAACTTGGTGCTTAAAGAGGCAGACCGAAAATATTCCACATTATTCAGAGCCTTGCAGCAAACAATAACTTAGTTGAAGCTGCTGAAAGGACTGGCCCATGGGGAAAGACAAAAGGAGCATGACTGTTCTGGGTGATACCTGTGATATATGATCAATTCAATTCGTTACCTGTTTTGAGTCTTGTGGGCATGAATCTTACTTGATAAGCTGGGGGATAAAATAAATGTCAAACCCTAATTTTTAATTTAATCTAGTAAACTTCTCTTTCAACTACAGCCTTGCACGCCTGTTGGAAAACTCATCGTTAGTAGTAGAGCTCCTTTGTCCTCCCTGGGGCCTGTGCAGTAATTCAGAAACTACTGCTTCAGTGGGACAATTAAGCACAAAATTTGATCCCATTATCCCTGAAGCTTAACGCTCAGTCTAGCTGGATGCATTATGCAACCATTCCCCTCTGAGGCCTTGCTGCCTCCTTAGGACATGAATATAAAACAGGGCATGAGTCGAGGATATCACAAGCCTATCTGATCTCAATTATCTTTCAATAAAAAGAAGGTAAAGTAGAAATCTATCCTTTTTCTTGCTATCCTTAAGGGTGTTCTCAGTCTCTTATTTCGTGGATAATGCCCCGTAGAATGAGAAATAAAGAGAAAAAAATGTAGGAAGACAGATTGAACAAGTGTTTACAACTTGTTAAACATGAATACTCTGAGGCAAAAGAGCAACGGAGGCCTGACTACATATTCAAATGGAGAGAAAAGAGGGGGGGGAGACTACACAGAGAAAAGGAAACATAAATTAGCATTGAAATAAACATTTACACAACACTTTTACAAGACTGTAATAGGTGTGATGAGTACTAGAAAGATGAAATAGATACAATCCTTAGCTTTAATAAACTTAAAATATAGATAGAAAGATTGGATATTAATACAAAGTATAACATTTTAAAAATAGATTCTGAAAAATATTTTGAAAGCATAATGCAAGAGATCAGAAAAGGAATTATTTAGGGTTTTGAAGAATAGATAGGACTTGGACAAATGAGATAGGGTTTAAGGTGCTCTAAGTAGCTTAAAAAGAGGGAATAGAGGCCAGAGTAAGGATATACAAAATTTTAAAAATGTACTACATGAGATGAATATTTACTCAAAAAGAGAACTGGTCCACTGATACGTGTTTGTCTTAGAATGGGTACCCTAGAAAATACAGTCTGCAGGAAATCTTATGAGTTAATAATTTATGAGGTTGTTCAAACTCAAGAATGCAGTATTGATTGAAAAGGTAATGAGATTGGGAAAGTAGGGGAGCACTTCTGGAAGTGCATATTGAGCTGGCTACCACTTTTTATTTTGTGCAACATTACTCAGCTTCTCAGAAGTTTTATCTAGGAAACTTTATTAATTTCTGGAAATTCTTTCTAGGTGAAGAAAAGAGAAATAATTTATCTTCTGGCTCCAGTGTTACATCAATCACATTTTCTTTTTCTCTATGAGATATTAACTTCCCTGCACTTCTGGTTGTAAATATATGAGCACAATGAAAGGCCCATGGTATCTTATGACTCTGTGCCAAAGACAAAACCTAATATTCCTACCCAAGGGTATGCAGCATGGGCAAGAAACAAGGTTCTGATGGTTGTGCACACATGAAGTCATTCTCCATGGCAGCTAGGATGGCACGATTTGCCAGGTGTCCTAGTTCTAAGAAGACCTGAAGCAGTTTATGACAGTTGCTTATATAGTCTCCACTGGCAACAGGAAACTACCCTCATTCCCTTCCAATATCCAGCACCCACTCCACAATATGGCTCTCTTTTTTGTGAAAACCACATATTTTCACTACTTTCCTGAGAGGCAAAATACAAATCCATTTTGTCTCAGAGTCTCTTTCAACAAGCTACAGTTCCCACTGCTATAGTCAGTTCCAAATGCATAATTGGTACTCCATCATTTTCTTCCTCAACCATCCATCCTAGATTTCCTTTTCCCTTGTTCAGCACTTTTGTTGGTCTCAGTTGCTTGTCTGATGGGAGCAAACCACACCCTTAATTGTCTTATCTTTGTTAGGTCACATTTCCTACAATTGCACCTTCACAGCTATTACTGGGTTTGAAAACCAAGACTCCACCCGGTGAACTCCACAGGTTTTAGGCATACTCCTCCCTAACCCCGGTGTGTATTTGCATCCCTAGCCCCACATGGTAATCAGTGTCAATTGTCCCGATTAGTTAACCCCTTTCCATGCCTGCTGGTCCAGAGAGATGAGAAATCAAGGTTGCTAGATGATAGTCACATAGTCCGCTTCATAGGAATGCTTCTTCCTTAGCAGTGTGACTGCCAACTCCACACTCAAGAATTAAAGCCTCTAATAAGACAAGGCCTAATATGCAGGGAAAAGAAGTTCAAACTTAGCAAGAGGGTCACTGGCAGTGAGTGGAAGGGAGCCAATCCTACATCTATCTCTTTGTTTCCAGACTCAGATATTCTAGATTTTAGGGACACAGTAACCTATATTGGGTATTTGCTCAAAGCGTATACTGCATCCTGGAGGACAATATCTCAATCCCACGTGGTGCCAACCCTCAGCTGGCAAGTTAGCTTGGCCTTTCATTGGCTGTCCCAACATTCTATCTGTGTAGCTGTGTCTGGGTGACAGAGCATATAGTTCCAGCATGATGGTCTTCTTGTCAAGATGATCAAGGTTAACAGTGACCTGAAGGAGCATTGATATAGCCTAGGGACAAGAAATTGATACAGCACTGCCGTCCTTCCCACATAAAAGCACATTGATTTTGATCCTGTTTACTAATGGGTCTTGAAAAGAATGCATTCACTAGATTAATAGCGGCATAACAATTGCTAGAGGCTATGTGGATCTGTTCCAATAAAGATGCCACATCTGGCGAAACAAATGGAATGGAGTCTGTGACTTGGTTAAATTTAAGATAATGTAGAATAATCTTACCACACACCACATTTCTTTCCCCCAAAGGAACCATACAAATGAATGAAAGCAGATACAATAGGACAAGGATTCCTATCTCATTTAAGTATTTGAGGATGTCTCTTATCTCTTCCATATCACCAAGGTTTTGTAGCATAACTTCTGGCTTATTGCCTTGGCTGATGTCGCAAGGTGGGGTTGGAGGGGAATTTTCAGAAGCTGCCACTTACTCCTTATTACCAGAAAAGCTCTTATACTGCAAATTAGGGAACCTGTGCAAGTATTCTGCCATCTGTTTGGAATAATCATCCTAATTTTATTCTCACATACTAGGAATAACCTAAAGGTTGTAAAGTTGGTTCTGGTCACCAGATTCTGATTTGGAAAGGGGATGGCTCTCCTACCAATAAGCAATGCTCTAGACACCAACTGGCTGTCCCACAATTCACCTCAATGCTGACACCATCTACCTGGAGATGGCGTCAGATCACACAGGTCAAGGGTTCATTTTTAGGAGACTGCCGCCCACCCCATCTTCAGATCACAAATTGAGGTTGTTACCTGTGCTTCTGACTGATGCCTAAAACTTGGCTTCTGTGCACTGGTGCCCAGTCGAATCTCAGAGACAGAGTTTTGGGTGAAGTATAAAAGAATAGCTTTATTGCTTTGCCAGGCAAAGGGGAACACAGTGGACTTGTGCCCTCAAAAACTCTGTGTCCCAACCCAGGAGGATTTGGTGAGGAGTTTTATAGCAATGGTTAAAGGGCAGGGTTGCTGATAAGGATTAGGGTGTTTGTGTGTAGGGCCTGCACTCCTTTAATCTGGCCTCAGGTGGCTTCTTCCTAATGAGCTTCTCTGGTTCCTTGAATCTGGCCTCAGGTGGTCTTTTGATGAGCTTCCGGAGGTTATCAAACTGTGATCTTCTCTGAAATGAAGAATGCTAACATCTTCCATTTGTTGGGGGTTTTAGGTCTATAAGGAGTGCAAACGTATTGTTATGTGTATCCCTTAAGGCAGAACCAGGACCCTGCCCCAAGGTTGCACTGTTGTTTCTTGGCTGTTCCTCCCTGTGTCTGCATCCCCTCCCTTCCCTGATTAGCAGTGGTCCAAAAGGTGAGGGCCTACAGATTAGAGGTTCTCACAATCCCCTCCTTGGGTTCTATTCATTTGTTAGGGCAGTTCACAGAATTCAGAAAACCTGTTTATTCACTATATTACGGATTTATGAAAAAGGATATTAAAGGATATAAATCAACAGCCAGATGAAGAGAGATGCATAGGATGAGATATGGGAGAAGGGCTCAGAGCTTCTATTCTCTCTCACAGCATACCACCCTCCTGGAATCTCCATGTGTTCATCAACCCAGAAGCTCTCTGAACCCTGTCCTTTTGGATTTTTATGGAGATTTCATTACCTAGGCATGATTGATTAAATCACTGCCCACTGAGGATTGATCTCAGTCTCCAGCCCCTCTCCCCTTCCTGGAGGTCAGAAGGTGGGACTGAAAGTTTCAACCCTCTAATCACAGGGTTGGTTCCCCTGGTGATCAATCCCAATCCTTAGGAGTGTTCCAAAAGCCACCTCATTAATATAACAAAGGACACCTTTATGGGTCTCATCACTTAGGAAATTCCAAGGGTTTTAGGAGCTCTGTGCCAAAAACAGGGATGAAGACTGGACCTTCCAGCCATCCCAGCGACCCAGCCAATATCACATGAACTAGAAGAACTATATTTACTCAATCTGCGTAACAAATAACAAATTGTTGTTATTTTAAGCCATGAAGTTTTAGAGTTGTTTGTTACACAGCAATAAAGCAACTGACACTGAAATAAAACAAACAGACAAAAACAGGGGTGAAGACCAAATATGTATTTCTTATTATAAATCACACTATCACAGGTAGGCCTGTGAACTCACTGGAATGACTGTGAGATGAACTTGGGTTAAGATTTCATTTATCACCACTTCTTATGCCTCCACTCTAACTGAAGGAACATGATGGCATTTTATTTTACATCTCCTATCACTAGTGGCAGATCAACCCCTGTATCCAACAGGATCTCATATTTTTCTCCAGTGTAAATTTTTGTTGGTAAATGGATGCAGATCTTTTTAGGAAAAGGACTGGAGGAATATTTATTTTATATTTTTCAGTGACATTTCAGAATCTATTCTCAAGAAACCCAGCCTTCCCTTTAGTTGGTAGACTCAGGGTCTGAAAACATGCTAAGGTTAGCCTATGGGTAGGAAACCATGTATTTTTTTTTTTTTTTTTTTAAGTTGATTCTGTTTGCTTTCTGTATATATGTAGTTTTTAAAAAAAATTTTACAAAGAATCAATAGGATTATCATATGTAAAGAATGCAATTGCTAGATCAATAAAAAGGAAATCTTAATAGAGTTTGAAGACTCTGCTGTACCAGATAAAAGTGTTTTATGTAGAAAATTAGATCTTATCAAAGGAATTGTCAAATATATAGTAGAAATTCTATGAGTCATATGAATGTATCTTTGATGACTTTGAAACTTAAGACAGGAAAATAATACTTGGGATAGTATTTCAATTTTTTTGAATAGTTGAAGATTTTGCCTGTGAGCAAAGATGGAAGATATGGGAATTGAACAGCTAAATATCAGAGAAGAGAATTTTGTTGTTTCTTTACCAAAAAATTTCACCTCATGAGGAAACCACGCTAAACCAAATCAAACATATAATTCAGTAAAATCACCAACTTAATCAAATTTATATTTAAGGAGGAAGGGGACCAATGCTCCATTACAAGTGTGACACAGATAATTAGGAAGGCAAGTAAGTAAACATAAGCAAGAAAGTATTTCTCAGAAGTGATATCATGGGGATGTTGACAAAGATCAACACTTTTTGTTTGTTTGTTTTTGTTTTGCCTAAGATGATTTGCATAACACTGTTCCTAGTTAAGAGACAAAATGTTCCAGGAATTCTAACATAGAGAAAAGATTATGATTAAATAGATATCATTGAAATGTTACGGATTGAGACTAGTGATTAGAAAAAAGACATTTTTCAAAATAATATATGTGGTTGAGAAATGGTGATTTGGCAACAGTGCACGGCAATGAAAGAATGCCTTGTGATAATATATGAACTCCAACAGGAAAGAAATGGTTGCAGTTATTTTGTTTAGGAATGAAGGAGGGAGACCATAAATAATGTCAGAACGCACCTTACGTTTTCTGGCTTAAAGAAATAGATTGTGTTTTCCCAATCTAATGAAAAATAATACATACAAAGAAAGTAATGACTGATATTAAAATGTGTCATTTATTTCATCATTAACTCGTAAAATATTTATGAACTCCTACATACTGGGAGTTTCTTCCACAATGAGGACTAGAGCACAGTGCTTGCTCTTCAAGTTCTCACTCTAATGGGGGAGGAAGACCCGTAAACATTTAAGCACGGCAGTGTCATAGCAGGATTTTATGGAAATGCACAAGGGGAATTTTGTAGTACTGTGTTCAGTTCTGTACATCAGCTATTGAGAGGAATATTAGCCAATTAGGTCTAAAATACATAAAGAGGAAACTAAAGGTTATAAAACCATGTCATAAGATAACCTGTTGGAGTAAGTCAGCTTCATGAGACTAAAATTTTAAAAAATATATATTTTACTTGCAAAGTTCTTAAGGAGAAACTTTCAATTAAGACGTTATTGATACAGGTTATTTGGAGAATGCAACATACAAAGTTAGATACCATTCTTCATTTAGAAAAGATGGAAAATGTTTTGAGAATATTTAAAGACCAGTTACCCCAAATGTCATATCTATTCTATAACCTATTATCATAAAGTAAGTTTTGTTAAGTAGGCTTCCAAAGAGATAAAGAACTTTCATGTAAATACTCAAAATTACTTTTAATAATTCTCTCTCAGATATTGTTACCTTGTGAACTAGAGACTGTCAGAGTTTTTAAGTGTTTATTTCTAAAATGTTTTCTCAAAACAGTGTTCATTAACTTAAAAATATATTTCTTAGAAAGTGGAATTTACTCACCATTTTTTGATAAATTCATGAATTATTATAATGTTATTGTTATAAAATTAACTCAGCCAGACTATAAGAACTGCATAAGCTCTTATTTGTTTAAAATATTATTTGAACACATTTCTTCTTGCAAGTTTATGCAAGTAAAAATAAATATGAATGTGACTAACATATTAAGTTTCAAAACAAAATTTACTACTTCAACAGAATTTCAAAATTTATACACATTTATTTTAAATATATAAAATATATAGATAAAATATGCTTCATGCATGCATAAAAATGCGTTTTGTTAATACATAAGTATTTAGTTTGTATGAGTAAGTGTGTACAAATCATACTGTTTCATTATCTGCTTTTATATGTAATAATTTATCATAAAATATTCCTATATTCATGAATATAAAAGGGGTTAGCATAGCTGCTAAAAGCATGGATTCCAAATTAAACTGCCTGGGTTGAATCCTGGCTCAACTAATCACAAGTTATTACCACAGTGTGCATTACATTGCCTTTCTTCATGTAATGGTCACATGCTTCCATATTTTGAATATAATTTAACTTATTTATTCAATTTCTAATATATTAAGAGATATAGACTGGTTTCTATGTTTGGTATTATAGCTATAAATTTTCCAAAAAATTACCTTGTGTACATATGTTTATGTGCATAATTGTCAGGTCAGTTCTCATAAATAATGCCAAGAAGGCTATTTATAGATAAAATAATATGCATATACTACAGATAAATGTGTTTTCTTCTGCAAGTAACAGGAAACCTGAGTGTACTGGATTTTAAATATAGTTTACTATTCTCAGATAAGAAAAGGTTCAAGACCTCAGGAATGCCAGAGCTGAAATATGTAATTCTTATCAACTTTCCACGATGGTCACATAGTAGCACTTATAACTCCTGTTTCATGCTATATTTAAAGAAAGAATAAACAAGAAAGCCAGTGTCAAATGAAGCAGGCAAAGCAAGAATATTCTGAGGAACCTCCCAAATTCTTCTTCTTACTTCTTATTGACCAAGACCAGGTCATATGGCAGTACTTCTACACAAGACAGCGCAGGAAAGGGAAGAGGCAGTCCCTGGAGAGGACAAAGGGCGTTACGTACACAGCTCACAGTGCCTGCTGATGCTTACTTGTTGTTTCTTAGTAAATATTGACACAACTACTTACAGTTCTTCTAACCAATGTTCAATTCCAATCCCAGGGTATTCCTTTTTAAAAACAGAATTTAATTCAATATTAGGACTGAATTCTCGATGTGATAGCTGTTTGATAGGTCAACTTGGCTAAACTGAACTGCAGTCCTTAGACTACCCTTTCTCGTATGATTCCCATTAGGTTGGGCTACAGGAGATATTCTTTTAGGAGAGTCAAAGGACAAAAGGGAATAACAGTCATTTTATAGTATCCATGTCCGCCTCCCAATTATTCAACATATATCAATTTAGGTGCTGCCGTGAAGTGATTTTGCAGATGTGCTTAGAGTCCCTAATCGGTGACTTTAAATTAATCGAAAGGAGATTGTGCTGGAGGGGGCTGACCTAACCAGTAAGAAGTGCAGTTTAAGAAGGGCAGGCCTTTACTGAGGGAAAGACTCCACATGCCACTAGGTCTGCAATTGCTCTTCCTTGCCTGAGAGTCTTTCTTTCTCACTGCTGCCTAACTACCACCGGTTTCAGATCAGGCAGGTAGGGGTCACGCCTGCTTGGGATCTTGCCTCCCTGACTATCATGAGGGCTTCGGAGTTTCTTCGTCAACCCCCCACATTTATATAGGGTGATTCCTTATAATAAATTCAAATACAAATATAAATAAAATAAAATATAAATACAAACATATATATATAGGTATCCCTAATGATTCTGCGATTCTGTTTCTCAGAGTGAACCCTGATTAAAACACTAGATGTAATAATTATGAAGCCATCAGAGAATGCGTGTAACATGGTTGAAGAAGAAAAAGAAGAGGAGGGGGAAGAAGAAGAGGAGGAGGGGGAGGAGGAGGGAGAGGGGGAGGAGGGGGAGAGTGAATTTGGATACTCAGGGAAGCATTGTGCCATCCTTACTTCAGCCTGATGGGGAAATACTTTCATGTAAGTTTTGAAAAAAAAAAAAAAAAAAAAATGCAGCCGATATAAAAGTAATTCTGTGACTGACAGATAACTAGTGAGGACCCTCTGGATGCTGTATAAAAAGGAAGCAACCTTCAAATATCATTAATCAAGACTTTGTATATGAATTTTAAGCATAAAATGTCCCTGACTTACTTCTGCTGAGCAGAAATAAGCAGAATAAATTTGGAGAGTGTACTGCAGATTATAACATAATAAAATGACCTGAGGGAAATTGATATGTATGACATATAGAAAATAAAAAATTAGAGAACTCTAGACTAGATAAGTACACAGATCCAGATGAGGATCCTCAAAGGCTTGTTTGTATAGAGAGAATGAAAACACTACGCAGAGGTCCCACTGTATATCATTTGCATTCAATAAAATAATTATCTTTATCATAGATTGCATATAATTCCCATTCCATAGGACATTATCATTCTAAAATAGTCCCCTTGTTTTCAATCGTAAGTTCCTCTGTTAAAGATTCCCCAAATAAATTGTTCTAGGCAGACACATGAACAAGGCAGAACTTATCCATTCTCGTACTCACAGGAAGCAAGCCAGGGTAATATTAACTTTATATGAATTTTTCTTTAAAAGAATAATTTATTTCTCGGAATGAAACACATGAAATTTATGTGTATAGAACATAACATGAGAGTTTAAAAATACTAAGCATAACCAAGTAGTGCCACATAGAAATAGAGGTGGGTTTATTTTTATTTTTTAGCATGTACGTATATAAATCAATAGGTGGGTACTGGGAAGCAATAGAATATACTGGTTTTTAAAACCTAGATTTTAAAGTAAATAGGCTAAATCCAAATTCCAGCTGTGATTTGCTAGGTATGTAAACTTTGGTAAATTAACTGAACTCTCTCTAATTCCTCATGTCCTTATGTGAAAATGAAGTAGGGATACAAATATTAGTTCCAAATGTGTAGGGCTGCTTTGTACAGTGCCAACAGCATAGTGATAATGAACGTAATGTTAAGTACATACAGTTATCTTAAAACTTTGAATATGTGTTTTCTTTTCTTTTGCTATCTTATTTTCTACTTCCTTTTACATTTTCTTTTAGTTACATTGACACATAATCAGGAAGATTGGCTTAAGTTGTGTGTGTGTGTGTGTGTGTGTGTGTGAGTGTACCAGTAGAGTGCATAGCATATTCCAAAATAAAGCACTGTGAAGTGAAACCCGGGGATATTTTGTAATGGGATAAAGACAAACAAATCTTGGGTAAAATCTGGGAAGAGAAGCTAGAGGCATCTGAGCAGACAGTCAACTAACATCATTTCGGAAAAACATAGCAGCAAAGTACCGCAGATGTGGAGAGAGAGAGCTAGCTAAGTGAATTCCGAAATCAGCTTGGCGTCAGTTATCTTCCTTCCTGGCAGAAATCCCACAGCCCGTTTTTATTATTTCTTTATAAATACCCTCACTACCTTGTTTTTCTTTCCTTCCACTTTATTCACGAAAAACCAACTTTGATAAACTCAAACACTCACAGTCTCCTTTCCTGAAATTTGTTGGAGGAATAAACATAAATGTGTCTGTTGGTTTCATTTACAAATTTATGATCTCAAATTGACATCAAGTACTCCACAGCAACTCTCAAAGTACGTTTTTCAGTTATACTTGCTTTCACATTCTCCCAGATACTATCTCCTAACTATTTTACTCTCCATTCTGAAAAGATTCCCAGACTCTTGCCCTTTCTTCTCCCACATCTGATGACAGTATTGCATAATTCACTTTGAAGGCAGGGTATGGGGTGTCTCCTCCCTTGCCACCACCAAACTTAAAAACCTATACACCCTTTTACCCATTTTCTTCTACCCTCCCTTACATTGGAGAAAGTTCCACAACTCCTCTCTCCTATCAAAGGCTTATTCTTCTATTTGTACCATAAAATCTTAGTGCTTCCCAGACTAGGTGTGTGAGAATCACTTTGAGAACTCTTTATCAGTGTATATTCTTGGGTTATATCACCAGAGATTCTGTATGTCTCCTTAATCATACCTTTTCCCATTCTAGGGTAGCATATGCGCGCACACACACACACACAAGCATAAACATACACATACCTACTCATACACGCTTACACCTGTATATACACTCACATATATACAATACCTGTTCCCTCCTACATACTCACACAGTACAAATACATCCACATGGACACATACTGCATATAATGTAATATGCATACCCGTATATACTGTTTGGGCTGAATTGTGTCCCACCAAAACATTCATATGTTGAAGTCCTAACTCCCAGTACCTAGGAAGATGGGGCTTTTTTTGAAGATAGGGCCTTTAAATAGGTAATTAACATAAAATGAGGCCCTATGGGTGGGCCAATGCAATATGACTGATGTCCTTATAAGAAGAGGAGATGAGGACACAGACATGAGCAGAGGGAAGATGGTGTGAAGACACAGGGAGAAGACGGACGGACGTCTACAAGCCAAGGAGAGAGGCCTCAGAATAAAATTATCCCTGCTGACACCTTGATCTTGGAGTTCTAGCTTCCAGAATTGTGAGAGAATAAAATTCTGTTGTTTAAGCCACCCAGTTAGTGGTATTTGTTATAGTACCCCTAGCAAACTTATATACATACGTACACCAACTGCCCTCCCTGATTCATACACACACACATACACACACACACACACCTCTGTAGACACTCATTAAGCTCCAGCGGTACTAGTTTTATTTCACATTTTAAAAAATTCTGAACATATCAAGCTCATACCTATGGTAGGAGCTTTGGACATACTTGCCCTTGTGTATGGAATTCTTCTTTCCCACCCTTCTCTTGGATGATTTCTTTCCACCTTTCAAGTCTCATCTTAGCTGTCACCTCTTCCGAGAGCCTCAATAGTGAAAGTAAGTCACCCTCCTTCTACATTATTATTAATCTCTGCCCATTGTGTGTTTCACTCAAAGAACTTGTTACAAATCGAAATCTTATTGTCTTTGTAACTTTGTTTTCCTGATTAGATCACGAAAGAAATCAGCTCCATGATGGCAGAATCAATTTGGTTCCATTAAACGCTCATATTCCTAGTATTAGCATGATGACTGGCACATAGGAGGTATTCCGATTTGTTGACTATATGAATATAAAGCATCTCTAGCTGAGTTCTCTTTTGGGTAGTGAGTCTCCGTGTATGAGGGTGAATGTGTGTCTGTATGTGTGTGTTTGTGTGATGTGTGCATCTGTGTGTTTTCTCCTTCAGGAGGAGGTGGGATGAAACTAGGGGTTAAATAAGTTGCCTGAATAACTGTCTTTTTTTCTGTTGATGTTTCCCAGAACCATTTTAATTCCATGTGCATTAAGGAGTAATGACTCAGTTCTCTACACTTTCCAGCATTCTGTATAATTTGAAAGCAGTTGTTACGTGTATTAAGATACTGTACTGAGGTAATAGATAGGACTTGCGACCAAGTGGCTCTAGAGAGCTTGGGAGAGGAAAGGCAGATATTACTCAGATGTTTCAAAATTGTATGACAGGAATAATAATGTTAACACCAGCAGGAAAGGGAATTCAGAAGAACTCTTGGGAAGAATAAATAATATAAGAAATTCAATTTTATATATGTCACTTTCAACATTGCGTTGAAATATCAAATTGAATGGTCCAGCTGGTTGCAAAATTTCGGTCTGGAACATGGGAAACGTTCAGCGCTGGATGTACAAGTGTGCTAATTTAATGCCTTCGTTCTATCATTCAAGCCATGGAAGGAAATGATATTATTTTTATCAGCTAGAGAAAGGTTGTGGCTAAAATATCAAAGCCTTATGCAGCCTTCCAATGAGCAGTTTAGTAATGGATCTAGGTTAACACATTCTTTCTGGAAATATATGCAGTTTTCTGGTTTCTATCATTAATTTCAGCTGTAATGAAATTTATTTTAGTCATTAATTGGTTTTAGTCTCTCATTGATTAACAGACATATTTACGCTTTGGTCACTGATGTCTAGTTGATGTCATTGGTGTTATTATACAAGTATCCAATGTAGAGAGTCAAGGGAAGAGATTATCACTCTCTGGTCAAGCCTTCATTTCTTCATGAAGAAAATGAATTATACAGAAGTCAGATACAGTCTCTTTAATGGGATTGGTTTGATAAGAAATGAGGTGATCATATTCCAATTACCAAGTACCATTTGCAGTTGATAATGACTTGAGAGTAGAATCCAAATGATGAGTCCTATGAATTAGAGTATGTTAATTTTCCCTTTGGTGATTGATATAATAATTGTAAATAATTATGAGAATAATAAATTAGGTCATTTATATATCCAATATCAATGAGTGATCTGCCAAAAATTTCAAATATGCAATGTGGTCTATAATTCATTCTGTTTCTTAGCCTCACATAGGCACAAGTATTTAAAAATAGGGCATTATAGTAAGAAGAGTTATTATAAAATATCCATTGCTGGTTGGCCTGGGAATTTAAAGCCTAAAAGGACAAAGGTCAGAATTCAACATGCTGTGATTTAAATTCTCTGTTTCTAGCAATTGATTTGTTACAAGATATCCTGCTGTGTCTACAAAGACATCCTCTGATCTCCAATAGTGATACCCTAAGAAGAACTGACATCTGAGAATTATATACCAAGGCTGTCTGAGATATAACCACAGAATATTTGGAGGTCTTTAGGAAAGCACATAACTTTTCATACACCACACAAAACTTCTTCCAAATTAAAGTAATTTTTAAAATGACTTTTTATATTTAGTTTTAAAAAATGTCATTATTTGGGCATTGTCTGTCTCTTAATCTAACATCAAAAATAGCATAGCAAGTCTGAAAATTTCTGATCTGTGTAAACAGAAAGTTATACTACCAGAGTATTCCCAAACATATTTGAGTTTTTAAAACTAGATTATCAATTTTTTAGTTTCTTCCTGTGTTGAAATTTGTAGGTGCTCTCCCTAAAACAAGACATTTCATTTCATTGCTTCCAGCTTTTTGGCAGAAACAAAAAAGTGAATAGCTAACACCTGGTTACTAGCTACCAGCCAGGCTTGCAGTTTCTGCCTCTGTGGAAATGAAGTTTGAATCTTAGAAATCAAAGTAAAATGAAAGTTTTAAAGCTTTAGTCTGTTTCCTCAAATACAAGGGCTGTATCCAGGGAAAGAGAATTAAGAAAAAAAACAAAAAAAGATAGGAGCATCTACTGAAAAATTCAGCTTTAATATTTTAATCCTAAAAGTAGAAATAGAAATATCACCGAATAGTTATAATTGCAGTTGATGTGATAGTACTCATTATCCATTGTCACTTTAGTTTATTGACATTTTAAGATAAAATTAATTAGGAGTCAACATCTTAACTGATGCATAATAAGCTTTTCATATTTAACATGGTCTTCTTGTAAGTATTTGAGAGTAGAGGGTGATCAATACTTCATTCCATATCTTTATGGAAGGAACGATTTTGGAGAAGGTAATTCTAAGATTTTAACTTTTTAAAATAAACTTTATTTTTTAGAGCAATTTTAGGTTCATAGCAAAACTGAACAGAAGTTATGGAGATTTCCTATGACCCCCCCCCCCCACCGCTACACATGCATAGCTTCCCCTGTTACCAACATCCTCCTCCAGAGTGGTACATTTGCTAAAATTGATAAACCTACAATGATACATCATCATCACTCAAATTCCACAGTTTACATTAGGGTTCATTCTTGGTGTTGTATATTCTGAGGGTGTGGACAAATTTTTAAGTTACATGTCTCCACCATACAGAGTAGTTTCACAGCTCTAAAAATCTTCTGTGCTCTGCCTGTTCAACCTCTTTCCTCTCTAACTCCTCAAAACCACTGATGTATTTATTTTTCCAGAGTTTTACCATTTCCAACTTGTCATATGGTTGGAATCATTACAGTATGTAACCTTTTCAGGAGGTTAGAAGAACTTAGAAGAACCTTAAATGCATATTACTATGTCTTTCATGACTTGATAGCTTATTTCTTTTTAGCACTGAATAATATTCCATTCTCTGGATTTTCCACAGATTATTTATCCATTCACTTACTTAAGGACATGTTAGTTGCCTCCAAGTTTTGCTAATTATGAATAAAGTTGTTCTAAGTATTGATATATGGGCTTTTGTGTAGACATAAATTTTCAACTGATTTGGGTAAATACCAAGGAATGTGATTACTGGATCTTATAGTAAGACTCTGCCAGAAGTCTTCCAAAGCAGCTACACTGTTTTGCATTCACACCAGCAATGCGTGAGAGTTCTTATTGCTCCACATCCTTACCAGCATTTGGTGTTTTCAGTGTTCTGGCTTTTGGTTAACAGGTTGTTATTGTTATTTGAATTTGCATTTCCCTAAGGACATATGATGTGAAGCATCTTTCACATGCTTTCTTGCCATTTGTGTATCTTCTCTGATTAAGGTGTCTGTTAAGAACTTTAGTTCAGACTTACAATAATACTCTGAATTAACTTGGATTCATAGATTCATAGAATGCATTAATTCATTCCGAATGCATAGATTCATTGCATTTGGTATAAAACGGCGGGTATACATGAAGTAGGTTAATAATATGAGGCCTTATAGGATTTTATATTTTGTCATCAGTTGACTTGTAGGCTTTGCATTTTTCCAGAAACAGCAAAGAGGCTGTTTCTTTAATGCAGTGAAAGAGTAAAAGTAATAGAAAATGAGATGAGAGAGTTAATGAAGGAAAACGGACATTTGGAGGATTTTGACTGAGTATCCTCATTTATATCTGAGTGAAATTAGTGGTGGATTTTGAGCAGAGAGGTAAGATAATCTTCCTAATAAAAATCAATACACCCTCTCTAAACTTCTTCCAATTCACACAAGCCCTCAACACACCGATGTGAGAACAAATGCCAAGGTGTGGCATGTAGGTCACCCAAGGAATCTTCTTACAATTTGAGGGAGGGAAAGGGTAACATATATTAGTCTCACCCTAAATGTAGATGTAAATACTTTAATTTAGTATTCACAAGGTTAATAATTATATTTCTTGTTCCTTTATACCTCACTTGATCATTATTTAATCCATTCTATTCTCCAAATAATCTCTCTAACCTTCCAGGAAATCCAGTTTATTATTTTGGCTGATCTGCCTCTCAGTCCTCTTTAATGATCCCTTCCATTTATGTAAAGCACCCACCACTGTAAGCTGCTTTTATGGGCTTCACTATGGATATTTTAGGAAGCCTTTAATAGTAAGCTCTTCCCTACCATTCATTTACCCAACACGTAGGCACATCCTTTGGAATGTTCTTGAAAGATGGGACATCTGATAACGTACCACTTGGAGAAGCAGTCTGTTCCTCTGTTGAACAGTTTTCTCCCCTATATTTTATTATGGAAACTTACCTGAGTATAGCAAAGATTAAGGCATTTTTCAACGAAAACCCATATAACTGCCATCAAGATTCTAACATTATTATTTCACTATAAATGCTTTTTGGCATATCTGTCTATCCATCCCTCTATCCATAGATTAATCCATTTTATTTATCTATTCTTCTAGGATTGATACTTGAGATGTTTCTAATTTTTTGACTCTTTAAAAGTTGCTTTGAGTGTTTTGTACAAGGTACTTTCGTGAAGATATCTTTTAATTTCTATGGCTAAATACCTAGGAGTAGAGTTTCTGGAATGTACAATATTTATGTGATTAGTTTTAAAAGAAATTGATTGAAATTTCTCCCAAACAGGTGTAACACTTTACAGTCTTAACTAAATTCTTTGCCTTATTCCAGGAAGAGCAGAGTCCCATTTGCTCCACAATCTCCCCAGCATCTTGTGCTGCCAGAATTTTAAATTTTATTCTGCTGTGTATGTGCTGGAATTTCACTGTGGCTTTTATTTGCATTTCCCTGATAACTAAAGATACTCAAAACTTTTTTACGTGCTTCTTGTTCCTTTGTGTATCTTCTCTCTGAATTTTCTGTTTTAATCATTAGTTCTTTTTTATTGGCACTTTTCTTTTTATCAGTGAGTTGTAATCTTTTTATATATTGTGGATATTCAATTCTTTGTCAAATACGTGTTTTACGAATATTTTCTTCCACTTTCTTGACCATGTTTTTTCTTTAATTGGGTATTATGAGCAAACATTTTAATTTTAATGAAGCCTAATTTCTCTGTTCTTTTCTTTCTTGATCATTACTTTCTATAACAAATCTAAGAACCGTCTACCTGCTGCCATGATGATAATATGTTCTCTGTTTTCCTTTGAAGTTTGATGGTGTTAGCTTTTGCATTTGTGTCTATGCTTCATTTTGAATTAAATTTGATGTAAGACATGAGATATGGAGAGTTTCTCTTTCCATATGGATATTGAGATATTCTAGCACCATTGGTTGAAAACCATCCTTTCTTTCCTCATTGGATTACTGTGGCTAATTTGTTAAGTATCATATGATTGTATACACATGAGTCCATTTCTGAGCTCTATATTTACTTCGTTCTATTTGTCGATTTTTATGCCAGTCTCTTCTACACTCTTGATTTTTGTAACTTCTAGTAAGTCTAAACATCAGGTAATATAATTCCTCCAACATTGTGAGTCTTTTTGTAAAAGTGATATTCTCCATTTGCCCCTCTTAAACATGATTATGTTGGTATTTGTTCATTATTCACATTCTCAAGGTCATTTACCTACTTATTAAATAGTGGAACATGTTAACTTTTTTTCCTAACATCTTTTTTATCCCCAAATTGATAAATGTTCTTTGTTTATTGTACTTAGACTTGATGATTTCAATATTGAAGTGAATAAAGCATGGTGTCTACAGAGGATGCCTTTTGTACAATTATAGTACCTTTTGTTTGTAGAACCTGCAGTGATTTTATAATTTCAGTAGAAATAGGCAGAGGAGCCACTGTAATCATTGTAGTAATAGCACTAGCAAATTTTAGATTCTTAGAAATCTATTACTTTTTTTTTCCACCTGCTGAGTCAGGTCCCTTTATTTTTTATTGAATGAAGTATTCTTTAAATTCTGTAGTGCTTTATAATTTTCAAAAGTTTCACACACATGATTTCATACAATCCCATAACAACCCTTTCCCCCCCCCACCCTTATATTCCCCCTCCCCACTCCCTCTCCCTCCCCCGCTTGTCACCACTAGTTTGTTCTCTATTTTATACCTGTGAGTCTGCTTCTTCTTTGTTATACTCAGTAGTTTGTTGTATTTTTTAGATTCCACATATAAGCGATATCATACAGTATTTGTCTTTCTGTGTCTGACTTATTTCCCTTAGCATGATACCCTCCAAGTCCATCCATGTTGGTGCCAGTGGCAAAATTTCCTTCTTTTTTATGGCTGAGTAGTATTCCATTGTATTACATACCATATCTTCTTTATCCATTCATCTGTTGGTATACACTTAGGTTGCTTCCTTACCTTGGCAATTGTAAATAATGCTACTCTGAACATTGGGGTGCATGTATCTTTTTGAATTAGTAGGGTTTTTTTTTTTTCCAGATATATATCCAGGAGTACAATTGCTGGATCATATGGCAGTTTTATTTTTAGTTTTTTGAGAAACCTCCATACTATTTTCACACCAATTTAAATTGTTTGCACCAATTTACATTCCCACCAACAGTGTATGAAGTTTCCCTTTTCTCCACATACTCGCCAACATTTGTTATTTGTGTTCTTTTTGATGATAGCCATTCTGACAGGTGTGAGATGATATCTCATTAGGGTTTTGATTTGCATTTCCCTGATGATTAGCGATGTTGAGCGTGTTTTCATGTGTCTGTTGGCCATCTGCATTTCCTCTTTGGAAGAATTTCTGTTCAGTTCTTCTGCCCATTTTTTAATTGGGTTGTTTGTTTTTTTGATGTTGAGTTGTATGGGCTGTTTATATATGTTGGATATTAACCCCTTATTGGCCATATCATTTGCAAATATGGTAAGTAGGTTATATTTTTGTTTTGTCCATGATTTCCTTTGCTGTGCAAAAGCTTTTGAGTTTAATTATGTTCCATTTGTTTATTTTTGCTTTTGTTTCCATTACTCTAGGAGACATATCCAAAAAAATATTGCTGCCATTTATGTCAAAGAGTGTTCTGCCTATATTTTCCTCTAGGAGTTTTATGGTATCCAGTCTTACATTTAGGTCTTTAATCCATTTTGAGTTTATCTTTGTGTACAGTGTTAAAGAATGTTCTAATTTCATTCTCTTACATGTAGCTGTCCAGTTTTCCCAGCACCACTTATTGAAGAGACTGTCTTTTCTCCATTGTATATTCTTGCCTCCTTTGTCATAGATTAGTTGACCATAAGGGTGTGGGTTTCTTTCTGGCTCTCTGTTCTCCTCCATTGATCTATGTGTCTGTTTTTATGCCAGTACCATTTTGTTTTGATTACTTTTTTTTTTAGAAATTCACGTTCTTTCATTTATTTATTTATTTATTTATTTATTTATTTATTTATTTATTTATTTATTTATGACTGTGTTGGGTCTTCGTCTCTGTGCGAGGGCTTTCTCTAGTTGTGGCAAGTGGGGACCACTCTTCATCGCGGTGCGCGGGCCTCTCACCATCGCGACCTCTCTTGTTGCGGAGCACAGGCTCCAGACGCGCAGGCTCAGTAATTGTGGGTCACGGGCCCAGTTGCTCCGTGGCATGTGGGATCTTCCCAGACCAGGGCTCGAACCCGTGTCCCCTGCATTGGCAGGCAGATTCTCAACCACTGCGCCACCAGGGAAGCCCTTGATTACTTTTTAATGTGTGCTTATATTTTTCCTTTCTCATTTAATCCTCAAAATCATGTACAAAAAATTAAATACATTTTACAAATTAGATAAAGTTTGGGGGAGATTATGTAATTTACAGAATTATCCATATATACTATTTGATTCTCACAGTACAGCTCTCGAGGAGATATTACTGGTAACCCTAAAGCCTGGAGAGCCTTCAGGCTTCTTTACTTGGTATAATGCTGAAGACCACAAAGTGACTACAAGGAAATAAGCAGAGCTGCAGCTTTGAACAACTCGGTAAAATAGAGTTCGTACTCTGTGTGGGGGTGCTATCCTGAATTGTGTAGTGCATACTATAGGCTAGGATGTTTCTGTTTGCAAGGAACTAAATTCCTTCTCAAAACTGCAATGCTGTAAATGGGATTTATTGCCTGACAGACAGGAAGAATAAGGAGAGGTCAGAATTGATTATACTGATTTATCATTTCATGGCTATCATTAAGATCCTGTTTTCTCTATTCTTGGACTTTCAGAACAGGTCAAATTAATTTCAATGTATGATCGCTACAAAGAACTTCCAAGATTGTAACCACATACAGGGAGAAATAAGGCTGGTGTCCTATAACGTATCCATTTTCTAGGACTGTCAAAACACATCACCACAAACTGGGTGCCTTAAAATGGCAGAAATGCATTGCCTCACAATTCAGGTGGCCAGAGTCCAAATTAAGATGTCAGCAAGGCCATATTCCCTCTGATGGATGGGGAAGTATTCTTTTTGTACCTCCCCCACTTTTTTTTTCTGGCGTCGACTCTCCTTTTTATTTAAAAGGAATTAAAGTTCTACGTGTTGACCACTAAATAGGCCCAGTATGCCTTTTCCTTCCATGTCCTACTTTTCTTTCTGTGGGCGCTGCCTGCTTGCACGGCTCTCCAGGACTCAGCGGCAGGTGCGCGTGGACCAGGTGCAAGGAGGCTGACAGCCCATGCTCGGCCCCCTCCCCTCAGGGGTCCTGACCTGAGCCCGGTCTGGGAGGGCCTCCTCGCCGAGGTCTTTCAGTGAGCCCGAAGCCACTGATAGTGGCGGTGCATGTTCTCCTCCAGCCACTACACTGAGTCCTGTCCGGGGAGAAGGGGTGCTGCAGGGCGGCCTCCCAGCCGTGTAAGGTGGTTCCTGGCTTTCCTTAGCTTGTGGCAGCCTAACTCTGATCTCTGCCTGTCTTCACATGGCCTTTGACCAGGACAGCCTTAAGGTTTCCCTCAGCCTGACTTAAATTTTAGACAGGGTTCTCCCTGCCATTAGGCCCAGGACTTCCCTCTCACCCTGGCCATTACAGAATCCACATGGCCCAACTACAGAAGTCCCTTCCTTTTCTTAGAGCATTTAATTTGGAAAACTTGTAATTGCAAATTGTTTCTCTGCCCCTTTGAGATGTGCATCTTTTTCACAGCTTCTTGACAGATTTACAGCCTAGGACTATCCTTCTCAAGGACCTGGGAGCCATCCCTTTGAAATGTAATCGTCAAAGAAGATACAGCCCCCATCTCCCAGTCTCTTTGGGAGGGTAGAAGCCTAACTTAGGTGGGCATAGATATGAGAAAGTTTACTTTTCCTTTGGGTAAGGCCAATTAGCCAGCACTATCCGGATGTTCCTGACCCCACCCCCCTGAGCTCTTCAAACTCTCTTGCCATTTGTTTCACTGGCGTTGAGCTCACAGTTTTAGCCTCTCTCCCTTATCACAATACCCTTTAATGAAATCTTCCTTGATTCTTTAACTTTGACCAGTGCAACATTTGCTTTGACACATCTGCCCTCTGTATGTCTCTGTGTCCTCTTCTCTTCTTATAAGGACATGAGTCATTGGATTTAAGGTTCACCCAAAATCCACTAGGATTCTTCTGGAGATCCTTAACTAAGTACATCTGCGAAAACTCTGTTTCCAAAACACATCCTAAGGTTCTGGGAGAATATTGATTTGCGGTTGACACTATCCAACTCCACTATATGAAGGCTATTTCCTATAAACCTTTAGAAAACCTCCCCTCTTGCCTCCTTGTCTGAATTGGATCACATGCCTATTCTCAACCCAACCCAGTTGGCCAGGAGAGTGTCACTGAGTGATGATTAGATTAAAACTGGGTTATGGAAATCAATCACCATGGCAAATTGTCTTTGTTGAGTTAAAAGAGGACTTGGACTTCTTCTCCTTCCCCTTCTTCTTCTTTTTCCTAAAGAGCCATATGGTAAATATTTATGGTACTGAAGGCTCTTCAGCTATGCCACAGTGGCAGTAAATCAACCATAGACAATTACCAACCCTGGATGAAATAATTAATTCTCACCTGCCTGAGCTGGGGAAACAGGGACACACCCTGTTTTTCAAAAATACGGAAAAGAAGAAACAGAAGCCAGTATTTGGCAACTCATCCCTGATGAACTTAACGTCATTTTCAGGGTTTTACAATCAAAGAAGCCATTCAACCATCTCTGATTTACACAGACACCATTATTTGAGTAAAATTTACTATACTGATTTTAAGGAGCCATTCTGTATATTTAGTACATCACAGAATAGCAGAGTTTATCTTAAAAGTGTGGAGAATATAAAAGGTAATTTTATTCATTCTGTGACCATGACTTTATCCTTCCCTTTTCTGATAACAGCACAGCAAAACAACACATTTTCTTCCAGGTAGTAATGCTTTTGTCTGTGTGTGTGCGCGCGTGTGTGTGTGTATGCTCGCTCATTGTTACAACTTTAACAAGGTTCTCCTTTTATAAAGTGAAGGTTTAATATACTGGTTTAATATAGCTGAAAAATACAGGTTCAGAGAGCAGGCTGACATAAATTTCAAACTTGGGTATTTTACTAACAGTGATATTGCATAATTTATTACATTATGTGCACCTCAGTTTCCTGATATATGAAATGGTGATTGCAATAGTACCTATCCCACTGGGTTATTTCAATGATTAAAGAGCGAATGCATATAAACTCTTAGTACTGGCATGCTTCGTGTACTGTAAGCTTTCAAGAAATGCCAGTTACTATTTTTATTATTATTATTTGTTATTAATGAGAAATTGTCAAATCTCCCATGGCTTTTAAGTGTCATATCTAGGCTTTGAATCAAGTCTTATAATACGGATTTGTTTTTCTACTATAAAGGACTGCATTGCCAAAACATTTTAACATTTCAGCCATGAATAAACTTATCTGAATAATCTGTAATTTAGTTTTCAACAATTTTCTCATGCAGATATTTTCAAATTGTTTATAGTAATTAAAAATTATGATTCCTTAAAAACTTAAGTTTTATAATCAACTTATACAAGGAAATGATTTTTTCAGGACAAATTTATATGTATTTTTTCTGAAGTAAGTCTGTGCTTGTTTGTAGAGTGACTGATTTATTTTAAACTTCAGGTGCAGAGAATTAATTATTTTACTCATTTGGTCTGTGAAAGAGTAAGTAAATTTCTCTTCCCCCATAGGCAATCAATATAATGATTTTTTAAAAAATATTTATTTATTTATTTGTCTGCACCGGGTCTTAGTTGCAGCACGAGGGATTGTTGTTGCAACGTGCGGGATCTTTAGTTGTGGCATGAGGGATCTAGTTCCCTGACCAGGGATCAAACCCGGCCCCCTGCATTGGGAGCGGGGAGTCTTAACTAGTGGACCACCAGGGAAGTCCCCAGTATAATGATTTAATATGCATGTTTTTGTTACCGTATGTTCTTACATTTATATACTGACTATTTTTGCTTTGTGTTCATATCCTTTTAATTTATAAAAATTAGTAGCAGAGATTGCTAATTTTCCACCAAAATCCCCTGATTCAATAGTAATAGAATTATATGCTACATCTCCCAGAACCCTCTGCAATTTAATGTGTCTATGTGTAATGTAAACAGAAACGCTTGGAGCCTTCCAGGTCTGAGCCTTTAAATATTAGGTGTTTTCTTTTCCTCACTTCCTGCTCTGTGCTACCCAGACATGGGAATACTTCAGTTTCAGCCAGGCAAGCAAACAGCAAGGCCCCAAGGCATTGCTTCTCCAAGTGCTTTTCCCAGACATACAACATCAGCATCACTTTGGAAATTGTTAGTAACGGTGAACGGTGCAAATCCTCAGGCCCAAACCAGACCTGCTAAATCAGAAACTCTGAGGTAGGGCTGACAATCTCTGTTTTAACAAACACTAAAGGGCCTTCTGATACATATTGCAGTTTGATGACCACAAAGCAGGAAGGTAGAAAGGACGTGAGTCTCTGAATGGCTGTTTGTAGCAAAGGCCAGCAAAACTTTTTCCACAGTTTCAGTAGTAATTTAGGCTCTTCTTATTCTTCCTCTTCCCCTTTGCCCTCTTCCTCTTCCTCTTGCTGCTTCTCCCGCTTCCTTTAACAATCATTTAAAATTTAAAAAACCATGCTTAGCTAGCCACAGGTTGAACAAAAATAGGCTGGTATAGAGTAGAACAGCTATGGTGACCTTGGGCATATTTACACAAGAGAAAAATAAAGTCTGTGTTTTCTAAAGCACTGTATTTTTTTTTTTAAATAAATTTATTTATTTATTTTTATTATTTATGGCTGTGTTGGGTCTTCGTTTCTGTGCGAGGGCTTTCTCCAGTTGCGGCGAGCAGGGGCCCCTCTTCATCGCGGTGCGCGGGCCTCTCACCGTCGCGGCCTCTCCCGTTGCGGAGCACAGGCTCCAGACGCGCAGGCTCAGTGGTTGTGGCTCACGGGAGTAGCCGCTCCGCGGCATGTGGGATCTTCCCGAACCGGGCCTCGAACCCGTGTCCCCTGCATTGGCAGGCGGACTCCCAACCACTGCGCCATCAGGGAAGCCCTAAAGCACTGTATTTTTGGGTCTCTTGGTTACAACAGCTTAATCTAGACCCTGAGTGGGAGGGGAAGTGGAAGTATGCATTTTATTTTGTTTTTTCACTTTTTTTACTCAGCACTAAAATTCTAGGATTCGTTCACTTTTAATTTTGTAGATTTAGTCCATTTATATTTATGGTCTGTTTAGTCCATTGATTCTAGTTATGGCAAAGTACTCCATGCTGTACCCTTACCACATTTTGCCTGTGCCCTCCCAAGAAGTGAGCACAGATCACTTCCAACTCCCTAATGCCACATAACATACAATCTTCTCATGCCTTCTGATGGAACTGTGTAGAAATTTCTTTGGTTAATGTATCCAGGAGTTGAATGTTTGGATCATGTATTTATGTGACAGGGTTTTGCTGTCTTGATCTCCAGACTGACTGCTCTAGTCCACCCTCACTCCAGAAGTAAGGGAGTGTTCTGTATCTAGCATATTACCAATGCTTAGCATTACCCAGTGTTCTCAGGTATGCCATCCCAAAAGGTGTAGAGAGATATTGCATTTCTTCATTTCCTAGGTGCCTACAAACCAAAGCTAATCAGTGCCTTCCATTCACTTTAAAACATTTAAGATATATTATTTGTAATTCATACTCTATGTGATAAAAATAGGTGATTATATTTGAAACGTGTGTTTTAAATAGAAGTATTCAGTGCATATACAGACGTGAAATGATAAATAGAAACAAAAGTAGAGACATATAATAGATATTATGTATGCCCCACTATATAAGTACACATACGAAATGCTAAGAATTTAAAAGGGAACATCTTTGGGAGCAAAGTATGCTGTAAGAACTTTGGGAGAATGTGGACATTAAACTTGACACCACTGATATGCAGCATTATTTTATTTATGTTAATAATGTCATAATAATTCAGTGTAAGGACATACCATTATTTGTATTAAAACTCCCTAATTATCAAACATATTTTCTTTAGTTCTAATTTTGGCTATTATAAGGTGTAGTACAGGGGGTAAATCAACCTCATAACCAAATCTCTCTGCACATCCATAACTATATTTTTTGGAGAAATTCCTAGAACTGGTATTGCTGGGGGCAAATGATATAAACATTTTTAAATGTTCTAATGCATACTGAAAAATTGTTTTTGATGAGGTTATCCCAGCTTCTCCTTACATAAACATCAAATCAGTACTTATATGTATATATATATTTTAAAGGGGTTTACATTGCTTTTACTTTCACTTTATTTTTGAGATATTTCTTACACTTCATACATCCAAAATATATGTAATATATATGGCAACTAAAAATAATGCTACTGATAACAGTTTTCAATTTTCAGTGACAACACCCATAATTTGAGAATTGAATTTACCTTTGAAATCCACTATGTATTCCTTGCTTTGCTCTCTAGAGGTCTTGAATTTTTTGCTTATCATTTCCTTCCATTTATTTCTGTTTTTACCATATGTATTATATATACGCATATATGGACGTAAATACGCATATATGTATATTAATATATGTTAATACATTTTGCAGTATATTTTTATTTGCTAGTTCTGATATGTATATTGAAGGTTTATGCTATATTTATTATTCTTTTACTTGTGCTGGCGGCTCAGTATTATGTTAGTTAATTTAATTCATGTAGCTATGTTTCCTTATTTCAAATCATGCATAATATTCCATTCTGGTAATATTATACAATTTATTTATTCATGATTTTGTTAAGCAACATTTTCCCCAGTTGTATTATATTATCTACTGTGATACTTGGAACAATTTTATACATGTCTCCTGTTGCATAGGAGCAAGAATTTCTCTAGGGTATATACCTAGGAATAAAATCATTAAGTCATAGTCGAGGAGCATTAGCAAACTTCCTTCTGACAAGTAACTGATAACTCCTTAGTAGATTTCAAGCATTATTAGTACTCTTTCAGATTCAGTATTTTCAGAATTCTTTTAAATTTCATTTTATTATCAGTTCTGAGAATTATGTATTCTTCATACATTGATTTATCCATTGGGACATGGCCATTTCCTCATACAGAACTTCCTCACCTAGTATAGCTAATAATGAGTGTGAGATGCAGTATCCAGTATCTGAAATCTTACCGGTCACCACCAGGAATAAGCATGTGAATAAAATGTACTTGGTTTTCTTTAACTCAACTAACTTCATTCTACAACAGAGACAAAAATAAACAATGTTAGACACTTCACTTGAGGTTTTTATTTTATACGCACGGGTGATATAGGAGTGGATTATTTGTGTGTGTGTGTGTGTGTGTGTGTGTGTGTAAGGTGGCATAGTGGTTAATTTGGGATCTGCGCAGGTCAGTGCCGAGAGGCCCCCTGTTCCCATCTCCCCTTCCCTTAAACTAAGTGCAAAAAAGACTAAGCAGTAGGAGAAAATAAAAGGAAGAAAAAGAGAGAGGAAACTCAAACCCATTAACATTTCAAAAAGTTATCCTGCTAGCTAAATTGAACTGCTTCAGAATTAGAAGCCACAGAACACCCTGCATTTCTCTAGCAGTGTAAACCAAATAAAATAGCTATTCTAGCTACACTTAAGCACTATTTTGAATATTTGCCAGAGATTAAAAGAACAAACCAGAAATATGATGAGCCAGCAAGATCACGAATGAAGTAACGTAAGGAAAAACGAAGGCAGTAGAAGAAAGAGAGAGAGAAAGAATGAAAACTAAGGAGAGAAGAAAATAGAGGAAAAGGAAAAAATGTAGATTGTCAATAATGGGAATTAGAATTTCCTTGGATTTTTGTTTATATTCCTTTCCAATTCAAGTGCTCCTTTTAGAGAAAAGTATTTCCTTTCTTTCTTTTGTCCTCTTTTCTCACTGCTCTTTTTCCCATTTCTAGTCATTTTGTAATTTTCATTCATTTAGGATTATTAAGCTTTTAACCTAAAATCTACTATTTTACGACATTTCTCTAAAAAAGTGTGTCTAAAAGAGTATGATTTTAAAAATAATGGCTGATACCAAGTATATATTTTCTCCCCTTGCTTTTTTTTTCAGTTATACAGAAAAAAATAACTGTTATCAGGGTAAATATCAAAATGAATTTGTATTCGTATACAAAGTTCCAGACACTTAAAAAATAATATTTAGCAGGAACCCATATTGAGGAAAAAAGTATTGTTACTAACCATAAAATTTGACCAAAGAATAATTGTTGACTGCATAATTTTCACCCAATACTAAAATTATTAGTATAACCTAATCCCAGCATATTAAAACAGACTTCTCAAATTCAAAAATTTCTTTAGTATTAAATACAAGATTAATTTTACTTAAAATTAATAAAGTAGACAAATCATTTATCACAGAAGTGATTATTTTATCCATGCATAACCCCAAATCACCCTGACCTGCTCATTTCATTCAAGGGGTTAATTGTTTTTGATATATATGCATAAGTGAAACATAAGCAGTATTTGAAAAGAACTTTGGAAATTCAGTGAATATGAGTTGCAAGTACTCTAATAAGTGCAAAATACAGTCTGTCTGACTTCAAGCCTCAGAGTAATGTCTACCCATTCCACCTTAAAAATGATAATACATTGGCACTGTGAAATATTTTCAAATTCAAAATGGTACATTTTAGCCATTAATTATCATATCAAAACCATATTAAATAAGTCACTCTTCTCATTTTAAGCATGTCACAGGGGTATAGAATGCTAAATTACCATTGAGTGCCAGTATCAATTCAGTAGTAGAAAAACAAATAGAATCCAATGAACTCTATTTTGTTTACTGCTTAATAAGTACTTTACTAATGTAATATACATTTAGGAAATATACAAGTGTTTAATATCATTTTATAATAGCTTAGCAATAATTTATGGGATGATAATTGTCTGATTGTCTTATGCTTTGGAAATACTAAAATCAATAACTTTACTTAAATAGGAAAAGTGAACTAGCGAATTAAAAGAAATATCCCATCTTTAAGCATTCCCTTATCTCCTCTCAAAGAGTAATTTGAGAGGAGAAAGGAAATTTTGGTATTAGCTTACATTCATCTCATAAAATAGTTTGTTTTCATTTATGGAAATGTAGGAAAAGTCCTTCTTATAACGGTTTGCTATTTCACAACTTTTGCAGTGACTATACTTGAGAAAGGATGCAAGATTATGATTAATGTTAAGTGAACTCCTATTATATAACAGGCACTTTACATATATCATAGTCAATGCTCATCACAACCCCTTGAGGTGAGAACTAATCAATTCATTTTCCAGTGATGAAACGGAAGTTCATAAGGATTACCATATTTCAGTGAATCTAAAACTAATACCATTCATTTTACTATACATATCATCTTATTGCCACAAGAAATAGAAAATGCTTCCAGATATAACTGTAAGATCTGCAGGAGACTGGTACTGATTCAAAAATGTTAACATGGCAGGATGGGTGGGTGGGTAGAGTGTTTCCTAGGATGATGCCATATGCTAAGGCACCCATCTAAGGCACATATGCAGGCCAGCTGAAGCTGATTTCCAGGCCTCTCTGACTCCAAAGCCCCTGCTTCTTCTGTTAAACCTCCCAGCCTCAACTATCTTCCATGAAACAGAATGCATTTGGCATTTTCCTTTATGAGAACTCATCTTTTCCTTGATGGTACCACCTAGTCTGTGTAACTTTCATATGGAGGAAATCAAAGTGCATGGCAGTGTATTAATCAGAAAAAATGAATTGTGCCTGTTTCATCCTGTCAGTCGCTTGATAAGGGAAAACAAATAGCAAAGATTAAATCACAGGCTGCTCAAATGCTTTGTACTTGGGATAAATGCATTCCAGCTTTCACCAAAGTCCATTATGTACTGTTTGGCTTTGATTAGCAGGGGGCATTTCATAAAATATGAAAAAAAAGCGACAGCTAGTGGAAGAAAGAAGAAATGCGTGAGCATTTTCTCACTGTTCAGTTAAACAGCTGATTCACCCCAAAGAAAACAGCAAAGGCTCTGACAATTATGAATGTCCTTGGCAAAAGGATGAATTTATCTGCCTGTAAAGGAGATGTCTCTTGAAAAGGCAGTGTCTGCAGCAAACAGAACACCAGCAGAGCGTGACTATGAAGAGCGATCCGTGTTTGCTCTTACACAGGAGAGATCCACAGTTGCAGCTTGATTGTAATCCTCACCTCGGAAATCTGAAATCACCACCTGTTTTCTTTGGATGTTTGTGTGACACACTCCAGTTGCTTTCTACAGAATTTAGAACATTCATTTACTCCAGTGGATACACTTGGAGCTTTACTAAATTTAATTCACTTCCATTAAGCAACTGACTCACTAGATTTACTGGAGCTACGCGGATCACTGGGTTTTTATATTCACATTTATGATTCTCAGTACATACTACATATATTGCTTCCAGTCTGTGACATGTTTTCATACAAATGCTGTTCTTGTTTGTACTTCATTGAAAGGGGCAAAACATTTAACATAAGAAGTTGGTTACTATGAAGTCAGTTTTGTTTTAAGAGTATTGGAGAAACCAGAGCAAGTGGAAAAAAAAAACAAAAAACAAAAAACTACAACAATCACCACAAACTCAAATTCACTTCTTATAAGTTCTTATAAGCCCCTCTACATTCAGCTCTAAACATGTTATCATTTTTTTGTATGTTTAATCATTCTAAAATGTAAGAACATTGATAGACAAAACCATATATTGTAAGACTTATGGTGATCTATAATGCTTAGTATAAAATCTTATTTTTAGCATTTAACCTCTACTTAAGTATCCTACTTAGGAAGATAAACCATAGCATGAGCTGCATTGCAGTGCCAAGAAAGATAAACAGAGCTACCAGACTATGATTATTATTATCTGAGCAAAACAAGTTAGCCAAATAAATAAATAAATAAATAAACCTAGTAACTTCCACAAAACAGGTAAAACATGTCAGAGTCCCTGTGCTTTGTAAGGGTTTAGAATAACATTATGCGGTATTTATAATTATATAAAACAGTCTGGCTTTCTAAATTTGAGAACACTATTTTAAGGATAATAGCTTACATTATCAAATTAAATGTTTAAGAACAGATTTTAAGGAGATTCTAGAATTATATATTTGTAAAATGGACACAAAGGCAACAATGAGCCAAAAGTATAAATGTTCAACAAATATAAAATTATGTGGAAAAATAAAAAGAAAAAGAAAATTATGTGTCAGTTTTATCCTGAGCTTGATGCAATCAAGTATATCTAACCATTTTAATCTACCAGTGAACAAAGATTGATTGTGGATAAGCAAGGTCTTTGTCAGCTCACACTATTGGGGAATTTTAAGGATAGTATGAGTTTTGCCCAAAAGGCCTAAAAAAATTCAGCTTTAGTTTTCTCTAAGTGAGAGCGCCATCTACTGGTTTTATTTGTCACAGCAGCGTAATGGCTGAGCTGGAAGTGTTGGGTTCTACCTGCACACCTGGTGGGTGTGACCTCATGAAGGTATTCCTGAACAAAGAATCTGTCATGTAAGCTAAGTAATAAACAAGAACCAACACTGTTACGAATTAGTTGAAATTTCAGACTTTTAAACACTTTTATTTATTATAAAGAATATAGAGAATAAAGGAGAGATGCTTTAACTAGACAAAATCATTTTAGGGCTTTTACATAATAAATTATGCTATATATCAATGGTCTGAATGTTTAATTAATCAACTCTGCACATTTGGTGCACTGAATGCTCTTTGTGCTCAGAAATGTTGACAGATTCAACAAAATTCAGGGCATTTAAAACAGACAGTAGGAAGGATAGAAAATGGTTCCTGGCTTGGAGCTTGCAGCTTGAACTACCTATAAGATATAGACAAGAAGCAGCTAACTAGCAAAGTGGCTCAGGGTGGTTCAAATACATATTTAAGGTATGAATAAATATGTCTGTGAAGTAGAAGGGAATTTGAAGGAGGGTTCAGATTTGAGAATGAAGAAGCCAAAAAAAAAAAAAAATGTGCAGGAACAACAGCTTGAGTATGGGTCAGAAGAGGGAAAAGTATAGGACAACGATGAGATTTTCTGTTTTGTCTTTGGCACAGCAAGCACAAATGTGTCCTTAATTCTGAGAAATAAATTCTTAACCGTTCTAATACTATTATTGGAAGTTTCATAGTGAGCTATGGAGTCCCTAGCAAGCATAGGAAACTTTGTGCTTATTCTTGACATAATAAAATGTCTGGTTTTGTCAGTGGCAATATCAAAGGGCAGCTCCCATCAACGCCGACCTGCTAAACTACCCCCAACACAACACATTCTATTAGAAAAAACAGAAGCGAGATTGTTGACTATGCAATCACCGAGTTTTGGCAAGTTGATAAAACTCTGTTACCTTATAGTCCTTATTATATTGATGCTTGGGATGTAAATTATACTAGAATATCTATTAAAGAGTAAAGTACATTATCATTTACTCCAATCTATACAAATCTCTCAAAGTTTTAAAATATTTTTGAGCTGGACGCTAGTTTTCCTAGGAATTTCCCAGGATACCCCTCAGGGGAGTGAGCAGCAGGCAGCTGGGTAATCATAGTTTACCCACCCCCACCCCTATGCAGTCAGAGGGGAACTACTTTGATCCCATATGTGCGTGCCTGTGAGTGTTCATGTATATGCATACACACACGCATGCATACATTCATACACATAAATAAAATTGGATTTATGCATACGTATTTTCTTTGAGCAAGTGCTCTTGCTGCTAAAAATAAGTTTGAAAGCTTATCATCTTAAACATTAAGAATATGGGCTTGCTTTCTTAATTTCTTTTTCTGAGAGTCTGTTATTAGTGTATAGAAATGTCACAGATTTCTGTATATTGACTTTGCATCCTGTGATTTTACTGAATTCATGTATTAATTCGACAGTTTTTTGATGGAGTCTTTAGGGTTTTCTATATATAAAATCATGTCCTCTGCAAATAGTGACACTTTTACTTCTTCCTTTCCAGTTTGAATTCCTTTTATTTATTTTTCTTGCCTAACAGCTCCAGCTAGGACTTCTAATAGTATGTTGAATAAAAGTGGTGAGAGTGGGCATACTTGCCTTGTTCCTGATCTTAGAGGAAAAGCTTTTAGCTTTTCCCTGTTGAGTATGATATTTCACAAATATGTGGAGATTAAACAACATGCTACTTAACAACCAATGGGTCAGTCAACAAAGAATTCAGAAGAGAAATTTTAAAATATTTTGATACAAATGGAGGAGGTTACTTCTTGGGGGTGAGTCTATGAGTGACTTTCACCAATATTGATATTCAGTGTGTGTTATTTTAGTTTTTTAGTTTTTTAATTGTGGTAGAATATGCACAAAGATTTACCACTTCAGCCACTTTAAAGTACACTGTTTAGTTGTGAAATTTTCATCATAATCTAATTCCAGAAGCATTTCATCACCGCAGAAAAACCCACACTCAAGCAGTCAGTCTCTTCATTCCCCCCTACTCCCTAGTCTCTGGCAAACACTAATCTGCTGTCTATCCCTATGGTTTTGCCTACTATGGATTTTTCATGTAAAGGAATCATACAATCAATATGTGGTCTTTTGTGTCTGGCTTCTTTTACTTAGGATAATGTTTTCAAGTTTCATCCATGTTGTAAAATGTACTAATACATAATTCTTTTTATGGCTCAATAATATTCCATTGTATGGATATACCACATTTTCTTTATCCATTTATCAGTTGATGGACATTTGAGCATTTTCCACATTTTGGCTATTGTGAAGAGTGCTGCAATAAACAGTTTACATGTTTTTGTTTGAACACCTGTTTTCAATTATTTCATCCTTTTTGAGTAAATTTTTACATATGGTGTGAGATAATAGTCCAACTTCACTCTTTTGCCTGTGAAATACCTAGTTGTTCCAGCATCATTTTTTAAGGAAACTACAGGCATATCTTGTTTTATTGTGCTTCACAGATATTGTGTTTCTTACAAATTGAAGATTTGTGGAAACCCTGCATTGTAAGATTATGGTTAGCATTTTTTAGCAATAAAGTATTTTTTAAATTAAGGTATGTACGTTGTTTTTTAGACATAGTGCTACTGCAGACTTAATAGACTAAAGTATAGTATAAACGTAACTTTTATGTGTACTGAGAAGCCTTAAAAATTGTGTGACACATTTTGTTGCAAGATTTGCTTTGTTGAGGTGGTCTGGAACCAAACCTACAACATCTCAGAGGTGTGCATGTATTATTTCTTCATTGAATAGTCATGGCACCTTATTGAGAGACAAGTGGCCATAGGTAGATATACAGATTTATTACTGGACTCTCAATTTTATTCCACTGGTTTATACATCAGTCCTTATACCAGCACCACACTCATTTGATTACCGTAGCTTTGTAGTAGATTTTGAAATCAGAAAGTGTGTGTCCTCCAACTTTATTCTTTTCTTTCAAGATTGTTTTGGCTATTCAGAGTCCCTCATAATTCATATAAATTTTAGAGTCAGATTTTCCATTTCTGCAAAATGGCCATTGGGATTTTGATAGATTGCCTTCAATCTGTAGATCACTTTAGGGATTATTGTCATCTTAACAATATTCAGTCTTCCAATACACAAACACAAGATGTCTTTCCAATTATTTGGATGTTAGTTAATTACTTTTACCAGTGTTTTGTAGTTTTCAGTGTACAAATCTGGCAGCTTCTTAAATGTATTCCTAAGTATCTTATTATTTTTGATGCAATTGTAAATGAAATTATTTTCCTAATTTTTTTTTCAGATTTTCATTCTTGATGTATAGAAATATAATCAGTTTTTGTTATTGAAATTGTATTTTGCGACTTTATCAGTTCCTATATATTTTAATTCTTTAGTATTTTTTATATATAAGATCATGTCATCTGGGAATATAGATTTATTCCTTCATTTCCAATTTGGATCCCTTTTATTTTTTGTTCTTGCTTAACTGCTCTGACCAGAGCTACCAGTGAAAATGGACATCCTTATCTTCTTCCTAATCTTAAGGGGAACACTTTCAGTCCTTCATCATTTAGTAACATGCTAGCTGTGGAATTTCATAAATGTCCGTTATCAGATTGAAGAACTTCCCATCTATTCCTAATTTGTTGAGTGTTTTTATCATGAATAGTATTATATTTTCAAATGTTTATTCTGCATCAATTGAGATGGTCATTTTTTTTTTCTTTATTCTATAAATGTGTTTGATTACATTGATAGATTTTTATATGTTAAACCTCTCTTGCTTTCTTGGGATGAATCCTACTTGTTCAAGATATGTTATCTTTTCATTATACTGCTGGATTTGGTTTACTAGTGTTTTGTTGAGGATTTTTACATTTAAGCTAATAAGGGATATTGGGCTGCAGTTTTCTTTTATTGTATTTGTGTTTGGTTTTGGTACCAGGGTAATGCTGAACTCAGAATGAATTTGGAAGTGTTTGTTCCTTTTCTGTTCTTTGAAACAGTTTGAAAAGGATTAATATTAATTCTTCTTTAATTGTTTGGTAGAATTCACCAATGAAGATATATGGTTCTGGACCATATTTCCTGGTTATAAGAATAGAAGTAGAGGTTGGACATTTAGCTTTGATGATGAAGGCAGAAGGCTACAAGCCAAGGAATATATCAGACTTCAGAAGCTGGAAAAGCCAAGGGCTCGCCCCTGGGTCTCCAGAAGGAATGTAGTCCTGTAGATCTCTTTTAAACTTCTGACAACCAAAACTATAAGAGAATAAATTTGTGTTGTTGTAAGGTAGTAAGTCTGTGGTGGATTGTTACAGCATCAGTAAGAAAATAATAATGTAGATATTCTACTCTACCTCAAAAGAAGTAAACTCTCCCTACAATTAGTGAGTAAGTTCTAGTATGTTTCATTAGAAGTTGGGATCTAGTCACACCCCTATTATCTATGGACTATGAAACTACTTCTGTCCTTTAATAAACTTTGTTTCTTTTGAGAGCTTATATCCCAATAATTGCTCATTTTAAACTGTTACAAATATCTATGCAAAATATTAACAGACATGCATAGAAATAATCATATTATGTTCTCTGAGAGGCTGTTTCTATAGCAAGTTATTTGAGGAATATGAACTCTGATGTCAGATTGCCTGAGCTTGTATCTGGGCCCCAGTAACTGTTGTCCGACTTTAGCAAGTTTACTTAATCTCTTTGTGCTTCAGTTTTATAACCAGTCGCATGAGGATAAAAAAAAATAGTACTAGCTGTAAAGATTGTTCTTAGGGTTATGTAAGATAAGAAAATATAGATATTGACACATTGAATCTATTTAAGGAATGCTGTCTTATTTTCTGTACCTATCGAGAAAAATTGAAATAAAATGTATTGTAAATTCATTTATTTTATTTTCACATTGGAAAATTTAGTTTAAGGAAATGCTTCATTAGAATGTAAAGACTATGAAAGCAAGAGATTTTGTCTGATTTTTTTCACTGATACATCCTTGGTGATTAAAGCAGTCTCTGGAATGTAGAATGCTTCAGTGCTTCAAAGATGTTTGTTAAATGAACATTGCATTCATATACATGTCATATTACTCACAACATATAAACATGCATTTCTGAGATTTTATAATTATATTCCCTTATAATATGCAAAGAGAAAAATTATCGTAAACAATTTAAACATCTTAAACTGCATCATGATTTTTATCCAAAACATGTATAATTTATATAACTTTATTATAGTTATTACCCCCCAGTTACAATATTAGGTTAACACTTTCTTTAAAGACAAGTAGAATATTATTTTTAAGTAGTTTTAAGTAACATAGTTGGGTCCATAGTTAGATGTTTGTATCTATATTTTAATAATTACTTTTAAAAATCAGTAGAAATATATAGGGTTAATATAATAGCTATATGTTACACTTTTAAGGGACTCTTTCAATTGAGTAAACTATATAGAAGTCCACAAGTTAATATATAATTTATTTTTCATATGTTTTCCAAAACTAAAATCACTAATAAAGCAATTTATTTACTGAATACATTTAGAAAAAAGATTAATCAAAAGGACATGTTGTTTATACTTGATGAATATGAACTTAAAATGTGACTTCTTTAGGAAACTGTGTGATCATCAATCAAAATGATTCTATACATTTTATTCCTTGAATATAATTTTTTAGAATATGATAACAGAATAATATCAGGCAAGTATTTGGGAGTATACGCACAGGAATAATTGAAGTTTTCATATAAGAAATTTCAGGGATGGGGTTGGGAGTATTTGGTAAATAGAAGACCATATTTGATGGAAAATTTATAAAAGATTTTGCCTTCTGGCATTTTCTTACATTCTTAAGTAACAACAAAGGTGACCACGTAAAGAGGATCTAAGAAAATAACTGAACTATTTGCAAAACAAATTTATCCTAATTACAGGCATGCCTGGTTTAATTGTGCTTCACTTTATTACACTTCACAGATACTGTGTTTATTACAAATTGAAGGATTGTAGCAACCCTGAATCGAGCAGGTATATTGGCCCCATTTTTCCAAAGCATTTGCTCACTTCATGTCTCCATGTCACATTGGTAATTCTCACAATATTTCAAACGTTTTCATTATTGTTATATTTGTTATGGTGATCTGTGATCAGTGACGTTTCATGTTACTATTGTAACTGTTTTGGGGCACCACAAATCGCAAATATATTAGACAGCAAACTTAATAAATGTGTGTGCTCTGATTGCTCTACCGACTGGTTGTTCCCCTCTCTTCCTCACCTTGGCCTCTCTATTCCGAGCGACAAATATTGAAATTAGGCCAATTAATAATCCTACAATGGATCTAAGTGTTCAAGTAAAAGGAATAGTTGCACATCTCTCACTTTTGTCAAAAGCTAGAAATGATTAAGCTTAGTGAGGAAGGCATGTCAAAAGCCAAGACAGGCTGAAAGCTAGGCCTCTTAGGCCAGTTAGCCAAGTTATGAATGAAATTAAAAGTACTACTCCAGGGGGACTTCCCTAGTGGCACAGTGGTTAAGAATCCACCTGCCAACGCAGGGGGCACAGGTTTGATCCCTGGTCCGGGAAGATCCCACGTGCCGCGGAGCAACTAAGCCCGTGCGACACAACTACTGAGCCTGCGAGCCACAACTACTGAGCCCGCGTGCTGCAACTACTGAGCCCGCGTGCTGCAACTACTGAAGCCCGTGCACCTAGAGCCCATGCTCCGCAACAAGAGAACCGCCCGCAATGAGAAGCCCGCGCACCACAATGGAGAGTAGTCCCTGCTCGCCTCAACTAGAGAAATCCTGCGTGCAGCAACAAAGACCCAATGCAGTCAAAAAAAAAAAAAAAAAAAAAAAAAAAATACTACTCCAGTGAACACAGGAATGATCAGAAAGCAAAACAGCCTTATTGCTGATATGGAGAAAGTTTTAGTCGTCTGGGTAAAAGAGCAAACTAGCCACAACATTCCCTCAAACCAAAGCCAAATCCAAAGCAAAGCCCTAATTCTCTTCCATTCCATGAAGGCTGAGAGAGATGAGGAAGATGCAGAAGAAAAAGTTTGAAAGTAGAAAAGGTTAGTCATGAAGTTTAAGGAAAGAAGCCATCTCCATAGCAAAAACAGTGCAAGGTGAAGCTGCAAGTGCTGATGTAGAAGCTGCAGGAAGTTACTAAGAAGATCTAGCTAAGATAATTAATAAAGGTGGCTACACCAAGCAACATATTTTCAAATGTAGACATAACAGTCTTATAGTAGAAGATGCCATAAGATTTTCATAGCTAGAGAGAAGTCAATGCCTGGCTTCAAAGCTTCAAAGGACAGCCTGACACTCTTGTTAGGGGCTAATGCAGCTGGTGACTTTAAGTTAAAGCCAGTGGTCATTTACCATCCTGAAAATCCTAGGGCCCTTAAGAATTATGCTACAGCTACTTGCCTTGCTCTATAAATGGAACAGCCAAGCCTGGATGACAGCACATCTGTTTACAACATGGTTTCCTGAATATTAAGCACACTGTTGAGACATACTGCTCAGGAAAAAAAAAAAAGAAAGAAAAAAGATTCCTTTCAAAATATTACTGCTCATTGACAAGGCACCTCATCACCCACGAAACTCTGATGGAGATGTACAAGGAGATTAATGTTGTTCTCATGCCTGCTAACACAACATCCATTCTGCGGCCCATGGGTCAAGGAGTAATTTTGACTTTCAAGTCTTATTATTTAAGAAATACATTTCATAAGGCTATAGTTGCCATGTATAGTGATTCATCTAATGGATCTGTGCATAGTAAATTGAAAACCTTCTGGAGGGGATTTGCCATGTTAGATGACATTAAGAACATTCATGATTTGTGGAAATAGGTTAAAAATATCAGCATTAGCAGAAGTTTGGAAGAAGTTTATTCCAATCCTCATGGATGACTTTGAGGGGTCTAAGACTTCAGTGGAGGAAGTAGCTGCAGATGTGGTGAAAATAGCAGGAGAACTAGAATTAAAAGTGGAGCCTGAAGATGTGACTGAATTGCTGCCATCTCATGATAAAACTTTCACAGATAAGGAGTTGCTTCTTATGTGTGAGCAAAGAAAGTGGTTTCTTGAGATGGACTCTACTCCTGGTGAAGATACTGTGAAGATTGTTGAAATGACGGCAAAGTGTTTAGAATATCACATAAGCTTAGTTGATAAAGCAATGACAGGATGTGAGAACATTGACTGCAATTTTGAAAGAAGTTCTGTGGGTAAAATGCTGTCAAACAGCATTGCATGCTACAAAGAAATTATCCATGAAAGAAGAGTCTATCAATGAAGTGGCAAACTTCCTTGTTGTCTTATTTTAAGAAATTGCCACAGTTATCCCATCCTCAGCAAGCACCCCTCTGATTAGTCAGCAGCCATCAACACCTAGGCAAGGCCCAGCAGCAAAAAGATTACAACTCGCTGAAGGCTCAGATGATGGTTAGCATTTTTTAGCAATAAAGGATTTGTTAATTAAGGTATGAAATAGCAGAAGAAAATTTTCTGCTTTTTAGAACTTACGATAATTACTCGGAATTTTTATTGTTTCATCACTTATCAAGATAATTGTTTCATGTAACCTGTAGTAACAACAACAGCAGTAATACCTTTTGAATTGTTCTTATAGAGGATGACTCCAGAAAAGAAACAGATAAAATATTAACTTACTTCCATAACTCTAAGGAGAGTGAAGTCAAACATATATAACTGAACTGTGTGGTCTATTCAAGTAAACAGAGGTACTTGAAAACTTATCTATTATTGCTTTTTTGCATATGGTTTCTATACTCTCTTCTCTTTTACTTTGTTTAAATTTTAAATTTCCTCATGTTCCTTTGGATAAATATGAGTATATGCTTACATTTACTTATGTATGTATATGTATACATATACAGAGTATGTGTCTATATACATACTATATATATATATTTATGTGTATCTATGTTTGTATACGTACATACATTTTATATGTTTTTGTATATCTATGTGATCTAGTTTTATCTGTTTGTGGTAGGATAACTATTAATGTTCTGTCTGCATTTTACTTGTCTTAAAAGTATGTTATTTGCTATAAAAGCAGTATAGGATGGTAAACTTTAGATAGCATTTGCAATGAAAATTTGATTGGCGCGTTTAGTTTTTGTAAAGTGTATGGTAATCTCTACCAAAAATATCTGTATTTGACTTTATTTACTTTTTAAATGTTTTTAGTTCATTTTAATATAGAGAATTTTTAAAAAACCATTGAAACCATGAAGTTACAATGTAAAAAGCAGTTCAGTTTTTTAAAATAGTAATAATATAAGAAACGCAATTCATCAGTTTGCAGGAGGTGAAAAATATTAACATGAATAATGTAATTTTAAAATATTGATGGTAATTTAGAAGTAAACAGATTAATTATAATCTTGGTCACAAAATATACATTTTTATCATTGAAGTATCATTGGCCAAGATACTCTGGGATTTTTCAGTACTTTAAAATAATTCTTAGGAAAATAAATAATTAGAAAGTTTGGTCAAATGAAACAAAGAAATCTAACTTTCAGGTGTTTCCTTGTCCCTAAGCTTATCTTTAAAAATAAGGAGACATTTTTAACAATGTGCCACAGATTAATAAAATGTTTGCACAAGTCCTGATCCTGAGAGAACCATGATGATAAAATATGGATTGAATATTATTTTGCCTTCTTAAATCCTATATTAATCACATTGTCTAAAATTAGAAAGGGAGAGATATTATTGATAAGAAGTTTAAACATGCATAAAATTTATTTTATGCCTTTAAATTAGACAAGATTAAGTGACATGTTTATTTAAACATTGCATAAACTGTAATAACTACAGAGTGCATGCTAAAAGCTTTGGATTGCTTTTCAAGTCAAGAATGACTTTGCCTGTTTATAGGATGGCAATTGGCTTTCACTTCTTTTAAACAATCACTAAACCAAGTTTTAAAGGTGAATGAATTAACAAAGCACAGATAATACAAAGTATTACAAAGCCTACACATCATTTCTGTTACAAAAAGACCCCATTTATGTAAAAAGGAATTAAGGAATTAGAAATGTTAGTATTAAAAAGTTCTACACTAATAATAGAATACAGATAATCAGAGTTGACAGCATCTAGTTAAAAAGAGAATCATCCAAAATAGAAAGCATTGTTATGGCTATGTAGAATATTGGATTTTATTTTTAAAACACCTCATTAACTTTGCACACATTGATTTAATTTTTTTTATTTTAATTCTCCAGAGGGTAGAAAATTGGAACACTGACTCTCCCCAGCCACTTTGGGACACCTCATGCAGTCATCAACTAATGTCTCAAAGACTGTCCTCAGCCCTGTGTAATAACAGACAAAAGATTCAGAATAGAATAGCACATTTCTTAATATTCTTACAGTGAAAGTTATGTTCTCTAATGATTTATATTTTAAGCTTGTTTCTTTTTAGTTTTGTCTTGAAAAATGAGTAAAAACCAGTACTATCTTATTCTCTAGCTTACTTTATTCTCCCCTTTACCTTATTCTTCCCCTCAATTTGGTGAGACCAATTTCTTTAATCCTTCCTCCAATGATTATTGCTTCCCAAACTATTCATTTTGAAGTCATAGAGTAAGAAAATTTTGTGAGTCATAATATTTTGAGTTTTATCTGTGGTGTTCAGAGTTTTGATAATCTATCATTTTCTTTCCAGGAAAAACTGATACCCTAATTCACCCTGGTTCTTAGCAACCCGTCTGATTCCCCAAGGAAGAATTTCAGCCCCAGCTTTCTCAAGGTAAGAAAAAGGATTAATATATCCACTTGGATTCTAGAATTGTGATTATTGGAAAACTTATCTCGACTCTTGATACGTTAATATAAACTTGATTGGGCATATGAATGTGATAAGATATAGTGTATTTTCATGATTTGTTTCATATTTGAAGCCAAAAGACCGCTACAAAATACTGATGAACTAGACAAAATCTTATTACCAGTTCTTATCAATCATGCTTAATATTTGTGTGAAAAAAATATTTTAAGACTACTCTGCCATATCTTTGGTAAAGACTGAAATATTACATTTACAAACAAATTAAGGAGGTAAGTGTTAATCCTCTTCTAATACATGAGCAAAGTTTATTTTAAAAAGTCATTAGGCACTATTTTAAAAGTCAAACTGGTATCATTGGGTGCTGAAGGAAATGGAATGGATATAGCGGCATGGCTGAAATGTTAATATTAGACTCAATGTCTCATGCTTCTTTTGGTTAGTATGAATATAAAAATTCTTCAGGTAAGTCAAATTCTTCTGAGTTAATTCAGTGACTCCTTGGCTGTGTAAACTCTTTAACAGTCCTAAGTTTCCATTTATTTGGTCTATCAATCTTAATTATTATCTAAGGAGTTGTCTCATAACTGAGAATGTTTGTTTAATGATAATGTAATTTGGATAAATGTGTTGTTTTCTTTCGCTTCACGATTGGGGAGATTTTCACTAATGAAGTTTTTTGGATTCTCGTTTTCTGTTTTCTTCTTATAGTAGTGGTTTATGGATTTTTTTCTATCTTTATTTTGTAATGTGTTATTTTCATTGATCAGCAATAATATTTATATGCAGACGGAGTAAGGGCTACTGGGTTTCATTCCTATCCCTAATATGTCACCACTCATTATGTACCGACTGAAACCATTATAATAGAATGTTTCGTGAAACACTCCAAATCTCTTTCATCTAAATGATTTTTTATTGGTGGGAAGGTTGTACTTTATAAGCCATAATTAACAAATAGCATTTTATGTAAATAAAATGTTCTCTCTCTATGTATTACTTAAATGTATATCTAGAAAATAAATAATACAGCACCATTTTTGTATTTCTTAGAAGATAATATTTACTATAAGTATCTAGATAAAAAGCCTAAACACTACTCTATAATTATTTTTACCAGCGCATCTCTTATATTTGTATCTAAACAGGACAATTATAAATAATCCAATAAATAATATAAAGTATAGACTTCCTTAATTTTTTCCAAATAATATTAGAATTTCAAGTTAGTCATAGCATTTTACCTCTCTAACATGTGCCTAATAGCTTATTTAACAAAGAAAGAATTTGAGTCAGCATCAACTTATTCATTACTGTCTAAGCATTTATAGTTAACATATTGTATTCCAGACTTGGTGTGGGTAGTACAGGGATGACTAAATTGTAAAGCTTGCTAAATGAGTTTGTATTTTTCTTCTACAGGCTTCTAGACTCATCCAGTAATTTAAATGTAATCTGTATTTTTTATAAGATAATTAAAACACATTATAGCAATATAGGAAAGAACACAGGGTAAAGAAGATATGGGCTCTATTAAGCAGCTCGAAAGAACTTCAGTCACATTTTTTGGAGGTCGAGTCAAGGCTAACCATGACTCTCTGAAAACTCTCTATTGATGCCTAGATTAATGACAAGGTACTAGCAAGCTTCTAATGTTCATTCACTCTTTCAGCCATCCATGCATTTATATAAGGAAAAAAATTATGTGGCGGGCAGATTCCTAGAAGCTGGCAATGAAAAGGCATATCTCTTGTCTCTGTCTCTATGTCTCTCGTTGGCAATCTAATCTCATAATAGCATCACAGTGTGATAAACGTTATGAGAGATAAATGCACAGGACAGTTGCTGACAAGGACTAGCACATATCTGATCGAGGCTTAGCTAAGGCAAGTCTTGGGCTAAATCAGGACAGGAAAATAGGAACTAATCCAAGCAGATGGAGAGGTGGCAAGAAAAGGTATGACATTCCCACGGGAGGGAAGAAACTCAGAAGATAGAAGTGCAAAGAAACATGGCCAACTCAGGAAACTAAAATTATTTTGGCATGTGTTAAGAGTAGGGAACATAAATTGAGCAGAACATAATGCCTCCTTCTAAGATGCTTTACTTTGCTTACTTTAAGGTCAGCACCAGAGCTTTCTACTCCACCTTACCCAGCTTAATTTTACCTCAGGAGACTCACTGCCATCCCTTACAACTACCTCCTATTGGAGCCACCCCGTGCCAATGTCCCAAAGTTTCCCTGACTTTGTCACTCAAGATGCCTATTTAGGTTATCAGTTTGTTCCCTCTCAGTGACAAAATGTGCAGAGATCTTAGAAAATGATGACCTTAATTGGTCACAGTAGTTTTGTTAAATCATAATGCTAGAACAATAAATCCCCTCTTGAAATGTCTATGCCCCTCTGAAGATAACGATACACTTACCTTTTCGGCCAAAACGAAAAAGGTCAACTTTTTTTTTAAAGTACAAGACAAATCAAAGTACTCAGTTATGGTGCTTTCAATGTTACCTCCATATATCAACTCTCTTTTTCTCCCTCTTTTTAAAATTATTCAACTCCTTTAAATGATTATTAGAGGTGAATCACAGGCTAGTCAAAATGATAATATGCTTATCATTATTATGTCTCATTTAATTTGCACAGAAAACTAGTGTGTGGTTAATAATATTTAATGAATAAAGAAACTGAGGCCCCAAAAGGACAAGTGACTTTAATGATGCCCAGCTATTAAATTACAGAGGCAAAAATGAAACCCAGTTCTCTTTCACAACAAAAGCAATTTCCTTCTACTATTACGTGTCTTTACTCCTTTTTCAAAGACTCTACTGCAAAGCTTGTCTTGCAAATAGGAATTATGATTCCTTCTTTATTTGAATAAATAATTTATTCATTCTTACCCTAACAATATCTATTTATTTGTCTTCTAAATTTGATCTAAAAATGAGCAAAACATTCTGGCAACTAATTGTTTTAAACTCCTGGCAGAAAAGTTTTAGGAGCCACAATTCTGGCAAACTTGATGAGTTAAAAACAAAAGGCTTTTTTTTTTTTTTTTCTTTCTGCAATCACTTCAACTGTGCTCTGCGGAACATTTGAGTCTCTTTAGTTAATAGTATACAAGATATGTCCTCCCTGCCTCTCCACCTTTGAACCCACACTGATAATCTTCTCAAGGAGTTGACCTGCAAAGACTAGCAAGTGATGTCTCCTAACCTCTGGCTTCCAGTCTGTCTGGCTATTGGGAAGCTGAGTGGGAGTTCAGATGTAGAAGGAAGAAGAATAAGATCAATGCATTTATTCTCCAGCTCACCCTTAACTGAACGGTGCAGCTGCTCTTAAAGTGGCCTCTCCACAGGATTCTCCTCTGAGTAACCACGCCCTCCCTCTAGCCTTCAGGTTTGAGGTAGTAACAGTTTTGCTCTCATTAACCAGATTACTGTAATATCCCTGTGTCATTTTTTTACAACCTATGCACACTCTTGTTAATTGTCAGTTTATTAAATTCTCCAGAAATGATGCTAAATTGAGCGTGTCATCATTTTTCTCTTAGGGACGTGACTGATAAAAATGACACGGCAGAAAATCTCACAACTTTCTGACTAGTTTCATATGTTAAAGTCGTCTCTGTTGCTCATTTGGACTCTAAAACTTTTATTCTTAGACATGTTAGGTGGGGAAGAGAGAAGAGGAAAAGGACAGATATGCTTCTCCAGTGGTGCCACAGTTTATTCTTGGTTGACTTTGTTTCCCGGTCTAATACCAACTGGCTGCTACAGATAGCAGTGACATACTGGCCCTCTGATGGCGCAGAGGTGTGAAAGCAATCTAACCTGGCTGCACCTCTACCAGTCCGTATCAGCTCAACGCACTGGTCACAGCAGACCTCGCTGCTGGGATCTTCCTGCCCAGCAGGTTTCTGTAGTTGACGCTGGCCCTACGCCCACCCTCGCTAGATATGTGGGGAGAAATGCTCAAATCCTGCTTCGATGGCTTATGAGCAATGATTCCTTCTCTTGCCTTAGGCTTTGGTATATGAAGCCTGGAAAAGCAGGTAAACTCATTAGTTAGGATGACTTTAATAAATATTGAAAAGGGTGTTCTTCCCAGATAATTTTCAGGATAATTTCATTCTTTTGTTGTTGGGGGTAGGGGTTGGGGGATGTTTGAAGTCATTTTGTTTTCACATAGATCTTACTTTCTGTTTTTGATGCAGTAGGAAAGGTCCCCCTTATCAAATCATTATATCTACAAAAACAGTCTCTCAGGAAGTGTTTATTAGACAAAAGACACATAAACTTCTTTCCAACAATGAGGTATGTAAACATGATACATGATAGCCCATTGAGTGTGGTGATTAATCAATCAGATGGCTAAGAACAAACTTTTATAGCAACATCGTTAGATCAATATGAGTGACAGGTGTATGGGAGGCTATGCTTTTCTTTAAGAGATATATGGAATGTGTAACAGTGAATTGTTTCATAAGTGTTATATTTTTAAAAATGTATGTTTTCTCCCAAATTATGGAACTTAAAGCCACATTAGTGGTCCTCTTCTTACTGCCATTAGAGCAGAATTAAAACTCCTTAACTGACCTATCCCCTGCCTAACTTGCCACCGTCTCTCTATCATAACGCGTCAACTATACTAGTGATTCTTTCAGGTTAGTGAAAGAGCCAGGTTCTTTCTTCCTGAGATAATTTGCCCTACTTGGAATTCTTTGCCTATAAAACTGTGACCTCCAATGCTTACCTGGCTGGCCCTTAGTCACCTTTCAGATCTCACCTTATAAAGTACCTCTTCAAAGTGGCTTTCCAAGATTAAGGTGTCCAAAAAAACCTCCCACCAGTCACATGATTCTCTCTCAGAGTATTCTGTTTTCTCCCTTCATAATCCTTATCATTGCTTTTAATACTACATTGCCAGATCTTTAACAGCATTAGACTTCTCTATTTTATTCAACATTGTATCCCTAAAGCACCTGGTATGTAAAAGGTGTTCAAAAAGTGCCTGATGTGTGATGAAATCTAGTTTGAATAAATCTAGCTCTTTGTTTTCAAATAAACAATAGAATTGGATTGTGTTAGACAGAATTAGATCCCACTCTAAGATTCTTTTTTCCATCAAGTTCTAGTGAAATGCTGTTTTAAGCTCTGGCATTTTAATGTTGAGAAGGTTTTATGCAAAAACCATCGTTGTGTCTAAAATATTTTGTATTTGATTAGACTCCAGTGTAGTTGTTAATAAAACTATCACGGCTGTTTCACAATGTCTTTATTAATCTCATTAATTATGAGTTAATTCACATCTTCAGGAAACAAACACAAATAAAAGAATTCCCAGCAGAATGTTCAGTTGCAGTGTTAGCAAATACCAAAGGAATCAATCAAGACAGCAGTTTACTTAAAGCTTCATTTATAAAGGTATAATCAACCACATTTCTTAATCCCTCTGTCAGGAAGAATAAATGTTCAATTTGTTTGCTGACCATTTACTCAAGGACCAAACACCTGTACTGTTTAGATACAGCATTAATCATTCTACCATCCATCTACATCTTCTCTCAGTGTCTTTGTTTATCTTGCCATTATCATTCTCAGCTAACCTTTTCAAGACTTTTTCTGTGGTTTATAAAAAAGTTTGTAATTGATGCAAACTATATATATATACACACACACACACACACACACACTGAAACACACTAATGAGATCACATTTTTTTTCATTAAGGATATGTTCAAATTCAGTTTACTTATATTGGATGCTTACACAATTATAGGTCATTTGGTTATTCTGTTAGTAAAAGAGGGCATTTAAATATTTGAAAATATATCACACGCAAAATTCATTTTAATTTCTACTAGAGATAAAAAACAGGAATTGAATAAAGAAAATTATGAGAAATGTAAGTGAAGCCTCTGACCTTGAAATGGTGGAGAAAAAAAAGCAGCTATAAAAACAAGGAAACAAAAAAACAAGCTATAAAACAATGAGGAAAACAATGAAACGTAGCACATGAACAGAAAGAGAGAACTCCGGGAGTTAATAGTGAAAAACAAACATGTTGGTATCCCAGAATGTGTGAGATAAGGGAAGAAAGAAAAAAAGATAAGAATTAGGTAGATGGAAAGATAATGGAGAGGATAAGGAAGAAAGGAAATGTGGCAAAAATAGATCTGATCAGAAGCAAGAAGTAAAAACTGGTGAAGAGAAGAAGTAGAGAAAAAAGGTAAAAGTGTAAGAGAGAAAGTAATACAAAGAAAAAAAAAAAAAAAGAAAAAAAACTACAGGAAACCAGGAAACCTACAGGGGAACTAAATGTAAAGGGAAACTGGAAAAAATGAAGAAACTATTTACCCAAAGAACAATTACATATATTCATTAAATAGGACCATTATACTTTATTTGCTGTAGGATAAATAGTCAAGCCCCTGATTACCACTGCAGCACTGGAGCCATAATCACAAATTCCTAAAGGAGACTCACAAGCCGTACAATTAATGAGACATCTAGTAGAGAGGATATGCTTCCAGCTATAGGCAGTTGATGCCATTGTAGGAATGGAGCCCAATGTTTCCTGTTACTCTTATCTTTCAATAGTAAAAGGGTGTGTTTGACATTTTATGCCAAAAAAATGTCAAATCTATACTTCTCTTTTTCCTCATAAATAAAAAAAAAATGATTTTGAGGGGACAGCAAGTACCCAACGCTAGTAAGTATTTTCTCAGCTTTCTTCTCGGTTAGGATAGCTATGTGAATCAATTATGAACAATGAGAGGAAATAGCTGTAGTGTGTTCTGGGATTGTGACAAAGCTAAACCTCGTAAAGGATGGTCGACGTGGCTGTGTACATCTTCTCTGTATTTCTCTTCCTTACTTAATTAGGATGTACTATTTGGAGCTGCAGTGTAGCCATCTTGGGTCCATTAGAATTGATATTGTTGACTGGCTGAATCAGCATCAACAATCTCTTAGTTCTGGACCTTTTTGTGAGAAAATTGAACTCTTTTTTTGGATAAGCTACTACTAGTCAATTACTCCATCAATTGAAGCCAAACATACTCTAAATAATGTAGTAGAAATCTACAGTGTCACGTACAGACTATTAAGTGTTGCTCACAGTTTAATACTATTTTTGACAAACTAAATATGTCTGCAAGATAGATCCTGACCATAGAGAACAAGACTGTGACATATTTATTAATTTCGATGAATGAACCAAAATTTCCCATTTTAAATGAATGTTTTACATTCAGAGAACTAAATTTATTCTAAAGAATTCTGTTAGGATATTTTTGTCCTTATTGAATATAGATTTCCTTGTATAACTAAGATTTTTCACATCTATATAAATGTATTTTTCAAGTTTACCCTTGGCTTTACGTGTTGTCCATACTGTCTCTTTTACTCTGTTTTCTGTTAGTTTACCTGCTCTGTGTCCTCTATGAAATTGGGATTCAGTTCTTATTTTAATCAGAATGTGAGTTCCCTAAAGAAGGATTCCCAGATGTTCCCCAAGTCCAGAGACAGTAGAGGGCACAGAACCAGGAGGACAGCAGGGTTATATGGGGAAGAGGCAAGGTGTAGTCGTCATTAATAAAACCAGCACCCAGCATCTTGCAGACTACCCTATAGGAAACCAAGGCCTTTCAGGAAATGGCCATTGATGAAACATTATTAAAATGAAACATTGATTAAGTGCCAAAAAAAGCATAAAGCACTTTTTTTAGAATAGCAATAAGGTCATAAAGAATAGAAAGTACCATCACAATAAAGAAGGATATGATGAAATAAGAACTTTGGGCACATTGGGAAGAATTTGAAGACCTTGCATGATACACAAAAAGAGATGTAATCTGGAATAGATGTAAAACTGATCTGTAATTCCACTGGCCTAGGAAGCAATAAGAAATTAAAAATTGTGCCTCTAACTATGAGTATGTTATAATGTATATACTTATCATTTGGTTAGGTATATAATAAAATATACACAATTCTCATCCTCTACTAGAAATTAAGTACTTATCAATATAATATTATTATGTATCCTGTGTTGAAGAACCCATGCCCCAAATTTCAAATATAGATTCATGAGTTGACAAAACTTAGCTTATGTTTATAACCAAGATTCTGGAACATGAAGTAGAAAGATATAGGCAGATAGCATTCTTGACAAAATACTGCCTTCACACAACTTATTTCTTTTGAGTGTTTTACTAATAGAGTAATTGATTACATTAATTATGATATGTATGTATATTTATATATAATTTGATGATATATGATGATATAATATATAAATATACATGTATATATACATGTAATTTCCGTTGGTAGTAAATAGACCTTTTTTTCTTTATTTCTATACACCATTCTAAAATGGTCTGTTAAATTGCATGTTACCTATTCTGATTTTTTGTTGTTGTTAGTGTTGCATTTAATTTACAATAAAATTCTTGGGTTTTATTTTGTAATTTTCCTGAACAACATCTCACAGTATGTAATTTTGTAGAACCTGTAAATTTGTGGATAGTTTCCTCAACATAGATAAATTCTTATTTCCTTACTGAATATCAGTTGAGTTGTTTCAGTTACACTTTGATGTCAGATAACATAATGAGTTAAGTGTTACTCTGCAGAACTTATTTTTGTATTTTCACGAGAATAATGACATATTTAATGGAAAAAAATCTCTTTCCTATGCTTGTTCTAAGTTGATAAATGCAGAAACTGTTCCCATGCTTTTGCAATTGTTAATATGTTTCCCTGCTTGTCCACAAAGCAGCATTACAGCTAAAAGCCAGAATGCACATTATCTGTTTTCTTATGCTTATCCAGCTACAAAGATAAACAAATCTAGTATTTGTCCTTCACCGTTTTTACTGTCTCTCATGTAACTTATGCATACTTAGAAAATAATCTAGAGGTATGTTTTCTGTAATTCTACATAAACTGCCATGTACATAAATCCAGAATTAAATGAAAATATTTGAAAGAACAATTCATTGTATTTAGTGTGCTTGTCCGGTATCTATTTTCTCTCAGTCCCAAGGCCTCTCTTCCAAAGTCTGCTCTGTGATCGTCAGATTGAGTTTGCACTACATTGCCCGATGCCTTCTTCTATGATTCTGACAGTTGGACACACTTGAGGGTGATTAGAATTTATGGGAAGAGAAGAAATCCTGTCTCCAGTCTCAGTCAGCATCACACCAGCTGTGAGAGCACAGCTTCCAGCTTCTTTTGTCACTGCTAGCAGCCGCTATGGCGTGGCTCTCAGAAGTACTTATATCACTCAGTCACATTTCTTGGTTGTTCTGAGTATCAGATGTTAGGTCTGAGCAACAACAGTGCTGTGGTCTTTTCAGAAATCTGAGCACTAGCTATGTGATATGTTCCTGGGACATCACATGGCATGATGATCAGTTCCTGTGGTCCATTTCTGCAGTCTGTGGCCCTACCCTTTCTGTTCTGTTTTCTCAGCCTAGAAGTGGTAACAGCTTCCTGCAGTTAATAATATCGAGGTTATATCAAGATTGCCTTTTTCATCTTCTAACTGTGCTAAATGTATAACTAATTCCCTTTTTCAAATCCTTTCCGTTTATATGGCATGTTTTTTTCTCAGCTTTAAAATATAAATGACAAAACTGTAAGATATTTCAAGTGTAATGTGATGATTTGATATACATATACATTGTGAAAAAACTCCCCCCCCCAAGGTCATTGACATAGTGTGGTTTAGATATTCTTGACTGAACCTTGAATTCTAAAGTATTTGGTGGAGGGAGTAGGCTTTATTCTTCAAAGCGCTTTAGCATACTAAGGGATCTAAGATAGCTGCTACATCTGCTCGTTAGATTCACCCATCACGATGTCAGCAGTGTAGTAGACCAGCACGATCTATGGGATATCAAGGTGACTAGGATCTAGGCACACTGCAATATGGTAGAGAGTAGAAGGGCTGACATAGCCCTCAGGCAAGACTGAAAATACGTAAGTCGGCTGCTGCAAGGTGAAACAAATGTTTTGCTAACACTTGCAAACTGGTCTACAATGGGAATCTGCAAAGCAGATCCACCTACCAAACCCAGACCACTGCTTTTTTTTTTACGTTTTATTGGAATACTGCCATACTTACTCATTTATGAATTGTCTATGGCTGATTTTGTGCTGTAATAAGAGAGCTGAGTGGTTGTGTTGGAGACCAAAAGGCCTGTAAGTCCTAGATATTTACTCTATGTCCCTTCACAGAAAAAATTGCTGACCCCCTTTTGTTAGTTGCCTAGGGCTTCCATAACAAAATAACACAAATTTGGTGGCTTAAACAACAGAAATTTATCATCTCATAGTTCTGGAGGTTAGAAGTCTAAGGTCAAGTTGTTGGCAGTGCTATGCCTCCCCGAAGGCACCAGGAAAAGATCTGTTCCAGGCCTCTCACCTAGTTTCTGGTAGTTCTTTGATTTGTGGTAGCATAACTCCAATTTCATATGTTGTTTTTCCCATGTGCATGCCTTTGTGCAAATTTCTCATTTTTACAAGAATCCCAAACATGCTGGAATAGGAGTCCACTCTACTCCAGTATGACCTCATCTTAATGAATTGTATCTGCTACAACCCTATTTCCAAATAAAGTCACATTCTGAGGTACTCAGGGGTAGGACTTCATATGAGTTTGGGTGGGGGGGACAGTTCATCCCATGACACACCTGGTCCAGAAAAATCATATAGTAAATCAATAAAGGCATGCTGCGTTCCAGAAGCCATATTGACTTGTTTCTAAAATTTACCACAATTGGAAAATCAGCTGCAATTTATGTCACTGCCTGTTTAAGTTTACACTAATCCACAATCATTCCTCAAGATCCGTTCACCTACAGCAAAGTCAAAGGAGCAATTTAAATAAATCTGTAATATGAACCCCTGTTCCTGCTTCTTCTTTGATGGCAGCACTAAGCCCTGCAGTTCTCACTGAGATGTGGCATTGCTTTTTCTTTGCTATACTAGTAAGGAGAAACATTTCCTGAGGCTTCCGTGAACTATTTGCTACCAAAAGTCACTACGCAGGTAAGAGAACCACATGTAGGTATTTTCCATCTCCTCATTCTCAGTTGGTGTGTGTCTTTAGATCTGAAGTGAGTCTCTCATAAGCAGCATATATATGGGTCTTGTTTTTTTCTAATCCCTCGGCCACTCTGTCTTTTGATTAGAGCATTTAGCACATTAACATTTAAAGTAATTATTGATAGGTGTGTACTTATTGCCATTTTGTCAATTTTTTTTCAGATTGTTTTTGTAATTCTTTTTTGTTCTTTTCTTCTTCTTTTGCTCTCCTCCCTTGTGATTTGATGACTATCTTTAGTGTTATATTTGGATTCCTTTCCCTTTTTTGTCAGTTCATCTATTACAGATTTTGTGTTTGTGGTTACATGAGGTTTGTATATAGTAACCTATGTATATATGGGATTATTTTAAATTAATGATCTCTTAAATTCAAATGCATCTTAATAACCCTGAATTTTTACTCCCCCATCCCATGTTTAATTTTTTTGACATCATATTTTACATCTTTTTGTTTCCTATATCCCTTTACTTATTATAGATATAGATGATTTTACTTTTGTCTTTTAACCTTCCTACTAGATTTATAAGTAGTTCATTTACCACCTTTACCATACATTTACTTTTACCAATGAGATTTTTCCTTTCATAATTGTATATTTCTAGTCATGATCTTTTCTTTTCCATTTAGAGAAGACCTTTTAACATGTAGAGAAGACCTTTTAACATTTCTTATAAAGCCGGTTTAGTGGTGCTGAACTCTTCTAGCTTTTGCTTGTATGTAAAACGCTTTCTCTCTCTTTCAAATCTAAACGACAGCCTTGCTGAGTATTCTTTGTTGTTTTCTCCTTTCATCACTTTCAATATATCACGCCATATAATTTATATTTTTGAAGAGACTCTGACGTCCCCTTCAAATAAACTGAAACCCGGGTGAGAGGCTGTATCTGGCCACTGTGATGATTCAAATAAAGGTACTGTCCACTAAATCCAGGGTTTGTTTGTGTTACATAGATCAAGTAGTGCTTTAACAGGCTGCCAATCTACTTCAATCTTGGAATCCTGAGATTAATTAGCACCTGCTGAAGATCCATGGGAGTCAAAACATTCTTATTTATATTCTTGTTTCTAATGCCCATTGTAGATTGTGTGCACCCCTTCTTCTTTAGCATGTAAATGTTTCCTCAAGCATGTTCCATCCTGGAACATGTTCCATCCTTCATCCTCACCGTAAAAAGAAAGCCCATCTCAGTGGTGTCATTTCTACCACCTTCCCCAGCCTGCACAGGGCTGCTGCCGTCAAGCATTTCACGGATGCTGCCCTTCCCATTCAATCCCGTATTATCGGTGCCTTAGGGAAGGAGGCGTCCTTTTGATCCTCTTTTGCTATCTAATTAGGGAGCAGATGGCACATGATACATCTATTCCTACATTCCTGTTTTCCTAAGCTTTTGGATTTGTTTCCCTCTGTATTATGTTAGAGAATTTCTGATACTTCAGCCTCACTGAATGTTGGCAACAATTAAGCCCAGATTTCAGTCAACAAAGCAAACAAGTTATTAGAGCAGATTTAACATATTAAACTCAGAATCTCTGACAAGTATGCCAAATCAACAAACTGGGCCCCATCCAATTATACATTTTGTACTCTTTCAAAATACATCCTTAGAGTTTATTTTCCCACTCATATTCTGCAGGCTACCATAATATACATCAACAAAACCTGAGCCCTTTTGTTCTAGTAATACCTTTTCTCCCTTTATTATTTTCTTAGTAATTGTAATGGTAACTGCTTCCAGCAGTTATTCATCTTTGGGTTATCTCATCATTCCCCTTTTGCTTTCCAACATCATCTATTTCACCAACTTACTATATGAAATTCCCTCTATTTGACTTACCTGTTCTTTACATTTCCTGACAGGACACAGACTAATTGAGTTACAGATGAACATGTCCAGATTGAACAAATTGAAATGAAAATAATTTGGAATATGCTAAAATAGTTTTGGTCTTAGTGATATTGTTTTTAATGTTTATATCTAGAATTTTGTATTTTGATAGGCCAATTCAATAAAAATAGCTTAACAGTGAAAATGAAAATTGGTTTCATCCAGTTCAGTTTACCATCACAATAAAGAAACGTTTTCTGATTGAAAAGGTTTATTTCCCATTATTAAAAAAATCAAATATTCAATGTTTTAAAATTCTAATATTCTGCTTATTTATATTCCTTTGAAATTTCTAATCATTACTTCTTTTCTGCCCTTTGGATTTCAATAGATGAAGCATACACAAATTACAGGCATCTCTTTGAATATTTGAGCACAGCTATTGTCTAAAACCTTATTCTTCTTTCTCTCATAGCTCTCAATGTTTTAGATTGCTTCAATGGAAACATTTCAGCTTATCGATCTAAAAAAAAAAAAATCTGATCCACTTAACTGAAAATAAATTTATATTATATAGTGCTAGAAATTTCTGACCACAACTCCTCCAACTTGTCTACCTCTTGAGGAATATTTATTCAATTATCTTCTTTTTGGGTGACAAAAATGTTTGGGAACTAGGTAGTGTGATGCCTTGCACAATACTGTGAATGTACTAACTTCCGGGAGCTCAGCTGAGCTGGAGAAAACTGAGGTGCCAGGCGTCAGAGTTGGGGATAGAAGGATAGGCAGGATGTTCTCCTTCCCCTGGATGATTTTTCGGTACAGTTGAAGATGTAAACTCTACCAGATCTCATGAGTGAACTTCAAAAACAGTTATTAGTAAGAAGAAAATAATAATCTTAATAAATTACAGATATGAATATGATACTTTTCTTCATAAAATCTTTCAGTGTCTTCCCATTGGCCTCGGGAAAAAAAAAATAAAACAATTTCCTCAGGTGGCTACGAGGGCCCTCGTGTCCCAGTCTTGGCTCTGCTACGGTCCCGCCACTTTCAGTCTTTGTCTTGTGCCTTGCGCTCCAGCCTGGAACTTCTACCAGTTCTTAACAGTGCATGGGCACCTCTCCTCTGGGCCTCCTCTGGCTGACTCACCCCTATTCTTTGCTTGGTTGGCATCAGTTCTTAGCTCAATATCCATTATGGCATAGATTCTCTTTGCTTCCTTGAGTAGATTAATTGAAATCATGTTAGGCTCTCAAGGACATAACTTCACGAATGACGATTTTAGTTATAAGTTTAGTGTCTATTTTCCCAAGCAAAGGGTAAGCTCTATGACAAAATGGTATGTGTTTTATCTGACAAAAAGATGAACTGTGATTGCCATGTATGTTGAGTGCCTCTCAAAGAGCCGGGATCATTTTAGACCAAAAACATATGTATTGAATAAATGAATATGTATTTAGTAGAATGGATGTGGGCATAGTGTTGGATAATTGGAGATGAAAATTAGTAGTAATTTAGAACAGAGGAGCTAAATTTACTTAAAAGGAAAAAGGTGGTTTTAATGGGAAGGTGGCATATATGTTGAAACAAGAGAGGTAAGGAAAAGAATGCCAGAAGAGTTGGCCTTTTCCCTGAAACAGGTGCCATATGGAGAGGGAAAACAGTGAAGAGAGAATAAAAGTACAGTTTTCCTTTTGAAGACTGATGCATTATTAGTGTTTGCATGAATGAGTATATTTAACCTTCCATCCACTGTGATCTTATGCTTTATAGATTTTCTAGATAGTCCCATACCTTGTATTTCTCTGATTTTTTTCTTTGAGATTTTTTTCTGAAATCTAAGGTATTATATCTTATTCTATGGTTATTCTTGATAAAAAATGTATGATACCATTTATTTAATCGACATTTTCATTTGGGTACAGAGTTAGCAGTTCTGCTTACTGCTGTTACTTGTTATAAACAAGGTCATTACTGGCATTTGGTTAGGTGATTCATCTTTGCTGTGAGGAACTTTCCTAGGACCTAGAAGACAATTTGCATTCTTGACCTCTGGGCACTGCTGGCCTTTCACTCTTTGCAGTCCAGATAACCTCCAAATTCATATATTTGCAAACACTCCCAGTCACCCAGACCCCCAGAAGAATGGGAAGTGTTGCCTTCTCCCACTTGGGTACCATTTAACTTTTAAAGTAAGTAGGGAAGTAAATTCAAGCAAATGTTTTGATACCATTTTATAGTAATAAATCTATTTAGCTGAGCATTTTTATCTACAGGGGGACCCCTGTGGATACCAAAATTTGCAAATGCTCAAGTCTCTTATACAAAATGGCATAGAAGAGGTACACCCCTCTGCCTACCCTCCCACACCCCACACCCCCTTTCCTCTATCAGGGATGCAGAACCTGTGGATAAAAGGGGCCTACTGTATAGCTATGTGTTTTCTTGACGGACATTTTAAAAATAGTGTTAGGAAAATAATAGCAATATCTATCTGACCAGTTGACTTACTAAGAACACTTGTATTATTAGCATATATATTTCCAGAGAAGTGTGGGCCTCATTTACAGATAGCATTACTCTATCTACGTTTATTTACAAAATAATATAAAGCTAAGAGAAAATTAATGAATCATAGCCTTTTTCAATGAGCATAAATTTTCGTGCTCATCTAGCTGATTTTATTTATTTATTATTCTTTTTTAACATCTTTATTGGAGTATAACTGCTTTATATTGTTGTGTTAGTTTCTGCTGTATAACAAAGTGAATCAGCTATATGTATACATATATCCTCATATCCCCTCCCTCTTGTGTCTCCCTCCCACCCTCCCTGTCCCACCCCTCTAGGTGTTCACAAAGCACCGAGCTGATCTCCCTGTGCTACGCAGCTGCTTCCCACTAGCTATCTGTTTTACATTTGGTAGTGTATATATGTCCATGCCACTCTCTCACTTCGTCCCAGCTTACCCTTCCCCCTCCCCAAGTCCTCAAGTCCATTCTGTACGTCTGTGTCTTTATTCCTGTCCTGCCCCTAGGTTCTTCAGAACCATTTTTTCTTTTTTTAGATTCCATATATATGTGTTAGCATATGGTATTTGTTTTCCTCTTTCTGACTTAACTTCATTCGGTATGACAGATTCTAGGTCCATCCACCTCACTACAAATAACTCAATTTCGTTTCTTTTTATGGCTGAGTAATATTCCATTGTATATATGTGACACATCTTCTTTATGCATTCATCTGTTGATGGACACTTAGGTTGCTTCCATGTCCTGGCTATTGTAAATAGAGCTGCAATGAACATTGTGGTACATGACTCTTTTTGAATTATGGTTTTCTCAGGGTATATGCCCAGTAGTGGGATTACTGGGTCATATAGTAGTTCTATTTGTAGTTTTTTAAGGAACCTCCATACTGTTCTCCATAGTGGCTGTATCAATTTACATTCCCACCAACAGTGCAAGAGGGTTCCCTTTTCTCCACACCCTCTCCAGCATTTATCATTTGTAGATATTTTGATCATGGCCATTCTGACCAGTATGAGGTGATACCTCATTGTAGTTTTGATTTGCATTCCTCTAATGATTAGTGATGTTGAGCATCCTTTCATGTGTTTGTTGGCAATCTGTATATCTTCTTTGGAGAAATGTCTGTTTAGGTCTTCTGCCCATTTTTGGATGGGTTGATTTTTTTTTGATATTGAGCTACATGAGCTGCTTGTATATTTTGGATATTAATCCTTTGTCAGTTGCTTCATTTGCAAATATTTTCTCCCATTCTGAGGGTTGTCTTTTCGTCTTGTTTATGGTTTCCTTTGTTGTTCAAAACTTTTAAATTTCATTAGGTCCCATTTGTTTATTTTGTTTTTATTTCCATTACTCTAGGAGGTGGATCAAATAGGTTCTTGCTGTGATTTAAGTCATAGAGTGTTCTGCCTGTGTTTTCCTCTAAGAGTTTATCATGTCTGGCCTTGCCTTTAGGTCTTTAATCCATTTTAAGTTTATTTTTGTGTATGGTGTTAGGAAGTGTTCTAACTTCATTCTTTTACATGTAGCTGTCCAGTTTTCCCAGCACCACTTATTGAAGAGGCTGTCTTTCCTCCATTGTATATTCTTGCCTCCTTTATCAAAGATAAGGTGACCATATGTGCGTGGGTTTATCTCTGGGCTTTCTATCCTGCTCGATTGATCTATATTTCTGTTTTTGTGCCAGTACCAAACTGTCTTGATTACTGTAGCTTTGTCATATAGTCTGAAGTCAAGGAGCCTAATTCCTCCACCTCCGTTTTTCTTTCTCAAGATTGCTTTGGCTATTCGGGATCTTTTGTATTTCCATACAAATTGTGAAATTTTTTGTTGTAGTTTTTTGAAAAATGCCATTGGTAGTTTGATAAGGATTGCATTGAATCTGTAGATTGCTTTGGGTAGTATGGTCATTTTCACAATATTGATTCTTCAAATCCAAGAACATGGTATATCTCTCCATCTGTTTGTATCATCTTTAATTTCTTTCATCAGTGTCTTATAGTTTTCTGCATACAGGTCTTTTGTCTGCTTAAGTAGGTTTATTCCTAGGTATTTTATTCCATTTGTTGCAATGGTAAATGGGAGTGTTTCCTTGGTTTCTCTTTCAGATTTTTCACCATTAGTGTATAGGAATGCAAGAGATTTCTGTGCATTAATTTTGTACTGCTATATTACTAAATTCATTGATTAGCTCTAGTAGTTTTTTGGTAGCATCTTTAGGATTTTCTGTGTATAGTATCATGTCATCTGCAAACAGTGCCATTTTCACTTCTTCTTTTCAAATTTGAATTCCTTTTATTTCTTTTTCTTCTCTGATTGCTGTGGCTAAAACTTCGAAAACTATGTTGAATAGCAGCGGTGAGAGTGGGCAACCTTGTCTTGTTGATCTTAGTGGAAATGGTTTCAGGTTTTCACCATTGCGAACAATGTTGGCCGTGGGTTTGTCATATATGGCCTTTATTGTGTTGATGTAAGGTCCCTCTGTGCCTACTTTCTGGAGGGCTTTTATCATAAATGGGTGTTGAATTTTGTCAGAAGCTTTTTCTGCATCTATTGAGATGATCATATGGTTTTTATCCTTCAGTTCGTTAATATGGTGTATCACATTGATTGATTTACATTTATTGAAGAATGCTTGCATTCCTGGGGTAAACTCCACTTGATCATGTTGTATGACCCTTTTAATGTGCTGTTGGATTCTGTTTGCTAGTATTTTGTTGAGGATTTCTGCATCTATGTTCATCAGTGATATTAGCCTGTAGTTTTCTTTTTTTGTGACATCTTTGTCTGGTTTTGGTATCAGGGTGATGGTGGCCTCGTAGAATGAGTTTGGGAATGTTCCTCCCTCTGCTACATATTGAAAGATTTTGAGAAGAATAGGTGTTAAGTCTTCTCTAAATGTTTGATAGAATTTGCCTGTGAAGCCATCTGATCCTGGGCTTTTGTATGTTGGAAGACTTTTAATCACAGCTTCAATTTCAGTGCTTGTGATTGGTCTGTTTTCATTTTCTACTTCTTCCTGGTTCAGTCTCGGATGGTTGTGCTTTTCTAAGAATTTGTCCATTTCTCCCAGGTTGTCCATTTTATTGGCATAGAGTTGCTTGTAGTAATCCCTCATTATCCTTTGTATTTCTGCAGTGTAAATTGTTACTTCTCCTTTTTCATTTCTTATTCTGTTGATTTTAGTTTTCTCGCTTTTTTCCTTCATGAGTCTGGCTCATGGTTTATCAATTTTGTTTATCTTCTCAAAGAACCAGCTTTTAGTTGTATTGATCTTTGCTATCGTTTCCTTCTTTTCTTTTTCATTTATTTCTGATGTGATCTTTATGATTTCTTTCCGTCTGCTAACTTTGGAGTTTTTTTGTTCTTCTTTCTCTAATTGCTTTAGGTGTAAGGTTAGGTTGTTTATTTGAGATGTTTCTTGTTTCTTGGGGTAGGATTGTGTTGCTATAAACTTCCCTCTTAGAACTGCTTTTGCAGCATCCCATAGGTTTTGGATCATCGTGTTTTCATTGTCATTTTTATCTAGGTATTTTTTTTATGTTCTCTTTGACTTCTTCAGTGATCTCTTGTTTACTTGGTAGTGTATTGTTTAGCCTCCATGTGTTTGTATTTTTTACATATTTTTTCCTATAATTGATATCTAGTCTCATAGCATTGTGATCAGAAAAGATACTTGATACAATTTCAATTTTCTTAAATTTACGAATTTTTTAAATTTACCAAAAGATACTTGATACAATTTCAGTTTTCTTAAATTTACCAAGGCTTGATTTGTGACCCAAGATATGATCTCTTCTGGAGAATGTTCCATGAGCACTTGAGACGAAAGTGTATTCTGTTGTTTTTGGATGGAATGTCCTATAAATATCAATTAAGTCCATCTTGTTTAATGTGTCATTTAAAGCTTGTGTTTCATTATTTATTTTCATTTTGGTTGACGTGGCCATTGGTAAAAGTGAGGTGTTAAAATCCCCTCCTATGATTTTGTTATTCTCGATTTCCCCTTTATGGCCGTTAGCATTTGCCTTATGTATTGAGATGCTTCTATGTTGGGTGCATAAATATTTACAATTGTTATATCTTCTTCTTGGATTGATCCCTTGATCATTATGTAGTGTCCTTCTTTCTCTCTGGTAGTAGTCTTTATTTTAAAGTCTGTTTTGTCTGGTATGAAGATTGTTACTCCAGCTTTCTTTTGCTTTCCATTTGCTTGGAATATCTTTTTCCATCCTCTCACTTTTAGTCTGTATGTGGCCCTAGGTCTGAACTGGGTCTCTTGTAGACAGCATATATACAGGTCTTGTTTTTGTATCCATTCAGCCAGTCTATGTCTTTTGGTTGGAGCATTTAATCCATTTACTTTTAAGGTAATTATCGATATGTATGTTCCTGTTACCATTTTCTTAATTGATTTGGGTTTGTTATTGTAGGTCTTTTCCTTCTCTTGTGTTTCCTGCCAGAGAAGATCCTTTATCATTTGTTGTAAAGCTCATTTGGTGGTGCTGAATTCTCGTAGCTTTTGCTTGTTTGTAAAGGTTTTAATTTCTCCGTTGAATCTGAAAGGGATCCTTGCTGGGTAGAGTAATTTTGGTTGTAGGTTTTTCCCTTTCATCACTTTCAATATGTCCTGCCACTCCCTTCTGGCTTGCAGAGTTTCTGCTGAAAGATCAGCTGTTATGCTTATGGGGATTCTGTTGTATGTTATTTATTGCTTTTCACTTGCTGCTTTCAATATTTTTTCTTTGTATTTAATTTTTGATAGTTTGATTAATATGTGTCTTGACCTGTTTCTCCTTGTATTTATCCTGTATGGGACTCTGCACTTCCTGGACTTGACTATTTCCTTTCCCATATTAGGGAAGTTTTCAACTATAATCTCTTCACATATTTTCTCTGTCCCTTTCTTTTTCTCTTCTTCTTCTTCTGGGACCCCTATAATTCGAATGTTGGTGCATATAATCTTGTTCCAATGGTCTCTGAGACAGTCCTCAGTTCTTTTCATTCTTTTTTTCTTTATTCTGCTCTGCGGTGGTTATTTCCACTATTTTATCTTCCAGGTCACTTATCCGTTCTTCTGCCTCAGTTATTCTGCTATTGATTCCTTCTAGAGTATTTTTAATTTCATTTATTGTGTTGTTCGTCATTGTCTGTTTGTTCTTCAGTTGTTCTAGGTCCTTGTTAAATGTTTCTTGTATTTTCTCCATTCTGTTTCCAAGATTTTGGATCATCTTTACTATCATTCCTCTGCATCCTTTTTCAGGCAGACTGCCTATTTCCTCTTCATTTGTTTGGTCTCGTGGGTTTTTACCTTGCCCCTTCATCTGCTGCATATTTCTCTGCCTTCTCATTTTGCTTAACATACTGTTTGGTGTCTCCTTTTTACAGGCTGCAGGTTCATAGTTACCGTTGTTTTTGGTGTCTGTCCCCAGTGGGTAAGTTTGGTTCAGTCGGTTGTGTAGGCTTCCAGTGGAGGTGACTGGTGCCTGTGTTCTGGTGGATGAGGCTGGCTCTTGTCTTTCTGGTGGGCAGGACCGCGTCTGGTGGTGTGTTTTGGGGTGTCTGTGAACTTATTATGATTTTAGGCAGCCTCTCTGCTAATGGCTGGGGTGGTGTTCCTGTCTTGCTAGTTGTTTGGCATTGGGTGTCCAGCACTGGAGCTTGCTGGCTGTTGAGTGGAGCTGGGTCTCAGCGTTGAGACAGAGATCTCTGGGAGAGCTCTTGCCGATTGATATTATGTGGGGCCAGGAGGTCTCTGGGGTCCAATGTCCTGAGCTCAGCTCTCCCACCTCAGAGGCCCAGGCCTGACACCCGGCCAGAAAACCAAGACCCTGTCAGCCACACAGCTCAGAAGAAAAGGGAAAGAAAGAAAGAAAAGAAAAGAAGATAAATAAAGTTATTAAAATAAAATTAAAAAGTAATAAAAAAAAAAAAAAAGAGAGCAACCAAACCTGTAAACAAATCCACCAACGATAACCAGTGCTAAAAACTAAACTAAGATAAACATAAAAATCAAAAACTGGTCAGTCGCATACAGCAATCCCCAATTCTACAGTTGCTCCCAAAGTCCACCACCTCAATTTTGGGATGATTTATCGTCCATTCAGGTACTCCACAAATGCGGGGTATATCAAGTTGAGTGTGGCGATTTAATCCGCTGCTCCTGAGGCTGCACAGTGAAATTTCCGTTTCTCTTGTTTGTTCGCACAGCTCCTGGGGTTCAACTTTGGATTTGGCCCCACCTCTGTGTGTAGGTCGCCTGAGGGCGTCTGTTCTTCCCGCAGACTGGAGGGGGTTAAAGGAGCAGCTGATTAGGGGGCTTTGGCTCACTTTGGAGAGAGGGATACAGAATGCGGGGCGAGCCTGCGGCAGCCGAGGCTGGCGTGACGTTGCAGCAGCCTGAGGCGCGCCATGTGTTCTCCCGGGGAAGTTGTCCCTGGATCACGGGACCCTGGCAGTGGCGGGCTGCACAGGCTCCTGGGAGGGGAGGTTCTGGAGCTCGTTTAGGCGGTGCTCTGAATCCCCTCTCCTCGCACATCCGGAAACAATGGTCTCTTGCCTCTTAGGCGGCTCCAGACTTTTTCCCAGACTCCCTCCCGGCTAGCCGTGGCGCACTAGCCCCCTTCAGGCTGTGTTCACGCCGCCAACCCCAGCCCACTCCCTGGGATCCGACCTCCGAAGCCCGAGCCTCAGCTCCCAGCCCCCGCCCGCCCCGGTGGGTGAGCAGACAAGCCTCTTGGGCTGGTGAGTGCTGGGTGGCACCGATCCTCTCTGCGGGAGTCTCTCCGCTTTGCCCTCCGCACCCCTGTTGCTGCGCTCTCCTCCGTGGCTCTGAAGCTTCCCCCCACGCCCCATCTCCGCCACTGACGGGGCTTCTTAATGTGTGGAAACTTTTCCTCCTTCTCAGCTCCCTCCCCAAAGTGCAGATCCCGTCCCTATTCTTTTGTCTCTTTTTTCTGTTTTCTTTTGCCCTACCCAGGTTCGTGGGAGTTTCTTGCCTTTTGGGAAGTCTGAGGTCTTCTGCCAGCATTCAGTAGGTGTTCTGTAGGAGTTGTTCCACACATAGATGTATTTCTGATGTATTTGTGGGGAAGAAGGTGATCTCCACATCTTACTTGTAGGTCCTCTCCTAGCTGATTTTAAAGATGATAACATTTTAAATAAGCATTTATCTGATGCCGTATTATATCCATTAGACCCTTTCTGTGCATTTTTGGAAGTAGTTTTTGTATTTGTATGTATATTGTATGAAGTATGTAAATTCACTGGAATATTACAAACATTCCCTGTTTTATTTTAGATTTATTTTTGTATATGCTAATAGTATCTTATCTCATTCCTATACTTCCTTTTGAGCACTATCCTGTATCTCCATTGTTTTTCTTTCTTGTACATCAATACTACATTTTATGTTCCACTGTATTTTATAAAACTGTTTCATCTCAGCAGTTTTTTGCTTTCTCCTCAGATTTCACCTTAAGGCCTTTTTGAGCAATAGAGTTTATCTTGCCGATCGATAACTTAAGGTTTTCATAAAAAGCACTCTCTTCTCATCCAGCAGCTCATTGGTCTGGTATCATAAAAACAGCAATCGAAAAAAAAAAAATCCACTTTTTGAAATAATGTGGTATTAATGTCATTTCCTATATCATTCTTTCTTTTTCAAAGTTATGGCCATAAATTTCAGTCAGTACTCTCAAACTACTTTAAAAAGTTCAATAGTTACAAGAAAATGTTTACAAAGCCCAAAACTAATATACAGAGATACGTTATGAACATTTCATTGTTTTATTGTCCTTAGAAAATAATCACATTATATAAATGCATCAGTATATAATATATACTCATAATATGTTCATAAAATATATTTATGAACATAGTCAGATATACTAGGGACATACATAAAGTATCACCCTTACTTTCAATATTTTAATAATATTTAAGATATTTACTTTCCAAAAAATAAAGTTTCCTCAAAATATGGAATAAAGGAACCTAAAATGACTATATCTTCAGTAGTTTTGCTATGTCAAGGGAGAAGAATCATCTAGTATCTACTTGGTTCCAGTTCAAAAGCTTAGAGTTACATGGCTGTCAAGATTTTCCTTATCTGATGTTGTTCTTGCCTTATAATTGTTTTAGGGGAGGAAAGATAATTTCCCCTCAACTGTTTCATGTTCTCAGCTGAGACTCCTGTGATAAAAGACAGACTAACAAAAAAAAACAAAAACAAAAATTTATTATCATATATACCTCATGTGAACATGGGAAATACCCAGGAAAAAATAAGTAACCTCCAGAGGTGGCTTAGAATTCAGACTTAAATACCATCTTAATAGGGTAAGGGGAGGGGAATGTAGGTCTCTTAGAGGAGAGTAAATGATTTTTAGGAAAGTTGAGTGGACTCAGAAGAATAGATGGAAGTTACTGTAATTTATAAAAAAGTCTCTTTGGGTGTGATATCCATTTCTGGTCTCCTCTCCTATAATGAGTCAGTCTTCTCTGGATGTTGAAACTCCTGGGGAGGGGATTTATGACAGTTAAGCTCCTTTTGGAAGATCTGTCTTTAGGCAGATAAAGGGTGTTCAGAGAAATCCTTCCCCTGCATTTGCTGTATTTCAAGTGCCTACAGCTCAAAATAATCAGTATATGAAAGTGGCATATTTTGTGATGGCATGTCTTGAACTCCTACAGGCATATTTTGGGATGGCATATTCTGCTACCCTTCATAGTAATATGGAAAATATATGATACATGAACATGAAAAGTGTTTAAAATTCAGATTTAGAGAAGAAATAGCTGACTGCCTAGCAATGTAAATGTAATCAATATTTAATATTATATTATAAAATTCATTGATGAAATCCAGAAAAATAATTATCATTTATAGTTAAATAATATTTGTATTACTTATAAATTAATGATTCTTATAAAACTTATCCATTTTATGGAATACAGTTTACAATTTTCTTACTTGAAATTTAAACATTGGGAAGAGGCTGATTTATTTATTACATATAATAAAATGTATAATTTATGTACAGCCCAAGTCAGCAATGCTTTGGTTATTTTTACTTTTTTCCTTGTTTGTTGTGGTGATATAATCATTATATTAAAAGACCACAGACTAAATGCAAAACATCTAACCATTCTCAGCAAAGACATTCGCAGACCAGCTTCATTTTTTCTGCCTCCTGAACAAAGCTGACTGAGATATTCACTTGTTTGAACTGTCTCCAAGAGGTTACATGGTTCCCATGGAGGGCTTGTGCCTTAGCCCGCAGCAAGCTAATAAACCTAACTCAGATGAACTATAGGTCTGTTTTTGGTGATCTTTGATTTGTGAACTTCAGTAGGCCATTCAGTTGTCAAGAACTTAACTGCTGGAGTTGACTTCATGTTTTCAAATACTGCACTCATTCACCCTGTACCATGAGAGAAATAGACTTCTTCCCTTCTACTTTTAAGCTACTAGGTTATAGTTTCTATTGGGTTGGCCAAAAAGTTCGTTCGTATTTTTCCATAATATTGTACAGAAAACCCAAACGAACTTTTTGGCCAACCCAATATTAGTAATAGTATCTTAGCTTAGCCTAAGTATGTGTATGTGTGTGTATATTAATATATATGTACATATATTAAATCCAAAGACAGAGCAACCCATTACTGCACAGAATTTATTAACAAAATAAATAAAACAAATTCCTTTCAAAGTCCTCTTAATTCCTGATACAGACAGTTGAGTATCCAAACAAAAAGAGACAAAAACAACAATCAAAGTAACCCCCAAAAATATATATAGAAAGAATGGAAAATTTTCTCCTGTGTAAAATGAACAAAGTAGAGAAAAATGTCTTAAAAAGGAACCAACTAAATGGAAGTTATTTTAAATTATTACTTATATATTGTTATTAAGGTTTATTTTTCCTCAGCATATTTTATACAGTCAATTCTTAATACAGTTTGAAATTTTTGCTTTCACGTGTAATGTCATTTATTAAGACTCAATATTTTGGTAGCTGTGTTTTACAAGCATCATATTTAGTGTTTCAGATAATATTTTACATGGATTCATCATAATCTACTGTACACTTCCTACACTGTAGTCTTTTGACTGCTTCTAATTTGTCATTATATTTAAACATTTGAAAAATTTTGCACATAACTTTTTATACAAATTTTCTCAAGGTAGAATCTCAGGAAGTGAAATTGTTAAATGTACACACGTTAAAGCTATTGTTGCATATCACCAAACTGCTTTTTAAAACCGTTGTACCGGGCTTCTCTGGTGGCGCAGTGGTTGAGAATCTGCCTGCCAATGCAGGGGACACGGGTTCGAGGCCTGGTCTGGGAAGATCCCACATGCTGCGGAGCAACTGGGCCCGTGAGCCACAATTACTGAGCCTGCGCGTCTGGAGTCTGTGCTCCGCAACAAGAGAGGCCGCGATAATGAGAGGTCCGCGCACCGCGATGAAGAGTGGCCCCCGCTTGCCTCAACTGGATAAAGCCCTCGCACCGAAACGAAGACCCAACACGGCCATAAATAAATAAATAAAAATTAAAAAACAAAACAGAACAAAACACCGTTGTACCAATTTATATCCACAGTTTTGTATGATAGTACCTATTTTTCCATATTCTAGACTTTCATTGATTTTGTCATATTTAAAAATGATAATAGAAGAGTTAAAGACAGTTGTCTTTTGCGTTCACTTATGTTTACCCTCAAGCTGGCAAGTAATAAGAGCTAATTAAATATGTGAATTAATGAAAAAATTCCATTTTCATTTTATTTTTCATTGATCTCATTGTTAATAGGGTTTTTTTTCTTAAATTTGTATCATTCATTGGCATTTATTTATTTTTAATATTTATTCTTATATTTACTCAGTTACATTGTAAAACAAAGACTATCAGGGAAAAAAGTAACCTCAGAATTTTTTATTGTCAGGAAAGGGAACACATAGTAGTGAAAAAAAATTCACTGTGTAGTTTGCCAGGGGAAAAATTAAGGGACTGGTAGATACTAAAAAGAAGGGGGAATGACTCATTAGGGATAAAAGAAAATATCTAAATATGTCCGAATGAGTCCATAGCTCTGTACACAATTGGTTAAAATAAATTCCATTGCCTTTTGGTCAGGGTGTGTCTACAGTTAGGTCCAGAAAGGGTATAGCACAGAGGTCACACAAAGTACATGGTCTTCCTCAGTTATGGCAGGGTTTAAGAACTAGCTTTGCTAAAATACAACATCCAGTTTGGAATCTCCCAAGGCAGTGCTAATGTAAGTGAAGACTTTATATAATATTTTGGAGACTTAGTGTTTTGATGTTGACTCGAAATAACTATATACTAATTAATTCATTAGTTAAATCTACTCTTGCTTAAACTTGATTGAAAGACTTCATCTTCTGTTGTTTTTATTAATGTAAAAAAATTGTCTGTGTGTATATGTGTTCTATCAGTAGACAAACATATTAGTATTCTTCTGTGATTTAAGTCTACTTCTTTTAGGCAGGAGAAAAAGATCTTACACACCCATATTTTAAAAGGGCCCAGCATTTCAGATTTTAACCCCCAAACAAATTTTGTTACGTATTCAGAATGGAGGTCATACATACACATGCGCGCACGCACACGCACACACACACACACACACACACACACACACACACACCCTTATTTGAATTGCAGCAAGGTTGAAATGGGAGTTGGGAATACACCAATCTGGTCACTGGAAGAATAACTTTTCCAAGTAATGGAAAAAGTGCTGAATTGAGTTTGTTAGTGTGCTTTGTTGTTTGTTTATTTTTGTATACAGCTCGCATGACTATGGGCTATGAGTGGACAGTTGGCATGAGGTTTTGATAACTCAGGCCTTTCCTTCATACCACAGGCCCACCAGTTCATTCAGCAATAGTATGGGGCTAACCATTTCAATAATAATTAAATGGTTTAACATATATAACTGCTCAGAATAGTACTTACATATAATAATTGTTCACTCCATTCTTGTTTTTATCATTATTCTATTTCAAAATTGGTGCTTATATAGACCTTGATATTTTCACATTGAATTCCCTTAAGTGTTTCAGTTAGTTGAAATTTCTCAGACTCTGATAAACAGTTTATTGCCATTATTGATATATACTGTTGATGGAAATTTTTATATTTTTGGTGACTTCTTGTTACTTTATTTGGAAGTTTGTTAAGAGTGTATCATAGTTGTTAGCCTGCTGTCATTATACTTGAGAGTTAAATTTTATTGATTCTCCGAAGTCATATATGTAAATGCAGAAAATCTGAGAAATCCGAAGAAGCTAAAACAAAAATTAAATAAATAGCTCACATCTTTATCACTGGAAAGTAACCCTAAGAAACTTTCAAAGTCACCTTTCAATATCCTCTTACAGATATAATTTATACAATGAATTGTATAACTATTAATTTTCAACATAATGGTTTTTTTCCCCACTCAGCTTTATACTGAATTTCTCTTTTTATTATGTTAAAGAGTTTAGGTTTCTGGTAAATATTATATGCCTTGATTTCTCACAATATTGAGACCACAGTGGGTTTTATGGATGAACCAATAAAGAAATAAAGGACCTCATACTTCTCCTTGGTCCTGTCTGTCCAGTCCTCCAGATATCCTTTACCCTGTTTAACTTTTCCTAGCCTTTAATCAACTTCTGATTTAATTTATTTACTATGGTTGTTGTTTACAGTTTATCTCTCTCAGACTGTAAACTTTGCAAGGGCGACAAGATTGGATTTTTTCATTGATTTCTTGACTCCCTGAAACAGTGCTTGATACATAGTAGCCTTTCAGTAAATGTTTGTGGAATAACCAAATGGATCATTTCAAAAAATAGTAAACACCTTTCAGTTAATTAAGCAAGAAACCGTAAATCTGTTGAGATACTTGCATAGATGGGATGCCAGGTAACCAAGTCTAAGAAAAGACAGGAAGTAAAGAAGCGTCTGAGGGCATGAGGAAGGGTGCAGAAAATGCAGCATCTGTCTCAAAGTGAAGACGGTCTGCTGACGGTAGCCGTTACTCCTGTTGCCACAAAGCTGCAATTGTTAATTTCCAGCCTAGTCCTGGCATTGTTGGCTAGAGATTCAGAGTTCTTTGAGACATTGCTAGCTTGGGGAGACTCAGTTCCATTACCTGAAATCTGGTTATACAAGTGAGAAGGGGAGGTGGTCTTCTTGGCTTCCAAATTGGCAGGCAGCCAAAATGAATTACTCTACCCGTAAGAATACAGAAAATTCAGAGTACTTTCATTCCATTAAAAAAAAGTCATTTAAAAAATAGTTAACATGACATGTTAACTAACAAGTTAACATGATATATCAACTTATTAACATTTAAAAAAAATTTAAATACTCATTTTAATAGATTTAATCCTTCCAAAATCAGACTGTGCTGCTTCTCTAGAAGTTTAAATATATCTGTTTATCTCAGGAAATAAGGTATCACAGTTTATTGCATGATTTATATTTAAATGTAGTGATTTATTAATACTTATTGATTATTGTTTGTTCTAATATTTTAATCTGCTCTAAGAAGGACATCCATGTTGTTGTTGCATGTAGTCAGTTCAGTGAAATTCAACCATTTATTGACCCCATCCATTTTACGTGTGTGTATATAACTTTTATCACATCATTAATTTTGACCCTTCTAAAAAAGATGTTCTTGGAGTCTGGGACAGTGTAGTATGAAAAATTAAATTAAATATGTATGTGTATGTATGTCTATAGTTTTGATGTGTGAAGTTTCTTTTTCCTTAGGATATTATGGATTTTTGCCTTTTGAGTTTTTAGCTCTCTTTTATCACATTATTTTTCGTATATGATCCAATCCTGCTCAGATGTCATAAACTGAGTATTCTCTTTCCCTCCGCCTCTAATTTACATAAGTCTATTTCTTCCAAATGTATGTATATGTGTGTATACACATTACATACATACATACATTTGGGAGAAAAATATATTTGAAATTACAAATAATAAAATACATCATAGTTTATATGAAAGGTTTTCTTTATAGAGATATATTTACTTCTAAAGATAAGAAGGACAGCTTTTTATACAGCAGCATTTCAATATTATTTCCTCTGAAAAAGGATAAAAAAAAGACCCTGAACATAATTCTGACAACCACTTGCACTCTAAAAACCACTTGCATTATCTTATTTTGTAACCAAAATGGATATTTATGAAAATTTAATGCAGATAATGAAGCATAGCATTACACATCAACAAGGACACCAATCATGTGTAAAAATTTGAAATGAAAGGACTGTAATTTAATGGACTACACAAAAATAACAGTCTTATTCTTGCACTTAGCCTGGTTTCCCATGGAAACAAGAATAATAAAACTACCAAGTGCTCTCACACTCTAGGTAGCAAATAAAAGTTAAATAACAACTATTATTATTAGGCTGTCAGTCAGACTGTCAGTCTCTGTAATGTTAATGACTTTGGCCTTAGCAGCCAGTTTCAGCAGAGTTTACAATGATCTGGGTCTCAGTGCTGGCTACGAATATAAAACGTCAAGAAAATAAAAACAAATCTATCACTGAGATGTACAAAGAACAAGTGACAAGAGGGTGTTAGGAACTTAGCATTTATTCTTCATTTTATACTATGTCTAGATGCCAAATTTTGAAACAAATTGTATGCATGTCCCCTTTTTTGCAGATTATGTGGACCTTTTTAAAGATTCATACTGAAAAGAAATTTAATAAAATACATTACCCTTCTAATATATTTGCTTTCCATATGAAAATATGCCCAGCAAATTCATTGTAACTGCCTAAGTAAAAAGTTCTTCAGTCTTTCTACTGAAGTTCCCTATACCATCTTGCTGATCAGAAATTCTGCTGAAATCAGCTATGAAAACCATTTTTTTTCCTACTCATTTTACTGTTTCCTTGGCCCACATCAAAACCATTGACTGTCACTAATTTTCAGCACAGTCCATGCCATCAAACAATACCTATCTGCCTCTTACTGTGAAAAACCTCATTCATTGTCGCTTTTCAATGTCACTGATTTATTTTGAAAACTGCCTTGTATTTTCCTTCTCAAGCTCTTTTTTATCTCTCTTAGCGAGTAATAATTACCATAAAGAAAAACGTGAAATACCAACTTTTAAGTTTTTCATTCTCATCATTCTCCATGCTTTTAATATAGTTACGTGTATCACCTAACAGTTAAATCTACAAATTGCATTTTCACAGCAACAAAACCAAGACTCTTCCAGGATTCTTTAATTCAGAAAGCTGTGTTTTACTTAATAGAAGCATATATATTTTTTCTTATCTAAGAAAATCTGTATATGTAGGATTTGTGTGTCTCTTAAGTTTTTTGCTTTTGTTTTTTGTTTTATGTATTTCTATTTTTTGAAAGAGCAGCTTAAAGCATTCTGCAGTAGTTGAGTCTGTGGAGTGTGGTGTTTGATTCGCTTTGTCATTTAGAGCCTTTACACTTGTCCCATTCCCTTCCATTGACTCTTCTCATGATACTCACTTTTCATTCTTTACTTCTAGATTAAACGCCACCATCCCAGAAATCCCTTCTCTGGTTGCCTTCTCTCCATAATTATTATCTATCAGCACACTCTTAATTTCACTTCTTGTTATTACAGTTTACCTGTACTTTTATAAATCTGCTTTACCTGTTTGAATGTGGAAATTGGTGGAAAAACATCTGGCCTCGTATAGCTAGATCCATCCTCTTAAAATGATGTGTCAGAATCTATTGAGAGAGATGGCAGATTAGTGATACCTTCCAGCACATGAATACTATTCATTTACACATTTATTTAATAATAATATTTATCCAAGTGTTACTTTATGCAAAGAACTGGCTTCACTGTACTATGGTCAAGGTATGCAATTTAGATAAGACGCATGGTTTTTGAAGGGAAAAAAATGAGATACCAGCAGGCAGTTTCACTAGAATGTGATAAGTGCTGTGGGAGCATATGGGGAGGGTCAGAAAAAACTTGAAGGAAAAGACTTGCAAGCCAAAATGAGAAATGGGGCAGGATTTATCTAGGTAATAAGCAAGAGGAAGATCTTTCCAGATAAAGGGAAGTACATTTACATAAAATGTACATAAAGTACATTTACATAAAATTGACATTAGGGCGTGTTTAGGAAACTTACACAGTGAGTACAACTAGATTATAGTGTACAGGGCTGAATGGCAAAACATGAGCTGGAGAGGTAAACCAGCGTTCTACCATGACAAGTCCCATAAGTCACGTGAAGTTAGGGTGTCTTTTATTGTCATCTACCAAAATTGTATGGGAATATTAGAAAATGGTGACTTATCTTTTAGATTAAATCATTCAATATAAGGACCACATCAGAGAAGAGAGAGCTAGACTTTTCATTCTATTTCTCGTATGTATACATCCCACTTGCTTTACAAATAAAAGCTAAGAGCGTCACTGGATACTGGGTCTTGATGTATGTGAAGGACAAGGAGGATTTTTGGTACATTTCTTCAGTATTAGGCAGCACAAGCTTTCTGAATTTTCTGTAACCCTCTGTATATGATGAATAAAGGTTATTTCAGTACTTCAGAGCAGTTTCTGTACTAAAGAGCAGTTTCACTTACTAGCTGAGATTTTTCACAAACCTAACTCATTCGATTCCATACCATCTCATATAGAGTTCTTAGCACGGACATTTATTAACATTTGAATAGCATCAAGGCATAATCCATCTTATGATTAAAGATTTGTATAGCTTGTAAGTGCTTCAAGCTTCTGAAACAATCTTCTCATCTGTAAAATAAATATGCTTTTTGGTCAACATCTGCTCCTAGGTACAGGGATAGAGCCAGCATCAGAAATCAGATCTCCAGAATTTCAGTACAGTGTTTCTTCTATTACATCATAATACCTTTCTCAGTAGCTGGCTAATGTATGAGAGATAGGATAATGGCTCCCAAGTTTATTTTTCTTTCTGTAACAAGAAGAAAATGGTTGGGGAAATTGAAGTAACTTTTATAAATTTTACTATAACTGTTATTTTAGTTTGTGATGATAGCAAGTAAGGATTCAAATATTACATTGATTGACTCTATCCTGAGGTATAAGCTATTGTCTTTAAAAAATATAAGAAGCTATCAATTTGGTTGGCATACATTTGTGAAATTCAAAGAGTTGTATGAAAAGCCTACATCAGAGATAGTTCTACAACAGAATGATTTAATGTAGACATAAGATCAGTGCATTTATTTTCAGTAAACATACTTGCCATCTAAAATTTCCCACACAGTAAAAGCAGAGCAGATTAGTTCAGAATCCTGCATCTAATGAACTGATCAGAAACCATTAGTTTACTTTGCTGTGTTCAGCTTTGGTGTGAGAGCAAAAAGATGCTTTTCTTTTTTTAAACTTTGATGTGATTTGTTTCCAATGCCTATTTATTTTATTTCATTTTTACATAATGATGCTCACTCTTTGCTATATTTCATTTTGGTAGCAATGGTTTTGCTAATTTAATGTTTGAAGTGGAAAGTCTAATAGGCATGTGGTTATCTACTATATAAAATTACACTGCAAAGAGAGGTATTAAATTCATAGATACACAGATACACAAAATACAGAGTAATCTAGGTGGTTTACCTGTGAATGAATCAAATAGGCAAATAGCCCACAGAAACACATCGGAGCTTTTGGGGGAAAATGCAGCTACATAAATGATGTTAGACAAGTTGGAATAATGATTGGACTTTCTTAATTAGTTAATATGAAACTCTGATTGTCTCTAGGTCTTTGTTTGTCTCTAGGTCTTTGTCTCTGTGACCTTTGTTTGTTGTTGCCTTTTAATCACTATGCAGGGACCCCTTTGAGAATTAAATTACTCTTTAATCTACTATTAGACTGGTTGTTTTCACTTAAATATTTTTAAATGTCTAATATATTAAATTAATTCACAATGATTTTTATAAAGAAAATTTTAAAGTAATATTCCTTAAGTATAAAACATGTTGCAGTATTTGATATTTAATGTAATATAAACGTCATCAGTTTTAAGGCACACCAATATTTTATGTATCACAAGGAAAGTGTAATTGTTAGACATACTGATTGTTACATACATCTCAATTTCACAGATGTTTAAATCGTGAGGTGTGTTTAGGATACATGTAAGCTTAATTAAACAAAAACAAAAGGAATCTGACTTCTTCAGACTGTTCTTCAATGTTAATAATTTTGGAATGTCTGAAATAAGTCCCTAGTAGGTATAGCAGATGGCAGCAAAGAGACATGATCTGTCTTGTTTGGTGTTATAGAAGGAGCAAGCCATTAGTGATGGGCTGTGCTTTATATTCTTTACAGTACTAAGCTTTTAAAGGCTGGGGTAATGTTCCTTTCATAGTCACATCAGCCAGGCACTGAGTCTCACAAAGCCTTCTGTTATTGCACACCAAGGAGGAAAGGATTTATAATCCTTCATAAATATGGCAAAAGGTATTGCATTAGAGCTGTCAGCAGTCCAAGCAAGCTTTAGAGAAAAGATTGCAAAGTCTACCATCTCTGTATTGGTCAGGTTAGGTTACACTTTACTGTGGTAACATCCTACCATAGCTCAGTGGCTTAGTACATCAAAATTGAGTTTCTTGTTCACCTAAAAACAATGAAGGTTTTGAGATTTCCCAGGGTAGCTCTCTTTAGCATAGTGATTAAAGATTCAGGTTTCCTCTGGCTTTTGATGCTACAGTTTCCTTCTGTGGCCTCTGAGGTGGTTACAAAAAAAACAGAGGGAGCTAGGGAGCTACAGTGGAGCATGTATTACATCCATTCAGTTTGGCCAGAACTTTTCACACGACCATGGACTAACCAAAAAGCCATCTGGGAAGTGTAGTGTAAGTCACAGATCTTTAGTAATCACTAAATTTCCAAAATCTTTCTGTAAAACTCTTTCTTCCAACATTTATCTATTAGGAATATTTTTATAATACATTGCTCTAATGCTAATAAGTAATAAGTAATGACATCTAGGGTAAGATGGTAAGATGTATGTAATTATACAAAAAAAAAAAAAATCTTCCCTCAGGCCTCTGGTAAAGTTACTTTTTTTCTCCCACCCTTTTCCTCACTTTGAACGTAAGTCACACTTCTACTGCAAGTACCAGGCTTTCAGAATAACACAGATTTATTTACATTTTGCGTTTCTCCTGTCAAGACTATGTTCACTTTGAGACCAGGGTCTCGATATGGTTCATTTGTGTTTCTCTGCAGTCTGTTACTGAATCTGTTATAGTACACACTCAGTAAAACACAGTATTAAATTTAATAGATTTTTTTCCTTAACTCCAGTTATAATCCTCCTTTTTTTAAATTTACTTTTTGGGAAAGTTAAGTTTCAGTTCTCTTGATCCTTTTACCGCACATAAATTATCTCAAATTGAAATAATTGTATTAAAGAGGATGAGCATTGAAAATTATGAGTTATGTACATCTGACAAAACAGAAGGAAATTATTGACTGGCCAAATTCATCGTAATAGCAAGTAGTCATAATTGAGAAAGTTGCAATTATCTAGGAATGTACAGACTTGGGTTCACTATTGATAACGTTGTGTGAACTTGAAAGGCTAATACAATTTTGCCAGTTCCCAGTTTTCAATCACTCTTCAGCTGAAAACTCATGAGAATTTTAGTTCTGCTTTAGAGTAACGTAGGTATGTTCTCCATGAGTGAGACTTACATGACATATATTATTATTAATGCTAATGATATATATTGGGCACTATTATAATTTATGCTCAGATGAAATAAATTTAAGAATTATGTGCAATCTTAATCTTTCAGATAACAGGAGAAATGGGGTTAGTGTTACTTTATATTGTCTATTATGGACAAATGGAACATTCTTTTTAAAAATAATAATACAGGACTTCCCTGGTGGCACAGTGATTAAGAATCCGCCTGCCAATGCAGGGGACACATGTTCGAGCCCTGGTCCAGGAATATCCCACATGCTGCAGAGCACCTAAGCCCGTGCGCCACACCTACTGAGCCTGCACTCTAGAGCCCACGGGCCACAACTACAGAGCCCCCGTGCCACAACTACTGAAGCCTGTGTGCCTAGAGCCCGTGCTCCAGAACAAAGAGAAGCCACCGCAATGAGAAGCCTGCACACCGCAACGAAGAGTAGCCCCTGCTCACCGCAACTCGAGAAAAGCCCGCGCGCAGCAATGAAGACCCAACGAAGCCAAAAAATAAATAAATAAAATAAAATAAATTTATGAAAAATAAAATTTAAATTTTAAAAAATAAAAATAATAATACATGTTTCAGTGTTTTATAGAGATATCTTAATATACATGTCTTTTAATATTTTATGGTCTATCAGAATAAGTTTGATATTAAAGAACATGAAGTTATTTGTCTTTGGATCGTTACTTAAACAGAATTTATATTACTAGATCAGCACAGTAATTGTAGTCAAATGCAAGAAACCACGTGCCCTTTAAATTTAAAGCAACAGAAACAAAAACCTGTGACAATTTAAGCTGAATTTTAAAGTTTTGCTTTCTTTAATTTTATATAAATTGTAAAATTAGTCTTTAATTACTGACAATCATATGAAAAACTTCCATAGCTGTTCTAAGTGCCAGGCACCAATTACTCTACAAATATTAACTCAGTTCATCTTCATAGCAACTCTGTAATATAGGAATTATTAATATCCCTGTTTCACAATTGAGGAAACTAAGGCACAGATGGAGTAAATTGGCCAAGGTCTGGGTCTTCATGTTGTGAGTTTTTAAAAATTATGTAATTTAGTATCTTAAGAGTGTAAAACAAAAGTGGTCTGATAAAATATTCAGGTAAGAGAAACTGCCTACCATTTTGATCATATAATTCAATAAATAGTAGAAAGTAGTGGATGGATAATATTCCATTATATATATGTATATATGTATACATATACATATATGTGTGTGTGTGTGTGTGGAGATAGATATATATATATATATATCTATCTCCACACACACACACACACACACCACATATTCTTTATCTGTTTGGCTGTTGAGGGACACTTGAGTTGCTTTGTAAACTTTGTTGGCTATTGTAAATAGTGCTGCTGTGAACATTGGGTTGCATGTATCTTTTCAAATTTTCCAGATATATACCCAGGAGTGGAATTGCTTGATCATATGGTAGTTCTGTTTTTAGTTTTTTTTGGAACCTCAATACTGTTTTCCATAGCGATTGTACCAGTTTACATTGCCACCAAAAGTGTACAAGGGTTCCCACAGGGAATATAGCCAGTATCTTGTAATAACATTTAATTGAGTATAATCTGTAAAAATACTGAGTCACTATGTTGTAAACCTGAAACTAATACAATATTGTAAATCAACTATATTTCAATAAAAAAAGAAAGTAGAGGAAGGAAAGAAGAAATGTAAACAAGATAAAAGGAAGTCAGAAAAGGCAGAGAAGTAAAGAGGAAAAGGAGAAATAAGATACAAAAATGTCAAAGATCAGTCACAATTATACTGAAGAATAAATTGTGCATACTTATTTACATTTATATAAATATATATCAAAATTTATCAACTTTTGATAATTGTATTAGAAAGCACAATTCAACTATATGTTAAATAAAAGAAAGCACACTTTAATTATGGAGACAGAAATAGATTAAGATAAGAAGGAGTGGTGTCTTAGTCCATTCAAGCTGCTATAGCAAAATAACTTGAAATGAAATGTCTTAAATTAATGATCTGTTTTCAACTTGAGAAACTAGAACTATAAGAGAAAATTAAACTCAAAACAAAATAATGGGAAGCTATTTATTTCCTTATAAATATCACAAAATCTAATAAAAATGAAATAAATAAAAATAATACAAAATTTTTATGAAGCATGTAGAGTCTGGCTCCTGGCTAAAAACCTGTGTGGTTTTTCAGGCCTGACCATAGACAATTACGATGCCTTTAACTGGCAGCTTCATCAAGGAAAGCTGCCCTCGCTGTACTAGGCTTGGTGCACAGCCAGTGCACTCCAGTCTCTGAAGGGAGTTGCAGTGAAGGACTCAGGCTAGGACTTCAATTGAGTTTGCATTGAAACTATAAATGAATTTGGAGAAAACGGATACCTTAACAGTGTTATATCTTTCAATCCTTGAAAACAGTATATCACTCAGTCTGTTTTTCTTTGATTTTTGGCATAAAGTTTTTTATACTATTCTCTTAGTATACTTTTATGCATCGTAGATACGTGGCAATATACTAATTTTATTTCTCATATTAGTAAAGTATCTTTTATATCTCTCTTTTTTTAAAATCACTCCAATGACAAATTTCTCAATATTATTTACCATTTCAAAAAACTACCTCTTTTTACCGTTTTTTCTGTTGTCTTTATGTTTTCAATTTTCTTGATTTCTTCCCTATTCCCTTTTTTTCTGTTTATTTTGATTGGAAAGGAAAAAGGAAGCATTCTCTATTTGACATCTAATTTGACATTGTTGTCTACATTTTAAAAAAAATAAAAATTACGAAAAAAAAATGAACCAGATCTAGGTATTGAGTTTAGTGTGTATAGATATAGGTGCATATATATATATATTCCTATATTATAACAACAAAGAATTGGAAAGTAAAATTAAATACTATTTATAATAGTATCAATAGTAAAAATTAAATACTATTTATAATAGTATCAATAGTAAAATATTTAGGGGTAAAGCTAACATATTATGAGAAAAAAATCAGGCTAAAATTACAAATCATTAATGAGAGAAATCAAAGAAAAACAGACTGAGTGATATACTGTTTTCAAGGATTGAAAGATATAACACTGTTAAGGTATCCGTTTTCTCCAAATTCATTTATAGTTTCAATGCAAACTCAATTGAAGTCCTAGCCTGAGTCCTTCACTGCAACTCCCTTCAGAGACTGGAGTGCACTGGCTGTGCACCAAGCCTAGTACAGCGAGGGCAGCTTTCCTTGATGAAGCTGCCAGTTAAAGGCATCGTAATTGTCTATGGTCAGGCCTGAAAAACCACACAGGTTTTTAGCCAGGAGCCAGACTCTACATGCTTCATAAAAATTTTGTATTATTTTTATTTATTTCATTTTTATTAGATTTTGTGATATTTATAAGGAAATGAATAGCTTCCCATTATTTTGTAGACCTGATTCTAAACATATGTATGAGAATTACCTGTACTTCTGGAGGAACTCATTGAAAAAACTGAAATCAGGACATGTAACATCTCTTTAGGATCATTCTTAGATAACTTTTTCAACTTAACATATGACTCTAATCTATTCAGGTTTTCTTCACCTTCTTAAATAAATTTTAGAATTTTATATTTTATTAGGGTTTAATAAGGGAAAAAGGAGCACTTTATGCACCTCAAATATCAAGTATTTTAATACAGGGAATTAGACATGCATGCATTCTTTAGAAGGACATGCAGGCCGGCACTGACAATCTCAGCTTCCTGCACCAGCAACACAGAGGATTCCAGAAAGTTCACCTGGAGGCAGTTGAGACCCTCCTACCTGCTGTCCTTGAACATGTCTGCCTGCAACTGCCTGCAAGGAATACGACGTTGCCTGTTTTTCCACCTTTTATATCTCACGTGAGGGCCTCTTCTGGGACGTAGATAGGAATAAAGACATGAGAGTATGAAAATTTACAACAGATATTGTGAGGTGTGCAAAAGAGTATCAAAACAAAGTGACAAGAATTGTGAAAAGAAGGTGTGATGCCTTATTGGAGAACTGGACAGTGGAGTTAATAAAACAAGATTACCCCAAATTCCATGATTTTACATTCTACCCAACAAGGGTAGATTCTATGCCTGTGGGACTAATAAGCTTTGCTTTATGCATGGGCCTGAATAGTAAGAGGTCCAGGCAAAGCTTAAGCAAGAGAAGGAGTTAACACGTTCAGTTAATTACCACCATGAGGAAAAAAAAAAAAAACAAACTCATAGCAAGACTTCAACAGATCATTAATCAACACTGTCATCTTTCTACCTAGAGAATAATATTAGGATTAATAAATTCATAAATACAAGGAAAATTGGTAGAGAAAATCAACTGAAAGTCACTGTTACTCAATAAGAAAAGAAGAGATATTTTAGATATTATTTTGAAGATTAATATAGTACTCTACATGAGATCTTGGTCCAGAATAACATGTTTTTCAAAGACATTTTTGGATTAAAAATTGCATTGCTTAGTAGAAGTAAAAGAGGAATGCCAAACAAGATATTCCAATTACTTAAACATATTTAGGTGGCCCACATTAAAAAATAGACTTCTTTTTCTTCTTCTTTGTATTAAAGCATCCAATGCAGAAACTTGGCCATGGTTTTATTTTGTACTAGACTTCTGCCTTTCATCTTATTCCTCTAAAAATCTGTTCCATGACACAGCTCTCCATTTGTCAGGTCTATCTGGGTAATGCAAGATAATTAAATTTTAGCAGAACATGTAATTACTGTTGGGAGTCCCTCTGCAAGATTTTCAGTTTCTCTTTAGGGATTTAGAACTGAACAATGAATAATTTTGGTTTAATTAAAATTCAAGTATCAAATCCCTCAAGGTTCATTTTACAGAAACCTGCCAATCAGTCAACTGACAGACTCATAAAACTCTTGCTCACTCTGTGACTGTCTTCTCCCCAATGTTATAAGCCCCCAATGAAGGACTTTTGTTTGCTGATATTTCATCCCACATATCTTGCAACTTGGAAATCTCATAATGAAAGAAGTGACATACTATTCCAAATTAATGAGTTATGTGCAGCAAGCACTATAGTCCCAATTTGCAGTAGTCTCTCTTGGATGATATAAGATGATAATGTGGTGATTTTCTTTCTTCTTTCAATATTTTAATATATATTATATATATATTTATATATAGTTTGCATTAAACTTGAAAAGTAAGTGACCTAACTGAAACTAATAGCACATGTAAGGTATTCATTCACTTAAATTTTCAATAAGTATATATTTACAACCTGTGTTGTAGGCAAGCTATCTGATGAAAGTACAAAAGAGAAATAATACAAACATGTTTTCTGTCGTAACAGGCCTAATAGGCTGGTGGGTAAAGCAAAAAATTTAATAAGAGGATAGTGTAATGTGAGAGGGATGTATTGACTAGCAGAGTGAAGGGTATGACACGATGACCCCCAGTGAGAAAGCATCAAGGAAAGTTTAACTGATTGTCAGCTGACACTTGAGGAATGAGTAGGAGCTTAGCAAGTACAGATTGTGAATATGTCGCTATATGCCTTAGAGATGTGTTGTAGGGAGGGGGGGCGGGGGGCATATGGAGAAGGAGAGGATTATCCTGGTGAAAGAAATAGTATGTCATGTTCATGCTTAGAGGAAGCACAATACTTTATAAGAACTAAAATATATTTCCTAGAGATTAAGAGCTACAGGGGATCTAGATTAGTATGAATAAATAAATAAATGCCTTTAAAAAATAGGCTTTGTTTTAAGAAAAATGAAAGGAATTGATTTTTAAAGAGAGAGGTGACAAATATTACTTAGAATTATTGTCCATCTTAATGAGACGCTCTCCGTAATCATAGAAAGTATATTAGATTTCACTTATAGAATGACCAGCAAAATGCAGAATTTGATATTGGTTGTAAGTGAAGACTGTGTGTATCTATAAATTTCACACTTGGAAAATACGGCCACAGTTTTCTTCCTACTTCTACCCAGGCCCATGTTTGCACCTACTATGGATATAAATACATTAATAAATATAACAGTGTCCTAGGTAGGGAATATTTTCCACAAAGGTGCCATTTGGCATAAAGACAAAGTAATAAACAGTTAAAAAATCCATTGAATATTTAAGTTGGTAAATAACAAACATAAGTATGAGTAAATATTTTATTTTCAGAGAAGTCGTTGAAGCATTCAAGTCAGATGCCCCATTTGAGTCCTGCTACCAAAATAGGTAAGCAAAGGGCTTGTTCAAGAGAGGAGTAAAAAGGAATTGAATATAAAGCGCATAAAAATGCCCCTCCTAAAGTGACATAAATGCCATCTGTGGTCAAGTTGTGAAAATCCACGAATGTCACGCTGAAGAATTGGAGGGGTCTTCAACATAAGTTAAAATTAATGTGGATCGTATTGTCTTTTCGTACCTGAGAAGTTTTAGTAGGACCATCTTGTTTATGCATCAGGTTAATATTCAAGAAAGGTAAAGGAATGTAAAGAGGTAAGATTTAAATTCAGTCATAATTTCATCATCTTATGATCAAAATATAATAAAAATTTTTAATAATCTGTACTCTTAAAATAATAATAATAATGTGTCATATGTATGGGCAGAACAAGAAAAGAGTAATGCAGCTTCTGATGTAGCCTAGATATGGAACTTGAATTATAGAAGAATGGCATAATGATTATAGTAACTATAGAGTAACAAAGGCATGTTTCTAAGTATATTACCTATGTTACTAATTCTAACACAGATTTTTTTTTTGGTGTTTTTATGTGCCAAGCACTGTTGAAAAGATTTTACCTGGATTATCTAATTTTTCTTCAAAGCAGTCTAATTAATTTTTTTCCTATCCACGTTTTATGAATGAAGGTTCTAAGGTATAAAACAGTTAAAAATTTTTCCCAGTTCCCACAATGCTGGAGGCAGGATTCTGAGCAAGAATTGAACTAACCTAAAATCAGTATTTTTATTTTCTAAATATACTACTTTGTAGTAAAACTGGAAAGCCAGCTTATAATGGTTCTTGAGAGTGCAATATTAAATTTTCAGGAATTTTCTAAATCATCTTGGTAACTTGCAATCACCTGCGGTGGAGATATTTCAACCACGGAAACCTACCAACGTTTCAAACAAGGGTCATTGTTTGGAGAGCTGGTTGTTAAACATCTACTGGCATGCATATAGATGTATTGAGCCTCATTGGTTATGATTGGAGGAGAAGCAAACCAAAGTAGGGTCACAGGGTCAGTCTATATGTGTATATTCTGCAGAACACTGAGAAATCATTTCTGGTTTTCTGTGATGAATAGAGCTCGGGAGATGAATTATGTAAAACATATACACTTTAATTTAGAGTGTAGATGTCTGGACAAGCCCACACTGTGTGAGGGGGTTGGAGGGACGAGGGAGGTAATGGTTAAGAGGAAGGCAGGTTACTTGACTAGAGGCAGAAGAATTTTGTTTTGTAATAAAAAAAAAATAAAGCAAATACATTGCATCAGAGTTTATCAGAGTAGGGTTATGACTGTTATTGGCATGTCCTGAATATCAGTGACAATTTTCCTCCCTGGTGAAATGTGCACATGAGACAAAAAAAGATGAAGAACTGAAGCAGGCTGCTAAAAACAGAGGTGTTGCCCTCTGGGAAGTCACTGCTGACCAGGAGAAAAGGTCTGGTCTGAGAAGTTCAAGAATAGGCTTCCAGAAGTTCAGGGGGAAAAAAAGAAAAAAAAAAAGCCTTACAGAAAATCTACCATGGCCTTGAAATCTGGATGTTTGCTTCTGATTACCTGCAGCAAGTAGACTGCCAGGTATTTCTCCAGCCAAGATGAGTTTATTCAGGATCAGCAGAGAATTGCAATTCAGGGTCTGCAACCATGGCGAGTCATGTGCAAGACCCCACAGGGCGAGAGAAGGAGAAGGCTTTTATGGGGAGGAAAAGGAAGGTGGGAGGGACATAATAAACAGAGTCCAGGGCTTTTCACCGGCTGAGTCCTTGCCAGGAAAGAAGAGGCGTCTTTCTCCTTCCTGTTGAGATTGGCTACTGTGCAGGGCCTGAGAGCTCCCCTTTCTGGTCTCCCGCTCTATTGAATTGAGGTTTCTGTTTATTATTTTTTTTTTACATTTCTTTCCTTTTTTTGCTAAACTCTGGGTTGTAGGAACTCAGAGTAGACACATCCCTTGTCTTTATTAGCACTTTAATTTCAGACTAACTTTACTTGTAAGAGGAAACACCACAATTTTATAAAACAATAGAAAAAATATTTACTATTCTTAGAATAGTCTATTTAAGCTAAAGTTTACAAAGTTAAAAGTTTAATATAATCATTAGAGTTGTTTGGCATCTAGATGTATTTAGATTTCAAATTCACCTGCTGATTATTGGGAAACTTCTGGTCATTTGATTAGTAAATTAGATTTAGCCTATTAAGTTCTTTCATCATGAAGTTGAATATAATTTGCTTGTTCACACAGAAGTATGGTTTTTCCATGCAGTAATATTGAGTCTTTATAATGAGCAATTATTAAAATAAATACTCCTTTTAAAAGACCCTCTTGATCCAAGAACTGATTACTATGGCATTATTCAACGGAGGAAAAGCTATTTAACAAATTATTATTTATCAATGTCTCTGTATCTAGATAGACAGCAAAAAGTTTATTAGGTCTTTGAATTCAAATTCATGGAATATACATGTTCTCATGTTGCATATTAGGAACAGAAATGATTGTAAAAATAGCGTGTTTTTTTTTTCTACATTCCTAACATTTTTGACACTATACTTTTTTAAATTAATATCTGACACTATATTTGAGTAGCATTTTGGAGTTTACTAGATGCTTTCACATTCAGAAACTTGCTTGGTAGTCATACGTATTCTGTGAGATAGCAAAGTAAATATCAAATAGAGACTTCATAAATGAAGAAATCAAGACACAAAAATATTAAGAAACTCTACCCCAAAATCATCACTACGGTACTACAAGCAAATTTATCTTCTTTTATATAACCCCCTTTTCCCACGGTCTACCATGAGAATGTGTAGCCTGAGTTTGTGCATCTGTGTTGTACTGTTGTTTAACTTTTACATATTGTCATCAGAAAGGGAAAAAGAGGGAGCAGAAGAAAATTAGAATGGAGTGGAACAATAATAACAACACTGAAAATGAAAGAAAGAAAAGGAAAACTTTTTGAGTTAGATATTTCTATAATTCAACATTGCATAGTGACTGGAAATGTTTGCTGTTTGTAATTAAAAGTCCAGTTGGAAATTTTCCTGTATTTGTTTCCTGGACCAGTTTCTTTGTGAGTTTAAGCATAACTGTTTTGTTTTTTTTTTTTTTAAGTTGTAGCAAGAGTAACATTTTGTGAAGCAAACGTTGCTGAGCAGCAGTGTTCCTTTTATTGCAGCATTTCTCTAAGAACTGAGTAAATTAGAATTTACTCCACAATAGTGGATGAAATAGATAGATACACTTTGATCCAGAGAGAGTAGAAGATACGCAGCATTATCCCCATATGCTTTGTGAAAACTCTGTTATTCATTTTAGTATTCCAACAAAGAGTAATTTGTAAAAGTTGTATGTTCTGCAGTCATTTTGTCAAGTTGCTAAAGCTCACTGATTTCTTTAGGGATGGTTTCAACTGCCATGCCATTCAGGACACACCCAGAGGGCAGCTCATTTGACAGTTGTTTGGGGAAACATATTTGTCTGAGTATCAATTTCCTGTCACCTTACATGCTATCTCTATAAATTATTAAAGCAATTGTAAGAATGGAGAACACAGTGATTTTTCAAGATGCAGTATTCCCTGTGCTTTATTTGACTATAATAAAAGTAAGACTTTCTCCTAAAGCCATGATCCGTTAAAGCTTGTATTATTTGGTCATTATTTCTTGAGCCATCGTCTTTTATAAATGTCTACCACTAGGATAGGACTTTCTTCTAAAAGTGAGACATAAAGTCTCACATATTATTTAGTAGCTTAATGCTTCGTAAAAAAAGTGAGTACTTATTTTTGCAGCATTTTGATTTTACAGAGAAAAATAAACAACAGAGAAATTAAATGACTCTCCAAAATCATCCAGGTAATTTAGTGGCAAAGAGTGGAGAGGTATTCAGAGTTTTTACTTGTCTCTGCTCCTTATTGTGTGACCTGAAGAGCCTTGGACATAGAGTTCTTACAGATTCTATTGCATTTTGTTCAGAGAGCATAGACTCTTGTTGATAATTTCACATTTATTGATATTCCCTTTGTGGTATAAGTATATACTTGTGTATATATATATGTATATGTACATAAAGATAATGTGTTTACTACTTGTTTTGTGCAGGATTCTATGAATCACTTATTTTTTTAATGGTTAAAATAGTAAATTTTATGTTATGTATATTTTACCACAATAAAAAAAATTAAAAATAAAGAGTCTGGCCCTAAATAGCTTTATCTGCAGCCACAAACTCCTTTCCTTCTCACCAACATGGACCTTGCATTCCACTCTGCTATTGAACTGCTTGACCTGTGAAGGTACAACATACTTTCAAGCTTTCCTGGCTTATGAATGTCTTTTAAATAGTGTGTTGATTGTGTTAAATCTTTGTATCTTAACTACTTTGTTTTGTTTTTGAACTACAAGATTATGAGCCAGGATTATAATTTCTTCCTAGTTACTTTTTATCATTAAGAAAATAATTCATTGTATTAGCCTTTATCCTACAGTCTATTTTTATTAATATGGCATCAACAAGATTTTTGTTAGTATTTCTGATATGCATTCTATACCCTTACGTTCAATTTTTCTGTATACATTCATACTTTCCATATATCTTTTTTTAAAATTATGTACTAGGATGTAAAAAATATGTATTGTTAGTATCATTTTTGAGGAGGTGCTTTTAATATTTCCATTTATTTAGTTGCAGGTATAATTGAAGTCATTTCTTTCATCTTATTTTGTATTTTCTACTTAGTATGCTTTTCTTTTATCTTCTTTTTCTCCTGTCTCCTTCTATACAATTTATCAAGTTTTCTTCATTACCTTAATTTATTCTACTGTTTTGAAATTTATCCCTTATCTTTCTATTATTTATATAGCTAAACTAAACCTTTAAGATTTTAATAGATATGCATGATTTATCACAGTCCAATGATATTATCTCTCAAAAGCACTATTTCTGTTTCTCCCCATCCCCATAGTATTCTCCTTGTTTAGTCCTATCTTACTCTTAAAGATCCACAAATAAACATTATTGTTGTGAATATTATAATTTATAATGTTTACAGACTTTTAGTCTGGTAGACTTTATCGAAATTTTCAGATACATAACAAAGCAAAAGGATAATAAAATGAACCCCTGTGTAACTGTCACCAAGCTTTAGCTTTCTAGCATTCTTATTTATGCGTTCTTCACACAGTGTTTTCCGCTGCAGTATTTTAAAGCAACTGCTAGCATTCATGTCATTTCACCATAAACATTCAATTTAGATTCTAAGAAGGTAAGACTTTTTAAACATAATTCAAATATTAGTGTCATATTACTGCCCCCCAAATTAATATTCTCAGTTATTATTTTTATCAAAAGATTTAATTTCATTTTCTTTTAGAATATATGGTTACACATGGTAGTTATGCACTTATGCTAATGGACATTTATCTTTTCTTTCTTTTTACTCTTTATATACCCAATCTGCCTTTAATACGCCGCTTCTAGATGGATCAGTGTGTATATTTTATATGTTCTTTGACCTTGGTTGATTGTTTTTAAAATCTGGGATACCCAGGACTTTCTTTAATTGCTGACAGTTCATAGTCATTATGATCACAAATATAACCTGTTTTATCACCCTCTTTAGAGTAGCCTGTCAGACATATATCCCAAGCCTTTTACATCTGTCCTCCATGGTTATATGCTTCTTTCATTTTTTTTATCTCTGTATCTTTCTCTCAGTTATTCTTTCCGTTCTGTCCTTTCTTCAGCTCTGAAAAAAATCTCTTCAAGTTGATAAGTTTTTCAGTTCTTTACAAGCTTTTATTTAATCTGTCCAGTGAGTATTTAAGTTTTGTGACCATATGTATTCATATCAAGAAGTTTTCTTTATTTTTCATTCAAATTTGTGTTCTTTTCCATTTCTCTTTTATTATTTAATAATGGCTTCTATTCTTTCTTTTACCTTTTTATTTATTCAACTACGTTTGTGTCTCAAATGGTTTTTTATCTCAAATTCATGAGGTGCTAATTCTTCTGTTTATTGTAAACTGCTAAATTTCCCTCATGGTGATTTATTTCAACTTATGTTTTATAATTTTTGATACTGAGTTTGCCTCCTATAAGGTTTGATTTTCCTGTATAAGTTCAATGCTTGTTGTATAATTGACCATTCAAAAATGTGGGGAGTTGATTTTTTCAAGGCTGCAGGGTTTTATCCACTATAGCTTTCTCGTCGTTTTCATAATTTAGAGATCCATTAAACATGGGCATTTATAAAATTTCTCATCTTATAAACAACATTTCACATAACATTTTTTTTTCTCAGTCACAGCTTTTCTTTACCATATCACAGCCAAGAAGAGGATGTTTTTCTAATCCCCCTTTCGTGACTGGGCATCTCATTGATATGTCGACTTTATACAGAAGGCTCAGTAGCAGTCCTGCTTGTATCAAAGTCTGACCCTAGCCCTTAGGCCCATATCCTTTCTACTGTCCTCATTAGCTTCCATGTTGTTAGCTCCCACTTAGTGCGCTAGTGTTGAGTTACTTCTTTATCTCTGATGGATTTGGGATTGTTTTTTCTATTTCTGTGATAAATGTCATTGACATGATCATTGGCATGGTGATTATCAAAAACAACAACAACAAAAAATATAACAACTGTTGGCAACAATGTGGGGCAATTGGAACCCTGTACACTGTTGTTGGGAATATAAAATGGAATAACCGCTATGAAAAACGATATAGAGGTTCCTCAAAAAATTAAAAATATTCATATGATCAGCAATCCCATTTCTGTGTATATATCCAAAAGAATTGAAAACAGGATCTTGAAGATATATCTGCACTCCCATGTTCATTGCAGCGTTATCCACAATAACCAAGATATGGAGACAACCTAAATGTTCATTGATGGGTGTATGGATAAAGATGATACGATATATACATACAGTGGAATAGTATTCAGTCTTAAATAGAAAGAAATCCTGCCATATCCAACAACATGGATGAACTTGAAGGACATTATGCTAAGTGAAATAAGCCAGGTGTAAAAGAATAAATATTACATGATCCCACTTATATCAGGTATTTAATGTAATCAAACTCATAGAAGCAGAGAGTATAGTAATAGTTACCAGGGGCTAGGAGGAGCAGGAAATTGAGAGTTGTTCAATGATAAAAAGTTTCAGTTATGCAAGATGGATAAGTTCTAGAGATCTGTTGTATAACGTACATATATAGTTAACAATACTGTATTAGACACCCCAGTGTGATATCATTTAGTCAATTTATAGATGCAGATAATTCTGTCTCCACTCTCTCTTTCCCTCTCTTTCTGTCTGTCACTTTCTCTCTCTCTCTCTCTCTCTCTCTCACACACACACACACACACACATTACTGCAGATTATTTTAACCCTATATTAATGGCAAAATAATAAACATCATTATCTCATATTAATATTTACTGTCCCTAATATGACAGGACAAATATTATTGCATTATTTTCACATCCTTTTCCATTCCTGCACTAATTAAGGAGAATTATTTTTTGCCTTCTCCATTTGTGAGCTTTTAATGTGCAAAATCAAGATAATATTTGAGGAGATAAATTGGAGTCTCTAAGGCTTACTGGATAGGTTTATTTGAGTAGCGCATATTTACTGGCAAGAAAACAAATGGCGAGACACAGAAGTCTTAGGTGAATAGAATGAAAAATGTAAATCCAGCCCAGGCTGATATAGATGGAAATTTTAATGGAGATTGTAGAGGAAAAGAGAAATTAGGGGTCATTCTAATGTGTGTAGTATATATAATATGAAGTAGAATTTTAGAAGTTCGTTCTGTATTAAAAACACATTTTTGGCATTTTTTCTATAGAGATTTAAAATCCTTTGTGATTACAATTCGGTCTGTTGCATTTGTTGTTAATTTATAAGTGATAAGATTAGACCACAAATGGCTTGACTTTATATAAGTCACAGCACTTTCAAACTTGCCTAGGCAAGGATGACTATCATGGGAGCAGAAATTTTATAAAATTAGCTCATTTGTTACTAAGCAATGAAACTGCCGTGAAGGTCAGCTGTAAAACTTTGAATATTTTCCTCTTTACAAGTCTCACTAGCAATACAGTTTTTTTCAATTTTGTGACAATGGCATGTGACCATTTTCTATGTAGCATATAATTACAGAATATGAAGTCTTAAATTCTGTGTGTTTTGCACTATATTTATTAAACAACACCATCTGTCTTAATTTATACATGGTTTTAATTTTTAAATTTTCAGCTTCAACATTACATTGCTTGTTTCAACTTCCGGCTATGCTTAGGAATTAAGATATAGGCCAATATTCTTTGCCTAACTAGTGGTAATTGAAAGAAATACAGTGGGCACTGAATTGGAGTAGCTAAATTATACCTTATGAGTTTACCACATTTTTCTCACCCTCATGGCAAGAAATAATAAGTTCAGGGTGATAGTTTAGCAAATGTATCATATAATAACCTTGCAACAGTAACAGAAGTAAAAAAAAATTTTAATTGGAAATGTATATAATGTTGCTATTCTATCACTCATTAATTTTTATTTTATACAACTAGTTTTTATTGTATTTATTGGTAAGAAAAAAAAAACAGTAACTGTTAACTTATAGTAAAAAGTATTTTTATGATCAAGTTGCTGTAGCCAGAAGGATGTTCTTAAGAGACTGCCGATGGGACTGTTGTCATTGCATAACTCCATGCCTCTGAACCCCTACCAGAGCCACCTCAAATAAGTCTTCAGTGGACCTACGCTTTTGACTACAACACTAGTGGCTGATATTTGTTGGTAGAAATCTGAAAATAAGAAACAGATACAAATTACTGTACATTAAAATAGATAAGCAATAAGGATTTGCTGAATAGCACAGGGAACTATCTTCAATATCTACTAATAACCCATAATGGAAAATAATCTGAAAAAAAAAAATATATATATATATATATAACTGAATCACTTTGCTGTACACCTGAAACTAACACAATATTGTAAATCAACTATACCCAATGCTCTGGGGTGACCTAAATGAGAAGGAAATCCGAAAAAGAGGGGGTATATGTATACGTATAGCTGATTCACTTTGCTGTACAGTATAAACTAACACAATATTGCAAAGCAGCTATACTCCAATAAAAGAAAATCAACTATACTTCAGTTAAAAAAAAAAAAAAAAAGAATCTGTAGCTCAACTTGCCTGAGGTGGCTGAATAGAGCAAGAGGAATATTTTAGTTGCAACTATATTTACAGCAAAAGTGGGGCAAAGATACATGTTTCCATTTGGACAGGTATGGACAAGGGCAGCATGTAGGGGTAAAACTGACCCAGAAGAAAGACTGACTTCTAGAAAATACATCTGAGAAACCCATAAACGTACCTTAAGAGGAAAAGATTTAGGTTTAGAATCCACCATGGGAAGAAAAGGCCAGTTTATAACTATACCAGTTTAGTAGGTCTACCCTACACATTACATCTCTTCCTTCTCCCCGCTACTGCTCATCAAAGGACCCAAGACTTCAGCAAATAAGGCAGAGAGAACGAAGAGATGGAAATGGCATCACTATGCTTCCCCTCCATACTGCAGAATTCACAGAGTGAGGAGGGTCTCAATTAATTAATTAAGAGGAGAAATTTTAATCTGCACTAAGATTTGAAAGTTTTATATTAAACTAAAGGAGACTCTTGCGTTAGAAAGTGACCCGAACACCTGCCCATAGTTTTATCCAGTGGTCAGGGAGAAATAAGCTAAGACAGCAGGTTTAAAGGGTCAGCAGTGAGGTTGTCTAAAGTGTGTTTCTCCGTGAACATGTACATCGTCCAGCTTGTGTAATAAGCTAGTTACACTGCCAAAGTTAATTTAGTATTTATTTCAGCATGTATATAGTGATCAACACTGTGTATTTTGTTATGTGCCAGTTACTATATAATAGGCATTCATTTAATTATTTTGACATTTATATATACTGTATTCATGACCTCAAGAAACATACAGTTTGCGGCTTCCCTGGTGGCACAGTGGTTAAGAATCCGCCGGAAAATGCAAGGGACACAGGTTCGATCCCTGGTCCGGGAAGATCCCATATGCCATGGAGCAACTAAGCCCATGCGCCACAACTACTTAGCCTGCACTCTAGAGCTCACAAGCCACAACTACTGAAGCCCGTGCGCCTAGAGCCTGTGCTCCGCAACAAGAGAAGCCACTGCAATGAGAAGCCCGCGCACCACAACGAAGAGTAGATCGCCTTGCCGCAAGTAGAGAAAGCCTGCGTGCAGCAATGAAGACCCAATGCAGCCATAACTAAATAAATAAATTTATTTTAAAAAAACCATGCAGTTTGTAGGGAAATCAGTACAAACATAGCACTTAAGTGAACATTAAATAGATGCACAGATAATATACATTTCCAAAGAGGAAGCACTTGCTTCCATATCTATAGGTCAGGCAGGATATGTGTATTAACTGAGATTTTGAATAAACCGTAGATAAATGGTTATGGACTGATGTTATTTTAAAAGAACAATAACATTAGAGAGACAAGTGTGAGCAAACAGGCTGGGGAAAAGAAAGAAGGTATATGAAATGTATATGAAGAAGTGTATATAAAGAAAAATTGTCAAGAGTGAGATTAAAAAATGAAGAGGTAGGTTAGGGAATAAGCAATAAAAGTTAGTTTAAATAATTGCTGTAATAACTTTGAACATTGATTGGAATAAGCCAGTGGAGAGAGAATTTATTCTAACTGAAGTAATGAGGGAGATTTCATAGGAGAGGAAGAATTTGTTCTAGGTATTGAAGAATGAGGTTTTAGATATACTGAAATATATGAGGAACAAAAGCATGCTGGTAGTTGCAATTTTTTTTTCTTTTTAAAATTTTTAAAATTTATTTATGTATTTGGCCACGCCGTGGGGCATTCGGGATCTTAGTTCCCTGACCAGGGATTGAACCCATGCCCCCTGCAATAGAAGAGCGGAGTCTGAACCACTGGACTGCCAAGGAAGTCCCTTAAATTTATTTTTTAATTAAAAAATTTTAAATTTATTTTTTAGTTTTTTAAATTGAGTTAATATTGATTTATAACACTATACGTTTCATGTGTACTACATTCTATTTCTATCAATACTTCTGTGTACCCTACAAATGCTCACCTCCAAAAATATATTTTCCATCCATCACCATACAGTTTATCCCCTTTACCCATTGTAGTCCTGATGTTCTGATGCCTTTTGTACTGGACATTGAGATAAAAATGAGGCGTCACTTTAGCCATCCCATACCACATGAACTGTACTATTCTGAGTGAATTTGGTGAAACATTATCTGTGAGTTTCTGTTTTCTTCTATGTAACATAGATACATTGGCCTTCTTTTCTGGCAGTGTTATTCTGAGGATCAAATAAAATGGGATAATATATCTGAAAATGTTTGATGGACCATAAAGCAATATAAACGTAAGGCACAATTAGTTTTTGAACCATAACTTTAGATCACTCAGAGATCTTACAGCTATTTTCAAAGCACAGCAATCAGTGGAAGACTAATAAATTATAATCATGATAAATGAATAAATATAATAAAGAGAATTTATTACATAATCTAGATTTTCTGCAATGCCTATTTAGAATTATTATTTTAGGCAAAAGCACAGAGCTTCATTATTCCTTGAGTATCAAATATCACATTCACATTATGGTGAAACAGTAACTTGAAGGCAAAATAGATTTACTGCTTGTACGTAATAAAATTGGACGTTGGTGCAGACATATTTTATATTACTTGAAACACAAACACTTATGTCAGAGATATTCCAGTATATTGAAGAAAAAAATCTTAATTTCTAAATTTATGGTAGGCTACGTACTATAAAGAATAAACTAAGAAAAACTATATCTTGGCAATAATAAAGCATTGTCATAACATTGATGCATGGATCAAAGAGAAAGTATGTGACACCACGGTTTTGTATTTATGTAGTCACTCTTCATGTGGCCAAGGTAAGCCCATTAGCAGTGCTTCGTGTAAGGTGAATTGCTGGGATAGGAGTGTTCTAGGACCACAGTGATCCAAAGCTGTCTGCTACAGACAAGAAGAGAAGAAATACTAGAAACAAAGGAAATTTAAATCATTGTGCATCTGAGTGAGTTTCATTGCTGGGAAAATGCAGCCAAGAATGAAGGATAAAGAAAGAACAGAAAATTGAAATAGCCACAACAAAAGCAAAGAAGAGTTTTTTTTTTTTTTTTCAAAATAGATCATAACAGATGGAAGTGGTGAATTGGGAAATTAATTTCAGAACTGTGGTTTTGCATAAGTGTGCTTTTTACACAGTTCCCAATATGAATGAGATTATTAGTTTGGATGTTTAAATGTCCTGTAGAGAGTCAGATTTCTGGCTTGAACTTGGAAATGGTGTTCACATTTGTAATATGTTTAGTGTTTCCCAATAAGAATAATTTTAACTAGCAGGAGAGGATCATCAATTATTGGTCAGATCACGTTGGTCAGTTTTGAAAAGATCCTCACTTAAATTTGAAAAATAGATAGAAGAATGAACTAAAAATGGATTATATTTATTAGAAGATGGCCAAATGAAGTATGAGAAACATGTCAAAATTATAAATTCAAGGGTAACAGAAGCAACAGTTAGACCAGCCTTCGGAAGAGCAAGCAAGACAGAAATATCCTTTTCTCAGCAAAGATTGGATTAGGAATACGGTACAGAAGAAAATAATTTATAGCAAAAATGTTTGCAAAAACAATCTAGAGGGCTTCCCTCGTGGCGCAGTGGTTGAGAATCTGCCTGCCAATGCAGGGGACACGGGTTCGAGCCCTGGTCTGGGAAGATCCCACGCGCCACGGAGCAGCTGGGCCCGTGAGCCACAATTACTGAGCCTGCGCGTCTGGAGCCTGTGCTCCGCAACAAGAGAGGCCGCGATAGTGAGAGGCCCGCGCACCGCGATGAAGAGTGGCCCCCGCTTGCCACAAGTAGAGAAAGCCCTCGCACAGAAACGAAGACCCAACACAGCCATAGAATAAATAAAATAATAATTACTTTAAAAAAGAAAAAAAAAAAAAAGTAAACTCAGAACCATCTGCTTTAAAGCACCAGTCCCATATCCTTTGTAAATCTCATCTTTGCCCCTTTCTTAAAAACAATCTAGAGAATTAACTAGCGGTAATAAAAATAGCATGTGATTACATATTGTTACATATTTTATAACAGATTCTTTCTTGATATTCACACTTAACCTTCAGAGCAGGTATTAAATTCCCCCACTTTAAAGGTGAGGAAAATGAGGTCAAAGAGCTTACTTGCTTTTCCCAAAGCTGGAAACAGTAAGTATGGAGTCATCCAGAGTGTAAAGCTTCTACCAGTGTCGTCTTTTCCTAAATCCTGTCTTTTTTTTTTTCTATGACTATGCTCTGTCCAAAGAAGAAGTAATTTTCCACATGTACAGCACATGAAAGCCTGTCATCAGTTGATTTTTCTGCATGCTCACACTCACTCATGCCAATATTAGCTAGAATAAGGTTACTTTAGCGTAAAACCTTTTTTAAAAATATTATGCCGTGTTATGTTAACCAGGGGAGTTTAGAGAGTCCAACACAGAATTGAAAATAACCATTCCGATTTGCATTTCCATATCTGCAAAACAGTCATGCTTTCAGGTGACTCTCTTAACTCTTCAATTTGCCAAAGTGTGCAATTAAGAAAATGGTATTAGATTACCTTAGTGTATAAGTGGGTAACCCAATTAGTGATTTCAAAGCATAGTTACTAAATAAGAACATTTAAGAAGCTGCTATCAATTTTATATACCATTAGGTCAGAATTTTGTCTCTAAATTATTTATTTTTGAAACTGGTTCTCTTAAACATGCACATTTAGTGCTAATTTCCATTTTTTTTAAATCATTTTTCAAGCAAGTAAATTACAATCCTAAGACTATAAGTCACCTGCTGTTAAGCTTTCTATGGTCTTTTTTTCCTTTACAATTAGGACCAAACTTCTTAGCATGATATATTAAATAACAAATTTTTCATGCTATACTACTTCTTCAAACTTACCTCATGTTATCTTTCTATTTTACGGTATACTGAGGCCAAAATAAATTATAATTGTTCTTTACACACTTTATGCTTTCTTCACTTGCAATATCCCTGGCCCCATATCTGCCTTTCAAAGTTTTACCAACTGTTCAAGAGGAAAGCGGAGTAATAGCTTCTGTATGACACCATTTTTAATTGAATCAAGGATAAGAGTAATTGCTCCTTATTTTTCTTGAATAATCCTTTTCTCATAAAAGTTACTTTACTTTTCCTTATAGTTTTCTGTCTATACTGTTTGCTCCAATTTGATTATGAGTTTTTCTTCATTAAGAGCCATATCTTTATCTTTTCTGTATCTAATACAAAGCTAAGACTATCCCAAACAGTACTTTGTTATTAGTAGTAATATTTGAAATAACTTCTGGAAGAAATGGACAAGGTAACACCTGGATGTGTTCAAACATCAGATGGGATAAGTCAGAGATGACTCTGTTTATTGACTGGAGAGTTAATTGCCTTATCTACCAGACCCCAGTGATTAAAAAATAGTAGAGGCTATAATTATTTAAAGTGTCTGTAATATGCCAAATATTTTATATTTATTTGTTTTAAGAATCCTGAAAAGTAGGTATTCTATAACATGTTTTAACGGTGAAAAACTGAGTTTCAGAGAATAGTTTTTTTTCCCCCAAATCACAAGATAGTGGTATAACTGGGATTTAAGGTCAAATGAATGAAAATCAGCAAGGGTATTGAATAAATCAAATAACACCATTCACCAACAGTGTCTAATTGACATTTACAGAAGAATCCACCTTGCAACAGCAAAATACATATACTTTTTAGGCACCCATGAAATATGTACCAAGTTAGACCATATTCTTTGCCATAAAACAAACCTTAACAAATTTTTAACAAAATTGAAATCATACAGAGCATGGTCTAACCACAATATCAAAAGGATTTTCAGACAATGGGGAACACCATATAATGATGAACCTGTATCAGTAACTCTTCCTAATTTTGGTATATACCACCATCAGTTCCTGGGGAGGTTTCTAAAAATAAGTCCTCTTTTCTCCTATTAAATATTATAATATTTAATTGTATTGTCTAAATTATATAATACTGTCTGTATATAAAAATTATTACAACTATATTTAAATAGATATATGATAGTAAAATTCCTCTACTCATCCTCTTTTTTAGCATGGTTTCACAAAGGCAAACCAACAGTGATTATGAAAACAATCATCCATGGGCACTTGGAGAGCAGATGAAGAGAATGTGTAGAAAAGAATGAATCTATTGAAAAATATGTTCAGATTGGGGAATATCTGTAGGGATGTGTTGATCAACTCCAGGAAATTTCAGAAAGCATAATTTTTAAAATGCCTTTACAAACAGTAAATATACCGTTCACTGAATCTGAAAAGCTAATTCTTTTGGCAACTCAAAAAGCTAAAAACAATATTTGTTTAAACAGACTCTGTAACATAATTTCGTGAACAACTTCCTCTTAACCTTTTAGAAACTAGTTTAATTTCCTTTAAAAATGTATTCTGAGAATACTTGAAATGATTGCTAACATTGTTTATTGGAATAAATGCATTATTAAAGTAAGATGTATCTCAGGATTCTGAATGCTCCGCCCCCTCCAAACTTCTGATACAATAAGCTGAATGGAAATTCCTCTTTAGCCAACACCAATAATCTCATAATGAAAATTACCCCCTACTATCACCACATTTTTGTTCTTCAGGCTACAGCTTCTGCACTCAGATCATCAGGTTACAGTTCAAAGTCACTACGCCTGAGTTAAGGCTTCGGCTAATCTTCCATCTCACCACCTTTCCCAGAGGCAAATAATTTTCTCTTGCTCTCAGGAATGATGCCAGGGTCAGATAATCTGACTTTAATAGCATGAGTAACAAAAATCTCTAGTCTTCAAGGTTAAGTTTTATAAGGGCCATAAGCAGGGCTAACATGTCTCAGGACCAAGGTTTCCCTCTCCTCCTGTGTTCTAAATGTATTACACTTTTATCTTGGTGTACACCTTCTCACTGCCTAACAAATGGAAGAATTAGGGTGAGTTCACTCCCCCCCCGCCCCTCACATGAGTGAGATACCCAGGAACCTCAGATCAAAGAATATGTGCCCCAGATTCTCACACTGTCTGTCGTCACCCCTCAGTGGTGTATTATTTCAGCAGCACCTGTCAGGGGAAATTCCTGTTTGTGACTTTCTGGAGCACCTTTTAGCCATAAACAGTTGCTTTTGTTCCAGGAGGTAACAGCTTCCAAAATCCTTGAGCTTTTCCTGATGCCAGTTACTTCTGGGGTTGGCAGATGTGTTCTAACATCTGCTTTCACGTCATGCCTATTGTCTTTCGTGTCAAACAGCTCCTAGACCCCTTGGAATGGAAGATTATACCTTGTACAACACCAGACCAGCATCTTTCGGGATTATATCTATAAGGTTGATTTTCACTGTTTTGTTTTACCTAAATTTGGGAAACGTGATCTCTAATTTTCGCTTGAATTAAAGTAAATTCTAGGTTGAAATGATGAACATATCCTTCTCTGCCAATCTCCATCCAATCTCAAGTGTCCTGAAAACTGAAAATTAGCCTCAATTTCCTCTTGACTACAAATCCTCTCCTTCATACTGCAAAAGTACATCTATGTCATTCTCTCCTAGGGAACAGCCCAGAGGATCCTATAGTTCCCCCAGGTTGTCACAGAATTAAACTAACACAATACCTAGGTTGACAGACTTACAGGAAATATTTGTCATTAAAAATATAATTGAGCTATTACCAAGAAACTGGGGCTATGACTTTTTAAACTCACCTGGCTTTATTCTGGTGTATTTGTTCGCCAATGAGCTTACTCAAAGCCTTAGTAATTGCCACTGTAGTCTTTTCAGTGTAAAAGGAAAATGTCAGCAGTTCACACATTTCAGAACAAATGTAAAAACCCTTCTCTAATTAGAGAACAACATTTTATTATTCTCTTTAGAATCACAGAAGAAGATGAATGGTGAGGAAAAAAGCTAACTAGCTTAGGGGAGAGAATTAGGTAAACTTGTTTTGCAAGGAGCTTTGCTTTCATTTCTCTCCTGGTATGTCTTATTTAGGAGGTATCATCAATACGTATTGGGTGGAGGTTTTACACAAGATAATCTGAAGAAAAGAAAACCATTTCTTAAAGAAAAATCACCCTCACCCTGTTTGTTATCTAGTGTTTTACTTTTTACCTGCCAGAAGCCAACACTAAATATTTAGTCTATACTCTTATACACAAATATATTACTTTTTCTTTATGCCACGTTTTGAAGTGTCGTGGAATTATCTGTTTCAGGTTTCTTCCGAGAATGTCAAGTTGCTTAATTTTACTTCTAATGATTCACATAATTTAACATCTGCCTTTTGAGGGAATTATACTTTAGTTTCACAACAGAAGGTTCAGTGATAGGAAATGCAGTCCTGCACAGTTTTTCAGATTATATCAACACCAACCCCAAATGCTTCATTTTAATTATTATGTATGTCAGTTAACTTTAACTTTTCCCTGGCTTCTAGTATAGTGTTTGGAACTCAGTTGATGGCTCAACTGTTCGTAATTCTCTGTGAAGCTCATTTACTTTCATGTAGCCTTGGTCTTAACATAATATTATCGTTGGCTGGAAGTATACCTCTCTCTTCTTCAGTGCTCTTAAACTCACTTATTTAAAGCACTTTGTAACATTGAAAGGTTGGCTCAAAGCCCTAAATATTCTTCTGCAGGAAACTCATACTTCTCTGAGAATCATTGGTAAGGACATATTCAAATTCTGTTTTATTATTTATCACATTTTTCATAACATCTGTCTCTGCTTGCAGTTAATCTGGAGTTCCTCAAGACTCAGTCCATATATTAGTTTTTACATCTTCAGGTGTACATCTTCAGGTGTACAGTATAGTACCGGGACTCATGGAACAAGAAACACTGGGAAAAATAACCAGACATGAGTATAATATTGTAAGTCAATTATACTTCAATTTAAGAAAAGAAGTGAAAACAATAACCAGTAAAATGAATGAATCAAGGTATGATGAAAACACCTCCATCTCATCCATTTATTCAGCAGATACTTATGAAGTACTTTCTATATGGCAGGCAAAGGGTTAAGAAAGCAGACACATCTATGCTGGTTGTACTTTAATTTCTGTTTGCCTAAGAATGCTGTATGCGTTCTAACTGAAAGGCCAGCCAACATTTTAATTTTGCAAATGTAATTAAAATTGAGCTGTTAACTGAATTCCCGAAGTTGAGTTTTCACTCTTGGAACTGCAGCAGAAGAGACAAGGCTGTTCTGGAGGTGATCAGGAAACATGTAATAGTGCATTGGTAAATTTGTGAGATTGGGTTCTGGACTCTGCTATGTATTACCTGTCACCCTGGAGCAGATCAACCTGTCCATGTTCTCTTTTCTTCTCTACAAATAGGAAAATAGAATAATTGCAGACATATCCAAAGGGGGCTACCGTGAGGCTTTAACAAGTTAATATACGTGAATAACTTGAAACAATGCCTGGCACATGGTAAGCTCTTGATAGATGTTGGCTATCATTATTCTTTACAGGATTATTTGTCACTCAATAAAAGCATTCTAAAATCACCACATAATTTGATGTTTTATTTATAGAGAAAAATATGGATGCTCTGCCTACAAATAAATGCCCACTTTATAACCTCTGCCACTACTCTCATAGAGCGTATGTCTTGATTTCTTCAATTCCTAATTCTTTCTGGAAAAAATTATGCACAGATAGATAGGTCTAAAAAAGTATTACTTATTTTGTTTTTGTGGGGGGAGGGTTACCTGATTTTATTTATGGATTTGATTTTGTATTTTGGCTTAATTAAGATCCTCAAGGCTTTCTATAAGAATATGCAGATGGAATTGTTTTGGTCACCAAACCCCAACTAACAGAAGTAAAATAACAACAAAGGTAACCTTGCAGAAAAAGGAAGGGCAAAACATATCAAAAAGAAGGCAGAAGACTTTGTAAAGTATTTTATAGAATGATGTATACCCTCTCCTCCACTCCCCTGTGTAGTGCAATTATTTCTCCATTCAAAGACTTGTCTGGAGTTACCTCTTCAATTGAATCTGAACATGGGTATGCACACACAGTTACACACATACACAGACACACACACACACACACACACACACACACACACTAAACCATCCTGCCTTCTCTATTATCTCTTTACTCTGCACATGTTTTATATTATCATTCAGTGTAAGAAAACTTACTACTGTATGTATATGCATTTTTCTCCTTCAAATATATTGGTTTGTCTACTGATCATCGCAGCACCAAAACTGTGCACAACACAGTTTTATTGAGCCAAACGCAACTGATCAAGTTAAGTAGAAGTGTTGTTAATGTAAAGATAGAAGTCCAGGGGTCAGAGGCTGTCTATGCACATGTACAGAGTTTGAGTCTCAAGGCTGACTTATGTATGGCTTCAGACACCAAAATCTCTTTCTATCCATTCTTGGAACAGCTTTGGTCCCCACAGAACATCTGGCTTAACTTGACTGCTAAAATTAATGATAGCCTAGTTCTACCTCAGCTCTTTTAAAATACCAAATTCCCAGACAGTCTATGACAATCCAAAAATTGAAAAAAAAAAAAAGGGAAATGGAGAGGACATAGGAATTTTTAAGTTATGCTGTCTTTGTATTATTTCTATTAAACATGTAGTTATAAACTAATGTGAGCTAACAGTTATAATGTTTTAATGCCTATTAAAGCTTCCTCTGGAGTGTAAATAAAATTGAATCTCCAAATTACATTGCGGACCCACTATTGGTCAATTTACCAGTTTGCAAAGGGGCATATTATCACAAAGTGAGTTTTATCAGTTTTCAATGATTCTGGATCAGATGTCAGCCTCCATGACTTTTCCTTTAAAATGTAATTGTTCTTTCATTTATAGCTGTCATCTGAGACACAGGAAAAAGAAATTTCAACAGAAAAGAGTTAATTAGAATACACTGTGTATTCTAATATTTCACTGGATTGTATCCAGTGAGATTCTGCTCTGTAGATTTCAAGCTTTCTTGCCTCTGAATTCAATTCAAGGTCATGAGGATATTCAGATTTAAATAAACTTGGAATTATAAAGTGAACCTCCAATAAAACTAGCAAATTAGTGATTTTTTGCTTCACTCCTTCTAAACTCCAAATCTTAATTATTCTCTATTGTCCTAAAATCTCTTGAGTTCAATATAGTCATGTATAATACATGGGAATTGGCAAATACAGACTGCAAGCAGAAATATAACTTTCCTACACACTTTTTATGAGATAATCTAATTATTTCTTGAAAAGAGCATATATGATTGATGCTACCTCTCAGGAAAAATTACTAATTTGGAGATACGCATTTACAGTTGTTTTACATAGCAGGGTTTTACATGAAAATACTAAAGAAAAATGACAGGCTTTTAGACATTTTGTCCAAAGATATTCAGGCTCAGATTTTTCACACATGTTGTTTCACACTCTGAATTTTTAGAATCTCTTCTGCAAAGACAAATATACTTGTCCTTGACACTATCTCTCATTTGTATTTTTTTCTAATATCACTTAGATGCTAGTATGTGAGTTCAGGCCTATAGTTTGCAGCAGATAAGAGTAAATTTTATATGTGTAATATAGAAGGTTTGAGAATTTATTAAAATAATGATAAACAGTTAATAAATAAATTAATGCATTAAATAATTTTATTATAAATTTATTAAATAATTAGTAAATTATTTTATATGAATGAATTAATTAATCAATTAAAAGGATTTATGGATATGTACCACAAAGAGCAGATTCAGCTTGCTTTAATATACATTTGCGTACTTCCATCTTTGTGTATATTTGGGATGTCCTGAAGATAGAAGGAGAGGCAAGTGGTATCCGGGAGCCACATCATGTAGCCTCTCGAGCCAATTTTATGCATCTCTTCCCAACTCCACATTCAGAGATGTCACATTTATTGCTTGAAAATGGCCATGGTTTGAGTATTTACACCACAGAAATTGGCAAACAGCTTTAAATCAGCTTCAGAGAACTGTTGTTGACCATTTACCAGCAGAGCATTGGTGATACTGTACACCAAAACTAACAGCCCTATAAATAGAAAATCTTGAATTTAATTCTACAGTTACCCAAGATTAACTCTTAAAGGAAAATAGTTAAAGTTAGTGACAAAGATGTGTGGTTGTTTCATTTATCCATATTTTAAAGATGGTGGCTATAGACCATTTTCCTATGACTTGGGTATAGAATGTAATTAAACCAAACAGAAATACTTAATTATTTATGGAAATTTACAAAGGTCAATTTGACTTTCACACATGTAATTGATTTTACATTCTGCCTTCTTCCATACACACAAATAGCAAGCTTTTACTCAGCAGGTCCTTTGTGCCAGATAATATGCAAAACAATTTATATATATATACATTTATCAATTATTTTAACCCTCAAAATAACTGTATGTGATACATAAAGAAAATAAGGTAAAGTTACCTTTTATAATGATAATTTATAAAGTTATCTTATAAAAAGTATACCTTTTACAAATTTACCTTAGAAATAAGGTAAAGTTAAGGAATGGTTAATACAGTTCCTTTAAGGCATTTGATTAACTACATTGTTCTTAACATATTACTGTTTTTATTTTTATTTTAATTTAATTTAATTGTTTTATTTTTTTTGGCTGCACAGCACAGCTTGCAGGGTCTTAGTTCCCCAACCAGGAATTGAACCTGAGCCCACAGCAGTGAAAGCGCAGAGTCCTAACCACTGGACCACCAGGGAATTCCCACAAATTACTGTTTTTAAATTCAATTGTTAGAAATATGCAGGAAACTGTAACGTTTAAAAAGGATCACTGTAAACATATGTAAATTAGTATGGGAATTTTTTGTTCACTGCTATATTCTTAGCCCCTAGGATAAAACAAGACAGATAATATAAAATCAATGTTCTTAATATTACAAATTAAAATTAAAGATCATAACTTCCATTGAAATATACATGTAAAGTTTTCAATGTGCATTTCTAGTCCTTATTTAAGTTAATACACTCAACAGCTCTGTGAGTTATGTATTATTGTGTCCATTTTACAGATGCAAAAAACAGATTTCTTTTTCCACTGCCTCTTTGTCCAGAATGTTTTATCTTACTAATATTGATTCATTAACAATGGCTAAGTCGATAATGATGTGTCTAGCTACATCTACAATATTCCTAGCCAGAACCAAATCAAAGAGTTTACAATTTATAATCTCTACACTGAAAAAATGTAGAGTTTTATGAATAAATCTTTAATTGTAAAAATGTCATATTCTTTGGAAAAGAACAGATTCAGTCTTTGTGCATCTTTAACCTCATTAGTGAGGACTCTAACAATACAAGATAGTTATGATTGTTCACAAAAACATAGGAAAATTTGAAATTTGAAAAAGGGGGATGTGTTAATCAGAGGTCTCTAGAGAAACAGAACCAATAGAAGATCTATATCTATATCTATATCATCTGTATATCTATAGGTCTATGAGAGAGATTAAGAATATGGCTCACATGATCATGGTGGAGGGCAAGTCCAAAATCTGCAGTGTGGGCCAACAGCCTGGAGACCCAGGAAAGCCGAGAGTGCACAGAAAGTCTGGAGATACTCTGGTGGAGAATTCCCGCATGCTCTGGGAAGTTGGTCTTTTTGTTCTATTTAGAACTTCAGCTGATTGAACTAGGCCCACCCGCAATATGGAGCTCAATCTGCCTTTTTCAAAATTCACGGATTTAAATATTAATCTCATACAATATGGATGACGTCTGTATTTAAGGTTATGAGAAAGAAAACATATTAAATGAAGAAAATGTATAATAAAGTATTAGGGAATCTGCAGCTCTTAATATCAACCACTGTTGACATTTTACTTTAACATAGTAACTTGCCAACATTTTGTCAGCAGGTTGTGGTAAACTGGCTGCCAGTCTGGTTGCTGGTGGATATGATGAGTGGGAGTCAGGGTGGTTCCCCTTTCCCTACCCTTCTCTTGGGAAGGTTGATCTCTCGTAACTCAGTAATGACAACCACAGTGATAGCTTGTACGAGAAGAGATACCTCAAATTAATAAAAATGTTTTATGTATATAATATGATTTCATGTTTAAAATATTCACCATTCTATATGTCATTTTGGCATTTTCCAAATTCTGTTTTCTGCATTTCTATGGCATATCACAAATTTCCCTAGATTTACTTATAGATTCTAAGCCTTTATCCTCCATGAGGCCATTTTCTTCAAATATTTAGTTATCAGTGGCTATTTTATTCCACTCAGTTTTTTCTTTTCCCCATACATTGTCTTTTTAATCCCTTTAATGGAGCTGTCTTTTTTCTAAACTTTGATTAGCAGCACTTGAAACCTGAAGGATACTGCTCATTGGTTTTATGTTTTTATCATTGAATATAAGTAATATGTTGTATTGGGAAATAGCCAAACACTAGAAATGATTTGGACTGGGAATCAGACATGCCTACATTAGAGTATGATCTCTATACATGTGTGAGCTTGAACAACTGTCTCATTTCTCAACCCAATCAGTAAAATAACAAGGTAGTGGAAAGAGAAGAGATGTGGAAATGGAAATGGGGCATTTCCATTTCCTGTGTTTGTGTGTATGTAAGGTAGAATAATATACCTGCTTTGTGGTATGGGGTGGAAAAATATAGATGTATACATAGCATTGTTATAGGGCCTGATAGAGTTAAACACTTTTGGAAGACACGGTTCTCCATGGAACTTTTATACTCCTACATATCTTGTTGGGTATGCCAAGAATGTAAGGCCCTGACCACTCATTCTCAGAGTTGTATTTACACTGATCAACTTACCTGCAGGACAAGAAGCGGCCTGCTAACATATTATTATAAAATGGCAGATTCCTAAAGCTCAGTGTTCCTCTCCTGCAACAGTAACCACGGCATGTTCAGGCATCTGTTTGGGCCCAAGTTGTGTCCCCCTTGTGGGACTTGGGGCAAAGGAAGCTGATGTACACACTGATGTTCCTGCTCCTTGCTTTGCCATGGGCAATGAAGTGCTTTGTCTCTGTCCTGGGAGCCTCACGTCTTCTGCCCGCCTCCATGAAATGATGAGAGGAACACTGATTAGCTTGTAAGTAGAATAAAATCAAATCACTCAACAAACACTGGAAAAAAATGATTGACCTTGAAACACCAACCTTAAATTAAAAATACAATTAAGGATTGATTAAGTCTACTGACTCTGGTGCTAGATAAATCAGCCATCATTTGAAAGGCATTCCAGAGGTTTTCAGTACTGAGATTAAGAAAATCTATTTATGGCGGAGATGAAGTCTCAGCTGGTGACGTAGGAGGCATCTGAATTTCCCTCCTCCGCAGAAACAACAAATGTGCAGCTATACACAGAGCAGTTTCCTCTGAGAGAAATGATCTGAGTGACTCCTACACATGGGGCAACAGAAAAAATACCCACATCGGATCGTGTAAGAAACATGGTGAGACACTGTCTCCATCAACCCATCTTTGGCTCGGCACCATACAACTGGGAGGGAAACCTCAACTGCCTGATCCTCCCTGAGGAGCAAAGGATTTGGACTATACATCTAGCATCTGAACCTTTAAGGCTCCCACCTAAGGAAACCGTCAACAAAATGAATAGGCAGCTTATGGAAATGGAGAGAATATTTGCAAACTGTCTATCTAACAAGAGGTTTATATCCAAAATATATAAGGAATTCGTATAACTCAGTAACAAACAAACAAACAAAAGATCAACAGATCTGATCAACAGATGGGCAAAGGGCCTGAATAGTCATTTTTTCCACAGAAGACATACAAATGACCAACAGGTACATGGAAAGCTAAACATCACGAATCAGAGAAATGCAAATCAAAACCACAAGGAGATATGACCACACATCTGTCAGAATGTCTGTTGTCAAAAATACAAGAGATAACAAATGCTAGTGAGAATGTGGAGAAGACGGAACTCTTGTGCACTGTTACTTGGAGTGTAAACTGGTACAGTCACTAAGGAAAACATTATGGAAGTTCCTCAAAAAATTAAAAATGCAACTGCAATATGATCCAGCAATCCCACATCTGGGTATATAGCCAAAGGAAGCTAAATCACTATCTCAAAAGGATACTGCACTCCCATGTTCATTGCAGCATTATTTACAATAGCCAAGGTATGGAAGCAACCTAAGTGTCCATTAGTGGATAAATGGATAAAGAAGATGTGGCATACATATACAGTGGAATATTATTCAGCCTTAAAAAGGAAGGAAATTCTGCCTTTTGTCCAACATGAATGAATCTGGAGGGCATTATGTATGCTACGTGAAATAAGCCAGACAGAGAAAGACAAGTACTACATGGTATCGCTTACATGTGGAATCATAAAAGGAAAAATGTCAACTTATGGAAAAAGAGAGTAGAAAAGTGGTTACCAGGGGCTGGTATGGGGGCACACGGGTATAGGGAGAGGTTGATAAAAGCATACAAACTTTTAGTTATAAGATGAATAAGGTCTGAAGGTCTAACATATAATATGCTAACTATAGTTAAAAATACTATATTGTATAATAGAAGCTTGCTAAGACCATAGAACTTGTGTCCTCACAGGAAAAGGTAAATAAATATGTGAGGTAATGGATGTGTTAATTAACTGAATGATGGGAGTCCTTATACAATGTAAACATACATCAAATTGTCATGTTGTACACTTTATATTACAATATTATTTGTCAGTTATACTTCAGCAAAGCTGAGAAATACAAAGAAGATCTATCTGTTAACTTCTGTATACTTTTTTTGTTCTTTTAAGGTTCAATTATAAGCTTAAATCTACACTAAGAATTTATGTCTGTTTTTCCTTAGTCTTTTATGATCTTTTATCTTATCCCCCCCCCCCACTTTAAATTTATCCCTTCAAACTTGGACCTGTATGGAATTTATTCATATTTTTTCATTAGACTTAGAATGTCTTTGGGCAGTGTTTTAGAATATCCTGGGTTTCATTTAATATTTTAGAGTTCTGGGATCCATACCAGACTTACTAAATTAGTGTGTCAGGGCAAAGTCCTGGAAATCTGTATTTTAGCAAGCATCTAGATGGTTTTTATAATAAGACATTTTAGGAAAGATCATCTTAATGTTAGAAACATTCAATTTTTTGTCTGTAAATCTTTAACTTCTTTTATACCCCAATGAAACATTGTCAAGCATAAGAATTTTAGTTTTTGATTTGTGTCAAATGATAACCCCAAGATTGGATGGAATACTTAAAAAGTAAGTAAACGTTTATTTAAGAAGTATTTCTTAAGTATTTATTGTGTGCATATTACTATGCTCAGAGTTGTAGGTAACATGCTAAAAACTATTCTCATTTCTCTCGAGTTAAATATATTTCTGATTTAAAAGGGCTTAGGGTGATTGAATTTCATAGGAGTTTTAGATTTGGTGAAAATGTAGGCTGCTTTAAGTGTTATGAGAAGGTTTCAAAAATGCACACGTTATATTACTCATTACTTGTGTTTATATTTTATTAACTTTGTTGTGTTTAGGGAAGTTATTGTGCCATTTCTAAGAGCGTGAGCTTTAGAGTTAGGTGACTTGGTTTTGGATCCTGCTCTGCCACTGACCGTTGTAAAACTAGGGAAAATCTTATCTTTAAGTCTCAATTTCCTCATCCTTAAAATGGAGATACTTACATCCATTATTACAATGAGAAATAAGCAAAGTACTGTTTGTAAAACACTTAGTAGAGCATCTGTCACATGTTATGGGCTAAAAATGTATTTCATTAATTTATTTCAAAAGTTTGTTGAGTTTTTTCTATATGCTGGGCAAAATTCATGACCTCTTGGAATTTAAATTTTGGTGGGTACAATTTTTATTATATTGATCTCATATTTAAAATGGATTTCTGTAAAGTGACCTGTAGAAAATTCAAAACTGTAAGAAATAAATCTCTCAATCTTTCTTTAATACTAAGTACTTCACTCTATTCAAAAGCAAAAGAACTCTAACAAAGAATAATACATTCATATGTGCTTTTTTTTTTTTTTTGAGTAATGGGTTTTACAGTAACCTTTTTGTAGAGATGAAATCTACTGAAAATAAAGTCTATTTTTAATGATTTGCATGTATCTCAGAATATATAAACATTTTCAGAGGTAAAGTTTTCTTTATGAAAGACCCTGGGGAAGCCCACTTTTTAGTCGTGTACTTATGCGCTGAGCAGCTATGAGGTTCTAAGCACTGTACTAGGCACTGGTCACATGGCGAGTGAGACAAGTCCTGGGTGTCAGAGCTTTCCCAGCCATTCCAGACCACAACAGTCCTGACCTCCTCTTATTCCCTAGAACTCTATCTCTCTATTATGTATTCTAGCACCAAAGCGTTTACTTCAGAGTGTTTTCTCTGCTATGTGTATATCTTACCAAAATGCTAAGCACAGATTATACTCAATAAAAATGGACTAGTTTACTTGAATTAGACAAGAGGTACATTATAAATAAAAGATTTCCAGTAAAGAGCAGCATTTCCTATTCACTGCCAGAAAATAATCCGTGCTACTAGTTGACAATAAAGACAAACTGGAGGAATTTCAGCTCAGATTATTTTAAAATTATCAGACATATATATGCTGTACATAGAGTGTTCCATATTTATTACTCAGAACTATAAAAATTGCATGAATTGCATATCCTAGCATTTTCCAAAGCTTATATCTATCTTTTTATAAAGATTTCTTTGAAAAATATATGTGCTTTCCTGATCTACGTCCTGTTTTTCATTGAGCTCACACTATTACAATACTTGCCTTTATTTTAATATACCTTACTATTTGTCTGCAGATTTTAACAAATTGACTTTTACAGTAGCTGAATTTAAAAATTATTTACAGTTTACAGTAAATGTGTGTCTGTGTGTATTTTTATCTATACCTCTACATATATATATATATATATATATATATATATATATATATATATATATGTATGTATATGTGTACACTATCTTTTAAAAGCCAGCATATGAATTAAGCTTTAAAATCTTCAAAGAATAACATATCAGTGGTCTATTTTTACTAACATATTTTCTATCCTAAAAATATACTTTCATAAATCTGTTACATATGTAATGTATAAAACAATGCTAAATTTTATTTTACTATAAATTTTTAAACACATTTTTCTGCTAATAAAATAACTGTATTTTCAGTGAATTAAATATAAAACACCCATAAAGCAAAAAGAAGAAAATTAAAGTTACCCATAATTTTTTTTTCCAGATATAAACTGCATTAAGATTTTCTTTAATTTCCTTTCTCTCTGTGTCTGTCTGTCTCTCTCTCTCTCTCTCTTGAATGTGTGTATGAATCTGTGTGAGAACTTGTGCATGTATGTGTGTGTATTTACATGTATGCACATAATGCATATATGATATATATGTGCATGTGTATATACATGTATAATACACATCATATGCATATATATGTATGTGTGGATTGTGACAGTATGCATGCTCGGTATGTGTGTTTCAGTATTTGTACATTAATGTTTTATTTAGCAATATTATGTAAAATTTTCTGTGTCAAAAAGTACTATTAATTAATATTATTATTATTTTTTTTAAGTTATAACACTATAATTTTATTTATAGCAGCTTAACTTCAATTAACATGTAAAAACTCTGCTCCTTTACAGCTCTCTTTCTACTCCTTTCAGTATCACAAAATTACATCTTTATAACTGTATGCACAAAAAAATAAACTAATAATTCCTTTAAATGCATTAGTCTCCTAAATTATGTAGAAAACAAAAAGTACAGTTACAAACCACTATAACAACAATTCTAGCTTTTATAATTGCCCATGTATTTACCTTTATTAAGATTTTTTATTTATCCATATGGCATGGAAGTACTACTGTCTAGTGTCCTTTCATTTCAACTTGCAGGAGACCCTTGAGCATTTTTGCAGGGTAGGTCTAGTACTCAAGAATTCCCTCATCTTTTGTTTATTTGGGAATGTTTTGATTTCTTCCTCACTTTTGAAGGACAGTTTTGCCACATACAGGAATCCTTTTAGCACGTTGCATATACTGGCCCACTGTCTTCTGGCCTCCAAAATTTCTGATAAGGAATCTGCAAACTTTCTTATTGAGGATCTACTGTATGTGATGATTTGCTTGTCTTGTGCTGCTTCCAAGATTTGCTCTTTGTCTTCTGAAAGTCTGATTATAACGTGTCTTGGTACGTGTCTCTTTGAGTTCATCTTACTTGGAGTTTGGGAAGCTTCCTGGATATTTATATTCACATCTTTCATGAAATTTGGGAAATTTTCAACCATTATTTCTTTAAATATTCTCTCTGCCTCTTTGTATCTGTCTTCTCCGTCTTGAACATCCACAATGCATATGGTTGTTCTGCTTGATGGTGTCCCACGGGTCACTTAGGGCTCTCTTTTCTTCAATCTTTTTCTTATTCTTCAGGCTTGATAATTTACATTGTCCTCATCTTCAAGTTCACTGTTTCTTTCTTCTGCCTGCTCAAACCTGCCTTTGAATCCATCTAGTGAGTTTTTCATTTCAATTACTGTACTTTTCAGCTCCAGAATTCCTTTTTGGTTTCTTTTTAGGCTTTCTATCTCTTTACTGATATTTCCATTGTGTTCCAACATCATTTTCATGACTTTCTCATGAAAGAAAGTTTTTTTCATGACAATTTCCTTTAGTTCTTTGAGCATGATTAGGGCAGCTGTTTAAAAGTCTTTGCCTAATGTATCTGCCATTAAGTCCGTTTTAGGTTCAGATTCTACTGAATTATTTTTTTGCTTTGAATGGACAATACTTTCTTGTGTCTTTGTATTCCTTGTGATTTTTTTGTTGAACACTGGACATTTGAGTCGAATAATGTGGTAACTCTGGAAATTAAAGACTCTCCGTCCAGTTTGCTGTTTTTATTTTTGCTTTTTTGATTGCTGTAGGCTGTCTCTGTGCCAAGGATCAGCCTCAGGTGAATTAATATTATTTTTACTGATTACATAATATTTCATTATATAAAGGCACTATTTACCAGTCCTCGACTGTTGAAAATTCAAATTAGCAATTTTGCCGTTATGTAAGACCACTCAGGTAATGAAATTTGTGTTTAATATTTTTCTTCTCTTACACTTCTTTATCTTCTTTCTTTCTCTCTCTTATCTGTGAATATACTAATAAAATTTAAATTCCTAAGCCCTTATTTTGATATTGTTCATGCTGTTTGCAAGGTGACAGAAAGCCCTGTTGTCCTTCACTGACCCGTTCCTGGACCATGACCCATTGTTGGTTATACCTCTGGGCATCACTATAGATACTGAAAGAGATTTTGGAACCCAAGTAGGGAGGCAGGCAGCCAAGCCACAGAGAAAGTTTTCTGACAGTTAGAGATCACTTTTTGGTTATATAGCTTGACCGCTTTTTAGGGCCTTGAAAAGAGATGATTTTCTCATGGTAAAGGAGCTGATCCTAAAATGTTTTTTTTTTACATAAGAGAAAAAATGAAGATCAATTTCAGCACTTCATGAGAAAGGAGTACAAAGTAATAACAAAACATGCTTTTTAACATTTGTTCTTCTCTTAAGAGATGATGTAAAAAATATTAGCAAAGATAAGAATACCTACATTTTATTTTGAAGCTCCAAAATCAGTTAACAAGTAGTGGAAAGAGAGTATTATATTGCCTGTAAATGTAGATAATTAATGCTTTACAAATACAATAAAAATATTGAAGCTATTCTGTTGTACTAGGAAAGTAATAGAATTCAGTGTAATTGTAAATGTGTGTGTGTGTCTGTGTGTGTGTGTGAAATAACCAACATTTAAACTTTCAGTGAAATTAAATAGATGATAGGTAGGTAGGTAGGTAGATAGATAAAAAGGTAGATGATAGATTGATAGATACTCAAAAGGGACTTTTTTACTGAGGATTTGTCTAGGTTAAGTATGAAGTATGTAAAGATCATAATCATGAAGTGCATAGAATTGTAACACTGGGAGAATCCTTATAAATTAAACAATCCAGTTCTTTTAGTTCACCAACTTGGAAACTGAGGTCTAAAAATGAATAGCAATTTATATGAAACAAACAATTATAAAAAGAGTAAAAACTTCCATTGTATAAATGAGTTTAAATTAAAATAACTTTTGGAACAATCCTGTGATTGAAAGCTTACTAAGAATTGTTGGTAATGTAGACTTTAAAAAACTGCAGATCCGGGGGAATCCTTCTTTTTTAAAAAGCCTATGTGAAGATGGTGTATAGCAAGTAAATTAATATAATGCACCAGAATTTACCTGCATTTCTAATACAATAAATTTAAGTGTCAAGTGAAGGTTTCAGAGGGAAGTCATATGTCATCATAAGTAGGGTTAGAATACCGATTAGGAACAATTTAGCTGGTGAGAAAAGCTAATGGAAAGGTAAAGGTACTCACGAACCGTGAGGATTTCAATTTTCCTAACATTCCTCTAGAGACGTGAAGTTCACAGTCTCTAAAGGAGCTTTTAGGTTCTATCTCAAAGACATAGAAGACATTCTTTTTTTCACAATGACCGAGTACTAAGACAAGTGACAGTCCTAGACAGTCCTAAGAAAAAAACACAGTAAAATTCTTTGGTGCTGCTTAATTTGGAAGGTCTACTGATTTCATCACGTCTAAAGAATTTGAAAGCTATAACATTAGTAAAAACATTGCGGCCTGAAGGAGACATACTGAATGTCAGAGTATTAGATTAAGTGGCTGTACTGAATAATAGAAAGCTAACTAAATTTTCAGGCTGAAGTTACAGAAGGCAAATTCCAGTTATTTTTATTACCCATTGAGTGAGTTGTTTAATTTCTGAACTTCAGTTTTCATATTCAGTAAACTAAAATAACTGTGTATTCATTTCAAGATTCTTAGGGTTACTAAAGTAATGACATATATGAAAATTCTTGGTAAATAGTTAATTCATGTTTTTACTTTTGAAAAGCATAGCTCAAAATATAGATTGTATGATATTTTATGTGATTTGGATAAATAGTTGGAAATGAGATATATAATTAAAAATACATTAAATATATCACTTCCACACTTAGTATGGAAAGTGAAGAATAGAGTTTTTTTTTCTTAATATAAGCAGAATCAAACATTAAAACCTAAATATCAGAATATTTGAAACAAAAGCACTCTTATTCAATGAAATAATGTCTTCAGTGTACTCTTGCATTATTTATTAAAGTTTGATTAGGTAAATGAATACATTGTTCTATTTTGTAAAATAATGTCTTCATTTTGCATTCAATACATCCTATCAGTCTATTGCAAACACGAGAATACTGGAATAAAGAGAAGAGAGTAGCCTTACAATCCACCTTCATATTGCTATAAGAAAGGAAGAAAAGTTGGCATTCATTTCAAATTATATTTTCATTGAACTATATTAAAAGTTGCGGAATTTTTTTCCTGTGCAAGGGGACTATGGGAGTACAACATTCAGGCCAAAAGCATGCCATTTGGGGCAATCATGTTTGGAATTGCCTGCTTTCTACTAATTAACTCAATTCAGGTGTTAAATTCTAGCTCATCCTCCTCCCAATCATAATGATTGTCCTTACTTTACTTACATCTCCCAAATACTAAACAACTGAAAACATGTATTTGGCTCATAAGGAGAAAAGGAAACACTAGTTTCCCTTGTTAGTAAGTTTTGATACTCATTTTTTAAATAGACTTCAGACATCTATCACAGTAGGGAAGCGCTGCCATAATTTCTTGTTATAAGTTTTGTATTACTGTTTTAGTCACTAAATATATTATTTTGTCATCTACCATATTTTATGCATCTTTATTTTTGGCTCTATTTAAGAAAGCCAAAAAGATATAAATGCTCCACATGTAAATCAAATTCACATACACTATAGTTAGCAAAATGGAAAGCGTGGCTGTTTAGAAGCTGCAAATGCTATTCGAATATTCCTAAAAATATCAGACTAGAGAGGGGGAGACAGTGAAAGGCACCCTCAGTTTCTAAGTCTCTAAATGCAGGGTCAATCACATTTGCCCTGTGTGTTTGCACAAGAGATATACAGGTAGCGTGCTGCTTCCTTTTAGTGCTAGAGCAATGCAGAGAAAGGGAATGTTGGAAATTTGGAAGAGCTCATCTATTGTGTTTGCAGAAACTCCATTCTGGACTCACTGAGAACTGCTCTTAGACATCATTGATCTTGAACATTTGATGGGAAATTCTCTTGCAGAAAGTTGCACCAAATGACCACTGTAGGTTTCTTAGAGTCCTTTCATCTGGGCCTCTGATGCAAGTAATAAAGGCTGTAAAACTGAATGAATGCCGGGTAATATACGCTAGGAAGTAAGATGTAGAACATTAAAGGCATTTGGACTGTTCCTAGGTCTTTTTTTAATGTAAACATGACCGATACATCACTATGAGCACTGTCTTGTATGTAATAGTTTAATAATGTTTTAATATTGTATCTATTTGCTCCTTATTGTATTGTATTCACCAATTTAAAAATATACCACATGAATATACTCTATTTTGTTGTAACTGCAGAAAGGGGGAAACTGTTTTCAACCAAGCAGACAAATGCAGCACAAATGTTTAAAATATTTATCACAAGGGCATCTTTAACATTTAGAATACCACTCTGCCATCTAGAGGAAAACGGAGAGTCTGACACCTAATTAGGGGAAAAGTTAAACTAGAAAGAATTCTTTTTTATTAAGTACAATTATATATACTATTATACTCTAACATGTAACATGATAATTAGTTTCAGGTGTACAACATAATGATTTGTTATTTGTATGCATTGCAAAATAATCACCACAGTAAGTCTACCATCTGTCACCATACAAGGTTACAATTTTTTTCTTGTAATGAGAACTTTTAAGATTTACTTTCTTAGCAACTTTCAAATTTGCAACACAATATTACTGACTATTGTTTATTGACTATTGTCGTGTGCTGTACATTACATCCCATGAGTTATTTATTATATAACTGGAAATTTGTACCTCTTGATTCCCTTCACCCATTTTACCACCCCCCAATCTCCCTCCCCTCTGGCAACCACCAATCTGTTCTCTGTATCTATGAGTTTTGTTTTGTTTTATTTTATTTTTAGATTCCACATATAAGTGAAATCATGAGGTATTTGCCTTTTTCTGCCTCACTTAAGTCACTTTGCATAATATCTTCAAGGTCCATCCATGTTGTTGCGAATGGCAAGATTTCATTATTTTTTTTAAGGCTGAGTATTCTATTGTCCATCTTCCTTATCCATTCATTCATCAATGGACACAGGTTGTTTCCAAATCTTGGCTATTGTAAATAACACTACAATGAACATAAAGTTGCATATATCTTTTGGGGTTAGTGTTTTCATTTTCTTTGGATAAATACCCAGAAGTAGAATTATCCATTTCTTTGGATAAATACCCAGAAGTAGAAGTAGATCATATGGTAATTTTATTCTTAATCTTTCGAGGAACCTCCATACTGTTTTCCATAGTGACTGCACCAATTTACATTTCCACCAACAGCTCACAAGGGTTCCCTTTCCTCCACATCCTCACCAACACTTGTTATTTATTGTCTTTTTGATAACAGCCATTCTGACAGGCGTGAGGTGATATTTCATTGTGGTTTTGATTCCCATTTCCCCGACGGTTAGTGATGAACATCTTCTCATGTACCTGTTGGCCATCTGTATGCCTTCTTTGGAAAAATGTCTATTCATAACCTCTGCCCATTTTTTAATTAGATTGCTTTTTGTTATTGAGTTGTATGAGTTTCTTATATATTTTGGATATTAACCTCTCATCAGACATATGATTTGCAAATATCTTCTACTCAGTAGGTTGCCTTTTCATCCTATTGATGGTTTTCTTTGCTGTGCAGAATCTTTTTAGGTTGATATAGTCTCATTTGTTTATTTTTGCTTTTGTTGCCCGTGCCTTTGAGGTCAGATCAGAATTCTTTATGCTTAGAATGTAAACTTGTGGTAAATAAATAGTGTTAAAGTGACACGGACAGTGAGATTTCCCACTAAGCTTGTTAATGTAGACAATAGAAGCAATAATGATAAAAATATAACATTTACAAAGCTAAATGGACACACAAGCGCACACATGCCAAGCAGCGAAAAAGTAAAATATCTATATATTTTTTTCAGCTTTATTGAGATATAATTGACATATAACATTGTGTAAGTTTAAGGTGTATAACACAATATTTAAGTGTATATTGCAAAATGATTACCACAATAAGGTTAACTAACACATCCATCACCTTACATAGTTACCTTTTTTAGTGGTGAGAACTTTGAAGCTCTACTCTGTTAGCAATTTTCAAGTATATAATACAGTATTTTTAACTATAGTTGCTATGGTGTACATTAGTTCTCACAACTTATCCATCTTAAAACTAGAAGTTTGTATCCTTTGACCACCATATTGCATTTCCTGCCCCCGAACCCAGGCCAGCAACCATCAGTTAACTATGTTCCTATGGGATGATTTTTTTATTTTAGATTCCACATATAATGAGATCATATAGTATTTGTCAAAATGTTTATATACTGATCTTCTTTTTTGTTATCGAGACGATAAATAATCTTCAAATAAATTGTATCTGAAAATCATCCTTTCTCTCTACATTTCTCTCTCTCTCTCTCTCACACACAAAATTATTTGGCTGCAAGTCTGTGCATTGGAATACAGTGTCTAACTGTTGAGCCTTTTTCTTTCCAAGTGGCTGACCTTCATATTCAGTGCCATAAACGTATTAGAACATGACCTACACTCTACATACCTTCTTCCATACACAGCAAGAGAAAAGGGTGCATTCTCAGATCACTTTCATGGAAAGCTTGATTCCTGACAAACATTTCTAACCTACTACTGTTTAGTGTTTAAATTTTTTGTTTTATATTGGAGTATAGTTGATTAACAATGTTGTGTTAGTTTCAGGTGTACAACAAAGTGATTCAGTTATACATATACATGTATCTGTTCTTTTTCAAATTGTTTTCCAATTTAGGTTATTACAGAATATTGAGCAGAGTTCCCTGTGCTATACAGTAGGTCCTTGGATAAAGATGTGGTACATATATACAGTGGAATAGTACTGTTTATATTTAATCATACTGAAAGGTGTAATGCTTAAAGCATTTTCCTGGACTAGCAGTATGCCTGTTACTTAATATAATCATGCATATATTGACTATATAATGACATATAGATTTTTACTGTATCTCTAACTCTTGTTGTTAGTGCTGTTGCTTGTCTTTGTTCAGCATTGAACATTCCAATGGAGCAGTTGTATAGGATTTCAGGCAAGAAGATAAAGGGAGGTACATGAAAAGTCACTTACCACTACATTGAGTGAATTTATGTCAGAGAACAAGAAAACACTCAGTAGCTTATATGAAACTCTTGTCTTTTAAAAAGATCTGCATGCAAATTGGCGTTGTTATATTGGTCACCTTGTGAGCAGAAGCTAATCCAGTGAAGGTCAATTTGTCTCAAAGCAAATGGGAAACATGTAGTTTGTTGAATTGGCCTATTTGTTCATTTTATGGTAAAATACACCCCAATTCAATTCAGATGAAATCTAAGCGTTTAAACTAACATCCATGAATAAAATAAAATATGTACTGCTCAAGATAATTCAGTAATGGGATCTACTGAGTCATTACATAAATGACTCTTGGAAACTATCAGCAAAATGCAGTATATTCATGTCCTGTGATACTTCCCATGTGAAGAAAAATGTGCTTTTAATCTATATTGCTATCTCAGTACCGTTTCATTGTGCCCCTCTGAATTATCAAGGCTATGTATTTAACATGATCTAAATCTCCTTCTTTTAGGCCTTTAAAATGTGAACTAGAACACAGAAAAAAAATATAAAAAGCATATGTATAGCTCAATGAATTATTATAAGTTTTAATAAGGTAAATATTACAAAGTCAAGAAAAATAATTAGGCCCGAAACTCTAGAAGACCCTCATAGGCTCAGATTCAATCTCAAAACGATCCTTCCCCTCAAGACACTGTGCTGACTCTTAGAGTAACCATTTCCTTTCATATCTTTATGGTTTTATCATCTGCTTGGGCACCCCAACCCATATGTCCATCCTGCCCATTTTGTTTTAATTTAATATGATTTTCAATATATTTTAATCTACAACTTCCCCTTCTACTTTTTTCATTTCCTTGAAAACCTGGGACATTTGACCTTTAGAGTCTCCCACAGTCTGGAGTTTGCTGGTTGCAAACCCATGTGCAGTTCAGTATGTTCCCCATCATGCGTATTTCTGCAAATCTCTCCCCTAGATGCAGAGCTTTTATTAAAATCATGCTCAGTCTTGGCAAGTCTACAGGTAGTGATGTGTTTTTTCATCAGGAGATGTATAACTTTTTTCTGTGATTATATCACCTATTGATTTTCAATTGCCTAGATCAGTTGCTGCAAAATGGATGGCAAAATGGCTATAGTCAACAGATATACTTGTAGAAAGAGATGTATACATACACACATTATCTATCCTTTCTAGATAAAAGACTAAAATATTTTTTGCTTCCCCAAAACCACTAGGGGTGATATTACCCTATTAGGATGTTACATGGCATTCAATTCTATAAATGTACTAAAATTTAAACATAATTTTATCCATTATTATGACTGCTGTAGTTTCCAATTTGTGGCTATGATGGCCAGAGCTACTAGTAACCATTCAATAAATGCCATGAAGTGAGCACATTTACACATACCCATTTTGGGGCTGGGCATATACCTAGGAATAGAATTTCTGGATCATAGGGTATTCATATATTCATCTTTAGCAGATACTGGCAAAGACTTTTTCAAAGCAGTTGTAACAATGTGTTTTTTTTCCCACAATAATTATGTGAATGTTCTGGTTGCTGCCAGTATTTGATATTTTCATTTTTTTAAAAAATTACTCATTACAGTAGATAATATATTGTGTCATGAAATTTATGTTCAAATCTTTTGTCTACTCTTATTGGACTAATGATCTTTTTCAAAGTGCTTTATAATAGTTTTGTAGATTATGGATAATAATATTTTGTTGCATACCTTTTTTGAATATTTTCCCATATTTTGGAGATACAGAATTTCTTAAATGTAATGAAGTAGAATTACCAGGCTCCATTTTTGTTAATTTAAATGCTTTGCGTGTTTTGTATAAAGTTTCATGTCTTTCTATAAGATCACAAAAATATCCTCATATGTATTACTTTAAAAACCCTATTAGTTTCCTGTCTACATTTAGTTCTACCCTCTATCTGGATTAATTATGTTTATCCTAACAATTAGGATCAAGAGAAATGTATTTACCATACAGGCTTCCAATTGATCCAGTATTACTTATTAATGAGATCAACCTTTCCCCACTGTATATATGAGGATCTACTCCTAGACATAAAATACTTTAAAAAAAATAGACTTTATTTTTAGAGCAGTTTTATATTTATAGAAAAAATGAGCAGAAACTACAGTGATTTCCCATTTACCCCTCTCACCAAATACCCACTACACACAGTTTTCCCCCTTGTTAACATCTTGCATTAGTGTAGCGCATTTGTTACAATTGATGAGCAAATATTGATGCATTATTATTACCTGAATTCCATAGTTTATGTTGGAGTTTACTCTTTGTGTTGTACATTCTATGAGTTTTGACCAATATGTAAAGACATGTAGGCGCTATCACAGTATCATACCTACCTATTCATTCTTCCCTTCCTCCCCACCAACCTCTGGTAATCACTGATATTTTTACTGTTTCCATAGTTTTGCCTTTTTCAGAATGAAATATGGTTGAAATCAGGCTACTATGTAGCCTTTTCAGATTAGCTTCTTTCATATTCAGATAGCAGTATTCATGTAAGTTTCCTTCATGTCTTTTTGTGACTTGATAGGTCTTTATTTTATCACTGAATAATACTCCATGGTAGGGATTATCACAGTTTATTTATCCACGCACATATTGACATGTTGGTTGCTTCCAAGTTGTGGCGGTTAAGGATAAATCTGCTATAAATGTTCATTTGCAGGTTTTTGTGAGGACGTACATGTTTGGTAAATAACAACTCATTTGGGTGAATATCAAGGAGTGATTGCTGGATCTTATCATAAGGCTAAGTATAGTTTTGTAAGAAACCACCAAACTATCTTCCAAAGCAGCTGTACCATTTTGCATTCCCACCAACAATGAACGAGAGGTCGTTCCTCTTGTTCCGCATTCTTTTGTCAAGTTATACTAGGATTTCAGTTCTCTTTAATGATAAGATTGGGAACTGATCAAGCTATATTCTTTTTCTCGGGGAAAAAAAAAGCCTAGGAAACTGTTTTAATGATGAATCATCATCTGCTTAAAAATTGCTTTATGAACACTGAACTAGATTTTCCTTTCCACAAATGGTGGCATGAGCCTGTGCCCTAGATGGTAATGCATGAAACAACTCCTTTCACTACTCCTGCAGATGCTCAGAGACATCTGGCCTTCTACCTAAACATGAGAAACTAGAACAGTTTAAATTGAGGTCATGAAGCAGCCAGGAAAGGTCTCTCATGCACAGCTTTCCTGGGCATCGAATTAACTGCCTGTGATATTTGTCATTTCTTAAAAACAAGTCCCATAATTATTTGAATAAACATTTAAAATACTCAAAATTCATTAGTATTCTAATAAATAATTAAATAGGGCTACCATTGAATCTATAATATACATTTATTAACACATAAAACAAGTTGGAAAGTGTGATTACTTATATTATTTCTGTGAATACTCTGTAAGGGCCATTTAGAAACTACAGCATTTCCACACCAATATAATCAAATTCTTACACCTTAAACAGTTCTCATATGGCATTTAGGTTAAACATGCATGGATATATGCATTAAATGATAATAAATATAGTAAATAATATTATTTATACATATTTTATACTTAGATATTCATGCTTGTAAACTGCTGGTTTACATTTTAAGAAAAAAGTCACTCTCATTTATCATTGAAAAAAATACATATTAAAAAATAAAATATATATCACTAATTGGTTTCCTTTTTTCAACAGAATTCAAAGAAAACAATGCTCAGTACTGTGTATAGTAATAGAAGATATTAATGAAATAACACTTCTTTGTACTGATCTCTATGTGTGCAACTTCACTATAGAAGAAGGAGAAATTGTCCATTCTTTCATTTCATAATGATGACAACTTGCATTTTGGCAAACCACTGGACTGAAATGACTTTGTACAGACATTTTTCATCGTAACTCTTCCTTTCAAAGTTCTTGGGATTTAAATTAGTCATTTATTATGCTTTTATAATGCATCTTTTAAGGCAAGATTGATAGGTGTGATTTGGAGGTCAGTATACCCTTTGACATCTAAATATCTCCCAGACACATCGTACTAATTGACATGTCACTGTTTAAGGACCTATTCTTTTGGCACTGGAATTTTTAAAAATTTAAATGTTCAAAACATCCAAAGTAGAGAAAAATTCAAATATTCAAAAGCTCAGAGGTGGCATCCCTATTTATCAGTGGCTACCCAATTTATCAGTGGTTGCTTGTAGAGATTAGAAAACTCGGGAGGGAGAGAGGCACCAAGAGTTGAAGCACTCATAGTGTCAGGAGAGGGTGCCAGAGTTCCACTGCTTACACTTAACACTTTTCATATTTTTCAGAGAGCCAGTGCTGTGTACATATTTGGGAGTCTAAGAGTCAAACAGAATTCTTCCCTCTTGCCTCTTAATGTTGATAAATCATTTCCTCCTTTGAATTATTATTCAGTCTCTTCTTGGTTTTACTTTGAAGCATCCTTTATTGAAAGCATACATCAATCTGTGGCACTATGTAAGAAAACGTGATGCATAATGTTGACAGACAGGAGGTTTCAGACTCAACAAATCTAGATTTTATTTCAAGCTCTATCACTTACTTACAATGTGGGTCACTACAATGACTTTCAGATTCTTGGGTTCCAAATATGCAGAATGAGGATAACAATTGCTTGTAAAATTGTTTTATACCTAATGGTTACAGTTTATATATACAGCATATTCTTTGTCATAATGAAAGTATTCAATAACATTGAGAAAAAGATACTCACCTGTTTTATTCATTATGAAATAGTTATAATAGCTTTCCTCCTTACCTCGTGTATTGAAAAGATTTAATTTAACAAACAATAACAGTATAAGATGCTTTACAAATGGTGTGTGTGTGCGCTAAACTAATGCTGCGGTTCTTTTATTAACTTGGAGACTTGGACAATTACACTTATTTTATTTGACCTATTTTATTTTTTTATAAAATACTGTAGCTACACTGCTTCTCTGAAGAACAGAGGTATTCTCTACATTTATAGAAAAGCTATAGTAGAAAGTAGTCAACCTGGGACTTTGCCTCAGCTACTTACATGATGCTTCTGCTATGCTTGATCTCCTAGCTAGGTTAGTGCTAGCACATGGTTTGAATTTTTCTTCTTAAATCCAAGTAAAGGTAACTCTCACTGTATCTCTATTACAACACTTCAGATAATAATATATTTAATGGCTTTTAAAATTATTCACAAAATTAGTTATTCCTATTATTTTTCTCTTATAACTTTCAATATTGCATTTTAATATCCTTGGAAATAATTGGTCCATAAAATATTTAAGTAAACCTTTACATAATTATAACAACAGAATTACTCTTAAATTTATGGGCAGAGCCATGGTTTTTTAAAAGTTGCTTGACTGTATTCTCTGCATTATGGTAAGATTATATAATTTTAAAGGCTTAAACTTCAGTAACCCCAGGAAGACCGTCACGCAGATATTTAAAGGTATTTAATCAAAGGTCAAAAATAGAAAACGTTGAATAAAATGAAGTTTTGTATTATTTTGTTTTTGAATATAAAATAATTTATATCTTTTCTTGTTTACCATTAAAGAAGAAATTGATTTTTAATAGTTTTAGAAATTGCAGTTTTTGTGGTAAAAATTATAATACCTAATCTTGTAGATGTTAGACAAGCACAGATAAAATTCATTTTGCAACTCCTTTATTGAATAAACTGATTTCTGAAAAAAAAAAAAAAAAAAATCAGGATTTCGGAAATTCCCAATAATCTGAGTTAATATTATTAAAATACTGCTATGTGGCAATAGTTTAAATTCCTTTCACAGAGCTAAGTTATTTTCTTGATGGAACTATGGCCTTAGTAACATTTAACTAAAATTTTCCAAAATGGAGTAAGGTGATATCCTTTTATTGCTTCAACAGGTGTTTGGTGGTTTACCTACTGATTAAAGGCTAACATTCAGTTTTAGAAATCAGATATGCCTTTGATCTGTGACCAATAATGATTCCCAAGACAGCGCCCATCCTTTGATGAAACAGAATATTTGGCCACAGCCACTTTGATATGACCGTTAATAATTTTTGTAAAAGGGTCATTATATCAGCCCTGTCAAATTATACAATTATAGTATTGCTTTTATTAGGAAATGTGTGCAGTTGATATTTTTCACATTATTCATCTCTAACCCCACCACGTATTCAGGAAACTTTTAGTATCTGCTTTCATATTAACTTATTTGTATAAGTTAAATTTAATAGTAAAGTATTCATAAATTTTAAAATATGTATCATATTTTAGGTCTGTTAAAAGTGCTCTTCAAGTATAAATTAGAGTTATATGTTTTGGAGAGATATTTATTAGTATTTTGAATTTCTCTGTCAGATTATTTAAAATCTCTCTCTCACACCCACACACAGACACAGACAGACCCACACACCAATAATTTTCCAGTCATTTTGCTTGATATACAGTGAATCATTTATGTGAAGATGCCTGTCTTTTAAAATCTGGAATCAAGATTCTTCTGTTATTTCATTTTTTATTGTCCTCCTTTTATCTTCTGTTTTCCCTGCTTTCCTAATACGCACATATCACAACTAGTTCCATATTTTAGTTTTCTCCTCTTCTCACTGTTCTTGAAAATTCATCAGTTTCTTCTAAATTTAGAATAACTTATTGAACTCGGTTTCTCTAATAATTTTATGGTCATTACCTACTTGATAGTCTTTTATCTTAATATGATATTTTTGTTTGTCATTTTGAAGGCATATTCTCAGAACTCAATTTTTCCCCCTTTTATTCATGATATTTCTTTTCAAACATTGTAGGCAGTGTGTACCAGAGGCTAGAAGGAGACAAGATATTATTTACATACAAAAATATTTTTCAGAATCCTAAAATAATTCTTCTTTCCAACCATGAAGTCGTTTAATGTGTCTAATAATTTTCCTTTATTCTCTCGTTTGACAAATTCAATTTCTTGTTGGAAGTTCAAATGTGTTCTACCAGAGACACTGTAGACCACTCCAGTTTTGCCTTATATTACAGACAAAGGGAGAAGAGAGAAGTTTACGTTTATTCTGGTTTCATTTTGATAGTTTGCTAATCCAGTTTGCCGTAATATGTGAAGTCTGAGTTGGCCATAGAGGCAGCTGCTAACTAGGCAGAGAGCCCATGCTTTGTCAAGCAGGTGCTCCTTGCATAAACTCTGGTAGCTGTAGATTCTGAGTCATGCTTAGGGGACATCTGCTCCCCTCTAAAGACCACATTTGCAACCCAGTGGTCTGTTCAGCTGCCACCAGATTGGGAGCTTAGTAGGGCTCATGCCAGGTCTGAATTCTGCTGGGATGAATTGTCAGGACACCACCGCTCAAGGTTTTGTTTTGTTAATCTCTCTGTTTTGGTATTAGCTCAAAGATAGTTGGTACATGGCTTCCCTTTTCTAAAGGACAGAATTACCCTTTTACAAAACCCACTATTACAATGCCTACATTTTACTCAGGCTGCACGTCATGCCAAGCGATGGCTGGAGATGAGTTCTGTGCCCAGTGCCATCTCAGAGGTAGCACTTTCACCATTTTCTGAACAACTTGTTCCTACCAACAACTCCATCCCCAGCTTTTGCTAATCTTGATCCCAGCTTTTGCTAATCAAACTTAGTGACTTTCTAGTGATCTCTTCGATAATCTCATTTTCTTTCCAAGAAGGTCTCTCTTTGAAAACAAAACAAAATATAAACACATAAAACATTCTTTGAGTTGATAATTTTGCCAATTCATTCCCATTTGTATCCTATTAGAAGTTCCTAGAATTCTTAAGTGTGTTGTTGGCACACTTCCCTCTTCTGGTTTAGGATTTTTATTATTTTCTATATTTATTTAAAATATCAATATTTTAGTAGAGACATGATTTTGAAATAACAAAAGTCCAAGAAGAAATTACTCACTAACATCTTCCCAAATAAAATGTATGTTTTAATTTGTTCATACTATCTTCCAGGCCATATCCTTGAATAATAAATTTTGACATATTTATGTATATACAAAGTGATTAGATACAGTATTTTATATTATCGTTCAAATATGCATAACTATTTTGCTACCATCTTTTTTTCCTCCTTCCCTTACATCATCTCTCATCTCTGAGCATACACTCCAGGTAGGCAGGATTAGTATTTTCGTGGGTGTTTCTGCTCAATTTACTGCATGCTTATACATATATATGTGTGTATACATACATGCACTTTGGAATTTGGTGTTTTATTGGTTGTCATTGTTATTTAATTGCTTATTTTATCAAAAGAAATCTATAATGCTATGAATTTTTCTTTCCATTCTACTTTTCTCACTTAACAACTTATCATGTAAATTCACCCAGATCAAATGACATAGGCTGTTTTACATAATATTAAATATTATGAATGGAACCTATTTTATTTAACTGTTTCTTATTGGCATTCATATTGTTTTTGCAGGTACAAAAATATTGCAGCAAACTTCCATGTATACAAATTATTAATTAATATATTCATATCAGTGGATAGACTAAGAAAGTGAGATTGATGTGTCAAGGAGTTTTCTTGGTTTAAAATTCATTTTTTTTCCAAATCAGTCAATGTGATACACCATATTAACAAAATGAAGAATAAAAATTATGTGATCATCTCAATAGATGCAGAAAAATCATTTGACAAAATTCAACATTTGTTCATGATAAAAGCTCTCAACAAAGTAGGTATAAAGGGAATGTACCACAATGCAAGAAAGGCCATATATGACAAGCTCACAACTAACATCATACTCAAGAGTGAAAAGCTGAAAGCTTTTCCTCTAATATCAGGAACAAAACAAATATGCCCACTTTCTTCAACATAGTATTGGAAACCCTAGCCAGAGCAATTAGGTGTAAAAGGCATCCAAGTTGGAAAGGAAGAAGTAAACCTGTCACTATTTTTAGATAACATGATATTACATATAAAAACCTCTAAAGACTCCATCAACAAACTGTTAGAACTAACAAACACATTCAGTAAAGTTGTAAGATACAAAATCAATACACAACAATTTGTTGCATTTGTATACACTGATAACAAACTATCAGAAAGAGAAATTACGAAAACAATCCATTTACAATTGGATCAAAAATAATAAAACACCTTGGAGTAAATCTATAACTAAGGAGGTTAAAGACATGTATTTTGAAAACAACAAGACATTAATGAAAGAAATTGAAGAAGGCACAGATTAAATAGAGATACCATGCATGATCATCAATTGGAAAACTCAATGTTGTTAAAATGTGCATGCTATCCAAAGCAGTCTACAGATTCAATGCAATCCCTATCAAAATTCCAATGGCATTTTTCACAGAAACACTAAAAATAATCCTAAAATTTGTATGAAACCACAAAAGACCATGAATAGTCAAAGTAATCTTAGTAAAGAAGAGCAAAGCTGGAGGCATCATGCTCCCTGTTTTCAAACTGTATTGCAAAGTTATAGTTGTCAAAACAGTATAATATGGCATAAAATCAGATACATGCATCAATGCAACAGAATAAAGAAACCAGAAATAAACTCATACATATATGGTCAGTTAATCTATGACAGAGGAGCCAAGAATATACAATGGGGAAATGACAGTCTTTTCAATAAATGGTGTTTTTAAAACTGGACTGCCACATATAAAAGAATGAAATTGACCCACTATCTTATGCCATCCACAAAAATGACCTCAAAATGGATTAAAATCTTGAATGTAAGACCTGAAACCATAAAACTCCTAGGTCTTGGTGACGAGTTTTTGAATATGACATCAAAGGTAAAAGCAACAGAAGCAAAAATAAATACCTCAAACTGAAAAGCTTCTGCACAGCAATATATATATATATATATATATATGTATATATGTAAACATATATACATATATATATATATGATCAACAAAATGAAAGGGCAACCTATTGAATGAAAGAAAATATTTGCAAATCATATATCTAACAAAAAGCTAATATCCAAAATATATACAGAATTTATACAACTCTATAGCAAAAAAGCACAATCCAATTGAAAAATGGAAAGAAGATCTGAACATTTTCCCCAAAGACATACAGATAGCCAAGAGGAAGATGAAAAGGTGCTCAACGTCATTATTTCTCAGGGAAATGAAAATCAAAACCATAGCAGGTATCACTTCACACCTGTTTAGAATGGTTTTTATCAAAAAGACAAGAAATAACAGGTGTTGGTGAGGATGTGGAGAAAAGGGAACCTTTATGCACTGTTGGTCGGAAGGTAAATCGGCTCAGCCACGATGGAAAACAGTATGGCTATTCCTCAGAAAATTAAAAATAGTACTCCCAAATGATCCTGCAATTCCACTTCTGGGTATTTATCCAAAGAAAACATAAACACTAACTCAAAAAGATATATGCACCCTCATGTTCATTGCAGCATTATTTACAATAGCTAAGATATGGAAACAGCCTAAGTGGCCACCAATGGATAAATGGATAAAGAAATTGTGGCATATATATTCATTTATATAATAATAATAATAATGATGGAATATCATTCTGCCATAGAAAAAGAATGAAACCTTGCCATTTACAACAATTTGGATGGACCTCAAGGGCATTAGGCTAAATCAAGTAAATCAGAGAGAGAAAGAAAAATACCATATGATCTCTCTTACAGGTAAAATCTAAAATACGAAACAAGAAAAGAAGCAAAAAAACAGACAAACAAACAAAAAACAAACTCCTATATACAGAGAACAGATTGGTGGTTGCCAGAGGCAGGGGGTGAGAGGGGTGGGAGAAATGTGTGAAGGGCATCAAAAGGTGAAAAGTAATTAAACAGGGAGTAAAAGTTTCTTAAGTTTAGGAAAATTTTTTTTAAGTTTTGATTCAGATTGTTTACATGAGCGTTATAAGATGTTAATGGTAGCTTACGAATTTTCAGTGACTTTTTTATTGTTTGTGGTTTGTTATTTGAGGACAATAGTACTGATATAATTCCTATTCCAAATGAGCCAGGACACTACAATAAGTGGATCCCTGCTGTCACAGAGTTAAAGGAACACATAAATGGGAAAAAAGATAAACCAGAGTTTGTTTAAAGAGTTTGAAACAATTGAAGTAACGGAGGGTTAGGGAACAAATAGTTAATAAAGTGAAGTGCACCAATATAATGGAGCTGTTAAAAATTAAAAATGAGTTTTATATGTATTGACACGGGAAGAACTTTCATGATATGTAAAACATGATCCCTTACAGTGTTAAGGAAAACAAAAGAACAGTAAAACAAACCAATTTGTATTGTATTCACTAATTTTTTAAAAATGTATTTATATGATCACATGGACAAATGCCTGAAAGTGTGAGTAAAACTTCACTGGTAACAGCTGTTGCACCGGGGAAGGTTGTGGAATTGAAGGTCAGTGCAGAGAACCCTTCATTTTGGACTCTGTATTCTTCTGAAATAGTTTTTTTTTTTTTCTTTCATGACAAATGTGTTTATTTGTTACATGAAATTTTAAAGAGAACAAAGAAGGAGGAGGAGGAGGACATGATGGAGAAGAAGGAAGGGGTAAAGAAGACAGAGCAGACGAGAAGAAAACAGAACTGACAATTGAATCAGGTCAAAGTCCAAAACTGCCCAGTGGAATCACAAAAGTTTGGGTATTCTGCTTACTTACCCAACTGGCTCCTCCCCATCCATCTTTTCAACAGAAATGATTTCATTACAAGCTTACTTCAGCATCTACAAAACTTTTTTTATGATGTTATTTTCCTTTTGTAATTTCCTTCTTAGTAATATATATTATTTGAGTTTTTATATTAAGCAGTGTCTACTAGATTTATGAAATACGGCCTGCATATCCATTATATATTAGGGGCTGCTAGCTTTGTATCTGTTTGAGCTCATAATATTTTGCAACTTACGTTTATTTTTTCTGATGCTTGTAGTTCACACAGTTACTATTAGCTAAAAATTTTGGGATTTCCAAATGGCTTTTGGCAATTTGTTGGGAAAATAGCATCTTATACAAATGAGGAAACTTACCCAGATGCATAGGAAAAGCCATTAAAATAAACATTAGTCACATGGGATTTGATTTTTTTATGAGACAAATGTTGTGATGGCTGTATAATATACTTACCTTATCTTGTACTTACATTTCCTACTATTTATCAATAAATATCATTAGGAAATGTAAACCATTCATGAAAAGTGTGATAAATCTACCAGAAAAATACTGCTTTACCTGTGGCTAATTTTGATCTTGATGACTTTTGATCCACTTGGGCAGAGTACATCGTTGCACTATTTGTGTTCATAGAAGATGCTATTCTGAATTATTGTCATAAGTCTACAAAAAGAAGTGCCCCTGAAGTAAATACTCTTTTCCAGGAGTAGTAGTTAAAAGAGTCTTCTCACCTGTAAAATGCATAAAGGATACCCAGAAAAGTAGAACCCCAGAAAAGAAAATCAAATTGTATGGATTTATGTCCAGTGTTACATTTTAACCAACAGATTAAGAATAAATATGTTATAATTTCCTCTACCGTACACTAAAACTAAAGGGAGAAAAATTACTGTAATTATTCTATCCACTCCTTCCCTCCCCCTCCTCCTCTCTCTCTCTCTGTCTGTAAGGATGTGCATAGCTCTTATAAGTTTATTTTAATGAAATTTAAATCACTGCTCTGTCCTGGATAAAGAAACTCGTCTAATATAGTGGTTTCTAGAATGACTCATTCCTTGTCTTGATTCACCTTGTGTGACAAGTATATTGAATAGGTCATGAAAAATGGCAACTTGGTAAACTGCCCTAGTTGAATCAGTAATGTAACTAATTTCCTATCCCTTAAATGATTCTGTTTACTTCAAACCATTATAGCTACAATAATTTTAGGGATATACTACTGAGAGTTGATGTTCTTTTGAATATCTTAAAATGAAATCTATTAACTAAAGTACAATTCCAAATTCACCTACACATTCATGATGGTAAATTGATCCTTACTCTGTGTATTGCGGAAAAAAATAGCAGCTCTTTCCGCCGTAATAAAAGCTCTAGAGAGCTATTTTTTGTTACTACATTATGGGGGAAAAAAAGGTCCACAAATGCTAAAAACGATATCCTAATCTGGTATATCTTTTTTCAGTAGTCCAATAAAAGGATTTGCATTTTTAAAGTTAATTAGAGTTGACATTTTGATTTAAAAAGTAACATGGGAGGTCCCGCGCAAGCCTCCCGGGCTTCCTCCCTGCACAGCCTGGAAGCGACAGCCCTTCCCTTGCACCTGACTGGGCCTCTGGGGCGAGGAGGTGCTGCACGAAGAGAAATCTGAAGCACAGAGAAGTTAACTGCCTGGTCCAAGATCACAGAACTTAGCTGTGAGACTTGAGTTGATGTCCTCCATGCATCACATCTTCCCCATCACTTAAGAAGCCATTGAGATACTTGCATATTTAGCTGTCTCCTACCTGAGCCGTGTGGCTGACAGGGTCTTGGTGCTCAGGCCTGGTGTCAGGCCTGAGCCTCTGAGGTGGGAGAGGTGAGTACAGGATATTGGACCACCGGAGAACTCCCAACCCCATGTAATATCAGTGGGCGAGAGCTCTCCCAGAGATCGCTGTCTCAACACTCAGACCCAGCTCCACCCACAGCCAGTGCTGGACGCCCAATGCCAATCAGCTAGCAAAACAGGAACACAACCCCACCCATTAGCAAAGAGGCTGCCTAAAATCATAGTAAGGTCACAGACACCCCGACACACACCACCAGACACGGTCCTGCCCAACAGAAAGACAAGATCCAACCTGATCTACCAGAACACAGGCACCAGTCCCCTGCACCAGGAATCCTACACAACCCACTGAACCAACCTAAGCCACTGAGGCAGACACCAAAAACAATGGGAACTATGAACCTGCAGCCTGCAAAAAGGAGACACCAAACTCAGTATGTTATGCAAAATGAGAAGACAGAGAAATATGCAGCAGATGAAGGGGCAAGCTAAAAACCCACCAGACCAAACAAAGGAAGAGGAAATAGGCAGTCTGCCTGAAAAAGAATTCAGAGTAATGATAGTAAAGATGACCCAAAACCTTGGCAATAGAATGGAGAAAATAAAAGAAACGTCTAACAAGGACCTAGAACAACTAAAGAACAAACAGACAATGATGAACAACACAATAAATGAAATTAAAAATTCTCTAGAAGGAATCAATAGCAGAATAACTGAGGCAGAAGAACGGATAAGTGACCTGGAAGATAAAATAGTGGAAATAACTACCGCAGAGCAGACTAAAGAAAAAAGAATGAAAAGAATTGAGGACAGTCTCAGAGACCTCTGGGACAAGATTATATACAACAACATTTGAATTATAAGGCTGCCAGAAGAAGAACAGAAAAAGAAAGGGATTGAGAAAATATTTGAAGAGATTATAGTTGAAAACTTCCCTAATATGAGAACAGAAATAGTCAAGTCCAGGAAGCACAGAGAGTCCCATACAGGATAAATCCAAGGAGAAACATGCCAGAACACATATTACTCAAACTATCAAAAATTAAATACAAAGAAAAAATATTGAAAGCAACAAGGGAAAAGCAACAAGTAGCATACAAGGGAATCCCCATAAGCTTAACAGCAGATCTTTCAGCAGAAACTCTGAAAGCCAGAAGAGAGTGGCAGGACATATTTAAGGTGATGAAAGGGAAAAACCTACAACCAGGATTACTCTACGGAGCAAGGATCTCATTCAGATTTGATGGAGAAATTAAAACCTTTACAGACAAGCAAAAGTTAAGAGAATTCAGCAACACCAAACCAGCGTTACAACAATTGCTAAAGGAACTTCTCTAGGCAGGAAACACAAGAGAAGGAAAAGACCTACAATAACAAACCCAAAACAATTAAGGAAATGGTAATAGGAACATACATATTGATAATTACCTTAAATGTAATTGGGTTAAATGCTCCAACCAAAAGACATAGACTGGCTGAATGGATACAAAAACAAGACCCATATATATGCTGTCTACAAGAGACCCACTTCAGACCTAGGGACACATACAGACTGAAAGTGAGGGGATGGAAAAAGATATTCCATGCAAATGGAAATCACAAGAACGCTGGAGTAGCAATTCTCATATCAAACCAAATAGACTCTAAAATAAAGACTATTACAAGAGACAAAGAAGGACATTACATAATGATCAAGGGATCAATCCAAGAAGAAGATATAAGAATTGTAAATATTTGTGCACCCAACATAGGAGCACCTCAACACATAAGGCAAATGCTAACAGCAATAAAAGGGCAAGTCAACATTAACACAATCATAGTAGGGGATTTTAACACCCCACTTTCACCAACGGACAGATCAACCAAAATGAAAATAAATAAGGAAACACAAACTTTAAATGACAACGTTAAACAAGATGGACTTAATTGATATTTATAGGACCTTCCATCCAAAAACAACAGAATACACTTCTTCTCAAGTGCTCATGGAACATTCTCCAGGATAGATCATATCTTGGGTCACAAATCAAGCCTTGGTAAATTTAAGAAAATTGAAATCGTATCAAGTATCTTTTCCAACCACAGTGCTATGAGACTAGATATCAATTAAGGAAAAATCTGTAAAAAATACAAACTCATAGAGGCTAAACAATACACTGCTAAATAACCATGAGATCACTGAAGAAATCAAAGAGGAAATCAAAAAATACCTAGAAACAAATGACAATGAAAACACAACGACCCAAAAACCACGGGATGCAGCAAAAGCAGTTCTAAGAGCGAAGTTTATAGCAGTACAATCCTACCTCAAGAAACATCTCAAATAAACAACCTAACCTTATACCTAAAGCAATTAGAGAAAGAAGAACCAAAAAAACCCCCAAGTTAGCAGAAGGAAAGAAATCATAAATGTCAGATCAGAAATAAATGAAAAAGAAATGAAGGAAACAATAGCAAAGACCAATAAAACTAAAAGTTGGTTCTTTGAGAAGATAAACAAAATTGATAAACCATTAACCAGACTCATCAAGAAAGAAAGGAAGACTCAAATCAACAGAATTAGAAATGAAAAAGAACTAACAACTGATCCTGCAGAAATACAAAGGATCATGAGGGATTACTCCAAGCAACTATATGCCAATAAAATGGACAACCTGGGAGAAATGGAGAAATTCTTAGAAAAGCACAACCTTCCGAGACTGAACCAGGAAGAAATCGAAAATATAAATAGACCAATCGCAAGCACTGAAATTGAAACCGCGATTAAAAATCATCCAACAAACAAAAGCCCAGGACCAGATGGCTTCACAGGCAAATTCTATCAAACATTTAGAGAAGAGCTAACTCCTATCCTTCTCAAGCTCTTCTAAAATATAACAGAGGGAGGAACACTCCCAAACTCATTCTGCGAGGCCACCATCATCCTGATACCAAAACAAGACAAAAGATGTCACAAATAAAGAAAACTACCAGTCAGTAATGCTGATGAACATAGATACAAAATTCCTCAACAGAATACTAGCAAACAGAATCCAACAGCAGATTAAAAGGATCATACACCATGATCAAGTGGGGTTTATCCCAGGAACGCAAGGATTCTTCAATATATGCAAATCAATCAATGTGATGCACCGTATTAACAGATTGAAGGAGAAAAACCATATGATCATCTCAATAGATGCAGAAAAAGCTTTTAACAAAATTCAACACCCATTTATGATAAAAACTCTCCAGAAAGTGGGCATAGAGGGAACCTACCTCAACATTATAAAGGCCATATATGTATGACAAACCCACAGCCAACATTGTTCTCAATGGTGAAAAACTGCAACCATTTCCTCTAAGATCAGGAACAAGACAAGGTTGCCCACCTTCAGTGCTATTATTCAACATAGTTTTGGAATGTTTAGCCACAGCAATCAGAAGAAAAAGAAATAAAAGGAACCCAAATCGGAAAAGAAGTAAAACTGTCACTGCTTGCTAATGACATGATACTATACATAGAGAATCCTAAAGATGCTACCAGAAAACTACTAGAGCTAATCAATGAATTTGGTAAAGTAGCAGGATGCAAAATTAATGCACAGAAATTTCTTACATTCCTATACACTAACAACAAAAAATCTGAAAGAGAAATTAAGGAAACAATCCCATATACCATTGCAACAAAAAGAATAAAATACCTAGGAATAAACCTACCTATGGAGACAAAAGACCTGTATGCAGAAAACTATAAGACACTGATGAAAGAAATGAAAGACAATACAGACAGATGGAGAGATATACCATGTTCTTGGATTGGAAGAATCAACATTGTGAAAATGACTGTACTACCCAAAGCAATTTACAGACTCAATGCAATTGCTATGAAACTACCAATGGCATTTTTCACAGAAGTAGAACATAAAATTGCACAATTTTTATGGAAACACAAAAGACCCTGAATAGCCAAAGTGATCTTGAGAAAGAAAAACGGAGCTGGAGGAATCAGGCTCCCTGATATCAGACTATACTACAGAGCTACAGTAATCAAGATAGTATGTTACTGGCATAAAAACAGAAGTATAGATTAATGGAACAGGATACAAAGCCCAGAGATAAACCCACGCACCTGTGGTCACCTTATCTTTGATAAAGGAGGCAAGAATACACAATGGAGAAAAGACATCCTCTTCAATAAACGGTGCTGGGAAAACTGGACAGCTACATGTAAAAGAATGAAATTAGAACACTCCCTAACACCATACGCAAAAATAAACTCAAAATGGATTCAAGACCTAAATGTAAGACTAGACACTATCAAACTCTTAGAAGAACACATAGGTAGAACACTCTATGACATAAATCACAGAAAGATCCTTTTTGACCCACCTCCTAGAGAAATGGAAATAAAAACAAAAATAAACAAATGGGACCTAATGAAACTTAAAAGCTTTTGCACAGCAAAGGAAACCATAAACAAGATGAAAAGACAACCCTCAGAATGGGAGAAAATATTTGCAAACGAAGCAACTGACAAAGGATTAATCTCCAAAATATGCAAGCAGCTCATGCAGCTCAATATCAAAAAAACAAACAACCCAATCCAAAAATGGGCAGAAGACCTAAATAGACATTTCTCTAAAGAAGATATACAGATTGCCAACAAGCACATGAAAGGATGCTCAACATCACTAATCAGTAGAGAAATGCAAATCAAAACTACAGGGAGGTATCACCTCACACCAGTCAGATTGGCCATCATCAAAAAATCTACAAACAATAAATGCTGGAGAGGGTGTGGAGAAAAGGGAACCCTCTTGCACTGTTGCTGGGAATGTAAATTGATACAGCCACTATGGAGAACAGAATGGAGGTTCCTTAAAAAACTAAAAATAGAACTACCATATGACCCAGCAATCCCACTACTGGGCATATACCCAGAGAAAACCATAATTCAAAAAGAGACATGCACCACAATGTTCATTGCAGCACTATTTACAATAGCCAGGACATGGAAGCAACCTAAGTGTCCATTGACAGATGAATGGATAAAGAAGATGTGACACATACGTACAATGGAATATTACTCGGCCATGAAAAGAAACGAAACTGAACTATTTGTAGTGAGGTGGATGAACCTAGAGTCTGTCACACAGAGTGAAGTAAGTCAGAAAGAGAAAAACAAATACTGTATGCTAACACATATATATGGAAGCTAAGAAAAGAAAAAAAGGTTCTAATGAACCTAGGGGCAGGACAGGAATAATGATGCAGATGTAGAGAATGGACTTGAGGACACGGGGAGGGGGAAGGGTAAGCTGGGATGAAGTGAAAGGGTAGCACTGACATGTATACACTACCAAATGTAAAATAGATAGCTACTGGGAAGCAGCTGCATTGCACAGGGAGATCAGCTTGGTGCTTTCTGACCACCTGGACAGGTGGGATAGGGAGGGTGGGAGGGAGATGCAAGAGGGAGGGCATATAGGGATATATGTATACATATAGCTGATTCACTTTGTTATACAGCAGAAACTGACACAACACTGTAAAGCAATTATACTCCAATAAAGATGTTAAAAAATAAGTAGCATGGGTTAACTTCATTTCTTGTTGTCATCTGTTATTTCATTTCCTTTGGGCATTACCTTTCTCTAACCTAGACAATAAGTACATAAAAAGTGGGACCCTTTTATTTTCAAGGGCGTAGAAATCCTTATCTAAACTGGCTTATGCAAAATGTAATCTTATAACAATTTATACATCTAGGTAGCGCTAGTGTCAAGCACAGAAAGATAGAAAAATTGTCTTTAGTAGTTGTGTGTGTGTAATTTTTCTTCACCATTTTAAAGTATACATTTCAGCTGTTTTTAGTATATTCATAGAGTTGTGCAATCATCATCAGTGTATAATTTTAGAATATTTTCATCACTCCAAAAAGAAACCCCATACTTATTAGCAGTCGTTCCCACTATCCCCTTCCCCATTCCTGGCAGCCAGTAGCCTACTTTCTGTCTCTCTGGATTTGCCTATTCTGACATTTCATACAAATGAATTCATATAATATGTGGTTGGTCTTTCGTGACTTGCTTCTCTCACTTAGCATAATGTTTTCAAGGGGCATCCATGTTGCATTATATATCAGTACTTCATTCCTTTTTTTTTTTTTTTTTTAATTTTATTTATTTATTTATTTATGGCTGCGTTGGGTCTTCGCTTCTGTGCGAGGGCTTTCTCTAGTTGCGGCGAGCGGGAGCCACTCTTCAATGCGGTGCGCGGGCCTCTCACTGTCGTGGCCTCTCTTGTTGCTGAGCACAGGCCCCAGACACGCAGGCTCAGTAGTTGTGGCTCATGGACCTAGTTGCTCCGTGGCATGTGGGATCCTCCCAGACCAGGGCTTGAACCCGTGTCCCCTGCATTGGCAGGCAGACTCTCAACCACTGCGCCACCAGGGAAGCCCCCTTCATTCCTTTTAACAGCCAATATAACATTCATAGTATACTCTAGTATATAAGGATATTCTACATGATGTTTATCCTCTCATCAGTTGATGGATTTTTGAGTTATTTTAACTTGTTGGCTAATATGTGGGTCGTCTATTCACTTTCTTTATGGTGTCATTAAAATGCAAATATTCTCAATTGTAATGAAGCCAATTTATCAGTGTTTTTGTTGTCGCTTGTACTTTTAATGTCATATATAAGAAATGATTGTCTAACCCAAGGGCACAGAGATTTACTCCTATGTTTTTTTCAAAGTGTTTTACAGTTTTATTTCTCACATTTAGGTCCATGATCCATTTTGAGTAAGTTTTTGTCTATGGTAAGAGGTAGGGGTCCACCTTTCTTCTTTTGTATGTGGATATCCAGTTGACGCAGTCACATTATGGAAAAGACTGTTCTTTCCCCCCTTAAATTGTCTTGGTACCTTTGTCAGAATTAAATTGACCATGAAGTAAAGGTTTCCTTTTGTACTATCATTTCTATTCTATTAGTTTATGTGTCTATCCTACACCAGTACCATACTATCTTGATTGCTGCAGTTCTGTAATAAGTTTTGAAGTTGGGAAAAATGAGTCTTCCAACTTTGTTCTAATTTTGAAGATGGTTTTGGGTATTCTGGCTCCCTTCCAGTCTCATGTGAAATTTAGGATTCACTTGTAAAATTTTGAAATTTAAATCTGAGAATTTGGGATTGTGTCGAATCTGTGGATCAGTTTGCAGCAGTGTTCAGTCTTCCATCCCCTAAACATAGTATCACTTTATATTTATTTAGGTATTCCGTAATTTCTTTCAACAATATTTTGCAATTTACAATGCACAAGTTTTTCACTCCTTTTGTTAAATTTATACCTACATATCGTATTCTTTTGATGCTCCTGGAAATGGGATTGTTTTCTTTATTTCATTTTCAGATTGCTCATTTCTGGAATGTATAAATACTATTGATTTTTATATGTTGATCTTATATTCTGAAACCTTGCCAAATTTGTTTATTTGACCTAATCAGTTTGTGTGTGTGTGTGTGTGTGTGTGAATTCCTAAGGATTTTTCTATATATTATGTCATCTATAAATAAAGTTTTACTTTTCTCTTGTACAATGTGGATACTTTGTATATATTTTTCTTGCCTCATTGATCTGGCTAGAACCTCCAGCACAATGTTGAGTAGAAGTGGTGAGAGCGAGCATTCTTGCCTTGTTGCTGAATTTGGCAGAAATATTTTTCAATCTCTTCTTATTAAGTGTAAGTTGTGGGTTTTTAAAAATGCCCATTATAAGGTGAAAGTTCCCTTATATTTGTGGATTGTTGAGTGTTGTTTTCATTAAAAGGGTGTTAGATTTTGCATTTCCTGCAATGATTGACATTTCAATCATTGTTTAGCTTGTGAAATTCTAATTATTCAATCATACGGTTCTTATCTTTCACTCTACTAATAGTGTATTATAGCAATATATTTTCATTTTAAACCAACTTTGCATTCCTGGAATAAATTCTACTTGATCATGCTGTATAATCCTTTTCATATGCTACTTGACATAGTTTGCTAGTGTTTGATGAGGACTGTGCATCTGTATTCATAAGTGATATTAGTCTGTAGTTTTCTCTGCTGTGACATCTGTCAGATTTTGGTATCGGGGTTATACTGGTATAAAATAAATGAATTAGGAAGTGTTTCCTTCATTTCTGTTTTTTTTGGAAGAGCTTGTAAGTATTTGGTATTAATTCACTGTTTTCTTTTTGTTTTTGTCCTTTTTTTTTTTTTTTTTTTTAATATCTGGTAGAATTCACCAGTGAAGTCATCTGGACCTGGGCTTTTCTTTGAGGAAAGTTTTAAATTACTATACTAACGTTCTTTATTTCTTCTTGCATTGGTTTCAATAATTTGTGTTTTTTAAGGAACAAATTGGTTTCGTCTAGGTTAACTAATTTGTTGGCATACGGTTCATAATAGTTCATCCCACTATAATTTTTCTACTTCTGTAAATTCAGTAGTGATGTCCTGTTTTTCATTCATGATTTAGCAATTTGATTCTTCCTTTTTTTTCTTGGTAAGTCAAACTAATGGTGTGTCAATACTGTTGATTCTCTTAAACATCTAGACTGATATTTAACCAAAAACCTGGGCACCGTAGCCAAGCCAAGTTGACACATGAAATTAACCATCAAAGAAGTTATCCCAGTATATCAGACTAGAGATGGTGGTGGTATGGATGGGAGGGGGGGGGGGCGGCGTGGATAACAGTGAAGGTAATAAAAAGTGGTCAGATCTGGATGTGTTTTAAATGTTGAGCTGTGAGTATTTATGGATGATTTGGGTATAATCAACCACTTTTCTGTTCTCATCTCATGTATTATTTAACCCAGATGATGACTTCTTACTCTGTAAACTTTCTTCCTTTTCTGACACTACATATTCTGTGCTTTTTTCTGATATACTGTCCTCTTCTTAGTCTCCTTTGATGCTTTTTGTACTTCCTTCTGAATTCCAAATGTTGGGAGTGCCCTAAAGTTTATTCTTAATCCCTAACTGCCTGTCTATCTAAATTCCTTTCCCATATGATAACAACTTAGTGTTACATAACATCTGCATACAGACAATTCACACATTGCTGTAGCCAGTTATGACTCATAATTTAAGCTGCAGATGTATCTAGGATTTTCTTGACATGACTACATAAATAACTATTCTAAACTTCAAACTTTACATATCCAAAGGAAAACTTTTGGTTTCCTCCTTTGCAGACCTGCAGTATTGTCAATTTTGACATCCTAATAATTACTTAACACGTAATGAACTAGAAATTAGACAAAAAAATTAGTAATCATTCTTAATTTTTTCTTTACCACAACTTACTTCACCAGTTCAATTCATTAGTGAGTTCTATCAGCTGAAACTCCAAAAAATATGTTAAATCCATCCACTTTTTTCCATTCCAGCTACCATCCTTGTCCAAGTCACTATCTTCTCCTACCAGAGAACTACCTCAGTGCCTCCTTACAGGCCTCCCTGTTCCCACTTCCATCATCCTTATCCAGTTTTCAGTCAGAGCCATTGTAATCTTCTGAAACATCTATGATTACTTTATAATTACCCCCAAATAACCTGAAAGACTTCAAAGAAGTGTAACTTGAATTATTAATTTTTTCCTGTCCAATTTTTCCAACTCCAATCAATCTCAACAGGAAAAATACCTAATAAAATACCTTTCCTACAATAAGCAATAAAAATTGACTATAATATACTTCAAGTTGATGCATTTTTATCAAAGAATAACACAAGGAAATATTTGGAAGTTCATATCCTATTATGCTGTTGTATCAAGTATAGCATGTAATGTTATTTTCTTTTGATTAGTGACAACAGTGTTTGAACATTAGAAATCATGGTTCAATTAAGATTTTCCTTTTTTCAGTAAATACTTATCCACACGTTTCACAAGATGTTACAGCATGACTTTGGCAAAAATCTCCTGGAAGTATCTCAGAGATATATCTTATTTTCCCAAAGATGAAATGCATATATAATTGTTTTTATTTTAATGGTAAATGTTATTAGAGTTAGAATTCTTATATTATCATAGTCTGTGAAAATGTTGCTTTAACCTTCTCCAAAATGTCAGAGTGTTCCACTAAAGTTAACCAATAATGTATGAACTCTGATAGCTATATAGAACCACCTCTTGGGCTAATAAGGACCATTCTTTTGTCCTTATGAAATTGCTAAAGTATTTTGTCATATAGGTCAAGTCCTTATCAAAGTTCTTTGCTTCATTTACAACTCTAGCTGAAAGTTACTTAGAGAGCACCCTTCTTGAATCATACCTTCACCCTTAAAAAACGGTCTCAAATCCTTTAATAATCTTCCATTTACCTGATGCAGTGAAGCATAGACAAAGCATATGATAGTATCCCCCTTACAATACATGGCAAGATGATGCATTCTTGTGGAATCAGTCTTTTTAGAAAACTATGAAATATCCCACAGGAAGGAAGAATTCTAGATTTCACAAATTACACTAATCTCAAAAGCATATATAACTTATTCTTTATACGAAATGATAACCAAAGGTAAGATATTTTAATAGCCCCCTTTGCTTCTTTATTAGATTAAAAATAATCACATTGGAGTGTGACTGTTTAAACGTGACATTAGAAAAAATAAATAAATTTTTACACTTTTTTACTTAGATTTATCTACACAATTTTTTTTACCAATACTTGCATTTCAGTAACATACTTTTATATATTTTAAAAAATTGTTGAAAAAAAATTGTTGATAGTTAATTGCTAAATAAATTATAAATTATTATCATAACTCTTGTTTATTTAATTATCTATGGAAAAGCTCACCACATCAATATTGTACAAAACATCAGATCCAAATATTCACTTATGTAATTCACATATTATTTGTTAGAGTATAAATAATTATAATAAATTTATAATAATTGTGAAACTACATAGTATTTTACCCTGCAGATATCTCAAATAATTTGATATTGCAAACACTACTCACAGTCAAAGGATGGAGATAACATGGGTAAGACTGGTAAAGACACAGGAATGGATCCATGGTGTCATAGGCTGAATTATGTTCCCCCAAAATTCACATGTTGAAGTCCTACCTCCCAGGACCTCAGAATGTGACTGTATTTTGAGATAGGGTCTTTCAAGAGGTATTAAGTTAAAATCAGGTCCTGAGGGTACGCCCTAATCCAATATGACTGGTATCCTTATAAGGAAATCAGAATCCACATGAAGGAAGCCCATGTGAAGACAGCCATCTACAAGCCAAGGAGACCTCAGTATCAGCCAATCCTGCTGATATCTTGAGCTCAGACTGTTGGTCTCCAGAACTGTGAGAAAATAAATTTGTTTTTTCAACCATCCAGTTTTTTCGTGGTACTTAGTTACAGCAGACCCAGCAAACTAATACAATGAATTTCAATTAATATGCATTTTGATCTTATCTCCAATAATGGAAGAGATCATTATTGTTGTTTATCTCCCTGTTATTAGATGTTTACCTGCAGCTCAACTTCATCTTTGATATGTCTAGTGAAAGGTTGTTAGGCTCAGGTTTCCTTAATGAGAGTGTCCTGTACAAGTATTGGTAACTAGTCAAATGAGGCAATGATAATCAGGGAAAATGTAATCAGGAGGCTTGGAGAAGTTTGATTCCAGATGAAAACACACAGTCCTTGACCTTTGCTTAGATATCCATTATTGTCTATTTTCTTTGAAAATCTCTGCTCCTTGCCACCTAACTACAGTTCTAACACCTACTACCAGCATTCTCCCAAGTGGTACTCCAAGTCATAAATGCTCCAGCATAGTGGAGAACTAACTTCACTCAAAGAGCAGCGGTCTGGCATTTACCCTTGGCTGCTAGAAGGGGATCTCTGAAGCCCTAAAATGTTCTGCCTGATCGAAGTATCTCCGATAGCTACTGGACAGTTGAATGATATGATTTATGACGGGGCTTTGGAACATGCCATATCAATTCCAACCTCCAGAGAAACTAGAAACTAAAGCTCTTAGTTCAAACCTCCAGGAAGGGATAGAGGCCAGAGGTCAACTACAAGGGCAGCACATGATTGAATCCCAGTAAAAACTCTGGACACCAGTTTTCCTGACGGGCAATCCTCTGCATATAGTCACACATCAGTGCGCAAAGAGGGTAACATGTCTCTGGAGACAACCGAAGCTTTGCCTTTGGGACCCTCCCAGAACTCACCCTATACATCTCTCCCTTTGGCTGGTTCTGATTTGTATCTTTTGTTATGAAAGTATAACTGTAAGTATATTGCTTTCCTGATTCCGTTAGTCGTGTTTGGAATTCATCAGATCTAAGGGGGTAATGGAACCCCCAAATATGTAGCCAGTTGCTCGGAAGTGAGGTTAGCCTGAGGATTTTCAAACTTTTTTTTTTTTTTTTTTAAAGAAATTCACGTTCTTTTATTTATTTATTTATTTTTTATTTATGACTGTGTTGAGTCTTCGTTTCTGTGCGAGGGCTTTCTCTAGTTGCGGCAAGTGGGGACCACTCTTCATCGCGGTGCGCAGGCCTCTCACCATCGCGGCCTCTCTTGTTGCGGAGCACAGGCTCCAGACGCGCAGGCTCAGTAATTGTGGCTCACGGGCCCAGTTGCTCCGTGGCATGTGGGATCTTCCCAGACCAGGAACCCAGGAACTCGAACCCGTGTCCCCTGCATTGGCAGGCAGATTCTCAACCACTGCACCACCAGGGAAGCCCCGGGGTTTTCAAACTTTTGACAGCTATCTGAAGTGAGGACAGTCTTCCACCTGTGCTCTTAATCTGTGAAACTTGGCCTAAGTTTGGGTAGTGTCAGAAGTCATTACACCTCATAATCTCTACCCTTTCTCTGTGCAAAACTCATTGATATTCTGTTTCTCATGCACTAACAAAATTATTGAAAAGCTTATTTTAGGATATAGTTTATTTTTTTTGCTTAAGGGGTATGACACAATATGTTATTCCTCCGAAATAGTATGTGATGTGTGCATTTGAATTGCAAACCTTCACGTTTATGCAAAGGAAAGGTAAGCTGGGGCATTTCAAGACAATTAAGACAGGAAACTTTTTTGAGGAAGAGGACTGCTAATTTATTAAATGAAATAAGCATTCACTGAGAAGCAACTGTATTCTAGAAGGAGGGACACAAAGATGAATAAAGATACAAGATTTGTACTTGAGAAGCTCTAGAAGTCCCCTAGAGCCATAAATCATATCAAGTCAATAACCAGTGTATACACTTAGATAAATACAGTGTTATTTCCCTGGGGAGCGGTAAGAGACTTGGGATCTGACTGCTTTATAAGAAACATTTCAGTTACTAATAGGCAGATGAAAGAATGAATGAATACAGACAAAATTTTTAATGGCTAAAACCTGAATAGTGAAGGAGAAAATCAATCTTATGAACTCATTCTCAGCTTTTTATAAATTACATACTTTGCATACAAATTATTGGAGATGTCTGACACAGGTAAGCTCCTCTGAGAGCACGGAACCTTGTATAAGCAACCCGTAGAACAATTTTTCTAAACTGCCTTTCAATCCACCATCTTTTCTTTTTTAGTTCTCTTGTGAATATCCACTGTCTATCAAACTATTTAATCTTGCCTTAGGACACCACTTTTCTTAATCCGTTCTCACACTTGACTAGTTTCTCTTTTCATGGGATGTGTTTTGAAGATTAAAAACTCGGTAAGAGTCCCATCTTAGTATGATTTTGATGAGCTGGTAAGACAGGAAAAAGAATTATTAGGCTAGGGAACTAGTGAAATCTGGAATCCCAAAAAGTAAGTTGAGTCCTTCAGCCACTTTTTATCTGAGGAATATTTGCTAAAATAGGTAAAAGTGAATTTCAGGTTTGTCCAAGTTAAACAGCTTACTAGAATATGATCTCATATAACTCGGGGACCTCAAAGACATCACAGTTGTAAGAATAAACTTGAAATTCTCTCTGTACCCCAAGGAATGCAAAGAAAAGCAATTATTTCACATATCATTCTACATGGAGGAGTTCCCTTCATTGCAGGTCTCTGAGTAACCTGAGTGGAGAGAATATGCAGTAACCATCTATCTCTGGCTGATGCCGATATTTCATGCCAACTCATCTCTGATTCCAGCCTGAGTGAGATCTCTTTTCCATTTTCAGTTAACTTTAGGGACCACTCTGTGAGGCCTTAGTTATGAGTTGAAGAAAAGGGCTACCTGTTCATTATTTACTCATGTCTTTTATGCATGCTTGGGCCTAATTTTGAATGTATCATTTTTATTTTACAATGGATTACTGTCGGACCTGCTGGAACTTATGACATAATAAAGCTAATTACAATCATTTTGTGCAGGAAAGCTCAGAGGTAAAGATACTGGGTTATTACAGTGTCCTACAGTCAGACAGATCTACTAGGGGCTGGTAGTATGACAGGAGCTGCTTTACAAACTGAGAGTTTTCTGTCAGTAAAGGAATGGCCTTGCTCCAGATCCCAAAGGGTCCTCTCTGAAACTATTGTTTTGCAATTTGCCGGAGATTCCATACAGCACCCTGTGAACCATAGACACCTCTGCTACCATCACATGCCCTGGGTTATGTCCCCACAGGGGCAGGTCATCTTGCTCCTCAGCCTCAGCCTGTTTGACCTGCCTCTCATTCTCCAGCCCTCTTGAAATCAGCAGTTTTCTGAAACTGAATAAGGGGATTAGAGCACCATTCCTAGGGTACAGTACACGCTGTCTCCAACATCCACAGTGGCCCGCCATGCACTCTTTCTTTGAGATAGTAAGTGTGAAGGGCATCACCTTACCCTTAGACTTAGAGGGCACACCCAGGCCACTGGACTGCACAACTCTTCACTGTTATGACACGCTCTGACTCTTCATTGGATTTCGTCTCCTATTCTCTGGGAAACGTCTAAACAGAGTCTCCAAGGGAACTTGCCACTTCTAGCCAGAACTAAATTCCAAATAATAAAGTATCATCAATACAGTGGACAAGTACAACGTGAAATGCAAGACACTGGTGAGTCCAGCAGACTAATTTACAACAAAGAGCCGGAGAATAAACATTGCCCTGGGGCAATACCGGAATGCATACTGTCTTGTAAAGGTGAGCTGGGTTTGCTTGTCCCTGCTGACAGGTGACTGAAGAGAATGCATGTGCTAGATCGATAGTGGCAACATACCAAATGAGAGCAGCTCTGCAGATTTGCTCCAGTAAAGAGACAACATCCAACAAGTCAGGTTAAGGTTATGGCAGTCCCTTGTGAACTGTCAAACTCCATCTGTTTTTTTTGGAGGGAGGCCCTATGTGTTCTTTAAATCTTTGATAGTGACATTAGTCTCTGCAATTCTTCCCAGAATGTGATTTTTAAAAATTATTTACAATATATACCAGTAATAGAATCCTCCTTGGAACCAGCTAATCATATTAGGCTCCTTTGCAACCCTACCAGATTCTAGGTCAGGTTTTCAGTAGGCTTCTCTGTGACTACAAGTTATTAGAGTCTGCTTAAAAGTGAAGACAAGACCTACTGACCTCTCACAGTATGCGATGAGTTGCCTGTTGGCTTCTCCGAGCCTAACATATCTTTTTGTAAAAATTTCAGTGTGATTTACAGAGCCAGCTCTTTCCACAATTTTTATAATCATCATTGTCCTCATATCAAGCAACTGCAACAACTGCTTCTCTCAGTACTTCAGCTCCTACCTGCACCCACTCCCCATTAAGCATAAGTTAAAGCCTCAGTGGTTTTATTGACATGTTACAACAGGGATTATCACCATTTTACCTACAACAATCAGTGGTGTCCATATTATCATTAGACCATCAAATTAGTCATTCAGTTCTTATTCTGAGTGACTGTTGCCTATGGTGGATCAATTAGCAACTGTCAGTTTTCCATAGAAATCAGAGTCTATTCTTTCCTGTATCTCCTTGGCCAAAATTTACCCCTTTGGAGCATTAACTGTGAATCAAAGGTATTCCATAGAGCCATGGAATTCTATGGGACAGGAGGCAGAATGCAGAAGGTATGACATAGGTAAGGCAAAGCATCATGGGGTTCACAAACATAGGTGGAGATCACATAGAGTTAAAATATATATCAGTTATTGAAGTTAAAAAAATTGCTATGGACCCCAGGGGTAGAAAAAGGCAAGAGATTCTGAGGAGTCCATTAGATGTTTCTGAGACATATATCGCTCTACAGATTTTTAAATCTCAATGAATCATAATTAGGATAAATGAAATAAACATGCATCTAGAAATATTATAGAGAAAATACAGGACACTGATACAAAGAGAAAATTTGAAAGGCAGCCAGTGAGAAAAAACTGAGTGCCATCAAAGGAACAGCAGTTAAACGGACAATTTATCTCATGACAACAGAGGGTGTCAGATGACAATGGAATACCATGTTCAATGTTTTTAAAGAAAATAGATTGTCCAAATGTAATTCTTGACAAGTAAAAGATCTTTCAAGAATGGAAACAAAATTTTTTTAAAAATTTAGGTAAGCTGCGAGTTGTTCACATCATGATATCCTAAAAAAATGAAAATTCTAGGGGATGCTATTTCAGACAGAGGCGAATTGTTTTTTACATGGAAGATTTGAACTATAATAGATTCCTATTATATACAAAATACACAAATGGTAGATGTGTTCATAAATCAAAAGATATATTGATGGTAAAATAAAATTATGTATCGTATATGAATTGAAAAGAAAAAACAATTAAAATACAAAGCAACAATAGCATATGTCAGAAAATGTTGAATAAATTCAGTCTTATAAAATCCTTGTATTATTTTGAAGATATTGATTAATTTTAGAACTTCTTACCTAAGTATGTATTGTAATTGCTGAGATAGCCATTCAAACTGGAAATATTGTGCATTATTCTAAACTAGTAGGAGAAAAAACATTGAAACTAAATTTTAAAAAATAATTGAAAAGAAAGAATAGAGAGATTAATTAGAACATACGAAAGAGATAATAGATATAAACTCTAATATGTCAAAAAACAATTATTATAAACTTGTAAAATAACATGCAATATTCAATAAGCTTTGAAAGCTATCTAAACATTCAAAGTATCTTAAATAAATTGTATTACATAGGTACCATGGAAAACTGACTAATCATTCATGTCACTTTTTAAAAATATTTAATGATTTAGGTTATACAACATGCTTTAATATATATGGGATTAGGAATTATGTTAATTTCCTAATGTTTTCTATTTTTTTAGTTCTACAAGGACCATATTAATTTTATTAATTAAAAAATTTCAACATTACAATGATTATCTGCCACTTTTGCTTAGCTTATAATCATGTAGAGATATATGGAAAAATCTTAATATTGTATGTCCATTAACTAGAACACGGGAAAGCAGAACATTGTCAACCGAACACAGATGTACAAAAAATAACCTTCATTTAAAAATTAACATTCCTAGGTATAGTTACCATATGTGTTGAATTTGGCAAGATATTTCTGATTTCATGTAACTTCATTGTTTCAAATAAGACGTTTACATTATTACAGTATCTCTAAAGTGACTAATGTCATACAAAATTAATATAAAAATTCACAAATCAAGCACTTTATTAGAGCATCTATTCCATTTTTGTCTGGTAAACAGCATATCTGTAAAGATTCATGGGACGTTAAATAAGTAGGGCGGTCGGTGCTGTGAATTATGCAGCAGCTGTGTAGTCACTGCTCCTGAGTCACTGCAGTCCTTCCAGTACACCAGTTCTCTTGCCCAATCCCAGGTGCAGTACCAAAATTCTTTTCAAGACAAGTTTCCAGGGAGAAATTGGAGATAAATATGTTAGCTAACGAAAGTTACGCTATTAGCTTCCCCCTGGGTTGAATGCTAGTCTTTTCCTTCAGAGTCAGAGTTGGAATTTGGGAAATTAACTAACCAGAATCCATGAGCTGGATATTGTTGATAAGCTGCTGAGAGCCCGGTTCTCATCGGAAATCCAGAACAACCATGAGCAAATCTCCAATTGAGACCATTTTAAAAGTTATTTTTAGGAAGTTAATAGGTTACAAAAAATTTTTTTCGGGGGACCTAGAACAGACTAAATAATTCTTTCAAAAAAAGAATAAAGTTCGGGAACCATATTACCTGGCTTCATGACTTAACTTGTGGTAAGACTAGTAATGCTAGACCAATCAAGAAAGTGTAGTATTGACAAAAGACATAAAAAAATAAGGTAATAAACCTGTCAAATGAGCATTTAAACTGATGACCTCAAGAAAGAGAAAAAAAAACTCTCCTGTCAAAATAGCATTTTACCACTAGTAAACATTTTTTTCAAAGTTTCCCTTTTTCTGGAGCATTGATACTGGTATCATCTCATAGGAGAATAAGGAAGCTTGAGAAACCAGTGATATTTATATTTAAAGTAACTTTGAGTTTCAGAGTTTATCACTAACACAGAAAATAAAACGAATAATTTGTTAATGTTAACAGAACTTGAGTAAATCATCCTGTGCTCACAATATATGCATTTATTTGGTTTAGTATTAACTACTCTATTATCTATCTATCTATCTATATCCTTATTTATATGCATTATCTCATTCAAAACTGACAACAACTCTAAGAGGTGGATATTTTTTTGTCTCATTTTATGGTTGCAGAAGCTGGGGTTTATACAGATTATGTCACTTTCCCAGTTTATTGAGCACTTAATTTCTGCCAGATACTTTTCTAAGTATTTCACACATGTCAACTCATTATAGTTACAGCAACCCTAGGGAAAAAAAACATACACACAAACACATGTACACACAGGAAAAAAAAAACAAAACACATTTTTCAGGAAAGAGTTGCCTGACCCAGGTACTACTTCTTTTTCTTCTCTCTAAGACTAATCAAATATAATACCTTACCCATATTTGTGTGTCAGTGTGAGGCAGAAAATAGGTGCTCAATAATTCTTTATTGAAAAAATGATAAATGAACAGAAGAATGAATGAATAAATGAATATTACATCCTTCTATTTTGCTTTCTATATAGTACAACAGAATGTGTTTTAAAATATTAACTTGGGAAAGTTGATTAGATGTCTCAATTTATTTGAGACATCCCTGTGTTTTACAATCAAAATTGAGTGAAAGATTCTACAAATTACAATCATTTTAATCAGAATGTTATTTTTAAATGTTGAATGACTGGAAAACATGGTCTTGGCTGGTTTGGTTTAGTTCTACCTACTTCCCCTGGCACCGTGATGTGCCAGGGTAAGATGTTCAGGTAAGATGTGGGTTCTAACATCTGCACGCTGAGCTCTACTGTGAGAACTGTGTGTAACTGTAGATGACTATAGCTTAAGATGAGGACTTCCTCTCCTCTTGGTCCTCTGCTGCCAGGTGGACCAGTTGTTTTGTTGGGAGGGAGGAAGCAGTGTGTCTGTCCTGGGCAAAAGGAGGAGAAAAATGATATAGGGAGGACACCATCATGTGGAGAAAGCATAGCCATGGGCCCAGCTAATAAAAATCATTGCTAATATTTATTGATCATCTATTATGGGCAAATTTATACTATTTATCACCATTTTATGTTTAAGTTTCCTTTACTGGAGCTCAAAACTGATGTGCTGCAAGTACTGTTTTCTGAAAAAATGAATTTCAAATCTCTACACTATACAGAGGAAAACAGCTCAGGGGATGTATTAGTCTGCTCGGGCTGCCATAACAAAGTACCATAGATTGGGTGGCTTAATGGAAATTTATTTCTGCACAGTTCTGGAGGCTGGAAGCCTGAGATCAAGATATCAGCAGGGTTGGTTTATTCTGAGGTCTCCCTCCTTGACTTGTACGTGGCCTCCTTCTCCCTGTGTCTTCATATGACTTTCCCTCCATGTGTGCCTGTATCCTAATTTCCTCTTCTTTTTAGGACACCAGTCCTAAATTAAGTCCTGAATTAAGGCCCACCCCCAAAGATTTCATTTAACCTTAATTACTTCTTTAAAGACCCTATTTCCAAATATAGTCACATTCTGAGGTACCGGGTGTTCAGGATATGGGTTTGGGGAGCAGGAGACGTGATTCAGCCCATAATAGGGGATCATGTAGGGCTAAAGAATCATGTAGCCAGTGATTTGCATTTTGCTGCTCGTTTTTTTTGTAAACAGACACTTCAGGCCTGGTGCTATGAAGGGTATCGGGGAGGGTAGTCTCACAGCATCTCTTCTGTAAATCCCTCTTGAGTAAACTGTGGAGAAACACATTCAGCTTAGGTGGAAAATTGACAATACAGTATCTTAGCCTTCGTTCTAATAAAACAGGACATAAAAATGCTGACCATATTTAGTGAAATTTTTTTTAAGATTTTTTAAAAAGCAATTTACATTCTTTTTGATCCAATAAGGGTAAAGTTATCACTCAAGAATATGAAAGCAATCAATTTAAGGGAAATGTAGTACACAATCAATGGTTTTGTAATAAAAATGTTTGTTGCATCTATGTAATTTTTTTACATTGACATCTGTAATATTGTTTATAAATATGTAGCAATCCCATGCTTGAGGCAGATTTTACAGAAACAGGGGCTGTGCTTTATTACGTATCAGAAGAGGCCGTCATCATAACTGAGTCTAAACTTTGATCCAACCCTTTTCTAGGCTTTAAAGTTTAGAAAAATGAATAATAAACAGATTCACATGGCCTGTTCTCTTATACTAATAGCCTTCTTACTTTATTTTTGTTTTAATCTATACTCTCTATAAAATAATTTTCAGTTAAGTACCTAGTATCCATAAATACAAGTGAGATAGAGTTGTTTATCTAACTGTTCATCTTCAATTAAAACACTAGAGGGCAGCCTTTCCTTCTGTTAAAACATATTCTGCTTCTGAATTGTGCAGAAATACCCTAAAATATTGCCATGTAAAAATGATATTCTTTTTATTTCTAATATTTTTGGGCTTGATATCATATTTAACTCATTTTAATTTCAGTGATCCCCAAAGTCACAGCCTATTGTGTTTAATATTCAACATATTTGTAACTGAAATGAATTCTAATAAGCCAGAAATGTCAGTGTCACAGAGGAAAGCTATCCTATTCAAAAGCCAGATGTTCCCCTAGTGCCATGATGGTGAACAGAAATAAGACTGTGTTTGACTGTGCTTATTGTGTCTATTAAGAATAATCCAGCCTAAATGCCTGTGTTTAGATGTAGGGGTAATTTGTCTTGAATGTGTTTTCCTATTCTCTGTGTTCCCCAGTGAATAGCAGACTTCTGCTAGATTAACCCACTGTTTTAAACAGGAATGAAATGCAACTGGCCTAGAGATAAGGACAGGAATTGAGGATTCAGTGAGGATTCAGCTAATAGTAATAACTGCCATTATTATGTAACACCTGTTTGTGTCAAACACTCACCTAAGCATTTTACTTACATTATTTCATTGACAACACGTTCAATCTTTGGTGACAATTATTACTATTTTTATTCTCATTTTACAAATAACAAGGATACAGTAATATGAGAGTAGTAGATAATCTAATATGAAAGGTATTTACATATTTTGGAAAACTGTGAAGATTTGATTTCATTCAGCACAGAGAGGAAAGAATTAGAATGATTCTAGAGGTTTTACCTGTTGATTTTGTAGGGATGGGGTTGGGGTGGGATGTCGTATTATAAAGATGAGGGAAATTAGATATATTTTGAATACTTGGTAAACTTGAGAATATTCAATGATTACTAAAGCATGTTGGTATTCCTTTAATTATAATACATTGCAATGAGAAATTTGAAAAAAAAAAAAAGTAGATTGTGTGTGTGTGTGTGTGTGTGTGTGTGTTATCCTGCTTGAGTTAATTAGATTGACAACATAAGTGCAGACTGTGGTCCAGGCACACTTTAGGTTGGGACAGAGAAGAATCCAAGGGTAAATTAGAGTAGTAAAATGTTGCAGATTTGATGAGCTCCCAGAGTAGTTGTGCAAAATTCAAAAAAGATGGAGAAACACTGTAGGTCTTCAAGGAGGCAGAATTGCAAATGAAACTGTGTGCAAGTATTCACAACACTGACACAAACATACACACACATACACATGCACACACATATACACACACACCACAGAATAAAGAGCAGACATTTGGAAAGTTTAAAAGAAAGCATTGTTTTTCTTAAAGGTTTCCTATAGTAAAAATTTTTCAGTCATTGTGGCCATTTTTAAATAAAATACTTGTTTTTTGCTATAAATAGCAAAAAAAAAAAAAAAATCCACTGAAGCAATCATATATTCTTCAACACAAAGAATATTTTAAAGTTCAGATTTGAGCTAAACCTAGTAGTAGAGATCTTATTATTTATGCTTTCTTAACCATCAGGGAACACTGTTAGTACAATTTTTAGAGGAGGAAGAATCAATATAAAAAGTTTGTAGTTTCAAATACTGCATGATACATATATGTAGAATCCAAAAAAAGTCGGACTTATAAAAACTGAGTAGAATGGTGGTTACCAGAGGCTGAGGTATAGAGGAAATAAGGCAAGATGTTGTTTAACGGTACAAACTTGCAATCAGTAGATAAATAAATTCTGTAGATCTAATGCACAACATAGCAAATACAGACAACATTACTGTATCATAAACACCAAAGTTGCTAAAAGTCTATATCTTAATTGTTCCCACCACAAATAATAATTATGTGACGTGATAGAGGTGTTAGTTTGAGGGTAATATATTGCATACTGCAATATATAAATGTATCAAATCAACACATTGTACATCTGAAACTTACATGATATTATGTTAATTACATGTCAATGTTATATGTCAATAAAAAACTAGAATATTTTACTAAAACAAACAAAAAAACCCTTTACTCCATTCTATTCTGTGAATGGTGCCAATAGCTTAGTTTTCTAAAATAAAATGAATATGGAGAAAGGAAAAAAATAAATTTTGTAGTCTGTGATAATGGATGGCATGGAGGCTATTTTTTAAGCATCTGGGTCAATAAAAGATGTATATGTTAAGTATCTGACAGACAAAATGGCATAATGACTACTTTGAGTTATTCCGGCACAAAGAAAAGTGGAGGAATAAAATGAGATTAGCAAAATGTGGTGAACTTGGTAATATATCTGAGGAGATTTCCACAGTAAGTGTTGAAGGTGCCATCTGTCTTTTTTTTTTCTTTCTTGTTGCTTGTAAAATATGAGAGGATAATAATTAATTGAGTGAAGAACTTAAAAAAAGGAGCCATGGCTTGCTAATTTTGATAATTTTGAAAATTCTCAATCTCTCCAGATGGCAAAAGACAGAAAATAGGAGATGTATTGTGAGGATAGCACACTCTAGAGAAAATGCCAAGGATGTGACTGTAAAACCCTTTCCTAAGACCTCAGAAAAATGAAAAGCTCAGGGTACTCAGTCTTACAAAGGTCTCTTTCAGAGATTAAGGGTGTGCCTCACAGATGCTCTCCATCAAACCATAGGACCCAAAGGAGGCTTAAGGTGGTGGGCCCTCAGCCATCTCAGCAGGAGGTAGAGAAGTTATCTCAAAGAATCCGTGGATATGAATTTTATGTAATGGGGTGACTCCACCTGAAATCCGTGAGAAATCCACAAGATTCTTGAGAAGATTATTTCAGTAGAAACACTACAAGTTTGAATTGAATGAGACAGAGAGAATACAAAATGAATGGAGGCTATCAGACCCCTAAGTTTCTACTGGCAGGAAACCGGCTGATAATACTAATCAACTACAAACACGTTACCTTTCATAAAAAAGGAAAGATTATCCAGAGGGTGGAACCGAAAGCCCAGAATGCAATCAAGAGCACAGAAAGTGGAGTTGTATTAAATTATACACAAAACAAAAATCATGAGGAGAAAGAGGGTTTCCTTTTTAAGGAAGTTATTTCTAGGCCTTAAATCTAACCAAGGAACTCCCAACATTCGTTTGGCTAGATTTCAAAACTGCTACGGATCAGTAACTCCCTTTTTTGAAGGGTTATATCAAAACCTGATAACCTGTTCCTCTACCCCCATTGTATGTTGGGTGTGTAGTAGGCAGATAATTTGTCTCTTTAGTTTGACAAATCCATGGGTATTCCCAGGAGCTACTTAAATAGTGACATACAGGATAATAATCAGCACTTGGACCTTATTTATATGATGAGATTTTAGACTTTGCTGGTACTCTATTTTTTGAGCTGATGCTTTAATAACATGACTTCTTTGGGACACTTAGGATGAGGTAAATGTATTTTGCATGTGGGAGGGACATGACTCATAGGGGGCAAGGGTCAGACTGCAGAAAACAGACTCTAATATGACCCCGCTTGATCCCCACCTTGTGGTATTCACATAATTTCCCCCACTGAGTGTTGGAGGAACCCTTGACTTGCCTCTGAATGAAAGAAAATAAAAGGTAATTCAATATCTCCCCCATGATCACAGCACTTATATTGTAAGGCTGAGTCTTGCTAGCTGACTTCTCTCTTCACCCCTTGCTGAACTTGAATAAGCAAGTCCCCATATTGTGAGAGAGCTTATAAAATGGCCTTGTGGAAGGAACTGCAGGTGGCCTGTATAAGTGAGAGAGGCCTCCAGGTGAGAGCCAGACATAAACTGGGTCCCTGAGTTTCACTCCTGCAAGGAAATGAATTCCATCAAAAACCAGAGTGAGTTTAGAAGTGGATCTATTGCAGGTAAATTCTTATTTACTCTGTGATGCGAACTGAACCCTGGCAGACACTTCAATGCTGCCTTGCTGAGGACCCAGCTAAGTCAGATCAGAACTCTTGACCACAGAAACTGAGAGACAATAACTGTGTGTTGTTTCAAGCTGGTAAGATTGTGGTAATTTGCTGTGCAGCAGTAGAAAATTCATACATTTGTGTTGATTTTTTCGTATTTATCTATATAATATCATTCTTTTGTGATGACTTTTTTCCCCCAGGAGCTGAAATGGTACCACCTAGATACACTTATGAAACATTCAGATAGCATGGCTTCATGTGATTCAATGAAAAAGTTAAAGTTCTTTTTGTTTTGTTCATTTTCAGGTTTATCTGAAGATTTGTTTTGTTTGTTTGATGATTTTTGGATTTATTTAAGTAAGGGTGGTTATTTAATTGTTTATTTTAATGAATGATTTTGGAAAAAAAAAATATTGAGTATGAACTACTGACAATACAGGAAGCACAAGTAGGAAAAAAGTCCAAATTCTTATTGACCTTGACAGTAGAGATACTGCTTGATTTAGGCATTTCTTCAGCAGTTATGAAACACACGAACCAAGCTGAACTTAACATTTAATTATGCCTCTGCACATCACCAGTGTGGTATAAGAATTGTTTCCTTTTTCTTTTCCTATTGTTACTCCTCTCATTTGTTTCAAATTCTTTTGTTCTATTTTGTTCCTGAAAAGATAGAGTGCAGTGGGTTTTATTCATTCCATTTCTCTTAATATTAAGGCACTCTTTTAATCTACTAATCATCCTTCTGTTCATTTCCTATTAAACTGAAGCCAACACTAGAGTAAATTCTTATTTCTTGGTTTTAAAATTCTAAAAATTAAATGAATATGTACATTAAATTTAAATTGGGGCTACGTAAGTAATCATATTTTGCAGCTTGTGTCACTTTGCACTCCTTTATTATTAAAAAGGAAAATATTATGTACCATAAAAAAAAGAAAGTTAATTATAAAGTTTAAATAGATAAGAAATTACAAAGCAGAGATAGATATATTAAGCTAGGAATAGCTGGCAAATCTTCTATTTTTCTTCTCTTGGCTGTGATCAGACCTTTTAAATAATATAATACTATGCTCCAAAAGTCTTATACTGCATATTTTAGTTTCAAATTTATCTACTCAGATAAGAATCTATATAACTATCAATTTTCATCTAAATTAAGAACACACGCCTTGTATTATTCTCCTTTTATTTTGGTCATTGAATGTGCATTAATTGATTTCAGCCCATCCCTTGCACAGAAGTTCAGAAATAGAATGAATCATGATGTAGGTTCAAATCCTCAAAAAAATGTTTAATAATAAGTAATAATTATTAAGAACTATTTAAGCAGAAATTAAACTAAACTCAAATCATAATGATATCCCATTACAAAAAATATGTATAGAAAAAGGAAAGTCCATGAAGAAATTGATAGTGATTATCACAGGATGATGGTATATGGCATACTTTTATTATTTTTTTATAATGTTATCTATTTTCCTTACTTTCATAGTAAATATCTGAAATCATAAACATAAATATTTATTTCAAAATGATATAAAATAAAATTCATTATTTTGTATGAGCACACATAGAGCTCATACCTAAGTTTCTAAATGCCAATTATCCAGTAGAAGGAGCCAAGGATCCCTGAAGAAATGGCTGATTCTTGGATTTGGGCAGAAAAAATAAAATATGAGCCTTGAGTATCTTGTAGTTCCAGAAAGTAATGAAATTTAAAAAGGGGGGTGGGAGGTCATGGGCTCATGTCAAAGGACAAAGAACTAGCCTGAAAAAGCTCCCAATAATCAAAGCTAGAACAATTTGAACAACAAATAGTGGTAGTATTATATTGTAATCTAAGGAATACAATGAAATATTTTGATAAACATAAATAACATAAATAAATGATTGAATACATTAAAAAATAGAGTGAGAATGAACAAACTTCCTTATGAAAGACTTCCAAATAAAACACGTAGAAGAAATGAAGACCGAAAATCACCGTTAGAATACCATAGTAATAATTGCCACAGGCAAGATCATGATGAACCCTAAAATTAGTAGGTGAAACTTTAAGGAGAAACAGGATATTTGCATAACATAGCATGACAAGGCATCTCCCCTGAAATATTTATTAAATACTCTGGTGGTTTTAACATATGTCCGCAAATTATTTCTCCCACCAGGAGTGGGAGCTTAATTCCTCTCCCCTTGAGTGTGGGTTCCATCGGACCCCTCCTCTAAATTTCTGAAACTTCCAAGCTCTTTTCTTGTTTCCTGCATCCTAGCTCATTACTTCCTGCAGTTGTTATCCCTCTGATACCTTAGTGTTCTCTTGTGCTTCTTCAATAACCTGGTTAACAACTCTATTCCTAGTTAACAATTCTTCATATTAAATTCTCTCTATTACAGTACCTGGTTCCTTCTGTTTACTGACAGGATGGCCCCCTGATTGACATATTAAGCAGTGACTCCTATAGCTATTTGGGGAATATATAAGTAATTGAAGAGTATTCGACATAAACCGGTATACAATTTTAGACACTCTTAGAATGAGTGATATTTGAGTGTATAATTACCTAAATATCCTGCTACTATTTAAATATCTTCTCTTGATATATAGAAAATAAGAATTTCCCTCTTTGGAATTTACAAAATCTAGTTAGAGTTGTAGTAAGAAACCATTAGAGTCAGGTACTCTGACAATTTATAGGTCAGCCTTACCAAGGAATAGATGCATTCCAAAATTAAAGAACTCACAGGTTACAGTATTGAAGTTCTTTGCAGGATTATAAACTAATGTATTTTTCCGTAAGTGTCCAATATTTTAACTCTTTTAACTTTTTATGATTGATTTTAAACTATATTTTTAAATGAATCAAAATATGTTTGCTGTCATCTATTAGAATCCTTCAATTAAAAATATTTTATATGAGGCTGTATATGCTTTCCTGACACATGACTATTTTTCCTGTTCTAGGTACCATTGTACGTACAATATACTTACGTTGCATTAATATTGACTTTTGCTGATAGAAAATAAAATAGAAAGTAGTTCTGAGTAGAAATACAAAGGTTAATGTGATTTAGAGAATGCTAGAGCCAGAGAAATTGAAAAAATTATTGTAACTCATGCTTCTCAATTTAGAGACAAAAACCAATTCTCTTAGTTTGGAACTTAGTTGATGTCCCTCTTGAATTGTGACAAAAAAAGGCTTTGACTTGTAGCTCAAAGCATATTCTTCTCTGCCTCATGGAATTATTTGCTTTTTAAAAAAAGAATATTTTATTTTCCCAATTATCTTACCTTAGAAATAGGTAATTTTTGTTCATTTTTTTCATATTTAAATACATATTTTATTCTTTAAAAAATTTAAAGTATTCTGCAAAATTTTTAAAGAGAATTTAAATATCTTTTAAAATCTCAAACTCCTAAAAAACAGAATGATTAACATATAAATAAGTTTGCCTATTTTAAACAAAAATATTTAAAAATTTAATTATCTCTATGACTTTTAACTTGTGTTTATTTTGTGATTTTTCAGTCTAAAATATTAATTATCAATATTTCTTCATACTTATATATTTTTATATCAAACATCATCATTTTCTTTTAGATTTAAAGTATCTTCCCAGATGTTCTAAAACAGGGTGTACTAGTATTTTATTTAAAAAAAGAATAAAGCAAAAACAATACCTTGGAAAAGGCTCCTCTCTTTTCTCTGCTTCTGTTCACAGCTCAGAACTTTCTGGGAAGAGGGGAACTGTTAGGTTCGGGTTGTTTTGATGCTGTGTCCCCTCTCCTCTCCTGCCTCCCAGAAGCAGCTGCCCACACTCAGACAGAGCAGTTACCCTACTGTGGCACATCACAAGCTGAGTCACGGAGGCAGCTAACGTACATTACTGTCAGCACTCACTGCAGAGGCTAACAAAAAGTGCGAAACTATATAGCCCTTGACCCTACGTTTAGAGCTAAGGCCACATACTCTCCGTGAGTTTGCCTGGATAACTAATTATCTTTCATATATCCCTCCAAGAATAGTTAGACCCAGAAGAGTCCATCTAGGTGGCAATGGTGGTGGTTTTCAGCTGACCGCTCCCCATCTTATCTCCCTCCCAGTGACAAGTGGAGGGATTCTACAGTGCAGACGTACGGAAGCAGTTGAAGGTTATGTGAGCGTGAGCAACTCAGGTTTTGGGGTCTTGTTGGGATTTAGACCCACCAGATCTGTCTAGCTCAGGAGAATAGACAAACTGACACACAGGGCCAAGGAGCTTCCTTAGCAAAAGAGGGATAGAGGGATAAATATATCGACCCCTTCTGATTGGAATTTGCATCTTTGGAGAGCATCTCTGATGGAATGAGACTGAACTGATGGGCATCGGCTGACAGGTAATACACGGAAGCAAGTGGAGTCTGGACTCAGCACTGTAGGAAGAGTCTGAAAATACCCTGGTCCACACAACTTGGCAAGGATAAATGCTTTATATTATATTAAAAAGCAAAATCCTTGCTATATTATAAAGAAAGTAATGGGAATATTGAATTTGTCCAACATGTTCTTTGCCATCTAATAGCGAAGGGTTTTTCTCTTTCAATCAAATCCATTCACAAGACTACCGGTCATTGAATCATATTTATATTCTTAGATAAACCTACCTTGGTAAGAATATAATAGCTTTTAATACCTTGTTGGATTTTGTTTGCTAATGTTTTATTCAATATCATTCACATCTATGTTCCTAAGTTAAATTGGTTTATAATTGGTTTTGTGTTATCAGTGTTAGGTATGAGTGGGGATGTGAAATACAGAATGAAAAAACAAAGCAAACGGAGTCATAAAAGATAATGTTACTTCGATATTTGATAGCTTCTGAATGGGCCAGGAATCAAACTGAGCTAGATACTATCTATTGGCACACAGTACCCATTTTCACTTACTTTGTGTAACTTCCCTGACCTGCCAGCTCCTCCTCCTCCTCCCCCCCTGGTAAAAATTCTATTTCCCAGACTTATTTGTTCCAAATTCATTCTGAGTTCTATCAAGACACATCAGTAGAGAACTGGTAGACACATGGGATGTGATAAAAGTCATACAAAGCTAAGGAAGTCTCCCAGGGAAAAAAAATTATACACAGGTTTCCCCTGCTATCTGAAAATAGAGCATTTCTATGAAACCTTTTATAAACTGAAATGGTATAAAATCAACATCATCATCATTTTGGGGGTCTTCTGGTAATCACAGTACATGTTTATTTAAATCATGATTTATAAGTGAAAATTTATTATAAATATATCACCTTAACACTGTACTCATTTTGTACCCTAAGTGACAGGATCTGATAGAAATGCATAGAGGTGGCACATATAGCAAGTGGGTGATGGATAATCTACCAGGAAAAGTTTGTGATCTAGCCAGAAGAAATAAGCCTAGCTGAGTGCTAAAGCTAATAGAATCAAACATACAACCAAGTCCTGATAGATACTATGAAGGAGTTGAGAGAGAGAAGCAAAGAGTCAAAAAGATATTGAAAAACTAAGGCAGTAATTAATGAGCATACAATATATTATTCTGCTGCTACTCAGTATCAGTTACTATATGCCAGGGATTGATTTAAACATTTTACCACATTACTTCCTATCTCTCTCTCTACAATCCTATAAGAAACAGGAAGTGTGGAAATGGTGGCTTAGAGAAGGTATTTAATGTGTCCAAGGTCACAGAGCTATTAAATGATGGAGTTGGCACTTAAATCTATATTTCTCTAATGCTATTACAAATGTCCATTACCAACACACTGTGATAAACAAGGAGAGTACAAAGTAGAAGGACAGACGCATTCTTTGTGTGGATAGCACTTTTGTTTGCTGGCTGCATTACCCTCAAATTCATTTGACAGTGGTGTGCTGGTAAATGTTTAAGGATTGGGCTCTGAGGTTGCAGGGAGCTTCGATTTGTGACCATCAGTGATTTCTGAGGTGTAAATACTCCTACCACGGCTGATTTCAAGTCACCAGTCAAAAGTCACTGAAAACAGAGTTGGGACAAGGTGCATCCCATCAGGTCCCTCAGACTGGTACAGGCTGCTCCAGCGTAGGACTGCAGAGGACTTCTTGATTAGGTGTTTCATAGTTTGCAAGTTACACAGAACCATGAGGCAGATTTATATTGTCACAAAATATAGTATTTTTAAAAGCATAAGAACAGATAATTACCCATTTCAAGGAGTCATTTCGGTGAGGCAGTAGGGCTTACTTGATGAAGATAATGTGTCATGCTTTGATGGTTTTAGAATGAAGACTCTAACAATATTTTTTTTTTTGTAAATTGCATTGAAGAATAGTTGATTTACAATGAAATGTGTTAATTTCTTCTGTACAGCAAAGTGACTCAGTTATACATATATAAGTATTCTTCTTCATATTCTTTTCCATTATGGTTTGTCACAGGATATTGAATATAGTTCCCTGTGCTATACAGTAAGACCTTGTTGTTTATCAATATTCTTATTCAAAATGGACCTCTAGGACTATCTATGCTTTGCTCCTGGTTGATACCCATGAAAACAGCTAAATGTCCCATTGCATAGGTTACGATTTTCCATGTTTAGGAAGATAATGAATATGCAGCTGTGAGCAACTGACACAGGACGTTGTCAACCTCAATTCAGTCATTCAGAGATCTCTGCCATTACTCAAGAGCCATCAATGGATGATTCCTTCTTTAGTGGCTCATCTGATTGGGGATGAGGATTTGTACATTGCACTCAACTGAGAAGAAAGAAGAGCTCTTGGAAGTTAAACTTGGTAATACCCAAGAATTAGAAAAGAATAAAATCAGTTCCCTGGTGGTCCAGTGGTTAGGACTTGGTGTTTTCACTGCCGTGGGTCTGGGGTCAATCCCTGGTCAGGGAACTAAGATACCGCAAGCCAAATGGCGCAGCCAAATAAAAAATCAAATAATTATAGATATAGATACATTATATATATATATATATATATATATGTCTTTCAATAGATTTCTATTGCAGTATTTTTCATTCCTGTGTTTCTTTTTGTCTCCATTTGCTTTTATTTCTGGCATCTATTTGTAGCAAATTTCTTTCCTCTGAATAGCTTTTTATTCTTCAATTCTAACGTTTATACTTTACTGTCTTAATATCCAGTTCCTGTTCAGGAAACCCTCATTTTATTTTTCCACTCACTCTGCAGCAGTCTGACACAGTCAGCTTTAGTGTAAAGCTCCTGGCTAATCACTCAGCCACTCTCCCACACAGCCAGCTCTTCACAATCAGTACCAATCCCCTGATTTAATTTTATTCAATGCAGTTCAATTCAAAGCAGCTCAATTCAATTCAGTTCAACTCACTCTACCACATGGTGGTGCCAATTCTAATTCTGTTCTCCTCTTTTCTTTCTTTCTTTCCTTCTCTCTCTCTTTCTCTTTCTTCCTCTCTTTTGTGGATGATCAAAGCATACATGAGAAGTAGAAAATAGATCTGGTGATTTGATCAATCATGTATTTGTTCTCTCCTTGAAAGGTGGATGTTTACAATTGTGTGCCATTCTTGACTGTTCCCAGTCTTCCGTATGCATCTTATTGCATCTTATTGAATGCATTAACATTCTTTCCTTTAGTGTTTATTACTTCTAGAAGTGTTCCCTTTCTTTGATCTACTCAGTGGACGTTCCATATTGACTACCAGTGACAATTTTTTGTTTTACAAGGACAAGAACTTACATAATAGTAAGATTGTAATCAAAATTAATTAAAGGTTGACTTCCATTTCTAATTCAATTTTTATTATGCATCATGACAAAAAAAACTGTCATATAGTCCTTAGAATTATACAACACTAAAACTCTTGAATTATTCCTCCTGTAGTACTCATCATACTTCTTTTCTATGTGTCTGTTTTTCTCCCTGTCCGTATCTTTGATACACATCAGGTCATTTTACTCCTAATGTTCTAACTTGTATTTTTTATTCTCAGTAAATTGAAAGAATCTGTCCAATATCATTTCGTTAGGCCAACTTTCTCTGTTTTTGAACACAAGAATTACCCCTCACCTCTTTTTCTGTCATCAGTAAGCCAGTCTCTAATTTATACGATCATTAAAATTTATTTAGAGTTTCTAAATAGGATTATATTTCCATTTTCGGTTAGTTTTGTGTTCTGAGATGCCTTTGGAAAGGTTATATACATATACATTAATATATAAATTTGCTACTTACTCTGTTACAAGCAGTCCAAATAATGGACATATCTATGTTTGTATTTTATATAAACTGTGGAAGTTTCGGTAAAGAATATAAATAAATATTTACCAGGCAGCAATTGAATTCAAGGCAGTGATAATCCAGTGCATCTGTAAGGTCCAGTCCTTGCTTTGTAAATAGTAAATGTTCTCCTTTCACTCTTCCCTAGACAAGCAAATAGTCTCAGCATCAACTGAGTAGCTCTGGCTGGACCATAGGATTCATCCTGGATTCCTCTCAAGGCCTCATACTCAACTTCTAGTTCATCAGGGGCAAAATATGTGTAAAATCCAGTAGCCTCCCACTAAGAACCTCTTCCAGTCCTTCCCTGGACTGCTTGTTAGCAGCCTCGCTGATCTCTTTGTTTCTACTTGTGCCTCAACATCCTTCTATTAGCAACAGAATAATGTCTCCAAACTGAAATCAAACCACGTCATTTCTTTCCAATGGCATCCATAGCTATTAGATTAAAAAACCCCATTCCTTACCCTGACTTTCAAGGTCCTGTGGGATTTGGCCCCCGTCTACCTTTATGACCTTGTCTCTTTCCATTCTCCGTCTTATTCATTGAGCTCCATCCACTGAAATTGTATTTCTATCCCTTGAGCACCCTGTATACCCATACTCACTCACTTGTTCCTATGCTGAGAGAACAATTTCTCTCCGATGTTACTGTAGATGTTTCTTTCTTCTCATTTAGGACTTTGTTTAAAAGTCATCTCTTTGAAGAGCCCTAGCCTGACATACTTTGGCGAAAGTAGACACCTTCTGTGAAAATGTCCTTTCTTTACTGTGTTCATTTTGCTCAAGTTATTTTGGCTGCATCAGGCATTACAGCACCCATAAAACTCAAGGTTTAACTGAAGGGGAGGTATTACATTATATTTCTACCACAGCTCTGTTGAACTTGCAGAGGTCGCAGAAACACAGACTGCAGTCCTGTGATTTTTCTATATTTTCGTAATCTGTGATTAAGATGGCTTATCTAAGATGAAAAGCACATATTAATACAATTTCAACAGTTCTAACATTTTTATTCAGTAAGATTCAATTCTCACACTTTGAACTAACAGTGATGATCTCCCACGAAACAGCCCTCTGAGCCAAGCGTTAAAAATATGAGACCAGATGTCACAATGTCAGCCTACTGATTTGATTATTTGTTCATTTTTTGCTACTTTTGTTTAACAGAGCCTTCCTATCTTATTAAAACAACTCTCTACTTTGTCACTTGCATGTTTTAGAGTTTTCCTGAGCAATAGCCATTATGGAGAAAATGGCTTAAATATGATATTAACCATGAGGGGAAAGGATAAAGGTACAAAGAGTTTTATAAGCTCATACAGCAATATAATGAGGTGTTTAATGACTAATAACAATGCAATTCTACACCTCTGAGCCAAAGGAGAAAATATAAGATTAAATATACTGACAGGATAACATTTAACAAGTACTTGAAGGCTTTATAATTGTCTTAGTCTGCTTAGGCTACCACAACAAAAATACCATCGACCGAGTGACTTAACAGAAATGTATTTTGCACAGTTCTGAAGGCTGGGAGTTTGAGATAAGGCTGCCGGCATGGTTGGGGTCTGTTTAGAGCCTTATTCCTTATTTACAGATGGCTATCTTCTTGATATATCATCACAGGGCAGAAACAGAGAAAAGGCAAGCTCTTTCCTGTATCTTTTTATAAGGGCACTAATTCCATCATGAGGGCTCCACCCTCATGATGGAATTACCTCCCAAAGGCCCCAATCTCCAAATACAGTTGGCCCTCCATATCTGTGGGTTCTACATTCTCAGATTCAACCAAGTACAGATCAAAACATATTCAAAAAAATAAAGTTCAGAAAGTTCCAGAAATCAGAATTTGAATTTGTCACATGCTGCCATTATTTACATATCATTTACACTGTATTAGGTGTTATAAGTAATCTAGAGATGATTTAAAGTACATGAGAGGATGTGTGCAGGTTACATGCAAATACTGTGCCATTTTATGTAAGAAACTTGAGAATCCATGGAGTTTGGTATTTGCAGCGATTCTGGAACCAATCCCCGCAGATGCCCAGGGACGACTATACTATCACATTTGGGATTAGGTTTTATCATATGAATTTGGGGAGTAGGAAAGGGACATAAACATTCATCCATAGCAATACTTGTTACTTTTAAGTAATTTCAATAACTTAAAATCTCTGTGTCTTCGTCTTCTGAGTAAAATGGGAAAAATACTTTTTATCTAATTGCTTTGTCTGAGATCTCACAATGACTATAGGGACAGTGAGGGGTAGCAGTCTTAACATTTCTTCATGGACAATATAATAAGGAGTCATGTTTAGCATAAACCTTGTCATGAATTAACTGCTAATTAATAAAGAATGACTTATTAACTACATATTATGCTTTGGAAATTAAAATAATATTTCCCATTGGATTCTATTATCACCATAATCAATTCTGGAATCTTTGTTTTTAAATTTCAAAGAGTTACTTCTTAGCTGCTAAAAATAAATTAGAAAAAGAAGTAAATTAGATAAAGAGGGCTTCCCTGGTGGCTCAGTGGTTAAGAATAATCTGCCTGCCAGTGCAGGGGACACGGGTTCAAGCCCTGGTCCAGGAAGATCCCACATTCCGCAGAGCACCTAAGCCCGTGCGTCACAACTACTGAGCCTGCGCTCTAGAGCCCACGAGCCACAACGACTGAGCCTGTGTGCTACAGCTACTGAAGCCTGCGCGCCTAGAGCCCGTGCTCCACAACACGAGAAGCCACCACAATGAGAAGCCTGTGCACCACAACGAAGAGTAGCCTCCCTCTCGCTGCAACTAGAGAAAGCCCGCGCACAGCAACGAAGACCCAATGCAGCCAAAAATAAATAAATTTTAAAAAAAGAAATAAACTAGATAAAGAGAATCAAAGGGAAGATAAATCGAAATACATGTATATGTTATTACTTGATTAAAGATTATCTAAGATAAAAATACCATTTCAGACAGAAACAAGTTCTCTTTAAATGTTGGTGTTACATCATAGCTCACCTGAAATTGTGGAGTCAGCTTTCCATAAAAACACAGTGAGAAACACTGTGTCTGACTTACAGTCACTTCTAAGGCCTTCTATTCCTTTTCTCTAAAGAATTCCTCCTGACAGTACGTTTGGGTCAGTGAAACACATTGTGTGTGTGTGTAAATTAAAAGAAGTAATATACATAAAGTGTACAGGATAATATGGGAGGCGTCATAAGCCCTTATAAGCAGTATCTGTCATTATTATTCTGATTCTAAATCCTGTTATCATTCCATCACGTGATCTTATTATTTCACCATTGGTGTCCCTGTTGAGAAAATTTACCCAGAGATTCCTATTTGTGTAAAGCCTCCAAATCAAACTTTTTAAAAATACGGAATTTATTCTTATTTATAGCACAAAGTGTTTACCTGCTTTCTTTAAAGTAAATTTTACTGCTTTGACACAAAGTCACATTTCTAATCAATTTCATTGAGTGAAAAATAGTTTTCTTATTTTCCTGTGGATATGAACTTGATAGAAAGACAACCACCTTGGTGACATAAAACAGAAAGCTGATCGCCAGAGCACTTGTTTTGAGTGCCCTCTAGCGGTTGCTCAGTCAGTAACTTTCAAGGAACCTGAAATTTGCAGCCTAGAAAAAGCACAGTAAAGATTTTCAGAGGCTCCTTCTTTTCCAATTAAGAAATTGATCCTCAGAGAGGATATGTAAATTGCCTTCTGCTGCAATTCTTCGAAAAATTCAAATTTAAGCCAAATTTACTAATAATATTTTTCAAACTATAAATTCTTATTAAAATTTCAATTATTTATTTTCTTTAATTGAATACCATTATGTAGAAACCATAAAACTGATATAATGAATATCATTTATAGAAACTGTAAAAAATTGATATAAAGTTATTTTAGTAGTAGATGTGACTTCTCTTTCCTTTGTCATTTCTCCATCACTGCTTTTTCCTTTCCTCCCCCCTTTCTGCCTTCCTTCTAAACATCCTTATTAAGCTTTTCTCTTTGCTTTCTTTAGTACTTTTAGAAACATTTATCAAGATAATATTTTAACACTTAAGAGGATCTAACATGCTTAACAAATATTTCATAAATAAACTCGTAAGTGAATGAAAGTTTGTCCGATTGAGTGAGTGAATGTTTGAATCAATCACAACTACAAATAAATATCATCCATAGAGCATCTTAATTAGCAGTACAATCTTCTCATTCATGTTGAATTCTATATTATAATATCTCTTTAAATAAATACTTTTTTAAAATTTGATAACTGATAGAAGTTTATAAGCTATCTGAACACATTTCATAAATACAGTTTATAAATAAGTCTTTTTTCCTCATTGTTTTGGAATTTTATTAAAATGTGGCTTACTTTTAGTTCATATTATTATCAGGAAAATTTTTTGTGCTCAGAGTGGTGTTTTAGACACTGTTGAGAAAATAAAGTAAAATAAATGTTCTCACCTTCAGGGAATTTATTTTCTAAAAATGTTAAAAGGTAAATGTAATAAACATATAAGAAAATATACTTTTTAATGTTTCATATTAGGTTGATATTTTCCCACGAACTCTATTTTCCTTCTGAGTGTCCTTTGCTGAGGATAACTTGGCAAACAGGAAAAATAAAAATAATAGGAAAGTTTTCTGTGACTGATAAGTATGATATTAAAATAACCGCATCAAAAATTACAACTTACATTACCTTTTTCTAATGTATTCTTTTCTATAAATGTTTCCTTAGGAACAACTTTAGACAGATTTTTGAAGAGTAAAATGATAATGAGAATATTAAGTGAAATAAAATCTCTAACAGCACTAAGCACAATGCTGGATTTACAGCGTGTGAAATACACATTAGCTATAGTTGTTATTGTAATGTAACTTAGAGCTTGTATATATAATTCAAACAAAGGAAGAGAAAACTAGAAGGATGATATGTACGAGCTATATAAAAATTGTTTTCCACATGTATATTTAAACATCATATTTTTTGTTTTATTTCCTCTTGCTGATAGTCTCAGATTGAAATTATAAAAACTAAAGAGAGTCAGCCTCTGTGGTGAGCCTTGTCTTAGGAATTCATTACCTAATTTCATTTGGCAGAATTAATCCTGCTCCTATCCAGGGCTAGCCAGGGACTCTCTCTCTTTCTAGGCATATTTTAACTGGTGGGTTTCCCTGGAAGAGGGTATGAGACGGTTATGGGAGGGTTAGCTCAACAGTTAGCTGTTGAGTGTGTAGTTTAATAAAAGTACGTGGAATTTGCAAGTGTTCATGCATAGTTCAGTTTTACCAACCTGAATGACTCATTTCAATATTGTTCACAACACTTTATTGAATAATATTTTTGGAAGCAATAGCAATTGTGTGTCCAGTTGGCCTCCATTCACTTCTGAACTCAAGGAGAAAAATTCATGCTATAAATAACCAAGAGAAGCACGTATAATTTGCCACATAGTGCAGTATGGTCACTCACTCTGAACTGAAAGATATGGTCATTTCTAGCAACCTTTTTTTTTCCACCTAGGAACATTTTTAGCACATATCTAATCAATTTGAATTTCCTACTCATACCACTTTGCTGGCATTCTTTAAAACAATGAACCTCATTTGGGTCCTGTAGTTTATTTTCTAGGTATGCAGTGGTCTCTGTCTTAGAACTGTAATTTTCATTCTTAATAATGAATGCATTTTTATAATAATGAATGAATAATAATGAATTTCTAAGGCAAATGCACGGACACAAAACATATGCATATATACACACACACACACACACACACACACACACAAATCAGAACACACACACACACACAAACACAGAAATATATGTATAGTATAGTTACGTGATGGATAAAGAGTTAGGGCCCCATAAACAAATTTTAACATTTTAAATATAGTTTTAAAAATACGTCACCCAATTCCATACAGTGCTAATTTTTTTTTAGATCTGGAGAATTTGTATCATTCTAATCTACCTGTATTTGCTAATTCAACTGCTGGTGCCTGTTTAAACAGCTCTGTTCATTGTGTCAGGTAAATACAATAGATCAAGGACTTCCTATACCTAAATCCAAAGAAATGCCTACTTCACATAAATGTCTTCTCTAGAAACAGAGAACAAAGATTCTTTAAAGTGCCTTCTTAGTCATTAATATGCAAAATTAAATGTACATTTTTTAGCAAATGAAATGTACTTTTAATATCTGCAATATGAAATTAACTTTTTAAAAATACTAAACAAAGTAAGACTCCAAGATTAATGCTCCCTGGCAAATTTGAAAGAATCCTCATTTTAACACGGAAAATGTATTTAAAAATTTCAGCAGTCAGGTGCAACAGCACACTCTCTCTCCCTCTCTCTCCCTCTCTCTCTCTCTCTCTCTCTCTCTCTCTCTCTCTATATATATATATATATATATATATATATAAAAGAAAGATAACATAGAAACAGAAAGAAAGAGAGAATAGAAAAAGAGAAAGCAAGAAATAGAGGTAGAGAGAGGGAGGTAGAAAGAGAACATGAAACATAGGGAGATGGAGGAAGACGGGGGGAAGAGGAAGGAAAATTTGGCAGGAGGCTATCATACTTCTGCACCATTTTCTCATGAGAATTACAACTGCCTGTATTTTCTAATCTTTTATAACAACTTAATTTTCAGAATTTTACTTAGCGAAGCAAATATACAGAAACACCATTTTAGCCAAGTATCTAGTTCTCTCTCAAGGTTGTGTAACAATTGAATTATCTCTCTCTCTCTCTCATTGCCACACTCTACCTATAACTATGCATATTACAAATAGCAGGGTATTGATTTTTTTTTAAAAAGGCCAGCCTTCTGCTTCCTGTGTGAAGATAGAATTGTTGCACTGCGTTATCTCCGAACCCTCTTTACTAACAGTGAATCTCTTTGGCAGTCGCTCCAGAACTGCTGACAAGACATACTATTATCTCTTCAGTTTCATCTTCCTCCTCTTTCTCCCTATGGGAGAAAAACATCTGTGTGCCTTAGAGGGAGTTAAATAGGTTCGGAAGGATCTCTTGCCTTTCAGCCCAAGAAGTGTTCACTTTTTTTCTGCCTTGCTCATTCTGTAGGATTGGAGATTTTGTGAGCAATCCTACATCAAGCACCATAGCCGTTCACTCAATAATTAATTAATTTGCTTGTTTAGTCAACACACATTTTTTGAGAATCTACTTGATGTTGGCAATGTGCTTAGTAATTGGAATTTAAGAACTGAGGACAAAAACTTTAAGTTTGGGGAAAAGTAATCCAACATTAGACTCAAGGTGTGATTTTTCTCTTCAAGAGCCTTTAAAAATAGAAATAAAAAAGCACTCAGGCCTGCTTCCTAAAACAATTCTAACTATCTGTGTAGTGTGTATTTTTAAAACTAAATCATGAAATAAAATATGTAAGTATATTCTGACTGTATATTATCATTTGGAAACAAGAACTTTGAACATTGAAATATTATTTCTAAGCTTTAAACAGTGGTCTCAAACTATAAAACTAGGCATAAGTGAGAGGGGTGGGAAAATAATGAGTGTGTGGAGGGGGAGCAGCTCAATAAGAAATTTTTAAGAATATAGAGCTGGACACTAGGCCCTTTTTGCGTTTCTGATCTCCAGAGTACAAGGACCACTCTTTGGTAAGCATAAATGTTTTACCAGCTATATTTCCAAGTTACTTCACCTTTCTGAACGTCTGAAAAATGAGGATTACTAATACTATAAGGATTAAAGCCAATAATCCTTTAAACATTGAATCAATAATATCTGTCTTTATAGAGTGATAAAGTAAGGGAAAAAGGATGGGCTTTAGAGTAAGACTGATGAACTGCTTAGGAATTGTGTCAACTTAGGAGCAAAGTTACCAATAGCTCTGAGTCTCAGTTTCTTCATCATTAAAGCATCTAGCAGAGCATATGGTATAGTATATGTGGGGGAGATCATTAATATAGCAGAGAAAATTTTTGCTTATGAAAACATCACCTCGCATCAGATTGAGGAAACTGTTTTTAGTTACCTGAAATTATGAATATGAATTCACATTTTAAAACCCTCCTCCTTCTACATTTCTCTTACTTTTCAGTACTATATACTTACTCTTACAGCCCCTTAGAACTTTTTATTCATTCTTTTATGCTTCTTTACATGCTGACTTTCAATAATTCTGTAACTTTATTTCCCACCTCTAGTATAGGAAAACATTATTGCTCAGTAAACTGTGAGTTAATTGAAATCAGGATTTGTTATTTTATACTTCATTTATCCAACAGTTCTTGTTAATACTTACTAAGCACTTCATAAATGCTGAATGATTTAATAAAGAATAAATGAATGATATAATAGTACATTCTTTAGTTGATGGGAAATACATAGCATCATTCAGAAGAAGTCGCATAAGAACAGAAAGCCTTATCAAAGTGTTATGCAGAGAAAAAGGGTTCATTCTCAAATGGTAGAATTTCAGGGATAATTGGAAGAAATGATTTGGAGGGAAAGCATGCAAGGCACATCTTCTATCATGCCAAAAAAATGACAGAATTAGTTTTTTTTATTGAAATATAGTTGATGCACAGTATTATGTTGGTTTCAGGTGTACTATATAGTGATTTGACACTTGCATATATCATGAAATTATCACCATGATAAATCTAATAACCATCTGTCCCCTTTATCATTTTATACAGTTTGTTCTTCTGCTTACATTGTCCTCCTGATTTGTGACCAAGCAAAATCTTAATCATTGTTAATTATTTAACCTAATTTCTTCCTCTCCGTATAGCCTATCCTATTTTGTGTGCCAGAACGACCATTTATTTTATGTTCTCCCATAACATTTTGTGCTCTATAAGTCATTATCATCTGGTATTTTAATTGTGTTTTTCAGTCGTATGTATTTGACTTATAACTCCAGTATATTTGCTAATATTTTATGCACTTTTCTTCCTGATGATACAGTCCAGTCTTGCATACACCTCGGGCACCAATAAATGTTTTTGTATGAGGTAGTAGATGGCTTTGGATATTTTTGAGTGAAAGTGGTGGATGAAGCATTTGGAGGAGAGCTCATCACACAAGGAGAGTGTCTCAAGGGAAAGAGGAAGAAGCCCATGGGAGAGATTTTAATGAAGTCTATCTTTAAAGTAATTTACAGGAAAAAGGAATCAATGAAGGAGATTTAGAAGTTATAGACTAAGGGCTGTATGAGGGAGCCTGCTATTATAAAGAACAAGCTTGAAAAGCTTCCAGAAGAAGAAAAAGCTAAAAATTATAAAATGTTACAGAGTGGTAGAATAGAATAATGACCAGAGAGAAGTCATTGGGTTTGACAAGGAAAAGATTAGTGATGATTTCATAGAGAACATTTTTGAAAACAAACAAAAATGAAAGCCAAATGTCCAAGCATGGAGAAATGAACCTGAGGGGAAAAGAGATAAAGATGTGTAGCTATAGATAAGGCAGGAAAATTGGAGTTCAGGTTGAGGGACTGAGAAATCATTCGTAATCTATTTCAAACAGAATGGTATTTTTGATCTAAATTTTTTTCATATTAGAAGTATAAGTTTTAAAACTAAGAAAAGAGGATGATGCATTTAGTTTAGCGATGCATTTGAAATTATGTGGTAAGAAATAAGTCGAAACATTTTTAATTTATAATTGTTCACAATTGAAAAGTGATTCATTATTAGTGAATTGGCAGCATTAAACATTTATAAACATTGAATGCTGATCAAAATTTAACACTGAAACACTGAGTTCCATTCTCCTATATCCAGTTTCAACCACCATTTCCAGCCTGACATGGCTATCTTATAGACATCGCAGATTTAACATTTTTAAAGGTAACACTTGATTTTTTTTTTTCTCTCCATGTATGTTCTTTCTCTAAATGACACCACTATCTACTCAGTGGTTTAAACCTCCCCTGCAATGGAGTTATTCTTGAGTCTTTTCTTCACCTCTCTACTTTAAATCCGTCAGCAGGCTTTTTGGGTGCTCTCTTCAAAACGTATTCTAAATCTTTATACATCTTTCTTTCTACTGGTATCAGGTTAATTCAATCATAATCATCTTCTGCCTGGAATCCTGCCTTAATTCTGCTCTTACTCACATTATACCCATTTTATTCACATAAGGCAGAATTAGCACTCCCCAACATACATATATATATATATATATATATATATATATATATATATATATATCTCAACTCATTATCTTTCTGTTTGAAACCTTCAAAGGCTTCCCCCTAGGAAATAGGAGGCCTCCTCACTGACTTCACCTTCAGCTCATTCACCTCACTCCTTACGTACTGGCTACACTAGGCTTCATCCTCATAAAAGACAAAAGATCTTGATCATTTCCCAGGGTTTTTCCACATGCTGTTCTTACTGTTTGTCTGTGTTTCCATTCCAAAATATAAGCTCCATTAGCTCAGAATGTCTCTCTGTCTTGGTCAACCTTTATAATTAGCACTTATACCCAAAGCCTAGAGCATTTTGTGAATTTTTACTTCCAGTAATAACGGGCTAGCTTGTTTCAAAACAACGGTTTTGTCACCAAAATCAAATAAAATGGCTGAACAAAATGTAAAATATGGGGTGGCAGGGCTTATTAGAACACTTTTAAAGCATCAAGGACTTAAGGAACCAAGGTAATACAGAGCAGGGCAACCAGCAGAGGAAATCTTGATATTTGACCTTGCTTCACCCCTGAGGTATTTGCCAACCTTAAAGTAGGCAGTTTGAGAGACTTAGACATAAAACCAAGATTTCTGCCATTTTATGCCAGTGAAGGGAATTGTAGTTTAATATAAGTAAGAGAGACCTGCTAAGCACCCTAGGCTTTCAGTTTGCACATGAAGAAGACTACATGTGTATGAGCAAGATATATACCAACTCTTGCAAAACTTAAGCTCAGCTTTATTTTGAATCAGCACAATCTCTGATTAATTAATTTGCCATTCCTCAACTACCTTCCATAAGCAGAAAGTAAATTTTTTATTGAAGAACATATAGCCGTATGCAGAACTACAGAACCTCAACTCCTATTTCTCTCTCATTCTGGTTCCAAAAGTCTTCTCTTCAATCCACAATAACCAGGCAAGCAGAATATGGGAATTATCCAAAAAACTATGAGAGAAGAACAGCAACAGACCCACTGAATGTCAGACACAAGGGTAACCAGAAAGGAACATTAAAAAAATTCAATAAATTAAATCATAGGAAAGAGAATATTTGTAGAAAACAGGAAACTATTAAAAAAGAATTATATTGAAACTCTAGACTGAAAAATGTAATAAAAATTTAAGAATTCAGTATATGGGTTTAACAAGAAATCAGAAACATATAAAAAGAGAATTAGTTAAATGGAAGATAAGACAAATAAATGATATCTATGGAAACAAGAAAAAAAAGAAAGAAAATGTAGACGAGTGTAAAATAATACGTGTATTTGGAGTCCTAGGAGAATAGGAGTGAGAGAATGAGGCAGAAGCAATATTTGAAGAACTAGTAATTGAGTAGCTCCCATAAATATTTCAAAGAATATAATAATGAAGTAGTACAAAACTTTAGCAGTAAGACTGCACGTTATGACACCATAGGGAGAGTGGAGTAGACCAAAAACAAAACAAAAAACAAAGAAATAGAAAAATCTTAAAAGCAGTCACAGTGGTGGGAGGAACATATTACCTTAAAAGGAACAAGTCTAAGACTAACATCTCAGTTTTAAGCAGAAATAGTAAAACAAAGAAGACAAAGTATGATAACTTAGAGCATTTAAAGAAAATAACTACCAATCTAGAATTGTGTAAATTGTGAATATATCCTTCAACATTGAAAGCGAATGATGACATTTTCACGCAAAGATTAGTTGAGATAATGTGTCACAAGCAGAACCAGTTTTAAGAAAATGCTTCAGGCAGTGGGAAAACTATCCAACAGGGAAACCTAGAAAAACAAGAAAAGTAAAGGATATAGAGGACAGAGCAAATACAAGAATTAAAAAACATCAGTGTCTTTTAAGTTTTTAAGTTTAGAATTAAACATTTTTTAGTAAAGTAATTAGGAAGGGATAAATTCTGAATATTTATTAATCTTGTTTTTAATATAATTTAATTGTAAATTTACAAACTTAATTTTTAATAACGGCTGTTGTTTGACAACTGGCTTGCAACAACAGAAAAGTATGTTATTACATAAAGACCTGCCTTTTAAAAAAGAAAATGAAAGTGTTCTAAGATCCTTTTATTTTATGGGAAGTTGCAAATATGTATACTAGGTTTTAATAAATCTAATACATACTAGACTTTAATATGTCATGGACTCATGGTATAAAATTAAATAACCATTAAAAGATTAGTTAAATAATGTATAACTAACAAACTAAAAAACCAATAAAATGATAAAAGAGCATTTAATTAATCCAAAAGAATGATAGGAAGGAAACCAAAAGTAACAGAATAAATAGGACAGAAAGAATAATGTGGCAAACTTAATATACATTAGTAAATATATCAAATATAAATAGATTAAAATTCAATTAAAAAATTCACAATTGATTAAAAATAAAAATCCAAATATATGCTACTTCCAATAGAATGCCTTAAATATAAAGTTTCAAAAAAATCTAAAACTGAAAGGATAGTAAGGATAATACCATGCAAACACCAGCCAAAGGAGTAGTGGTTCTTTAGGTAGGAGAATTTAGGCAAGAAGTGATAGCAGAGGTAAAAAGATACTTCGTAATAACAAAAGACTCAGTCCAAAAAAAATATTTAACAATGCATATTTTTTAATGCAGCTAATGATTAGGATCTAAACATATACAGGAAGAATGGATAGAGCTTAAAGAAGAAAGAGACGTACAATCATCCTGTGTGCTTTCTGCGCTGTGATCTCAGGGTGATATACTGCAAGGAAATAGTTTTGATAAACACATCGTTTGATGTTGAGGGGACTCAGTGTGGCTGTATGCGTGGTGCAAGTTTGAAAAAGGAAGCAGCCTCGGATTAAGAGGTCCTGAATATGATACACTGTGATGAGGAGTTTTTACTTTTTCCTATTGGCAATGAAGCTCTAGGAAGGATTTTTTCTTTTTTTCTGGTAGGAGTGACATGATCCTATTTGTATTAAAGATTACTCTTGCAATAGTGTGGAATAAGTACTGAAATGAGGCAATTTAAGAGAGAGCAAAACTATTCATATAGTTGCTGTAATAATTCCTAAGTAAACCTGTTTTAAAGGCAGGAAAATATTTTAGTGGTATCTCATTAACAGAATTAACAAGACCTAATTGTTGATTGGATAATTGATGTGATAGAGAAATGAGAGTTTTGAGTTTTCTGCATTGGGTAGTTAGGTAGAGGGTAGTGCTATTGACTTATTTTAGGAATAGAGAAGAAAAATCAGGATTGGAGGAGGTGATTATAAAGAGTTCAAGTAAGGACATATATTGAGTCTAGGTTTCCTGAGATTCATGACAGAAGTTTAGGCTGAAAATGTAATTTGGGTATTTTTTGATATATATGAGGTATAACTGAGAAACAAAGACTAGGTTCTTGGATTTATGAAATTAGAAAAGGGAGAGATAGCAGAGTCCCAGAGATACCTTGATTAGTTTATAGTCTTGGCTATCGCCAATCCTACTGATAGACACTATCAAGTTTGTTCCCCCAAAAAAGTCATTAATAAAACATCTTCAACCTAAGACAATATAATGCATTTTTAGGAAATTAAGGGAGTACCTTTGCCTGTATAGTTTGCTGGTATTTGTTTAACAGCTAAAAAACCACAGCCAATATGCAAGCAAAAAATACACACACACACACACAAAATTGGGCAAATTAACATTTTAACACATTTTGGAAACATCCTAAAAGAATAGTGAATGTGCATTAATGCTTCTCTTTTAACAAAAAGATGAATTACAAGTATATATAATTTCCTATGATTTTTAATATTAAAGTTGAGGGTTTTTTTAAAGTTACCATGATCTCTATCTATTCATTTCAGTTGAAAACATTTTAGCTCATAGAATTTTATTGACTTGTCTGAATCCTTATATCACTTGTAATTTCAAGACAATTGAGAATATGAATAAATGGAGCTGAGGATGTTTGGCAGCTGAATGTGAAAAAGTGATCGCTGAGGGTTTAGTGATTAGCTGGATTTTACTCTGTTTTGTTGTCATTTTTGTTGAAATGGTACAGAAAAGAGTACACACAATTTTTAGGACAGCCATATTTGGAAGGTTAGAGAGAGTAAAAGAAAACTGTAATATAATTTGGGTTGTACAAGAAAGGACAAATCCTACAAGTTAAGTCTCTCTGTTATTAAAATTTTTTAAATTGTTCTCCATTCTTTGACCTTCAATTTACACCAGATATGTGTACCTCCACATGATGAGGACTAAAATGTGGATAGCTGCCTTGCTGATTTCTAATTGTTCTGTAAGACAGTGGAATAAGGAAGGAGGAAATTAAAAGTATACGTTTAAAAAAGTTCTGCAGATTCTTTGAATATTTCCTATATGTATTTCACTATGCTTGACAGAGATTGTACTTTTGACAAGATCAAGAAAGCTCAGTTTGTGTCACTCAAAAAGCTACTATGGGATTGTACTGGGCAATTCCACATTTTCCCCATCTGAGTTTATTCCTAGGATCTTTCCTAATTTATTAAGTGTATTATGTTCATATTTTTGGGAATATCAGCCCTTAAACATAATTACAGTTTAAAGGGATACCTCCTACTTATGAATCATTTAATTAAATAAAAATAGGGTATTCCTTTCAAACGTTGTTTCCCCAATTCCCATTTTCATGGAGTTCTTTCCAATTATTTCTAATACCTGAAACCTTTAAGTTGGAACATTAAAGTATTTCTAATGGTTTTAAAGTATTATTTCTGATGGTTGTATGGCATTACTACTGAGCACTTAATTTTTTCATAAAGTATGAACACTTAATCATGAGAGAATGATGAAATATCTGGTATATAAACTTTATGTGCCTAAAAGTGGGAAGAGAAAGAGAAAAAGAAATGTGAGGTTAGAGGATTTAGGTTGTATGGAGAATGATTTAGTCTCTGGGCAGTCCAAGATTTAGAAAACATGTTTGAGTTGAGGTGTTTCTTCTTTCTTCAACATCAATAAATAAAATTTCTATGGTAAGAAATCAGCTATTATTTTTATTTTACTAGTTATATGTAAGCTCTCTTCCTCATTGAGGCTGTCTTGTAACAGTTTAGACAAAATAAATTAAGCGTCTCCAATTTGAGGCCATTAAACATTTTAGTGCAGAAGGAAGTGAGATGGGCCTTCTTGATTAACCTCAGTAATATCTGCTGGAACACTTTTCTAACGCTGGCTAAAGTGCATTCCTGTGTATTTCCACTTAAGCCATCTGCCAATCTTAATGCTTATTCCTAAGGGAGGAAAACTTCCAGAGCTATTTTTCATTTAATTTGCAAGGACATCCTGTTTAGGTACTTATCAAAAGAACAGAAGAATTGATGCCAAATACCACAAGCCCTAGTTTAGAAAACTTAATGGGTTGGACTGAAATCATAACCTACATTTAAAAGGAACTGTAGCTTACTTCCTTTATATTTACTAAATACTCAAAAAGTATGGCTGTGTGGCCTAAATGCTTTTTAAAAATAATAGTACTTTGCTCTATGTACATTAAGGGATTTCTGGGGAAGAGTTGTTAACCTTTCCTAGGATGGTAACTAAATATTTTAGTGCACTAAAACTATGACCCTTTGTTTTCCAAGATCAAAATGATATTAAAGCACCTATTTCTTTTGGAAAAGAAATTATCTAACCTGAAGAATTTTTTATCATATATGATGAATAACAAAAGAGAAATCCGTAAAAAGGTAACAGTACCTATCGTTTTTTTCAGTGTTCCACATTTTTTTTGCATAGTAAATATTTAAAGTCTGCTTTATTTAATTTCACAATTTAACTCAAAAATTACCCTGTTTAACTCTTGATATTACTGTTATAAAACACTATATAAGAAAAATGTAGATATATTTTTATTTTTAAGAACTTCTTACTGGAGTGACAAAAAGAAGATCCAGTAAAATGTCTTTGCTTTTTATTACATTGGGACAATAGATTATAACTGATTATATAACTTTTTTTAAGTTCAACAACCTATTATCCTTTCTCCTGTGTTCTATATATATAGGCATTTATACTGAATAAGTTCATGGAAACCAAAGTTAAATAACATTTTTAAAACACATTTGATCATATTGGGTAAACTCTACCACTCACTTGCTTGGCACTGTATAAGCAAGACATCCAGTTAAATATTTTTTCTTTTTTAAATTACATTGGTTATGTAATCTGAGCATGGAGACACCCACCAAGCCTTTACTGAACACTTCTTCAAGTTGCATTTTACATGTAGGTTGAATATGTAGCTACTTAAGTGTCGTGATTTCAAAAATTTGAGTTCAAGGCAAATGTTCCTACTACATTATACTACTAAAGCTTATTTATTTGATTCCTAAAGTCTTAAAGTCTTTTGGGGCATTAAAATCTTCCAAAATACCAATATCTTTAAAAAAAATTAAGAATACAAGGATAAGGACTTCCTTGGTAGTCCCGTGGTAAAGAATCTGCCTTACAATGCAGGGGACTTGGGTTCAATCCCTGGTCAGGGAACTAAGATCCCACATGCTGCGGGGCAACTGAGCCCGCGTGCCACAACTACTGAGTTTGCGTGCCTCAACTAGAGAGCCCGCGTGCTGCAAACTACAGAGCCCACGCGGCACAACTAGAGAGAGAAAACCCGCACGCCACAACTACAGAGAAGCCTGCACGCCACAACAAAAGATCCTGCATGCCTCAGCGAAGATCCCGCGTGCCGCAACTAAGACCTGATGCAGCCAAAAATAAATAAACAATACATAAATTTTAATTAAAAAAAAAAGAGTACAAGCATATTACCTTTCAGTTGTCAACCTCAAAAATAAAATAACCATTTATTTTACCAGCCAAATGGGCCTATTCAGGAATAGCAGAGAATTGCAATTCAGGACAAACAAGCTAGGATGAATCACAGGCAAATCCAGAGAGCAAAAGAGAGGAGCTTCCTTTTATTAGGTTTTAGGAGGAAATTGAGGAGAGTTTTTTTTGAATAAAAGTTAGAAGTTCACTGGAGAAGAAAAGAGTTCAGAGTTCGAGGCTGTGGCAGTTTCTTACTGGCTCCAAGAGGTGGTCAGTGCATTCTTGCTGAGACAGGAAGGCTCTTCCTTCCTTTGCTTAAAAGCAGGTGATGAAATTCCCATGTGAAACATGTCCTCCCTGGTACCAGAAAAAGAGTAGCATTCTTATCCATGATGGGTAAAAAGCTGAGACTGAGAGAACTTTATACAAAAAATTTAATCCAAATAGACCTTGTTAAGGTCCTTCTTCTTCCTGCTGGTTATGCAGGCTGCAAGGAGTGGGATGTGAATGAGAGCTCTCCCTTCAGGGCTTCCTGACTCCATTTTAAATGAGGTTTTCCTTTATTTATTTTCACATTATGTTTCCGAAGGAAATTAAGATTCAGAGAAGCTCTGTGCTACAGAAATAGGTAAAACTTGGACTGGGAGTCTGTCCAGATACATTTTATTTGGCGTACCTCTGGCAATTAACCTAGTAATGGTATACTTTCGCTTTCTTATAGGGAAGATTGATGGGAGTGGACCAAATGGGTCAGGATGTGATTTCTTTAGTGAGGCTGGGTCACTCAAAACAAGGGAGAGAAATTCAGAAATAAATCCTTTTGAAACACACAGTGAGTCTTAAGAAGTACATCTGTCCAGAAGCTAATCCAAGTGTAAGAGAGGATAAACTGAAAACCTGGGTCATTTTCAAATGGATCAAAGGCCAAGAATATTATCAGTAGCAAAGTACAGATAAAGAACAGTTTAACATCATATTAGTGGTAATTTCAGAGCCAACAATGATTTGCTAACCATCTCTACTCTAGTTTCAGTGGATACAAACCTGTTGTAGTAAAGGTATCCTATGTATCAGATACAGGAGTAGAGAACAGCCGGATGTACAGTGGTTATACAGTTACAGAAATAGAAAATGGATCATTGGTTGTCAGTAGTTGAGGAGGGTGTGGTGGTAAAGGGAAGTGAGCATGATCGTAAAGGACAGTTTGTGGGAATCCTTACGTTGATAGAAATGTTCTGTATCTTGACTGCATAAATCTCAATATCCTTGTTGGGATATTATGCTATAGACTTGCAAGATGTTAGCACTGGGAAAACTTGGTAAAGGACATGCAGGATCTCTCTGTACTGTTCTTACAACTCATATGAATCTAATGGTACTGGGTATAAAGAAAAAATATATTCTTTATTTTGGATATATCAAGTAGACAAAAATCTGATAAGTACAGTTAATCTTAATTACAAGATTGACCAAATATAATTAATACATTTATAATAATTAAAATATTAATCTGAATTATATAAGTATATTTTTATAAATGTGTGTTAAACTTTCAACCTTGCAAAGAAGAGTGAGCATATGGCCTTTACAAGTACCTAGAGAACATTAAAAAATAAACATTTGACACAAAAAATATGCTGTGATAAATCTGTAATGTGACAATAACACTAACCGTATTTTCTGTGTATAATATTACGGAATTAGATATAAACAAAGCTAAATCAGCTAAAAATTTTAACACATCCTTCCTCAGATAATTTTTGGAAAAGAGAGGAAATCAGGGGTATAATTAGACTATGTAGAAAATAAATACATGTATATATTTATAAATAAGCATATGCAATTATAAACAGTTATACTGTATATGATACATAGAGGAAAGAGGTATATAAGATATAATGGAAAATAATCATATATTTATATAGTATATTGCAGTGCTTTCAGAATGCTGTCATATCTGTACTCATAAATACTTCCAAATTAAGCAAGAGGCATTGAAAATGTACAAATTAAGTATTCAATAGGGATGCCAGAAAAGAACAGCAAAGCAATCCTAATGACGATAAAATAAAAATCAAACATTAATTAATCAAATAATGGAATAATAAAAATCACAAATCCAATAAGTTTATTTATCAAAAAAAGTTGAAAGACAGATTATTAAAAAAGAGAAAAAACATTTATATGTAAGAAGTATATAACCAAAGATTCTGAAAAAAATTAAATGCAAACCAATACTAATTACAGTTCTAGTTAAGTTTACTTGAAAATTTCAGCCTCATCACTGTTTTTACAAGATAACAAAATTATTAAACTAATCCAAGAGAAAATTAAGAAGCTTTGAACTCTGTTACACATTAAAAATGTGGCACAGGCTCATATACTAGTAATCACTTTTAATTTGCCAATAAATAGGTAATTACCATAAAAAAATTGTACCATTATTTTCACCTTTTATTACTCTCAATGAGTATCACATTTGGAAAACTGATAAATTTTATATCATCACCATTAAAGTACATATTCCTTGGATAGTGGAAATTATTACAGTGCTTTCAGGCTAAACAGAAACAGTAACAAAATCTCCAACCACTAGGAATTTGAGATTCTGTTTTGAGTTGTTAAAGAGAAAAGGGAGAGAAACAAAAATATAAGTGTTTTCCTGCTTATTCTATTCCCATTGTTGTGAAATTCCAAAACATATGTTTTCAAAAGCAAAGCACACTTTATAGACAACCATTGGCAGTGGCCTGCAGTCTTTTTGATGAGTTGCTAGTGAGATTGAATTCCTCAGGTAAAATGAAGTCAGTTGCATCCAGCAGAGATTTGAAGCTCTCCACACATCTGGAAAACCCTGAGGAAGAGTTAGTGTAATTATCTCCCTCTTCAAAAAAAACATGTTAAAATGACATTATCCAACGCCACTCTTAAGGAGGCGTAACTTACTTTATAGTTATCTTTCACTGAAATTTACATTAACGTTCCTCTAAGAATTCAATATTTGTCAGACAATGTACAGAAAATTCAACTACTCTGTATTTTTCTTGCTGAAATACAATAAAATCAGCATTCGATGTACATTTTATATTTAAATCTGTAATCAATTTTGAGATAAATTTTGAATAAGCTATCTGGTTTAGGTTTTTATTTTTTAATCAGTGGGTGTCCAATGGCTTCAGCACCATTTGTTTCAAAGGCTATTTTTCCTCCATTTAGTTACTTTTGCACTTCCATCAGTTGGGTATCCTTGTGTATTTCTGGATTCTCTATTCTATGCCATTGATCCATATGTCTATCCCTCCACCAATACTGCATACTTGATTACTGGAACTATTTAATATCTTGAAATTAAGTAAACAGATTTCTCTCACTCGATTCTTCATATTCAAAATTGTTTTAACTCTTCTAGCTCCTTTGCATTTCCATATACATTTTTTTTTTTTTTTTGGCCCATGCTGCATGGCTTGTGGGATCGTAGCTCCCCAGCCAGGGACGGAACCTGAGCCCTCGGCAGTGAAAGCGCAGAGTTCTAACCACTGGACTGCCAGGGAATTCCCACCATATACATTTTAGAATAATTTTGTCTTGTCTACAAAAAAATCTTGCTGATATCTTGATAAGAATCATATTAAACATATATATATATATGTTTGGAGGAGAATTGACATCTTTACTTTGTTGAGTCTTGCATTTCATGAACATAATATGTCTCTCCATTTGTTTAGATCTTCTCTGATTTCTTTTCTCAACATTTTGTAGTTTTAACATACAAAGCCTGAATAGGTTTTGTTAGATTTACATCTAAATATTCAATTTTCGTGCATTTTAAATGATATTGAAGATGTAATTTTGGTGTTTTCATGTACCTTTGTAGTACACAAGAATACAGTTGACTTTTATATGCTTATCTTGTATCCTGTGATCTTGCTGAATTCCCTTTTAGTTCTAATAGGTTATTTTTTTAATTTGTTGAGATTTTCTACACAAACATGTAATATGCAAATAGGAAGAATTGTATTTATTCTATTTCAGTATGCATACATTTTATTTCCTTTTCTTGCCTTACATTACTGGCTGGAACTTCTAGCAATATTTAATAAGAGTGGTAAGAGAAAACAGTCTTGCGTTCTTCTCAATATTAGGGGGAAAGCACTCAGTAGTTCACCATTATGTATAATGTTAGTTGTAGGTTTTTGTAGATGCTCTTTATCAAGCTGAAGAATTTCCCTTCTGTTCCCATTTTCTGAGAGTCCATTGATGTAATTTGGAAATTCTTTAAAATTATGGATTTAATTTTCTTAATAGCTACATCTTCTGCCTCTCTTCTACTAACTCTGTCCCCACCTGTCTCTCTATTGAATTCAAGTGCAACATCCTTCACTGCCCAGTTCAAATACCATAGTGAAGTTTGTCATGACCATCATCATTGTAATATATTAGGAAGTACATAAGATTGTCACTGTAAAATTACCACTGATGGTTGATTTTGGAAAAGCCACAACTTTTCTTTCAGTATTTACATTCCTATCATATAGGCACAATGCCTGATTTGCTTACTTCACTGAGTTTCTGTAGGAATCAAATGAGATTAAATATGTGATAGCATAATTAAGTTATTAAACTCTTTAAAAATTGAAGGTATTATTATCATTAATTGGCCTTACTTTCTAATTCTCATAAGATTTTTAACACCCATGTATTTTTTATTTCATTTTATTTGAAGGCAGGAAGACTAAATCATGTTTCATTGTACGTTCCAAAAGATGTAGCCCTAGGAACTAGCTAAAAAGTCTTCAGACAAGAAAATAAGTAAATACATGTTTAGTGGATCAGTGAATGAATTAGCAAATAATAATTTTAATATCCACATTCATAGTATCTTTATTTAGACAGGAGGTCAGCAAAAAACTCTGTGAAAGGGCCAGATTATAAAAGGGCCAGATAATAAATACGTATTTGCAGGCATACAGTCTCTGTAACAACTATTCAATTCTGCCTTTGTAGTGTAAAGGAATCTCTACCCAAAACATAAAGGAATGGTCATGCCTGTGTTTAATAAAACTTAATGAATACTAAAATTTCAATTTCGTATAATTTTCATATTTCACAAAATCTCATTTTTTTCTTTTTTGTTTCTTATTCATTAAGATGGCAAAAAGCATTTTTAACTTGCAGACCATACAAAAACAGTTGGTGGTTCAAATTTGGTCCATGGGCCATAATTTGCTGATCCCTGATCTAGACATTCACCAAATTTAAAAGTTTAAGATCTGACATAATTTAATCACTGAAATGAGCACATTTTCTGCTGTTCCTTTGAAGTGAACATAGTGATAAGTCTTCCATTTATGAACAGTAGGAGACATTTGTTGGCATATGGAGCTGTACAGAGAAAGAAATAGAATTACCAAGAAAAACTATTAGTTTAATTTGTGAAAAATAATTTACGGGACACTCATTAATGGGGCATTCTTTATAGATAATTTGGAGTATAAAGTATTTGAGATGTTCTTTGGAGAAAATAAAAAGATACAATCACTTTCCTCTAAATTGGAATTGTAGCCAAATCTTGTTGTACTTACTAGAATTCTTACGTAAAGTTTCTCCCACCAAGATTTCCAAACAACCTCAAAAATGAGCTGAAATGCTTTGAGAGTATTTTTCATCAACAACATACCCCCCATTTTCCTTGGTTCTATTTGCATTTTCTTCTTTTCCAGATATTTTTTCCTATTTTCTAACTCTTTCTTGATTTGAGAGAGTCAGATTATCATTTAGTCTGTATCCATCTTCTTGCTCTTCAGCAATTATTGCATGTCATGAAAAAGCTGCCTTTTAGGAATACTATTTTGAAAAATTATTGTTTGAGAACATCTTGGTAATTGTTCAATTTATTCTCTATCCTCATTAACTAAATCAAACAAATAAACAAAATCTCAGAATAGTCCAACAAACTCTCAGATTAAATGCTGAAAGGATACCTAAAGTAATGTGACGATTACAGACTTCCTTTGGTTTTCTTTTCTTTTTTTTTTTTGGTTGTTGTGTTTGTTGTTTTCAGTCTGCTTATATCTCTCAGAAATGTGGCTAAAAGGAGATTAAACTAAACACACCATTTAAACTAACATTTTACCTCAAATAACTAGAAATTGTTTGTGAGCAGGATACCTAACCTGATGATTGTAGTTTTTCAATATTCATATGCATTCTCAAGTGGCTGAGTCCCAAAATATACTAATATACCAAGGTTAGACATTAGTTAATGGGACACATACTCTAGGAGCAATTTTCAGCAACTTTGTAATTACATATTGCCTTTCATTGTTGAGTTATACTGTGTTTTATTTAGTCGTAAGAGCCAGATTTAAGAAAACTATTAATGTAAGCCATAATTAATTCTTTGCTTAATAGAAACAGAGTATTAACCTAAAAAATATTATTTTAGAATTATACTCATTTCAGTAAATAAAGATGGTCTTTTTCCTTCTAACACTTTCATAGTTTATTCAAAAGTTGTAATGTGTGACACTATATGATTTGATGTTGTCAAAGAAAATGATATACTCAAAAATACTATTTACTCTTTTTCCTTTATTATTTTTAATTAGGGATCAGTATAAGTAAGGATATAAGGGAATTTATCGAGATAATAAAAGTTTATAACTGATTAAGAAAACAGAAGAAGAACAACTAAGTACTGATAGATAATAATAAAAAAAAAAAAGGGCATTAAGCCACAGTTGTGAAAAAAAGAGATACATTTATCTACTATATCACCACCCTCTAACCATGAAAAATCAAACAAACCAAAAATCTCCAGTCTTCTATAAAGTCCATTTGGTTATTTGTTAAGATGCATGCAGATTTTTCAAGATTTTCTTCAGTGGTGCAGGAATAAAAGTTTAGAAAAAGCCACATTAAAAATACCTATGCATTTGTGTCAAATTGAAATGGAATACTAAATAAGCTCAACAACAGTTATTTTAAATTTCTTTTTTTATATTTATGCTTTTCATTAACTTTTTAACCCCAAAAATGAAATTGCTATTGCCCTAGTGTTTAAAAAAATATTAAAAATAATCTGTGCAATGATGTCAAATTGAAATGGAATATTATATAAGGTCGACATCAGGTAATTTTTTTCTTCTTTATGCTCTCTGTTAAATCTTTTGAAACTCAAAGAATGAAATTGCTGTTGTCCTGGCAATTCTAGGCATTTGAAGTGGGTTCCTATCAATTGACCTTTTATACCCCTCACCAGAGGCCGGATGTTTGCAGTTGCTGGTGGTTCTCTAAGACACTGCTAATGTCTGATAGACTGGCAACACACATTGACAGAGTGAGGCTCAGAGCCTGGGAAAGGTCCCAGCACTGAATGCCCACCGTCCTGCAGGGCTATTAATTTAGTAATACAAGATTAGAAAATCAGTAGTAAAGATACTCTAACTGACCCACTTCTCAAGAGTCATCAGAAATTATAAATGAATATATCATGTTTCTAGGAAAAATGTAAATAATTTTAAAATGGCCCTTCTTTCTCTACTAATCCAACTCTACAATTATTCAGCAACATTCAGTGTAATGCTCTTCATTATTTTGACTCTCCCCTTTGAGTATATATAAAATCTAATTTAAAAAGAAATCAGCTGGGAGAACTGTTAGAAAAGCACAGATTAGATTAAGAGTATGAAAAAGTTTCCTTGTTGATTATACAAACAAGCATAGACATCAAATTAAAAGAATCACTCATTGACAAACGGTAACTTCAAACATACTTGTACTAGGAACAGTAAAAGAAACATCAGCATCTTTTTAAAAAATTGTTAAAAACAGAAAAATCTTTTAGTTCTCCCCAAAAGCAAAATTAAAATTATTATGTGAAGGAAGGTCAGAGGAGTAGTCTATATTTGAAGATGTGCCAATGAAATTCCCTAGATAACTTTTACTGTTATTGACAAGAAATAATAGTGTGGTTTGCTGCTTGAACTTTCTCTTCATTTCAGTGCCGGAAGCAAAAATAAAGTGCATTTTCTGGAAGAAAGTTGCTCTGTTTAAAACATTAACACACTTTTAATGTTTATTGTTTGCTGGTGTGCTCCACTAAGTATCGAAACAAGCTGTGACCACTAAAATTGAATATTAAACATACTGGTGGAAAACTTGTTGTAAAAAAAAAAAAGTAAAATTTCAGAATGCCACCAAAGAGCATATTATTCTCAAAGATAAAACATGTATAGTATGGTGAAAAATGATATTTTTGCCAGAGAGATCATCTTGTCTGCAACTATGTGTTCATAAGTATATCATTGGTTTATAGAATATGAGAAGTTCTAAGTCCTCTGGGGATATAGACAAGTTGAAAGAAAGATACGTAAATCAAATTTACATTTCCTCATGTTTTATAAAACATTTCGTACAAGGCATTTATTATAATAATAATAGTAATAATAAAGTAGCTATATGTCACATAATAAGGTGATACCTCTTTGATGAAAAAGACACAGACGTCAAAAAGTCATATTTTACATTTCCTCACGTGTCCTAATGAGGTTTCTGGGTTGATTGTTAGTAAAAAAGATAAGAACAATAAGATTTATGTAGTGGGAAAAATGTCATTTCTCTTATATTTCTGCTAAAAATGGTTGAATTTCCCCTTAGAGAAGGGAGCTTCTCAGTGGGAGGAGATATGATTTAGGTCATTACCTTAATACAAAAAAATAGATAAAATTATTATAAGAAAAGAAAACTAAGATCAATATTTCTAATTATGCAAAAATACTCAACTAGTTAATTGAATCCAACAATGTATAAAAAGAATTATACACTACAGCCAAATAGGATTATTCTAGGTATGAAAGACTGGTTCAACATTAGAAAGTCAGTTAATATAATCCTTTATGTCAAAAGACTAAAGAAGAAATATCATATGATCATATCAATAGATGGAAACATTAGACATAATATAATACCATTAATAATCTTTTTTTAAAAATCTCAACAAACTAGGAATAGAGGGCCACTTCAATTTGATAAAGAACATCAATAAAAACCCTATGGTTATCATCATACTTAATGATAAGAAACTGGAAGCTTTCTCCCTGTAAGAACAGGATCATAGATTGTTCATTTGTTAAAAAAGAAACATCATCTTATCATGTGACACAGCAGTCATACTCTAGGCATTTACCCAAGTTATTTGAAAACTTATATTCACACACAAAAAATGGCATGTGAATGTAGGCAGCAGTTTTATTCACAACCACAAAGAACTGCAAGTAAATAATATGCCCTTCAGTAGGTGAATAGAAACAATCTGTGATACAACCATACAATGGAATATTCAGTGATAAAATAAATGAGCTATCAAACTATGAAAAGACAGGAATAAAACTTAAAGCAGAATGCTAAGTGAATGAATCTAATCAGAAAAGACTATATATTGTTTGATTCTAAATATATGATATTCTGGAAAAGACAAAACAGTAGAGACATTAAAAGATCAGTAGCTGCCAGAGGTCCTGGGGGAGGAGGAGGGGGTTGAATAGGAGAATACAGCATTTCGTTTTGTTTTGTTTTGTTTTTATGGCAGTGAAACTAGTCTGTATGATCCTATAGTGGATACATAATGTTATGCATACATCAAAACCCAAAGAATTGAACTGCATAAAAAGTGAACCTTGAGGGACCCTCAAGATGGCGGAGGAGTAGGATGTGGAGATCACCTTCCTCCCCACAAATACATCAAAAATACATCTACATGTGGAACAGCTCCTACAGAACACCTACTGAACGCTGGCAGAAGACCTCAGACTTCCCAAAAGGCAAGAAACTCCCCACGTACCTGGGTAGGGCAAAAGAAAAAAGAAAAAACAGAGGCAAAAGAATAGGGACGGGATCTGCACCAGTGGGAGGGAGCTGTGAAGGAGGAAAGGTTTCCACACACTAGGAGCTCCTTCGCGGGCGGAGACTGCGGGTGGCAGAGCGGGGAAGCTTCGGAGCCACGGAGGAGAGCGCAGCAACAGGGGTGCGGAGGGCAAAGCGGAGAGATTCCCACACAGAGGATCGGTGCCGACCAGCACTCACCAGCCCGAGAGGCTTGTCTGCTCACCCACCGGGGCGGGCGGGGGCTGGGAGCTGAGGCTTGGGCTTCAGAGGTCGGATCCCAGGGAGAGGACTGGGGTTGGCGGCGTGAACACAGCCTGAAGGGGGCTAGTGCGCCACAGCTAGCCAGGAGGGAGTCCGGGAAAAAGTCTGGAGCTGCCGAAGAGGCAAGAGACCATTGTTTCGGGTTGCATGAGGAGAGGGGATTCAGAGCACTGCCTAAACGAGCTCCAGAGACGGGCGTGAGCCACGGCTATAAACGCAGACCCCAGAGATGGGCGTGAGATGCTAAGGCTGCTGCCGCCGCCATCAAGAAGCCTGTGTGCGAGCACAGGTCACTCTCCACACCTCCCCTCCAGGAAGCCTGTGCAGCCCACCACTGCCAGGGTCCCGTGATCCAGGGACAACTTCCCCGGGAGAATGCACGGTGCGCCTCAGGCTGGTGCAATGTCATGCTGGCCTCTGCTGCCGCAGGCTCGCCCCGCATCCGTACCCCTCCCTCCCCCTGGCCTGAGTGAGCCAGAGGCCCCTGAAGCAGCTGCTCCTTTAACCCCGTTCTGTCTGAGCAAAGAACAGAGGCCCTCAGGCGACCTACATGCAGAGGCAGGGCCAAATCCAAAGCTGAACCCCAAGAGCTGTGCGAACAAAAAAGAGAAAGGGAAATCTCTCCAAGCAGCCTCAGGAGCAGTGGATTAAATCTCCACCATCAACTTGATGTACCTGCATCTGTGGAATACCTGAATAGACAACGAATCATCCCAAATTGAGGAGTTGGACTTTGGGAGCAACGATATATATATATATATATTTTTCCCTTTTTCTGTTTTTGTGAGTGTGTATGTGTATACTTCTGTGTGTGATTTTGTCTGCGTAGCTTTGCTTTTACCATTTGCCCTAGGATTCTGTCTGTCCGGTTTTTGGGTTTTTTTTAGTAGAGTTTTTACTGCTTGTTATCATTGGTGGATTTGTTTTTTGGTTTGATTGCTCTCTTCTTTCATTGTTTTTTTTTCATTACTTTAAAAAATTTTTTTAGTAATTATTTTTTATTTTAATAACTTTATTTTATTTTATATTCTTCTTTCTTTCTTTCTTTCTTTTTTCTCCCTTTTATTCTGAGCCATATGGATGACAGGCTCTTGGTGCTCCAGCCAGGCATCAGGGCAGTGCCTCTGAGGTGGGAAAGACAAGTTCAGGACGTTGGTCCACAGTAGACCTCCCAGCTCCATGTAATATCAAATGGCGAAAATCTCCCAGAGATCTCCATCTCAACACCAAGACCCAGCTCCACTCAACAACCAGCAAGCTACTGGACACCCTATGCCAAGCAACTAGCAAAACAGGAACACAACCGCACCCATTAGCAGAGAGGCTGCCTAAAATCATAATAAGGCCACAGACACCCCAAAACACACCACCAGATGTGGACCTACCCACAAGAAAGACAAGATCCAGCCTCATCCACCAGAACACAGGCACTAGTCTCCTCCACCAGGAAGCCTACACAACCCACTGAACCAACCTGAGCCACGGGAGCAGACACAAAAAACAACGGGAACTACGAACCTGCAGAGTGCGAAAAGGAGACCCCAAACACAGTAAGTTAAGCAAAATGAGAAGACAGAGAAACACACAGCAGATGATGGAGCAAGGTAAAAACACACCAGACCTAACAAATGAAGAGGAAATAGGCAGTCTACCTGAAAAAGAATTCAGAATAATGATAGTAAAGATGATCCAAAACCTTGGAAATAGAATAGAGGAAATACAAGAAACGTTTCACAAGGACCTAGAAGAACTAAAGAGCAAACAAACAGTGATGAACAACACAATAAATGAAATTAAAAATTCTCTAGAAGGGATCAATAGCAGAGTAACTGAGGCAGAAGAACGGATAAGTGACCTGGAAGATAAAATAGTGGAAATAGCTACTGCAGAGCAGAATAAAGAAAAAAGAATGAAAAGAATTGAAAGTCTCAGAGACCTCTGGGAGAACATTAAACGCACCAACATTCAAATTATAGGGGTCCCAGAAGAAGAAGAGAAAAAGAAAAGGACTGAGAAAATATTTGAAGAGATTATAGTTGAAAGCTTCCCTAATATAGGAAAAGAAATAATCAAGTCCAGGAAGCACAGAGAGTCCCATACACGACAAATCCATGGAGAAACACGCCAAGACACATATTAATCAAACTATCAAAAATTAAATACAAAGAAAAAATATTAAAAGCAGCAAGGGAAAAACAACAAATAACATACAAGGAATCTCCATAAGCTTAACAGCAGATCTTTCAGCAGAAACTCTACAAGCCAGAAGGGAGTGGCAGGACATATTTAAAGTGATGAAGGGGAAAAGCCTACAACCAAGATTACTCTACCCAGCAAGGATCTCATTCAGATTTGACGGAGGAATTAAAACCTTTACAGACAAGCAAAAGCTAAGAGAATTTGGCACCACCAAACCAGCTTTACGACAAATGCTAAAGGAACTTCTCTAGGCAGGAAACACAAGAGAAGGAAACGACCTATAATATAAAACTCAAAACAATTAAGAAAATGGTAATAGGAACATACATATTGATAATTACCTTAAATGTAAATGGATTAAATGCTCCAACCAAAAGACATAGACTGGCTGAATGGATACAAAAACAAGACCCGTATATATGCTGTCTACAAGAGACCCACTTCAGACCTAGGGACACATACAGACTGAAAGTGAGGGGATGGAAAAAGATATTCCATGCAAATGGAAATCAAAAGAAAGCTGGAGTAGCAATTCTCGTATCAGACAAAATAGACTTTAAAACAAAGACTATTACAAGAGACAAAGAAGGACACTACATAATGATCAAGGGATCAATCCAAGAAGAAGATATAACATTTGTAAATATTTATGCACCCAACCTAGGAGCACCACAATACATAAGGCAACTGCTAACAGCTATAAAAGAGGAAACTGACAGTAACACAGTCAGAGTAGGGGACTTTAACACCCCACTTTCACCAATGGACAGATCATCCAAAATGAAAATAAATAAGGAAACACAAGCTTTAAATGATGCATTAAACAGAATGGATTTAATTGATATTTATAGTACATTCCATCCAAAAACAACAGAATACACATTTTTCTCAAGTGCTCATGGAACATTCTGCAGGATAGATCATATCTTGGGTCACAAATCAAGCCTTGGCAAATTTAAGAAAATTGAAATCGTATCAAGTATCTTTTCCGACCACAACGCTATGAGACTAGATATCAATTACAGGAAAAAATCTGTAAAAAATACAAACACATGGAGGCTAAAGAGTACACTACTTAATAAGCAAGAGATCACTGAAGAAATCAAAGAGGAAATCAAAAAATAACTAGAAACATATGACAATGAAAACACGACGACCCAAAACCTATGGAATGCAGCAAAAGCAGTTCTAAGAGGGAAGTTTATAGCAATACAATCCTACCTTAAGAAACAAGAAACATATCAAATAAACAACCTAAGCTTACACCTAAAGCAGTTAGAGAAACAAGAACAAACAAACCGCAAAGTTAGCAGAAGGAAAGAAATCATAAAGACCAGATCAGAAATAAATGAAAAAGAAATGTAGGAAACAACAGCAAAGATCAATAAAACTAAAAGCTGGTTCTTTGAGAAGATAAACAAAGTTGTTAAACCATTAGCCAGACTCATCAAGAAAAAAAAGAGAGGAGACTCAAATCAATAGAATTAGAAATGAAAAAGGAGAGGTAACAACTGACACTGCAGAAATACAAAGGATCATGAGAGATTACTACAAGCAACTATATGCCAATAAAATGGACAACCTGGAAGAAATGGACAAATTCTTAGAAATGCACAACCTTCTGAGACTGAACCAGGAAGAAATAGAAAATATGAACAGACCAATCACAAGCACTGAAATTGAAACTGTGATTAAAAATCTTCAAACAAACAAAACCCCATGACCAGATGGCTTCACAGGCAAATTCTATCAAACATTTAGAGAAGAGCTAACACCTATCCTTCTCAAACTCTTCCAAAATATAGCAGGGGGAAGAGCACTCCCAAACTCATTCTATGAGGCCACCATCACCCTGAAACCAAAAACAGACAACGATGTCACAAAGAAAGAAAACTACAGGCCAATATCACTGATGAACATAGATGCAAAAATCCTCAGCAAAATACTAGCAAACAGAATCCAACAGCACATTAAAAGCATCATACACCATGATCAAGTGGGGTTTATCCCAGGAATGCAAGGATTCTTCAGTATACGCAAATCAATCAATGTGATACACCATATTAACAAATTGAAGGAGAAAAACCATATGATCATCTCAATAGATGCAGAGAAAGCTTTTGACAAAATTCAACCCCCATTTATGATAAAAACCCTCCAGAAAGTAGACATAGAGGGAACTTACCTCAACATAATAAAGAACATATATGACAAACCCACAGCCAACATCGTCCTCAATGGTGAAAAACTGAAACCATTTCCACTAAGATCAGGAACAAGACAAGGTTGCCCACTCTCACTACTATTATTCAACATAGTTTTGGAAGTTTTAGCCACAGCAATCAGGGAACAAAAAGAAATAAAATGAATCCAAATCGGAAAAGAAGAAGTAAAACTGTCACTGTTTGCAGATGACATGACACTGTACAGAGAGAATCCTAAAGATGCTACCAGAAAACTACTAGATATCCATTGACAGATGAATGGGTAAAGAAGATGTGGTACATATATACAATGGAATATTACTCAGTCATAAAAAAGAATGAAATAATACCATTTGCAGTGACATGGATGGACCTAGAGATCATCATAGTAAGTGAAGTAAGTCAGAGAAAGACAAATATCATATGATATCCCTTACATGTGGAATCTAAAAAGATGATACAAATAAACTGCTTTACAAAACAGAAACAGACTCACAGACTTTGAAACAAATTTATTGTTACAAAAGGGGAAAGATGTGGGGGAGGGAGAAATTAGGAGGCTGGGATTAAGCTATACGCACCACTATACGTAAAGTAGATAATCAACCAGGACCTACTGCATAGCACAGGGAACTCCACTCAGTACTCTGTAATAACCTATATGGGAAAAGATTCTGAAAAACAATAGATATATGTATATGTATAACTGAATCACTTTGCTGTACACCTAAAACTAGCACAACATTGTAAATCAACTCTACTCCAATAAAAAATAAAAATTAAATTATAAAAGAAAAAAACAGTGAACCTTAATGTATGCAAATAAAAAATATTTAGGAGGTTGGAGCAATTCAAGGAAGGAACATAGACTTTGATAAGAGAATCTCGTTTTAATACAGTATACGTGAAACAAAATCCCTGAGTGTGGCTGGGGGAGTGGGCAAATGTGATCTAAGTAACTTTGCGAATGAGTGAAATCCATAAGTCTACAGGAAAAACAAACAATATATTTTCACCGTGCTGTAGTTGATAAACTTGTTTCTCATTTGATACTGTTAAGACATTCATACTGGAACTGAACAATTAAGTAAATGGGTAATGAATGAATAGTAATGAACACGTTTCTTAGTGTTGTAGTAAGAATTTACAATAAAGCAAGGAGAGGATCCTGAAATACAGTAGAGTTGGGGACAGTAAAAACTAAACTAATGTTTAGCTCAATATGCACAGAGGTGGTTATGTATAACAATATCTATAGCTATGCTTATATATCTATATGTTAGTATACTCACATAAATTTCTTTCCTCCATTAGCAAGAGGCACTAGAAGCCATGTGACTCCAGTAGCAACAAGCACACTCAGTCTCCATATCTTGATTTCTAACCATTTGCAATAAAAGTATCAAGGATTCTTTGGAGAAATAACTGATTCTTGGAAGAAAAGGCACAAGATGAGCCCACATTATCTTGTAATAACAGAAAGAAAGGCAGTTCTAAAATAGCAACAACAGCAAAACCTACCACGACATTGATGGGTGCGTGGTGAAGGGACATAGGAGTCCACTAAAAGTCCCAATGGCCAAAGTTGGAAGAATTTGAGCAACAAAATAAATTGGTATTAGACTAAAACCCAATGTAGGAAATAAAGATCCATGAGTTCATACTGATGTAAGTAAATTATTGAATGAATAAATAGTAGAGAAGAGACAGATCTCCCTTGCAGAAAAACTCCAAATAAATTATGTAAGTACTCTGCCCTCAAGGAGTAAATCCCCACTCTTTAAAGGTGGACTGTGTATAGTGATTTCCTTCAAAGATTTCAATTTGGAAACGGGGGAAAAGAAAGAATAACCTTACTGTGTAGAAACCTAACAAACAGTGTCTCAGCCAGGTGATCAAAGTGAATATTAACCTTTGATAAGTTATATTGATGCTATGTTCCCCTGCTATGATGTGTTGAAAATGGCAATTACCTCTGTAATTTTCCTCCCCCAAATCCATACACCAGTCTAATAATGAGAGAAACACCAAAAAAGTCTAGTTAAGGGGCGTTCCACAAAATTTTTACTCCTCAAAACCCTGATGGTCATGAAAAACAACGGAAGTCTCACAAACTGTCACAGCCAAGAGTAGCTTAAGGACATGTGAAACTGAATGTAATCTGATATCCTGGATAGGGTTCTGGAGCATAAATAGATATTAGCTAGAGACTAAGGAAATCTGAATAAACTATGGACTTTAGTTAGTAGTCATAAATTAATATTGGTTCATTAATTGTGGCAAATTTACCAAACTAACGTATGATATTAATAATATGGGAGACTGCATATGGGCTATGTGAGAACCCTGTGTACTATGTTTTCAATTTTTTCTGTATATTGAAAACTGCTCTAGAAAATAGAGCTTAAAAAATAAGAATGCACTCAGAAATGAGCCTAATACAAATTATTGTCTTTAAAAGTGTTTTGTTCTTTGATAAAATTTATACTGATTTAGAAAATACTTTTATATAGTATGAATGATTTTTTAGCTATCAAAGGGAAATGGGGATATTTGGTGACATATCTGGATTAAGTAGCCAAACATTTTAAACTCTCAAAAGGAAATATTTTTCATACTGCCATTGTTAGGGCCAATGTGAAAACTAAGCTTGTTTTTATACAATTTTACGCAGCTGTCCCTAAGCCAAAGTGTTCTGGGCAAGTTTCAGAACTTTTCAAACTGTTTATAAACTCAACAAACAAAGCTGCTCAAGTCCATTCACAACTGATTCCTCAATCTCTTTTGAGTACTGAAGAACAGCTCTTTCACAAACGTAGTCCACTCCCCGTAGACTACGAAAGGTGACGTCAGCCGCTTAGGTGTATGTCGAAACATAAGAATTCCAAAGTGTCTGGTAAATTCATCTTGAACATTCAAACATTAAATGAACCCTTTTGATATACAATATGGAGAAATGAGAATTAAGTTCAATTAAAAAGATACATGCAAAAAGTGATTTTTTTTCTCTGCTATTGTTCAATCTCCACTTTACTTTGTGAAGATTAACCCTAATATTTACTCAAGAATCAACAGACCTAGCTCCAAGAGGATGATCAGATTTTGTATAGTTCCTTCTAGTTTCAAATTTGAAATAAGAACTAAGCCTTGTGAAATTATGGTTAGAATTTACTTGCTCCTTAGCTCTACCTTATTTTAATAGATCAGAATCTAAATGGGAAATTGTATGTGTGATTGCATTCTGTCTAGCAAATGTCTCTTTTAATTATAGGGTGACACATACAGAATGGTGGTTATGGATCTGAAGGAGGGCTGAGAGGTTTTCTGTTCACTTAGGAAAAGAACAAGTCAAACTTCCAATCATTAAATTTTAAGTTCCCTCTGGAAACATGTAACTATATTATTCACTAGAGAGGGGGAAAAAAAAATCCTACAGCCAAAACCTTCTTAAGTCACAAAATGATTTGTTTCTGCTTTATCTATGCCCTTTGCTTCTCTAGATCCCTCCAGCAGCCCAAATTTGTGTAAGAAAGCTGTTGATGTTGCTGTTACATTAAAAAGCACACAAATGTAAAATGTACATGTCACTAAAGTCCATGTACTGAAATAATTACATATCTGTATGGTGTATACAAATATGTTATCATATATGTATATATAATAAAAATATATAGTATATATAATGTATATAACAATTATATTAAATATTGTACATTATAAATAACATTATATAACAGTATATATAATATATGAAAATATTTATATATCTAAATAGGTAAGATTCCTACATTTACTATGCTTTAAATAAACTTTTATTCAAATTGTATCACTTTTGATTTCTTGAAATTAATATTTGTACTAGGAATATAATGCATATTTATAATGTTCAATGACATGTAGAATATTAAGTCAATGAAAACAGAAGTGACTAACAAAAACTCATCAAGATCCATGCAATAATGAAAAAAATATGTAAAATAATTTCCATTTCAAATTAGCATAAGCATATATCTCCGTTTGAGAAGTTAAGGGAACTGTTCAGGAATTGTTCTACCCATGTCCACTTGTCCTTGCATAGACTACATAACTGTTATTAACTCCAGTCCTCCTCAGTAAAACAGAGGTAATAATGTATACACTTTCTAAAATTTTTGAAGATTAAATGTGATAATGCATACAGTATGCTCAATCAGAGCCTAGTAAGGAATCCCATCTCTGGGTGATAAAAGTCAAAGTTATGAATAAATTATTTTGATTCTAGCCAATTACTAACAATTGAAGAATAGGTCAGTTTTTGCAAAAGTCTAGTACAACAAAGGTCCAATAATAATGCAAAAGCTTAGTGTACAAATAAAATTGTATTTGGCAGAAAAATATTATTTTCTAACTTCTCTTTTTTTTGTTAAGGATGATATTTTCCCCCAGGTTGAATGGTTATGAATGAATTTATACATATTTAATATATTCACTTACAGTGGCTTTTTTGTTTTGCTTCTTACTCTTCTCTGTTGTTTCGATCATTTGCTTTATAATGCTTCTTATTTCCTGCATTACTCTAATAGAAAGCTATTTCAACTTGTATAAATTTTTAAATAACTTCAAATACTGAAAGCTCTGTGCTGATGGTATCAATGATGTAGTACGTCATAAAATATCAAAGGAAATAATGCTCACAAACCAGTTAGCAACAAAATCTTTGTCCATATACATTTTGTATTTCAAGGTGCCATAGGATTGAGAAAGAGAGCAGATTGGGTCTGAAAATGGAATTGAAAGTGAATGCTTATCTGCTTCTTATGAATTATAAATTATTTTCCTTTTAGAATCAAGCTTAAATATGACTTGACTCCAGTGGTGTGGCAAACTGCAAGTAATCAACAAATTCTTAAATAATTTTGCAGGCCTAAAGTATTTTTCCTTTGTTTTGTAATTATCATTTAATTTATTCTAGGAACTCAAAATGTTAAATCTATTTTTATTTATTTTATTCAAGTTTTCACTTTTTATTTGTAATATTTTCAAACTTACTGATAAGGTGCAAGAATAGTACAAAGAATTCTCATATATCCCTCACCAAGAAGCCTCAATGAAATTTTACCACCTGTCCAATTATGTATTTTATAGCAAAAGGATCCAATCCTGAATCATTGCACTTAGGTGTCGTTTCTATTCGGTATCCCTCACTTTGGAATAGTTCTTCTGACCTTCCTTGATCTTCATGAATTTAACAATTTTGAAAATTACAGGCCAATTACTTTCTAGAATTTCTCTCAATTTGGATTAGTCTGATGTTTCCCCAAGTATAATTTCAGGTTATGCATTTTCTGGTGGAAATATCACAGGAGTGATGCCATATTCTTATTCCTGTGAGGTAGTACATGATTATCAGGTTGCCTATCAAAGTTATTTTAACTCTGATGACTTGAATAAGCCTTCTCCAATGTGAATTAACTCTTTTCACCTTTGTAATTTTTAAGCATTTTGGGGGACCTAATTTGAGATTATGTGAATATTGCAATCTTTATCAAATTCATACACCCTAGTTTTAGAGTCCCTTGATGGTTGGTATTCGAGTTAATTATTAATATGATGGTTGCCACGTAGCAATTTTTTAAATTATATCATCCCTTCAAAATTTGTTAGCTGATGTTCTATTTTAAGGAAGGCATTCTCTCTGTGCCACTCCCCTCTCTTTTAGAAGGGCATTTCTCTTCACATTTATTTATTAAATTTTTTCTAGATTTGACCCTTTATCTGTGATTCCCATTTCAAGGAACAAGAAACCTAGCCTTCGTGCTCTAGCTTCATGAGTGGTGCTGGTCCTCAGCTCTCAGTCCTTTTGAAAATTTCCCTCCACTGTGGAGTGCTGCCTTGTTCATGGCCATGCTTCCTTCTTGGGGCAGCCTGTATCCAGTGACTGGTTGATGTAGGATTATTGAAAGTTCAGTCTTCTTGCCACATCTGAAGCATCTGGTCTGGCTTCAGCATCCCTCCTGAGGTCGGCTGAGATCTTGGTTGTGGCTGCATCACAATCCAAGTTCTCCCTTTCACCAACTTTATTTCCACAAGTGTTGAGACCAAGAGTATTTCCTCATAAACTTCCTCAGGGTAATCTCTGACTCAGAGTGGGTTTCCTGGGTTCCCAGTCTGCAACAGAGTATGTTTGCATGTCAATAATTAATCATTATCTCTTACAGTATTAAGGAAATCTAGAAGTAGGTTAATAATAAATACCTATATAAACAAAGCTATAAAATCTAAAATATCTGGATTTAGTATAATTAATTCTTGAGTCCACACACTTACAGACTATAGTTGAATTTAGTGCAGTATTGAATATATAGATCTTTAAATTAGTTAACACCAATCTAACTTTTTCTACTGAAATTGACAAGTATTTCATTCATGAGTTTGGTTAAAAATGTTTGTAGATAGAACACATATTACCATGCACAAATTAATACAAATGCTTCCTGAAAGACTAGAAAGGCAGAGGGCATTTTGGATATTATCTTTTAATCTACATCTTAATGTTGAATATGTATATGTAAAATATAATATAATATAATCATTATAGCTTAGTGTTTAATAGTATGCACTGGAGTCAGACTGCCTGTGTCTGACACTTACTCAGACATGCTTCCTTTAACAGATAATAGTGACTGTCTCTTTACATTACTCAAAAGATTAGATAAATATAATGCATGCAAAGCACTTGCAAGAGTATGTGGTAAGCGGTCAGTACGTGCCATCTATTATTATTTGAAGCAACCCTTGCACCAGGGACAGGCATCATGCAGCACAGGTTCTCGTGTTACCAGCAGTTCCAGGGGCAGCTGTGATGTGGTGCAAATAGCGCTCTTCTTGGAGTCTGGAGAATGTGTTGACGATTTTGGTTTTTACACTTACTATGTGTTCTTGACTACCTTTTGCTCCAGTTCACTAATTTCTGACATGTAGGAAATTTTACATTTGCTATACACTTGTAAGTCTTATAAGGATTCAATGGATCAGTGCTTGGGAGAGCCTCTACTATCTGGCACAGTAGGCATTCAATAAGAGGGAGGATGAAAGAGTGGGGATGTGTAGCATGGTCTCGATACTTGCCTCACAAAGATATGGGTGAATTGTTCGGGTAGTGATGGTTATGTGCATGCCTTAGTACTCATCTGTGTCTTTCACACAAACTATTCACTTATGCATCGTCTTCTGACCTGTTTTCATTACTCACACTAGCTTTTGTCAAAGTCAGCACTGGGTGTATCTATGCCAGTACAATAGTCATGAAGAAGTTGTAATCTCTTTATCAAAAATTATTACAAATATAGTGATTAATACATACAGTTTTTCTAAAAATTTGTTTCCAGCCCTTAGGCTGTGTTTAGTTTCTATGAGCTTGCTCATAAATCTGCAAAAACATGAAGGTGCCATCTCCTTCAAGATGAACATCGTGCTGATGAACTCCACCAAATTCCACCAAATTCCCTCCTGCAGAATGCCTGCAAGTAAAAGTCAATGCCTTCTGTGGCTAAGGTGGGAATTTTATAATCCTCAGTGGCTTAAGCTAACAATAAAAGGTTTTCTATTTATATAGGCAGGGAAATGTACCTTGAAATATTAATTGCCATGCTTTGTTTTATTGGCACTTCCATTTCAGAGTCATTCAGCATCATGAACACTATCTGAAGAAGAAGCAGCATTATTAGCACAGGTGTAAAAAAAAAAAAATCCCCCGAACAAACACACAATAATCTTTTATATTTTACAAATATGATTTTTATAAATTTATTATTTATTTATTTTTGGCTGTGTTGGGTCTTCGTTTCTATGCAAGGGCTTTCTCTAGTTGCGGTGAGCAGGGGCCACTCTTCATCGCGGTGCGCGGGCCTCTCACCGTCGTGGCCTCTCCCGTTGCGGAGCACAAGCTCCAGGCGCGCAGGCTCAGCAGTTGTGGCTCACGGGCCCAGTTGCTCCGCGGCATGTGGGATCTTCCCAGACCAGGGCTCGAACCCGTGTCCCCTGCATTGGCAGGCAGACTCTCAACCACTGCGCCACCAGGGAAGCCCACAAATACAATTTTTAGAATCAAAAGGGAAGCACTGGGGGAAAGCTGAGGATAAAGATGAAAACGAATGAGGGGAGCAAAACCGCTTGTATCTGCTCCTTGAAGAGGTGAGATGAAGATCACAAGAGGGGAAGAGAAACTATGTCCTTAGAAGGGTTCTAAAAGCCATGCAATTAAAGTGCTGGCCCTGGGAGGGTAATGGAGAGAGGAGTGGGATGAGAATTAGGAACTGCTGAGCACCTTGTCTGCCCATCCAGAAGAAGGAAGTCTGATGCAAACAGACCAAGGTCTGCAGACCATCTCTCACTATCCAGTGTTGAGGGGCCTCAGGGCCCCACTAGTTGCCTTCTTGTTCTTGTCCATTCGGAGCCTCACATGTTGTACCTAAATTGTCCAGCAGAAAGAGAACTTGCCTTTCCTCCAACATTCTCTGAGCCCCTTCTGACTACCTCACAGGAACCACCCATATCTTTCCCTTGATTATCCTTACTCTGCTTCAGGACAAAAGATCCCAAAGCAAGGCACTTCTTGTCACCCTAGTGGTCCAAGTGAGGATGACGGGAAGACCAGTACTAGCCTGCAGATAGGACAGTGGGGAAATCTATCCAGGTTTCAAATGTGTCTGTAAGATTTTCTTTTTCATTACACAGGCTTGACCTCAAAAAGTATGACTATAGTAGTTAAAGTAAAAAATCTCTCATGCACTGCTGTTCGAGAGTCTTGCTATGCAAAATTATGTCCTATGTACTTAGTGTAAGAGAATAGATGGAGATGGAGATAGAGCGGTAAAGAAAATAACATATGTATATTTCTATATAAATTCCCATAATTATGGCATACTTAAGAAAATTACTAATTAAGAAACAATAAGCATGACCCTTAAGTAATTCCTGATTTTGTTGGCGCTTGTTAAGACCGTCAAGGGAAGGAGGTGGGGGGCATGATAAGCTACACGATCCTTTCCAATTTTATTTTATTTTATTTTATTTTATTTATCCTTTAAATTTTTTAATTTAATTTTTTTTTTATACAGCAGGTTCTCATTAGTCATCAATTTTGTACACATCAGTGTATACATGTCAATCCCAATCGCCCTATTCGTCACACCGCCACCCCCACCCCCCATGGCTTTCCCCCCTTGGTGTCCATACGTTTGTTCTCTACATCTGTGTCTCAACTTCTGCCCTGCAAACTGGTTCATCTGTACCATTTTTCTAGGTTCCACATACATGCGTTAATATACGATATTTGTTTTTCTCTTTCTGACTTACTTCACTCTGTGTGACAGTCTCTAGATCCATCCACGTCTCAACAAATGACCCAATTTCGTTCCTTTTTATGGCTGAGTAATATTCCATTGTATATATGTACCACATCTTCTTTATCCATTCGTCTGTCGATGGCCATTTAGGTTGCTTCCATGACCTGGCTATTGTAAATAGTGCTGCAATGAACATTGGTGTGCATGTGTCTTTTTGAGTTATGGTTTTCTCTGGGTTTATGCCCAGGAGTTGGATTGCTGGATCTTATGGTAATTCTTTTTTTAGTTTTTTAAGGAACCTCCATACTGTTCTCCATAGTGGCTGTATCAATTTACATTCCCACCAACAGTGCAGGAGGGTTCCCTTTTCTCTACACCCTCTCCAGATTTTTTGTTCGTAGATTTTCTGATGATGCCCATTCTAACTGGTGTGAGGTGATACCTCCTTGTAGTTTTGATTTGCATTTCTCTAATAATTAGTGATATTGAGCAGCTTTTCATGTGTTTCTTAGCCATCTGTATGTCTTCTTTGGAGAAATGTCTATTTAGGTCTTCTGCCCATTTTTGGATTGGGTTGTTTGTTTCTTTAATATTGAGCTGCATGAGCTGTTTATATATTTTGGAGATTAATCCTTTGTCCATTGATTCGTTTGCGAATATTTTCTCCCATTCTGAGGGTTGTCTTTTCGTCTTGTTTATGGTTTCCTTTGCTGTGCAAAAGCTTTTAAGTTTTATTAGGTCCCATTTGTTTATTTTTGCTTTTATTTCCATTACTCTAGGAGATGGATCAAAAAAGATCTTGCTGTGATTTATGTCAAAGGGTGGTCTTCCTATGTTTTCCTCTAAGAGTTTATTATAGTGTCCGGCCTTACACTTAGGTCTTTAATCCATTTTGAGTTTATTTTTGTGTATGGTGTTAGGGAGTGTTGTAATTTCATTCTTTTACATGTAGCTGTCCAGTTTTCCCAGCACCACTTATTGAAGAGACTGTCTTTTCTCCATTGTATATCTTTGCCTCCTTTGTCATAGATTAGTTGACCATAGGTGCGTGGGTTAATCTCTGGGCTTTCTATCTTGTTCCATTGATCTATGTTTCTGTTTTTGTGCCAGTACCATATTGTCTTGATTACTGTAGCTTTGTAGTATAGTCTGAAGTCAGGGAGTCTGATTCCTCCTGCTCTGTTTTTTTCCCTCAAGACTGCTTTGGCTATTTGGGGTCTTTTGTGTCTCCATACAGATTTTAAGATTTGTTGTTCTAGTTCTGTAAAAAAGCCATGGGTAATTTGATAGGGATTGCCTTGAATCTGTAGATTGCTTTGGGTAGTATAGTCATTTTCACAGTATTGATTCTTCCAATCCAAGAACATGGTATATCTATCCATCTGTTGGTATCATCTTTAATTCCCTTCATCAGTGTCTTATAGTTTTCTGCATACAGGTCTTTTGTCTCCCTAGGTAGGTTTGTTCCTACGTATTTTATTCTTTGTGTTGCAGTGGTAAATGGGAGTGTTTCCTTAATTTCCCTTCCAGATTTCTCATAATTAGTGTATAGGAATGCAAAAGATTTCTGTGCATTAATTTTGTATCCTGCAATTTTACCAAATTCATTGATTAGCTCTAGTAGTGTTCTGGTGGCATTTTAAGGATTCTCTTTGTATAGTATCATGCCATCTGCAAACAGTGACAGTTTTACTTCTTCTTTTCCAATCTGTATTCCTTTTATTTCTTTTTCTTCTCTGATTGCCATGGCTAGGACCTCCAAAACTATGTTGAATAATAGTGGTGAGAGTGGACATCCTTGTCTCGTTCCTGATCTTAGAGGAAACGCTTTCAGTTTTTCACCATTGAGAATGATGTTTGCTGTGGGTTTGTCATATATGGCCTTTATTATGTTGAGGTAGGTTCCCTCTATGCCCACTTTCTGGAGAGTTTTTATCATAAATTGGTGTTGAATTTTGTCAAAGGCTTTTTCTGCCTCTATTGAGATGATCATATGGTTTTTATTCTTCAATTTGTTAACATGGTGTATCACATTGATTTGTGTATATTGAAGAATCCTTGCATCCCTGGGATAAATCCCACTTGATCATGGTGTATGATCCTTTTAATGTGTTGTTGGATTCTGTTTGCTAGTATTTTGTTGAGGATTTTTGCATCTATATTCATGAGTGATATTGTTCTGTATTTTCCTTTTTTTGTAGTTAGTGTCTTTGTCTGGTTTTGGTATCAGGGTGATGGTGACCTCATAGAATGAATTTGAGAGTATTCCTTCCTCTGCAATTTTTTGGGAGAGTTTGAGAAGGATGGGTGTTAGCTCTTCTCTAAATGTTTGATAGAATTCGCCTGTGAAGCCATCTGGTCCTGGGCTTTTGTTTGTTGGAAGATTTTTAATCACAGTTTCAATTTCAGTGCTTGTGATTGGTCTGTTCATATTTTCTATTTCTTCCTGGTTCAGTCTTGGAAGGTTGTGCTTTTCTAAGAATTTGTCCATTTCTTCCAGGTTGTCCATTTTATTGGCATAGAGTTGCTTGTAGTTCCCTCTCATGATCCTCTGTATTTGACTGCACTGTCAGTTGTTACTTCTCCTTTTTCATTTCTAATTTTATTGATTTGAGTCCTCTCCCTCTTTTTTCTTGATGAGTCTGGCTAATGGTTTATCAATTTTGTTTACCTTCTCGAAGAACCAGCTTTTAGTTTTATTGATCTTTGCTATTGCTTCCTTCATTTCTTTTTCATTTATTTCTGATCTTTATGATTCTTTCCTTCTGCTAACTTTGGGTTTTGTTTGTTCTTCTTTCTCTAGTTCCTTTAGGTGTAAGGTTAGATTGTTTATTTGAGATTTTTCTTGCTCCTTGAGGTAGGCTTATATAGCTATAAACTTCCCTCTTATTACTGCTTTTGCTGCATCCCATAGGTTTTGGATCGTCGTGTTTTCATTGTCATTTGTCTCTAGGTATTTTTTGATTTCCTCTTTGATTTCTTCAGTGATCTCTTGGTTATTTAGTAACATATTGTTTAGCCTCCATGTGTTTGTGTTTTTTACGTTTTTTTCCCTGTAATTGATTTCTAATCTCATAGCATTGTGGTCAGAAAAGATGCTTGATATGATTTCAATTTTCTTAAATTTACTGAGGCTTGATTTGTGACCTAAGATGTGATCTATCCTGGAGAATGTTCTGTGCTCACTTGAGAAGAAAGTGTAATCTGCTGTTTGTGGATGGAATGTCCTATAAATATCAATTAAATCTATCTGGTCTTTTGTGTCATTTAAAGCTTCTGTTTCCTTATTTATTTTCATTTTGGATGATCTGTCCATTGGTGTAAGTGAGGTGTTAAAGACCCCCACTATTACTGTGTTACTGTCGATTTTGTCATTTATAGCTGTTAGCAGTTGCCTTATGTATTGAGGTGCTCATATATTGGGTGCATAAATATTTACAATTCATATATCTTCTTCTTGGATTGATCCCTTGATCATTATGTAATGTCCTTCTTTGTCTCTTGTAATAGTCTTTATTTTAGAGTCTATTTGATTTGATATGAGAATTGCTACTCCAGCTTTCTTTTGATTTCCATTTGCATGGAATATCTTTTTCCTTCCCCTCACTTTCATTCTGTATGTGTCCCTAGGTCTGAAGTGTGTCTCTTGTAGACAGCATATATATGGGTCTTGTTTTTGTATCCATTCAGCAAGCCTGTGTCTTTTGGTTGGAGCATTTAATCCATTTACATTTAAGGTAATTATCGATATGTATGTTCCTATGACCATTTTCTTAATTGTTTTGGGTTTGTTTTTGTAGGTCCTTTTCTTCTCTTGTGTTTCCCACTTAGAGAAGTTCCTTTAGCATTTGTTGTAGAGCTGGTTTGGTGGTGCTGAATTCTCTTAGCTTTTGCTTGTCTGTAAAGCTTTTGATTTCTCCATCGAATCTGAATTAGATCCTTGCTGGGTAGAGTAATCTTAGTTGTAGGTTCTTCCTTTTCATCACTTTAAGTATATCATGCCACTCCCTTCTGGCTTGTAGAGTTTCTGCTGAGAAATCAGCTGTTAACCTTATGGGAGTTCCTTTGTATGTTATTTGTCGTTTTTCCCTTGCTGCTTTCAGTAATTTTTCTTTGTCTTTAATTTTTGCTAGTTTGATTACTATGTGTCTCGGCATGTTTCTCCTTAGGTTTATCCTGTATGGGACTCGCTGTGCTTACTGGACTTGGGTGGCTATTTTCTTTCCCATGTTAGGGAAGTTTTCGACTATAATCTCTTCAAATATTTTCTCTGGTCCTTTCTCTCTCTCTTCTCTTTCTGGGACCCCTATAATGTGAATGTTGTTGCGTTTAATGTCGTCCCGGAGGTCTCTTAGGCTGTATTCATTTCTTTTCATTCTTTTTTCTTTAGTCTGTTCCGCAGCAGTGAATTCCACCATTCTGTCTTCCAGGTCACTTATCTGTTCTTCTGCCTCAGTTATTCTGCTATTGATTCCTTCTAGTTTAGTTTTCATTTCAGTTATTGTATTGTTCATCTCTGTTTGTTTGTTCTTTAATTCTTCTAGGTCTTTGTTAAACATTTCTTGCATCTTCTCGATCTTTGCCTCCATTCTTTTTCTGAGGTCCTGGATCATCTTCACTATCATTATTCCGAATTCCTTTTCTGGAAGGTTGCCTATCTCCACTTCATTTAGTTGTTTTCCTGGGGTTTTATCTTGTTCCTTCATCTGGTACATAGCCCTCTGCCTTTTCATCTTGTCTATCTTTCTGTGAATGTGGTTTTTGCTCCACCGGCTGCAGGATTGTAGTTTTTCTTGCTTCTCGATCCTTTCCAATTTTAAATTCTCCATCCATAATTCGGGATGTAGGGTTTTATGGGAACTTAAAAGAGTTAAAATTATATTTTTATCATATAAACCAAACCCTATATATTTACTTTCTTTTGAGGAATCTTAGAACATATGAAATTTGAGTAGCAGTCTGGAAATACATAAAACAGTAGAAGCCATTTGTCTTTAATAACTTGATACAAAAACATTGCCTATAGAAACAGCACATTACAATATTGGTGATTATAACTGCTTTAAATGAACAGCATGAAGTGTATCCTGTGCAGTAATTCTTGATTTAGTCAAAGAATTGCAGTGGGACATTTAGTCTGCCCATATATCCTGAACTGTTTGTTCATTTCCTGTTACTTTGCTGGAGGCAGAAGCCAAAGGCTTTCAGTTTGCCTGCCTTTATTATACATCTGCTGGTTACTCCTACTTAAGCTGACTTGGTTCCTGATGACCACAAGGTGACTTACTATAGTTGTTTTCCCAAAAGACATTAGCAGCAACATGCGTTTTTAAACGCATTCAGTGTTTTTCTGAGACTTTTCAAGTAACTTGGGAGCAATCAAATGTAGACTATACACATGTACACATAAGGAAATGTAAAGAAGTGTTACGTCTTCAAAGAAAAGAACATAGTTGGTTTCAATCTATAAATTGCTTTGATTTAAATTTTTTTAAATTAAAGTTATGTTTCTACATTGCATTTGGATTTGGATACAGTTTATCTCATTCTATATACCTTTCAGAGCGTGTCACTTAAATCTTTATATCAACTTCTCAACATAACAAAGCACTCTTCAGAAAACTTTTGATAGACTACATACACATTACCTAGATCACCTCCTTATCTGGATTTGCCAAAGAGAACACCTACTTGCAAATATATAATGCTGAGCCCAACTTTATATTCAGAGAAGAATTAATTTATACCACATCTCCTGTTCAATTCTATTTTAGTATATTATGTTTGATTGATGTAGGGAAACCAAATACTTGGAGGTTTTTCAGCATGGTGATTTCATTCAGAATTTAGTTAAGAATATTATTCTTTTAGTTGCATGTATTTTGGGTGCTATATTATGATCACTGTTGCCATTAATTACTAACTGTGCATCAGTATCTACTAAGCACCATGTTGATCCAGGTTCCTTTTCAGAGCACATTATCCCCTCAAACCACTTTAAAAAGTAAGGTATTTATATTTTTTAATTGAGGTATAGTTGAAAAGTAAGGAATTTATTTGAGGGTACAAGGAACAGACTCTAGGTTGAATGTAGATGAATGACTACCAAGCCATGCAGGAAGCTACTGTCTTTTCTACAACTGAGAACCAGACAGAGGATTGGGAATCAATTCGTTCAGCTGCCAGCTGCAGAATCACAAGGCCACTGCCACAATCAGGAATCCCATAAAAGCTGAACATCTCCATGCCCAGCTGTTATCACCACCTCAAGACCATGCCACCCATTTGCCTACCACCCATTTGCCTACCTTTGTCACCAGCTCACCTCTACCTCTTGTCAAACGCAAAGCCAATGACTTTATATTGCACTTCTGCTAATACTTCCAAAGAGAAATCAAGTATCTGCCAGATAGTGGATAGCCAAAATTTTACCAGCAGTGGAAGGGCAACAACGTCTGCATCACTTCTCTTTTCCAAATATTGAGCAAATGCATCTGGGTTAGCCAAGTATACATTATATTCAGAATTTCAGGGGTAACTGAGAAATGTAGTTTTAATTTTGCAGACTTTGCAAGACAACACATTAGTAAGAAGTAGGGAGCCCATCTCCAGTATCGACTACAGGAATTAAGCATATTGTCATATCCACATAAAAACACTGAGTCAGATCATTCCATTTTGTCCATAAGGAAACTAAAGCTCAAGAAATTTAAATAATTTGCATACAGCCAAACCTTTGTGATTTCCACTACACTTTCTAATTTTACCTCCACTGACTTTCTTTTTTTAATACGGCATATTTTTTGTGTAGTCATCTTAAACAAAGAGCTTTTGATGACTCTGCAGATTAACTAAGGTTCTTCCTTATTCGAACTTACGAAAAAGAATATGATTAGAGCCAAATTCTCCATCTTCTTAAATCTTCTTTATCTCTTTGTTTAGCTGCTTTAAAGGACAACAGAGTATATTCATTAAAATGTGTTACGTTAGTGAATAAACTTGTTTCAGTTCTTATTGTAAAGGAAGATAAGTGAAATGTTCTATATTTACACCTATGAAACAATAAAAAATTATTGGTTTTACTTTATTTTAGAATCCTATTTTTTTTATAGAATTAGTATGAAAAAATAAATACTTTTATAATGGTAAAAATTAAGAAAAGAAGAACTGTGAACCTGAAAAGACTAGAAGGCCACAAAGGGGGAATGGGATGAATTGGGAGATTGGAGTTGACATGTATACACTATTGATACTATGTATAAAATAGATACCTAATGAGAACCTACTGTATAGCACAGGGAACTCTACTCAATGCTCTGTGGTGACCTAAATGGACAGGGAATCCAAAAAGGAGGGGATGTATGTATACGTATAGCTGATTCACTTTGCTGTACAGTAGAAACTAACACAACATTGTAAAGCAACTATACTCCAATAAAAATTTAAAAATAAATAAAGGGCCACGAGAGGACAGGAAAGAACAATTATGGCATTATGGTAGTTTAAGATATTTAATTTTATCAAATACATTCTGGGAGAGATAATATTTTCTATTCTTTCCTGTAGATAAATGTTAACAAGGGAAAAATATTTTGTTTGCTTACATAACATCATCCTTTATTCCTGATATTTGTCTTTAATAAGATGAGGGTGTTTGTTAAGGAGAAGATTTGATAAGTCAGGTTATAGGTTTCATAACCTCCATTGTCCTTCAGAATCTCTCCCTAAATGGCTTGAGGAAAAACATCCAAAATTAAGTATGATTTTGGGTCTTGTTAGCATTTTAATCTCTTACTGCCTCTTCTTCCTTTATACTAGATCACTACTTTATCTAGATAAGTACAGCTCTTGCTTTAAAGTTAATGTTACGAATTTGCCATGACCATTTTTGTTGGCTTTTCAAAGCTGAAAGAGTAAGCAGGGTCATCTTTATTTATGTTGATCTTACCTGGATTAAGTAGAATACATGGATTTTTTAAAAAAGAAATGGAAAAAAGTGAAAGTAAGTATGACAGAACAACAATATATGAAGCTATGAATATATAATAATAGTTCTATTAATTAATGTATGATAATAGTTTCATCAGCTAATAATTTGACATTAAGTACTTTCCCTAATTGGAAATAATAACACAGACCTTAATATACTGACACATCTCAAGATGGCACTTTCACTTGCTTTATAGACCTTGCTATTAGAAAACATTTTTAAAAATTTTTACAGGTCAAAAAAATAAAAATTTTACACGTCTTTTAAACCATAATTCACTTTAATGTTTTCTTCTTTCAGTCACCGTAAAAAAAATTAAAAATTGGTATCTGTTCATTCTCCAATAGGTAAAATTTCAAATATTAACAAATATAACATTGATGAGGAAACTCTCAACCAGCAAGATTAAAATAATAATTTTAGTAATAGCCATTTGGTATTTGGGCAACCAATATTGAATAGGATCTCTGTGGTAGTTATTTGATATCTTTTGATCACCCATATTTTATTTCATCCCCTCCAAACAGCAGGCATATTTCCTTTGGTGTAATTCTCTCATCCATTTATGTGGGGTGGTAAATCCTTCCAATTTTGGATGCCAAAGGACCAGGTAGATGCTTTCTTTCACTTGATTCCAAGACTAGGCTCAGCCAACTGAATGCTCTCCTTTGGGTCTTTGAATGCTGAGCAAGAGACATACTAACTGATGTTAAGATTTCTTTTTTTTTTTTTCTTTAAGGTAGAGCCCTAACAAGATTGTTCCTACTGTGAAGCCAGTCTATCATTCTCTTCACTTAGTTCTTGTTGTTGCAGACTTCCAGATCTGGTTTTATGGTCTTTGACTGAATTATTTTAGACCTCTGATAATCTCTTTTTTATTTTTCACCCCCAAGATGTTGCCAGAATCAGCTTAGACTTGCAACCAAAGAACCCTAAATGAATCAGAAACAAGTGTGAGAGAATGGAATATTAGCAACAGATCCTTATGGAATATACAGCATTTGGAATTATCTGTTCAGGAGCAGGTGAAAGGAACTACATTTCATTTATTTTTTGGAATGGAAAGTAACAGCATAAAGCACAGTCATGAAATAATTAATATATTATTTATTGGAGTCACAGGTTTCTTCCACCACAAAAAATTATAAAGAATATTAGGGATCAGACCACAAGATAAGGTAGCTACTGATGATAGACAGGAGGGAGTAACTTGAAGCAGAGACAGACAAATCCATAAGGACACAGACAGAAAGTCAAGGAATTTCTGTGAACATACTTAAAAGGTCTCTTAAATCTTGTAGTATAGAGCTGGGGTTGATGAAGACAAAAGAAAATCTGCCCATCATCATATGGTTGACATATTACAATACTAGTTAAATTTACAGCCCACTAAGTTACAGCCTTGATTGAGAGTGTGAAATACATTTATTTAGTTTTTATTTTTATTGACGTATAGTTGATTTATAATGTGCTAGTTTCTGGTGTACAGCAAAGTGATTCAGTTATACCCATATATATATTCTTTTTCATACTCTTTTCCATTATGATTTATTACAGGATATTGAATATAACTCCTTGTGCTATACAGTGGGACCTTGTTGTCTATCTATTTTATATATAGTAGTTTGTATCTGCTAATCCCAAACTCCTAATTTATCCCTCCCCCCCTCCCACCTTTCCCGTTTGGTAACCATAAATTTGTTTTCAAAGTCTGTGAGTCTGTTTCTGTTTTGTAAGTAAGTTTATTTATGTCATATTTTAGGTTCCACATGTAAATGGTATCGTAAGGTATTTGTCTTTCCGATTTACTTCACTTAGTATGATAATCTCTAAGTCCATCCATGTTGCTGCAAATGGCATTATTTCATTCTTTTTTATGGCTGAGTACTATTCTGTTGTATATGTGTACTTCTTTATCCATTCATCTGTTGATGGACGTTTACGTTACTTCTGTGTCTTGGCCATTGTAGGTAGTGCTGCTGTGAACATTGTGGTGCATGGATCTTTTTGAATTAGAGTTTTCTCCCAGGAGTGGGATTGCTGGATGATATGGCAACTCTATTTTTAGTTTTTAAAGGAACTTTGATACTGTTCTCCATAGTGACTCTACCAATTTACATTTCCACTAACAGTGTAGGAGAGTTCCCTTTCCCCACGCCCAAGAAGGATTGAAATAATTGAAATGAGGGCACCTTTGGAAATTCAAAAGAGTGGAAGTAACACAACTTTTTTAACCCTTTGGAGGCACCCCCCAATAGATTTCTCTGGAATGGAATGGGAAAGATGGAGACTGTTAGGAAATGATGTGCAAAGATAATAGGACAAATATCTTATAGGCCTTGTGAGTAATTACACATATTTTGACATTTACTCTAAATAAGATAGTTGTGAGCAAAGAAGTGACATTACTGAGTTACTTTTTAATATGACCCCTCTTATTGCTCTGTCGCAATACATTAGAGAGATAGGCTGGAATTAAGGAGACCAGTTAGGAGACATTTTAATAATTCATGAAAGAAGTAATAGTGGTTTGAATCGAGGTAATAACAATGGAAGTCATGAATAATTGTTAATCAGAATATATTTTAGAGGAAAAGTAAACAGGTGAGTTTATGGATATGAATTTTGGATAAAGGTAGTGACAAATGATCTCAAGGTTTGGGGGCTGTGCAAGAGCATAAATGAAATAGCCAGTAATTAGAAAGGGTGAACCCTCCTGGATAAGCAGCTTCTGCTAGTGGGTAAGAAGAACTATGAGCTTCCAGGTTGGGCTTGTTAATTTTTTCAGTGCTTCTAGGCGATTACATGACCATGGCATGTAGGCAGTTGGATATATGTGTCTGGAATTCAGTTAAAATTTTAAGATGGAGATACAAATATAGGAGTCATTAGTATACAGATCATTTGATACAATACAAATAATGAAACACTTTGAGACTAGGTCTCCACATCTATAAAAATATAGTAGAAAATTATGTAACAGTTACAAGTGTCTTCATCTGTGTGATTTAGTAAATCTGCTACTGTTGATCAGAAACCAATTTAGTTTTTCAAATAACAGGAAGTCTCCAGATAGAGCGTTCCAACAAAGTTTTGGCTGCTTGAGAAAATCTCAAGGACCCAGACTCCTTCTTGCCTCACAAGTTATCCTTATCATGCAACTTGCATCCTCGTGGTTGTAAAATGTTCATTTCCATTCCAACCTCATATTGAATTGCAGTCCAGAGAAGAAAAAAGAGGTGTCTGTCCAAATTCAGGAAAGTGCAACTTTCTCAGAAATATCCACGAAACGTCAATAAATCTTATTCACTAAGATGTGATTTGACCAACTGTAGCAATAAGAGAATGGTTCTTCAGAACCTTTTTTTTTTTTTTTAGATTCCATATATCTGTGTTAGCATACGAAAATTTGTTTTTCTCTTTCTGACTTACTTCACTCTGTTTGACAGACTCTAGGTCCATCCACCTCACTACAAATGACTCAATTTCGTTTCTTTTTATGGCTGAGTAATATTCCATTGTTTATATGTACCACATCTTCTTTATCCATTCATCTGTTGATGGACAAGTTAGGTTGCTTCCATGTCCTGGCTATTGTAAACAGAGCTGCAATGAACATGTCTCTTTTTGAATTATGGTTTTCTCAGGGTATATGCCCAGTAATGGGATTGCTGGGTCATATGGTAGTTCTATTTTAGTTTTTTAAGGAACCTCCATACTGTTCTCCATAGTGGCTGTATCAATTTACATTCCCAGCAACAGTGCAAGAGGGTTCCCTTTTCTCCACACCCTCTCCAGCATTTATTGTTTGTAGATTTTTTTGATGATGGCCATTCTGACCGGTGTGAGGTGACACCTCATTGTAGTTTTGATTTGCATTTCTCTAATGATTAGTGATGTTGAGCATCCTTTCATGTGTTTGTTGGCAATATGTATATCTTCTTTGGAGAGATGTCTATTTAGGTCTTCTGCCCATTTTTGGATTGGGTTGTTTGTTTTTTTTGATATTGAGCTGCGTGAGCTGCTTGTATATTTTGGAGATTAATCCTTTGTCAGTTGCTTCATTTGGAAATATTTTCTCCCATTCTGAGGGTTGTCTTTTCATCTGGTTTGTGGTTCATGTTATTTTTAATATACTTTAATTTTGTGGGAAAATCCTTCAGTATTTTTTCTGTATTCCTAGTGACATTTATAGCAGAAATTATAGTTAATAAAAATAATAGTTTATACTTTGTGAGCGCTACTCCGTAGCAGCATTTGTGTTACTGCATTTCAACCTTCCACCAGTCCACGAAAATAGACATTATTATTGTGTCCATTTTACAAATTTGGAAACTAAGACTTAGAAATATGAAAATGCTACTTCTTGATAACACAATGAACGATGCATCTTAGATTTAAAAAACCATCCCATTCTAATTAGAACCATAGCTCTTAAACACCTCATTTCTGTTCTCACACCTAGTTTTTGGTGCAATTTGTTGTTTTTGTTATATTTTGTTTCTCCACAAACTAGCTTGATTTCTATCACTGCAGACTGTTAGTTCATTTTGTTGGCATAGTCTGTGGTAAAACTTTGCTAAGTGCAGTGCAAAACAATGCTCAGGATAAAACCTGCCCGTGCTCAGAATTTATCTTCTGAGTAGAGGAAATAGACAAGTACAAAAACAATGGTGATACAATTCTTTATAGGCTGTAATTGTACAAGGTACATAGATGGGCAAAAAACCCAGACTTGGGCATGTCAAAGCTTAATGGAAGAGCAATCAATGTCTAAGGTAAGACATGAGGGAAAAGTTGGCATTTTCCGGAACGCCTACTTATCCAGCATATAAAACATTTCACTCTAGACATAAAATCTATCTTATAAATGATTTCATTTATTACTCTTTATTTGTTACTCCCTGGTAAATACACGATCTACCACAAGGCTTGATTTCCAGAAATAATATTATTTTCAACTCTCTTTCTTCCAAAATCGGCGTCAGAAACAGTCCCTGTTATAAGAGAGTAATAAAGGGGAGTAAATACAGCCCCGCCCCTCTGGCAAACCCCCATCCTCCATACACACTCATCCTTATCCTTCTAACTACGTTCAACATTCCGTATCCTACGTTCACGTTGACATTTTGAAGTCTAAAATGATTAGCCAGGGACTTAAGCACCGGTGGTCCAGTGGTTAAGACTCTGCGCTTCCACAGGGCATGGGTTCCATCCCTGGTCTGGGAATGAAGATCCAGCACGTCGCATGGTGAGGCCAAAAGATCGAAATAAATACATAAATAATGTAGCATATATATACTACCCTTTAAAAAATTAAAATAAAATAAAATGATTAGTCAAACCCGTTCTCCTGGTACTGAAGCCTATCTAATGAATATCAGATGACTTGGGCCCCATATTTACATAATCTCCTCACTTGACTTTCTCCTATAGCCCTAGATGGAGACGCTTTTTATCAAAGCCTCCCTCAGAACATCCATACATCATTTCTCTATATTCTCTTCTTCTTTTCTGTCTAATAGTTAAAATATGTCTTCGGATTTTAAATAGATTTTGTAAAAACAGTTTAACTGTTTAAACAGTTTAACTGTTTAAAGAAATTCTTTCTTTTTTATTCTAGCTTCCTACCCTTTCTCTACTTTTCTCAGCTTTTAAGTTTAAAATAACTTTTCTTACTCTAAACCCCAATACCACAAAATAGCACAAAATGCTTTTTAGTATTTTCTTTTTCGCATATCCTTGGAAATTGCTTACACAGAACTGTTTTGCAGTTGATCCCCTAAAACTTCTTTTCATCTTCCTCTTACTAACTTTTTTTTTTAGTGAATTACCCCGTTACCTCTAAGTACATGTCAAATCCCTCTACGGCTTTCTATAAAGCTAAAGTTAAAGCTAATAGGAACCTTACAAAGTATCTTAGTCTAATGCTTTTATTTTGCAGATAAGAACAGTGTTGTCAAGAGATAAAATAATTTATTCAAGGCTCTGTAGCTTTTTTTGTGGCAGAACTAGGACTGGAAATAACTTCTGAATTTTCTTATACAGTGTAACATTCATGATGCCACCGCCTACTTATATTGGATATTCTCCCCAACATGCAAAATGAAGGGGAAGAAGGGGCGTTCTCGCGAGCAGTCCCTGGATTTCTATCTCACTGACAGTATTTTAGAATGTAGTACTCTTGGGTGTGTATTTAAGTTCTCTTTGGAGAAGACCAGTCAACCAAAAAAGAGGTGAAAAACAAGAAAAGAGAAGAAATAATCTCTCTGCCCTTTACATACAATTTTATAACAACACTGAGCTTCAATATATGTTTTGTTGCAATTATTTTTGAGACTTAGGACTCTGCTTAGTGAGTTTGGATGAACAGCATATATGTTACCCATTTCTTAGACTGTTAAAATCCATGAATTCTATCCTAATCTCTTTTTGAGTGGTTTTTCTTATTATGATAGTGAGTCAAAAATTATTATAAGTACTCTCAATGTTACTCTTAAAATCATATATTCTTAATTTACTTAGAATAATAAGAGAAAGGGTTTGAGCTGCGTTAAATATATATGCGTGGATAAGTCACTGAACTGCTTCTAAAATTATAATAATTTATAAAGATGTTCGAGGATTGGACGAGCTAATATATGTGAATGCAGTTTTAATTTGTGGAGCATAAAGAAATGAGTCCCTTGCTTCATTTTTTGAAAACTTCTACTTTTGACTCTTTTACCTATGTTCCCAAATGCTTCACTCAGCGTCCCTAACTCTAACTGTGGTTTATACTAGCGTGGAATGTGGCAGTTGAAATGAGTTTATTGATCAGCTAGTCTGGCCTTCCAGAGAGAAGTGGTGAGGGCTCTGAGCAGTGGGGAAGCTGTGACTAGACCACAGACGCCACCACTCTGCCAGCTTCCCCTGAGGGACACGATGCAGCCAAATGGATGAGAGCCGAACGCTCAATGGTAGCACGTGTTTCGTTTCCCAGTCTGCATTTTCACTTAGGAGCCTTGGATTTGCAATGGCGCGTTCTGTAGAATAATATAAAAGTTGGGGGCAAAAGGGGGTATGAAGTGAGGTTGATGATAATGATTGGTAAAACTTTAAGAAACTTTTAATTTGTGGTGAGCTTGACATTTTCCTAAGAGTTTTTCCTAAGGTTTTAATGTAAGCTCATACCAACCCAGTGAAGTAAATAAAACGTGTTTTCATGCTTTTTGTTGTTGTTGTTGACAAATGGGAAAATTGAGAAGTTAACTGACTTTCCCCAGGTAACGTATCCAGTAAGTTGCTTGAGCCTTAAAATATATGTGTTTCCTTCCTGTTCACCTCATAAATCACTTCTACTTCATATTCACTTGCTCGAGAAATTCAGTGATCCCTCTTAACCCTGGACCTCAAAAGGGCAAAGGAATATTAGACCCTACAATTATTAGCTATTTCCTGACATAAAAAGCCACCATTCATAGCTCTCTACGAGTCAATTTTGCTACTAACTATCCTCCTCTCAGAATGTTTAAACCAGGTACCTGTTTCTTTCAAATGTGCAGTCTGGGGGCTTCCCTGGTGGCGCAGTGGTTAAGAATCCACCTGCCAATGCAGGGGACACGCGTTCGAGCCCTGGTCTGGGAAGATCCCACATGCTGCAGAGCACCTAAGCCCATGCGTCACAACTACTGAGCCTGCACTCTAGAGCCCGCAAGCCACAACTACTGAGCTCGAGTGCCACAACTACTGAAGCCTGTGCCCCTAGAGCCCGTGCTCTGCAACAAGAGAAGCCACTGTAGTAAGAAGCCGGCGCACTGCAACGAAGAGCAGCCCCCGCTCGCCGCAACTAGAAAAAAACCCACACTCAGCAATGAAGACCCAAGGCAGCCAAAATAAATAAATAAAATAAATAAATTTATAAAAAAGAAAAAAAATGTGCAGTCTGGTTTTTTTTCACCCCCTTCATCTATTTCTCCCACCTCCCACACTCCCAACCTCTGGCAACCACCAGTCTGGTCTGTGTATCTGTGAGCTTGGTTTTCTTTTTTTGTTTTTCGATTTTAGATTCCACATATGAGAGATCATACAGTATTTGTCTTTTTCTGCCTGACTTACTTCATTTAGCATAATGCCCTTGAGGTCTATCCGTGTTGTCACAAATGGCAAGATTTCATTAATTTTATTTCCATCGTGTGTGCAAACAGTCCCCAACTTACATGGTTCAACTTATGATTTTTTAAGTTTACGATGGTGCGAAAGTGGTACGCATTCAATAGAAACTGTACTTCAGATTTTGAATTTTGATCTTTTCCTGGGCTAGCCGTATGGGATACGATGCTCTCTTTGTGATGCTGGGCAGCAACAGGGAGCCCCAGCTCCCAGTCAGCCACTCGGTCACAGGGGTAAACAGCTAATACACTTACAACCATTCTGTACCCAGACGACTATTCTGTTTTTCACTTTCAGTATAATATTCAATAAACTTCATGAGGTATTCTACACTTACTTATCAAGTAGGCTTGTGTTAGATGATTTTGCCCAACTGGAGACTAATGTAAGGGTTCTGAGCATGTTGAAGGTAGGCTAGGCTAAGCTCTGATGTTAGGTAGGTTAGGTGTATTAATGTATGATATTTTCAATGTAGGATGGGCTTATCAGGATATAACTTATCAGGATATAACTAACTGTAAGTCGAGGAAGATCTCTATTTACCACAATTTCTTTGTGCCTTCATCTATTGACAGACACTTAGGTTGTTTCCATAATTGTAAATAATGCTGCAATGAACATGGGTGTGCGTATATCTTTTTGAGTTCGTGTTTTTGTTTTCCTCGGTAAATACCCAGGGTGAAATTGCTGGATCATATGGTAGTTCTACTTTTATTTTTCGAGGAACCTCCATGCTGTTTTCCATAGAGGCTGCACCAATTTACATTTCCACCAACAGTGCACAAGAGTTCCCTTTCCTCCACACCCTCACCAACACTTGTTGTTTATTGTCTTTTTGATACTAGCCATCCTAACAGGTGTGAGGTGATATCTACTTGTGGTTTTTATTTGCATTTCCCTGATAATTAATGATGTTGAGTATCTTTTCATGTACCTGTTAGCCATCTGTATCTTCTTTGGAAAAATGTCTATTCAGATCTTCTGCCCATTTTATTAAATTGGGTTGTTTATTTGATGTTGAGTTGTGTGAGTTTGTTATATATTTTATAAGTACCTTCTCAGATATATGATTTGCAAAAATTTCTCCTATTCAGTAGGTTGCCTTTTCATTTTGCTGATGGTTTCCTTTGCTTTGCAGAAGATTTTTAGTATGATGTAGTCCCACTTATTTATTTTTGCTTTTGTTGCTTTTGCTTTTGATGTCAGATTTAAAAAATCATCACCAAGGGACTTCCCTGGTGGCGCAGTGGTTAAGAATCCTCCTGCCAGTGCAAGGGACACGGGTTCGAGCCCTGGTCCAGGAAGATCCCACATGCCGCGGAGCAACTAAGCCCGTGTGCCACAACTACTGAGCCAGCGCTCTAGAGCCCGCAAGCCACAACTACGGAAGCCTGCGTGCCTAGAGCCTGTGCTCCACAACAAGAGAAGCCACTGCAATGAGAAGCCCATGCAACGAAGAGTGGCCCCCGCTCTCCACAATTAGAGAAAGCTGGTGCACAGCAATGAAGACCCAGTGCAGCCAAAAATAAATAAATAAATAAATTTTTAAAAAAATCATCACCAAGACCTATGTCAAGGAGCTTACTACCTTTGTTTTCTTTTAGGAGTTTTAGTTTCAGGTCAATCCATTTTGAGTTAATTTTGTGTCTGGTGTAAGATAGTGGTAGAGTTTGATTCTTTTGCATGTGACTGTCCAGTTTTCCCAACAGCATTTATTGAAGAGACTGTCCTGTTGTAGAGACTGCATTCCTGATGATGGCTGAAAATCAAAAATGTAGTTACTGACAAAATATAGAACAAAAAGAGAGTTAAAAATGAGTTTAATATGACTTAGGAGGTAGGTGAAACACCACACTTTATGCTAATTTACAAAAACAGGGCTTTTCTTTAATTGTGTGATTTTCCTCAGTCATTTAGCAATGTACTTCTGAAGACTGAAAGAGAAGGAATTACTGCATTTTTAATAGTCCAATTATTTTTCTAACTGTCTTCTATCTTTACAGCTTCTAACAGAATTGGCTATATATGAATGAACTATCTATATGATTTTAGAAGTTGAGCTGAATATTTTCTATATCTTTAGTATGACATTTCTTCAATAAATGGTATTGGGAAAACTGGACAGCCACGTGCAAAAGTAGGTTGGAAATAGAAACAATGATGCTTTTTATTTAGTTCATGAGATTTTTCAAGCTTTAGTCTTTTCTCTCTACGAAGTAAGGCCAGGAAAGGCCAGGAAAATTAAAAGAACTGCACAGTAGCACAAAAACAGCAGTGCAAAATCAAGCATCCTTTCACCTTGATGTCTGTTATGTGGCAGAACTGACAACAACATAAAGTTGAAGGTTATTTGGGGAAGGAAACAGTTAAACACCATTCATTTATAGCTCTGTGACTCTGGCCAAATCAGCATCTTAATTTTTCAGTTTCTGTTCTCTTGAAAACACCTTATACAGTGACAAAGGGCTTTCAAACTGCCACTTTGTTGGTGACAAACCTACTGCTTCTGCAAGGTTCCCTGGTGTAGAGGGCAGAACACAGTCTTAGCGGAGAATTTATTTGATACTCAGTTCAACCACTTACCATCCTGTTTCCGCTCAGTGTCTAGAACATTGAGTATAGTTACCATAAGGTAAATCTGTGATTAAAGAGATGAAAATAATTTAATTTAACCAACCCACGCAGACACACTCAGAATATATGCATGTCGTTTTATTTCACTACCACAATGCATAACTTTATGAAAGTGAAACTATTCTATTTCTATTCATATCTCTTAAAGGGTTGTTATAAAAAATAGGGATAATACACAGAACTTGCATAGCACAAAGCTTGAAAAACATAGATTTGCAATAAATGGTAGTTAATATTAATAATACTCAGTATCTTCCCATTGCTTTAAGAGAAAGTTCAAGCTACTCAGAATGACTGTTCAATCTACATTCCCTGCATTAACTCCTAGTCACAATCCTATAAAAGTCCCTCAGATCCTGGAGTCCTTATTATTCCAAATGTCTTACTATATCTGTGGTTTCCTATTATTGCTCACTTCATATAAAATGCTGCCAACTCAAGTCATACAACTTTCACAAAGACACTCCTGACTCAAGCTCCTTGTTCTTTAAATTTCTGTGTTCTTCATATGTCCATGGCATTTATTTGACACTCTCTTTATCATTCAGCTTGAGCTTAACACATTATTTGTTGTATGCAGGTCTTTTTTCCCTAAAAAACAAATATGTCATCTTATTATTCTATTTCAAACAACAAAATAGCTTTTGAAACTAGTTGTAAGAATAAGTAAAACTGCCACCACCACCCCTACTTTCACTCCCACCACAATCTCTACTATATAGTTCAACTGGATTTCTTACATCACTTATGACGTGTTTGGCCCATGAGAAACCTATGATATATATGTAATTGATTGGGAATCAGTTTCTCAATAAAGTAAACAACATGTGTTTTCCAATTGCCCCAGCACTACTGAAAAAATTAAATAATAGAAATCAGAATCAAATTTATATCTGAGGCAACCGTTAGCTATCTCACATTAAAAAACCATGCATAAAGATATCTAGAGCTTGTTTTCCAAAATTCACATTCATTTGAAAAAAAAAACATGGTAAGCTCATAAAACCAAAACTTCAGACCCTAGACCACATTCTTGGGTAAAGCACGTGTCCTTTTCTCATCTTTGTTTACAGCAAGCAATTCTAGACTAAACTCCATTAAGTAGAGCGCTTCTGATGATCTTTTGCTGTACACAAACAGTACATTTGCTGTAAACACAATGAGGGAGGTAGGAAGTGGACATCACCAAAAACTACACAAAAAAAGTTACTCAACCACTACGTATTTTGACAAAGTAGATCAAGAGATCAGCAAAAGTGAGAGACATTTTTAACACCTAGTAAGATAGACTAAATTAAAAATGATACTACCTCATTTCTGACTTTGCAATATTGAATGATACACAGATTTATTTTTCAGCCAGAAACAGAAGTTCCGTTAGAAGTTCTGCATGAGAAAAAAAAGTTTGTTCGCATGTATAATTGATAAATGACCTACAGTACTATCCACAGTCGTTTTGGTTTTAACTTAATTCTTCATGTTTATAAAACTTTCAGACTATTTCCTATGCAGTAGAAAAGGGGGTTTTATATTCTATAGCTTTCTGTTATATCATCTTTTTATCTTTGCTGGAATAGAAAGTGTCTGTGTGTGTGTGTGATTTATAATATTTTCAGTATGTATTAAAACAGCATCCTTAAATTATTTAACTTCAATTTTCAGTAGGTTTTTCCCAAAAATATTTTTTTAAAAATCTATCCATTATCTATGTTTAAGTGTAAATGACCAGTCTTTAATGCCCACTTTAGCATATCAGCAATATATCACTTTATAATTTACCCAACGCACCTGTATTACTGATTTTCTCTTTCAAGTTGATAAAAAGAAATGCTGTTGACTGATTAGGAACATCAAAGCTATGTGCTGCTATAGGCTCATTAAGGTGAACAGACCCTAGAAAAGAGCATCAGTCAATTTCCCTTGCCCCTGATAGATGTCTCATAGCTATGCTGGAGAACAGAGACCAAAGAGAAGATTTTAAATATGTGTCTTGGAAAACTGGGGACTATTTACCACTGCAAGAGTTGAATTCCTGAGTTGGCTTTTACAGCCAGTTTATGATTTCAGAAGTCGTATCAAACATAATCCCATAAATGACCTTTTGGTTAAAAGCTATTTCTGGGGCATCATAAGACTTATTAAAGAAAAAGAAAAAAAATGTGGAAGGGAGTAAGGGATGGAGGGATGAAGGAAGGGAGGGAGGGAGGAAGGAAGGAAGAAAATGACCTTCTTGAGGAGAGAAAGAATCTATGACGGATATCGACTCCATAACCGCTTCAGTTAGGCCCCAACTTCTGTCAATTTTCTGAGACTAAATATGAGGAGAGAGGAGTGGAAATGAGAGGGAGTGAAAATGAGGGGGAGTGAATTTCATTTCAATAAATCTGTGTCTTCTGTTTCTAAAGGAGAATATTTAGCTTACACACATATTATCAGACCCATTATATTCTGATGCAGTTTCCTCAGGAATAACATCATTCTTACTGCAAATATGTATCCAAGTGCTTGAATTCATCTGTGCCTTGGGTATGTTGTTGCTTTCATTTTGCCAAAGGAAAATAAATCTTCTTAATTAGTAATAATGTTAAAAGTTACTGCTCAGTATTTAAAACCCTCCTCAGTTTGAATTCCTCATGAGAATCAACTGTCTTTGATGGAGGGTACTGTCTCCACAATTATATGTCCCCATTTCTGTTCCTCAGGATTATATTTTGAAGCTAAAGACAGGCGTTGGTTTGTAGAAGTTTGAGCTGACAGAATGGGACAAAAAGGAATAATATTGTGGAATCCAGAGATATGTTAAGATGAAGCATAATTTAAAAGGGAAAGTTAGAGAAAGATATCCACACCTTCATGCATGAACACACACTCTTAAAAAAGCAACATGCTGTTTCTCAATATCTGTCAGAAAAAAAAGCCAAAAATGCAAAATATATTTTACTATGAACAATGTTGTATAGAAGTCTTCTAGATAAGCACAGATATGAATGAGTAAATCTACTTGATTTCCAATATGCTAAAAAGAAACAAAAACTCAGCACCCACAAAAGTACCCAATGCATTAAATTTTTTGAAGTTAGGATTTACTGTTATTTTAGTAGTGAAGACAACTCCAAATTATTCATCAATGTTAAAGAATATATCAAAATATTGAATTGCTTAATTTAAAAAAAAATTAGGTGCCATTATTGCTATCAAAACCAGTTTACCCCAAAAGTAATGCAAATGGAAATTGACTTCAATGACTGAATATCCCTGTTTTGACTATTCCTCTGATGGGCACACCGATTCCCAGGCTATCCTGCAGGTTACCTGCAGGGTAACATGTATGACTTCTTCTCTGTACACCTAAAGTGCTTCAAGTTTTTCTGTTACCAAATATTGAGAAGCATCCAGGGATCCTGATTTTGCTCTCACCTGTATTTTTCAAAACCCCCATATGACTGATATTGTAAATACAATTGAGAAAAGGAGAACAAACACAATGGAAAAAAAGAAAAAAAAAGGAGTGGGAGATTTTATAATTTAACGCTATGTAAATATCAGAACATCTCAATTATTCAAAATGTACTGAATTTAAGTGCATATTATTTTAAGAAAATATCTACTTCTATATCTAATAAACAGGAAGTAAATATTGGTAATAAACCAGCCACAGAGAAAGAACCTTTACACAATTTCCTAACCTCAAAATCTACCTATGGAGAGAAAAATTTCATCTTCTTAACATTTGAACTTATGAAATTCAGTGTCTATATTTCAAACTTAGGAATCTAAAATATTAGGAGTGTTATAACCAAAGAAAATTTCAATTCTATAGTGGGTAACTAAGTATGTATATTTTAAAAGATTCTGTCAAATCACAGCTTTAAGTATTACATTATGTAAAGTAAAATACACCAATAAGACTGCAGGGTAAATTATTATGCAAAATTATCTCACATAAAATAAAACATAACTCAATTCTGTTAATCATATCACACAAACATTATTACAACAATGGTAAATAATGAAATATTTCCTTTGCAAATTAGCTCTCAATTTTTAGGAAATTAAATTTTTGTTTCCTAAGTTTGGACAAATGCTATAGAAACATAAGTTTTCCTATCAAAGAGTGTAATTTTTGTGATTCTAAGTTAGTTTTGAAATTTTCTAAGCATCACAATATTTTGGTATTCCTGCTATGAAGTACTGAAAGGTGAGGTTTACAAAATAAAACTATTTTCATCTTTTTTGTATTAAATTTATTTTTAAAAAATTAAATTTGCTTTTGCCATTTTATTCCATTTAAATTAGCATGTCTCTGGAAAGATTTATATTCATGAAGAATCATTTTCCAGAAGTCAAACAATGAGTGGAAGGAAATGAACCATTTTTACCAAACTGAAAAATGTAATGTTTTGTTTAAGCAATTTATTCTAGCTTTATTGAGGTATAATTGGGAAATGTAAATTGTAAATATTTAAGGATTACAATGTCATGATTTTATACATACACGTTGTGAAATAATTGCCATAATTAAGCTAATTAGCACATCCATTGCCTCACATAGTTATCATTTATATGTGTGTGTTTGTGTATGTGTGTGTGTGTGTGTGTGTGTGTGTGTGTGTGTTGAGAACACTTCAGATCTACTCTGTTAGCCAATTTCAGAGTGCAGTAAATACAGTATTATTAACAGTAGTCACTATGCTGTATATTAGATCCCTAGATTGTATTCATTTTATAACTGAAAGTTTGTACCCTTTCATCATCTCCCTATTTCCCTCAGTCCCCAGCCCCTAGCAACCACCATTCTACTGTCTGCTTCTGAGTGTGTTGTTTTTAGATTCCATATGCAAGTGAGATCATCAGTATTTGCCTTTCCATGTTCATCTTATTTCACTTAGCATATTGTCCTCCAGGTTCATCCATGTTGTTGCAATGGCAGGATTTTCCTTTTTTTAATGAATAAATAACCTTCCATTGTGTATCTCTGCCACATTTTCTTTATCCATCCATGGGCTGATAGACATTTAGGTTATTTCCTTATCTTGGCTATTGGGAATAATATTGCAATAAACATTGGAGTACAGATATCTCTTTGAGATGCTTATTTCCCTTGGATATATGCCCAGAAGTGGGATTATTGGATGACATGATAGTTATATTTTTAATTTTTTTGAGGAAACTCCACACTATTTTTCATAGTGGCTGTACCAATTTACATTCCCAAAAACGGTATGCAAAGGTTGCATTTACTCCACACCATCACCAGCACGTGCTATTTCTTTTCTTTTTTTTTTTTTGATAGCATCCAAACAATATCTCATTGTGTTTGTTTTTGATTTGCATTTCCGGAATGATTATTGATGTTGAGCACCTTTTCATATACCTTTTGGCCATTTGTATGTCCTCTTTGGAAAAATGTCTATTCTGGTTCTTTGCTGATTTTTTTTTATTATTGGATTATTTGATTTTTTGCTTTGAGTTGCATGAAGTCCGTATATATTTTGGATATTAACCCCTTACCAGATAGTTTGCAGATATTTTCTCCCATTCCATAGGATGTCTTTTCATTTTATTATTTCCTTTTCTGTGCAGAAGCTTTTTAATTTGATATAGTGCCACTTGTTTATTTTTGCTTTTGTTGCTAATGCCTTTGGAGCTGGACCCAAAGAAAATAATTGCCAAAGCTAATGTCAAGAAGATTTTCCCTGTATTTTCTTCTAGGAGACTTACAATTTCAGGTCTCACATTTAAGTCCTTAGTATTATATTTTGAGTTGATTTTTGTGTATGGTGTTAGATTAGGGTCTAATTTCATTCTTTTGTATGTGGATATCCTTTCCTCATTGTGTATTCTCAGTACCTTTGTCAAAGACAGTTAATCATATACGCATGGAATTTTTTTCTGGGCTCTCTATTCTGTTCTGTTGGTCTATCTACCTGTTTTCATACCAATACCATACTACTTGGATTACTATACATTTGTAATATAGTTTAAACTAAGGTAGTGTGATGCCTCCAGCTTTGTTCTTCTTGTTCAAGATTGCTTTGGCGATTCAAGGTCTTCTGAAGTTTCATATGAATTTTAGGATTTTTGTAGACAGAATGTTCAGTATATTTTATTAAGTCTATTGGACTAAAGTGTAGTTAATGTCCAGTGTTTCCTTATTACTTTTCTGTCTGGATGGTCTATTCATTATTGTAAGTAAGATATTGAAGTCTCCTACTACTGTCACACTGTTGTCCATTTCTCCCTTCAGATCAGTTAATATTTGCTTTATTTACATATTTAGGTGCTCCAATGTTGAGTGTGTATATATTTACAATTATTATATTCTCTTAAAGAAGTGACCTCTTTATCATTATATAGTGAACTTCTTTGTCTTTTGTGACAGATTTTGACTGAAAATCTATTTCCTCTAATATGAGTGTAGCCACCCCTGCTCTCCTTTGTTTATTATTTGCATAGAACATGTTTTTTCACCCCTTCATCTTCAGCCTGTTTCCTTAAAGGTAAAGTGAGTCTCCTTTAGGCAACATATTGTTGGATCTGATTTTTTTATTCATTCAATTACTCTGTGTCTTTGATTGGATAATGTAATCCATTTATATTTAAAGTAATTATTGATAGGTAAAGACTTACCTGTTGTCATTTTGTTAAATGTTTTCTGGCTGCTTTGTAGTTCCTTTGTTCTTTTCTTCTTCTCTTGCTACCTTCATTTGTAATTTGATGGGGTTTTGTAATTTTTGCTTTAATTCCTTTATCTTTGTCTTTTATATATCTATCACAAATTTTCTTTGTGATTATCATGAGGCTTACATAGGAAGTCCTACAGCAGTCTATTTTAAGCTGAAAACAACTTGGCTTTTATTGCACACAAAAACTCCACACTTTTACTTCTCTCCCACCATGTTTTATGTTATTGTTGTTACTATTTACATCTGTCTACAATGTATATCTAGGGGTTGGAGAGGGCTGGAGCCAGGCCATGGAATGCTTCAGGGCACATAGCTGGCACTGATGTTGTTGGGCCTGTTACCTAAGGCACAGGGAGGTGTGGCTCCTCCCAAGTCACTTGGTGGATAGTGCTGGTGGCAGGACCAAAATCAAATGGGGCTGTAGCCACATGAGGGATGTGGCTATTTCCTGGTGTGTAGCCAGAACTGTAGTCCACAAGCCTGTCATCTGGGTGTGGGCAGGCCTTAAATGACACTCTGTCTTGGGCTCCACTGTGGTTTCACAGCTCCCTACCTGGATTTCAAAGCTCCCACAAAGGCACTTTTGTTCATGGAAGGCTGCCAAATTATTGTTGGAGTGGGAGAGTATGAGCAGGGGACCTCCTGTCCTGCCATCTTGCTGATGTCCTATTTAAGAAATTTTTGAAACGTGTGTCTAGATAAAACAAAATAGAACTTCATGTTTTAGTAATGCAAATTTTTTCTTTCAATAAACTTAATGAAGTAGTAACAATAGAAAATTAATAGATTTATGCCCAAACCCCCTCATGCTTCTCTACATACCACCCACCTGTACACCATGCTTGGGGAAATTAGATTAAATATGTTAACAACTGGATAAATCTTCTCCAAGTAATACAGACATAGTATTATAAGAAAATTACACTTTTTAACTTCTTCTGTCCATAATCAGCAAACCTAGGGCCAAGGAAAAAGTTATGGTATTTATTTAATTGCTACTCATCTATGTCTTTTGGACAGTGATACAAACATTCACATGTTTTACACGTTTGTTTAACTAGATACCGAATAACATTTAAAAGCAAATAAAAAATAAATTCAGAAAAGATACTTCAAAGTTATTGTGTAATTGAACACACAAGTTGCTGTTGTGATTTCTTAGTAAAAATTATAAAATCAAACAAGTGAGGTGTGATAATCTTTATTTTACCCTTCGTGAGAAATTGAGACTCTCAACTCTGGTTGCACTAAGAAAACTTTTTAAATGTTGTCACCCCGCCAAAGCAACACCAGAACAGCTCTGTCTGTAGTCTCAGACCAGGGAACATTTTCCATTTCATAACTCATTCCCCAGATGTATGATCATACCTCATATACACAGAAAATGGAACAATAAGCCCTTAAATATGCTCAGGGGCAGTTTTTCACAAGGACAAGTTTACAGGATAGTATGTCTGCTTGAAGAATTATTCTCCTGCTTTCTCTGTTTGTTCTCAAATTATCCATTTCCCATAAAATTAAAATGCATGAAAATATCCCTCACATGGTCAGTTTATTTGGAAATCACTTTCTCTTTGTTTGGACACTAAGTTTTCAGAAGCTTAAACTTCAAGTGGGCTTTAATATTTTTTCCTCCATAAGCAACTCTTGCTGGTAGCAAATTTGCTAGAAGGCTTTCTATCTGTTGCTGGAATATTACAGCTAACTGTGTGTCCAAAGAAATAAAAAAAATTGCCACCCTGTGACTACTTTAGTTAATGCTACAAAGTAGGTAACTTTATCCCAGTCCCACAGGGAGACTGTGGATTCATGGACAGTGCAGACATTCTGGCACTCTAGTCAACATGTTTCTGAAAAGGATGCGTGTGAAAGAATCCAGATCCACATTGAGTCTTCTTAGAGCAATCTCCATCCAGACTAGCAGAAACCATACCTGCCAAGGAAGAAATATCTTCTAGATTCATAAAAAATGTTTTCTTTAAGAAAGCTATTGTAACAGTGACCAATAGAATATCAAATCCAAGAAAATGGTATCTATCTAATGAGCTATATTTTTTGGAAAATTTTGAATGTAATTAAGAATCAACCATGTTGCACAACTCATGTAGCAAACAACGTGAGTGCTACCCACCTTGAGTTGTGCAACGTGTTGATGCTAAACTAACTTCATTTTCAGGAAGTAATTTGAAAATAACTAGCAGTTTCTCCTCAACAATTGTGCATTATAGATGGAAATGTTCTGAAATGTATATACTCTTACAAATTATGTTTGATATTATTACATTTTAAAGTCCAAATGCCACATTTCGATGAAGCTGTCTAAGCATTTAAAGTTATTATTAACGGGAGATGTAAGTCTGTGTATGCTTTTATTAATAACTCAATGAATTAGAAGAGCTGTGTACTAGGGCACACTGGTGAATATTTGTGTTTGCCTAGGCCCCTTCCCTTCGGTAACAGTATCTAAAATATCTTTTGTGGATTCTTACTTCTTTCACTCCATGTGACCTTGCTCCCAGATACAAAGCTGGGCATAAGACCCAGGCTGTCCAACTAGAACCTCCAGGCTGCAATGATTAGTTCAGGCTGGGCATACGATCCAGATTACATGGATTACAGTAATCCCAAGATTGCAGGCAGCCTTTAAACCTGCACAACGGGAGAGACTGCTTTAGAATGGAGCAGTGGTTCTCTAAATGTAGTCCTTGGACCAGCAGGATCATCATGAAATGAATACTTGTGAGATATGGAGATCCTCAGGGTCCAGCCCAGACATATTGAAACAAAAATTCTGGGTGTGAGACCCAGCAATCTACCCATACTGTTTGCATTTTTGCCAACATGACTTTATTCGCTAGGTTCTCTGTGCTTACAATGTTATTACCCTCTTGATGTGTGCTTGAGTTTGATCCTTACTTGAAGGACTGAATTCAAAAGCTTTCTCCTCCATGAAGTCATTCTTGATTGTGTTTATTCATGATCTTCTTTGAATGTCATTTTCACTTTATGTGTGCCTCTTCCAAGCATTTAAAATGCCTCAACTTGTGTTATTGTTATTTGTGTGCATATCTCGTTTACCCCATTAGCTTAAAACTACTCAAGGAACAAAAAATTATGGATAAGTCTGTAACTTATCCATAATTGTAACTCCGAACATATGTGTTGATGAATGACTATACAGAGTTAAAAAGACATTAAGGTGGATGGATGAATTAGAAAATCTGAAAAGAACTATTTTTAGGCACAAACTTATTTGAAATCCTTTTTAAAATCACAGTCAGTGTTCCTCTCTAATGCTCTTTTTGGTTTTATAATTCACAGGACTAGTTAATACATTTAGCTTCTGCTGAAATATATTTTATATGTTTAGGTTATTAAATAATAGAGTTTTAATTTGCTACCCATTTCCCATCAACGGTGAATATATCCCTGGCCTTGGAATATATTCCAAGCTGAAACAAAAAGAACCTTGGACAAAACTGAGGTTGACTCCAAGAATAAGCTGCTGTATCCGTGAGCAAAGCACCTAACCCTCTGTACCTCACTTTTCTCCTCAGTACAATGAACACATCTCTCCAAGATTTAAAATGCTGTGATTTATATTTGTATTATTGTATAACTAATGAATAAAGCAAGCAAATACATATGCTGAAATTTATAGGACTGCGATAGTTGTATCGTTTCCCTAGAATTGGAGATTTCTGGGATTGCATTAAATACTGTAATTGAATTCATCTAATAATTGAATAAATATCTCAGAGCTGTGGTGGTTAGGACAGATCAAATGACATGGAGCAATTAAGAAAAGATATTGAGTAAGACGTCCTCTTTCCAACACCCAAAATGTTTTGTGCTATAATTAAAATCAACAGGAATCATAGAATAAAAAGTTCTGGAAACCATTAAGAAGTGTGGTTTGTGTAACAAAAATTGCACTCTGTCTGAAATTATAAAAGGTTCTAGAACACCTTCCTCTGGATGAGGCTGGACCAATCATAATATAAATTTGATTTCATATATGTTAGTGTATATTAAGATGCAAAAAGTATTTAAAAATTGGCTTTTGGGGGGCTTCCCTGGTGGCGCAGTGGTTGAGAGTCTGCCTGCCAATGCAGGGGACACGGGTTCGAGCCCTGTTCTGGGAGGATCCCACATGCCGCGGAGCAACTAGGCCCGTGAGCCACAACTACTGAGCCTGCGCGTCTGGAGCCTGTGCTCCGCAACAACAGAGGCCGCGATGATGAGAGGCCCGCGCACCGCGATGGAGAGTGGCCCCCGCTTGCCACAACTGGAGAAAGCCCTCGCACAGAAACGAAGACCCAACACAGCCATAAATAAATAAATAAATAAATAAGTAAGTAAATAAATAATAAGTAAATAAGTAAATAAAACCAAAAAAACAGCACTGTTAAAAAAAAAAATTGGCTTTTGTATTATAGTTACAGGTGAAAATGGGATATGAACCTTGAATGATGACCCTGGCAAATTAAAAGCCAGAGGTATAAAAAACATGGGAAGCCTTTAGAGAAATAATATAACAATGTCAAATTCCACGAAGGAAAGACTTAGGAAGCAGCGCTGGGTGGCTGACTGACTATTTGCCTGGAAACATATATATTGGGTTTAGGAAGAGGGGGAAAAAAAGAGCTCTGCTTTACTTTTTCCTTTCACATTCATTTATTATGTATTTATAAATGTTTAACACCAATATTGTTCCAAGCACTGAGCTAGGAACTGAGGATACTAAAATAAAAGATATGGAGAGAAATTCCAGGCCCTTAATAAAGTTAGTATGTTATGGAATGGTTACTTTTTAGAGTTTCTATAGTCTCAAGGTTTGGAAAGTTTGTGGAACTATTAACACCAAGATTGTGGACTCCAAGTGGATGCAGTATAAACAAATTATACTGTACTTACAAAGGAATCCTAATTACTTGTTTCTATCACTCAAAGCCATGCCTATTCTCAAAAAAAAAAAAAGTAGACAAAATGTGACTCAATTAGCTCAACTCCTCAATGTCCCCACTGCCTTTAGAACACCCAGCATGAACTGTAAGGTTCTTTATGATCTTGTTCCTGCCTCAAGGCTCCGCCTCCTCTTTTCACACTTCCCCAAATTGCATGCAACAGGCTAGTTACAGCAAACTATTTGTAATTGCTCAAATTATTTTATTTTTTATGATTTTATATAAACTGTTCCATTTTTTAAATGCTTTCCTCTCACAAAATTAGAAAATCCTTACTTACCCTTAAAAAGATTCTGGTTAGGATAACAATGGAATGAAAGGGAACATCATTATTCTAATAAAGGGTAGAAACAAAAGCCTACGGCCAGCATCTTACTTAGTGGTGAAGTATTACAATCTTTTCTACCCTGAGATTGGCAGAGAGACACTATATGAGATAATTAGCTAGAGCGATAAAGCAAGAAGAAAAAAAAAAAATCTTGTCATTATTCACAGCTAATTGTACATAGAAAATCCAAATAAACCTACAGATAACCTATTAAAATTATTAAGTGAAACTGACAGGGTGAATCAATATGATAAGACAACTGTATTTCTCTATACTGGCCAAAAATCAGAAAATCAGATTTTGAAAAATATCATTTAAAATCATACTTAGACAATAAAGTATCTAATTAGGATCTACTGAACAATATGCCCTATCCCTCCATGGAAAAATAAAATCAACTTTTCTAGAAAAGTTAAAGAAGAATTAAATAAAAAGATGTACAATGTTCATGAATTAAAGGACTTGATGTAAAAATGCCAGTTACTTCCACACTGTTCCATGGAATTAATGCAACCGAAATAATCACAGCAGATTTGTGTGTTTGTGTGAAAACTAACCAGTTCATTTGGTGTGTTCAGTCTGAAAATTCATCAAGCTGCACACATAAGGTTTGTGTACTTTTCTACATTTCTATTATACTTCAGTATTTTAAAATCTAAAATACATGTATTTCTGAGAAAAAAAGTATTTTATTTCATTCATAATTTTTCTCTATCAATACTTCTTTTTTTCAAACAACCAAGAACAGGGTTTCAACTTTTTACATCTTTATTGTTGCAGCTTTTAAATAAAGTGTGGAACATAGTCTTTTTTTCAGTCCTGCTCCGAAATCAGATTAGGTGAGATATGCTTTTTGGCATTTATGAATGAGAACAGAAGGAACATATAAACATGTTCTGAAAGGGTCATTGACCTGTTGAAAGCTCATGAGACAGATGTTCTCATTTCATATAATATGCCTCCCATTTTTAAACCTGTTCATCCTATAAATCATCAAATTTAACAACTAAGCATTTTGCAATCTTATCTCCTGGGAGAATTTTAGGCAAATAACCAAGATAATCCCAATTTAAATAAATTAATTAGTCAAAATTTAGCCCAGCTATCAGGTGAGGTTATGTTGTGCTTTGAGATTTAGATCATGTTGGCTCAAGTCCTTATGGCAAGTGTTATGGAATACCCAATGCTCTAGGTAAGTTTTCTGTCAATGTTCTGAGGAATCGTTTTTTCACACTGATTTCCTGATTCCTTTGGCTCAATTTCTTTAGTGTCTTGAGTGCTGTGACTTCTTTTTTATCTGGTCTGCATTTTCCAATCTCTTTGTTAGCTGTATTACGTTTGCATACACATAATATGCTCATTTTATTTTTAATGACTAACTGTGATCTCTTGTTAAAATTTGTATTAAGCTTTAAAAAATTGTGTGAATATGTCTCTTTGTTTCTTACAAAAAGATATTGTGGCTCAATCTGGGTCAGTCAGATAATCAGATTCCCTAAACAATAAAGGCCATGTTACTAATGCATATTTTTGTGCTTTTCATCTCTATTCAGCATTTGTAAGGAGCATTGATAATCACATGAGAAATATTCTCTAAGTATACATTGCCATCTTCAAAATACCACATTAAGAATGCCATTTATGATTTAGAATGGAAATAACCACCATTTATGATGAGAACAAAACCCCAGTTCCTTTCACATTCAACATCTCATATAATTATCATGTTCACATAAGTAGTGCATTTATCAGAGGTAGAATTCTTTAATCTGCCTTTTAACAGTTATCTCGGGACACTTGGATTCTTAATGCAATCTCTAACGTAAAATTTATTATAATGAAATATATCAATAATTTGGTTAAAATTCTTTCCAAACACCAAAGAAAAATTTACAAGAACACTCAGGTTAATGGTTGATCTCAAGGTATATATTCTTTCTAAAACTAAATGTCTTTCAAGGTGGTCTCCTCCAGAAAGTAGACAAGGACATCAAAGCTGGCCCATAGTAAAGCTTAACTACCTTCCTTAAAGATGGTGTTTTCTACAAATATTTTAATATCCTGTTCCATGATTTAAGAATAGTTAAATGAGCAAATGTGAAAAAAATATTTAAAATAGGAAAATAAGAAAAAGTAAAGTCAGTTAAATGGTCAAATGCTCTAGTTGATCTGTTCATATTATTATTTTTCCAAACTTTCCATGTCTGAATTTCTTACCAATTTTATTTAATATACATGTAGTTAGTAAATGAATCCAGTGGTATACAAAATACGAGAAAACTCTGAAGCTCACAGAGCAATGTGTTCTGGACCTTAAGAATAAATATGACCATTTACTTGACCGCTTTATGATCTGCCTATGCATACAATGTATTCAACAGACTACTTATTCTTGCTGGATTCGTCTCAGAAGTGATCTCCTGAGAATGATGTCTTAATGGAGATCCTTCTGATTCCTCTCATTCTTTTCTTCTCTTCCTCTTCCTCCTCCTTCTTCTCTTCCATCTTCTTCACCTTCTTCTTCAATTTTTCTAATCTACTCCAAGATTAGCTGGGATTAGTCATTAGCAGACTTTAACTCCGCTTTCTCAGGCAAGCATCTAACAAAATACAGACCCAGAGAACACTGATCAGAATATCCCAAAACCATTTACTCACATTTAGCTATCCATTTATCCCCAAGGTTGACCAAATTTGGATAGGTTCTCCAAGATCTGAGGTTTGGGAAACCCCAGAGCAGCTACAGAGGAAGCAACATGCAGCTTCAATACATACAAAGAACCCATTGCTTCAGTAAACATTAAACTAGTACAGACTTCATCCAGCTCCATGTAATTGACTCGTTTGAGTCATTTATTCAGTCAAATACTGTTCGAAACCAACAGCAGCAGCAGTAGAAACAGCAACAGCTTTATATTGTTTACACAGACACAATCTATAAGAAAATATGAGTGTGGAAATTTTGAATATAAAGGAATAGAAAATTATAGCAAAGAGTAGCAAAAAGACAGCTGGTAGGGCTTTATTAAAATTCAACAAAATTGGCTTTAAGGCACAATCTTTACTTAAAAGGGGCCACATGATAATGACATTTATTCCTATTTCCCAAGAGTATGTAATAATTATAAATGTATTTGCACCTAATATGAATTTAAAATATAGAAGCCAAAATTTAATAAAACTGAAAGAAGAGTTAGACAAATATACAATAATAGTGAAAATTTTCACTAAATAATCGGTAGAATACATAAACATACATGAAGATACATAAGTTGTGAACAACATATTTTTAAATATATTCCCTGGAATATATAGAATGCTAACCATAAAAAATACAGTATAGCAATATTTTCAGATATACATGTAAGAAATATTTGCAGTATTGACCAAAAATAATGACCAGTGGTAGACAGTAAAGTGAGTCTTAAAAAATGCCGAAAGATTGAAATAATACTGAATTTTCTCTGACCATAATTCATTATATTTGAAGCAGTAAAGCAAAAACATGTTAGAAAATGTCATACTTATTAATGTAAAAGTAGTTTTCTAAATAGCCTACATATTTTAAAAGGTATCATAGTAGAAAGTGATAAAGCTTTGAAATAAGTGATGATAAAATAAACCATACCAAAAGTTGTTCAGTATATCGAGGCAGTACTTAGAGGAACACCTGCATTTTTATTTATTTATTTATTTTTAAAACATCTTTATTGGAGTATAATTGCTTTACAATGGTGTGTTAGTTTCTGCTTTATAACAAAGTGAATCAGTTACACATATACCTATGTCCCCATATCTCTTCCCTCTTGCATCTCCCTCCCTCCCACACTCCCTATCCCACCCCTCTAGGTGGTCACAAAGCACTGAGCTGATCTCCCTGTGCTATGCAGCTGCTTCCCACTAGCTATCTGTTTTACGTTTGGTAGTGTATATATGTCCATGCCACTCTCTCACTTTGTCCCAGCTTACACTTCCCCCTCCCCATATCCTCAAGTCCATTCTCTAGTAGGTCTGTGTCTTTATTCCCGTCTTTCCCTTAGGTTTTTCATGACCTTTTTTTTTTTTTCTTTAAGATTCCATATATATGTGTTAGCATGCGGTATTTGTTTTTCTCTTTCTGGCTTCCTTCACTCTGTATGACAGACTCTAGGTCCATCCACCTCACTACAAATAACTCAATTTCGTTTCTTTTTGTGGCTGAGAAATATTCCATTGTATATATGTACCACATCTTCTTTATCCGTTCGTCTGTTGATGGACACTTAGGTTGCTTCCATGTCCTGGCTATTGTAAATAGAGCTGCAATGAACATTTTGGTACATGACTCTTTTTGAATTATGGTTTTCTCAGGGTATATGCCCAGTAGTGGGATTGCTGGGTCGTTTGGTAGTTCTATTTGTAGTTTTTTAAGGAACCTCCATACTGTTCTCCATAGTGGCTGTATCAATTTACATTCCCACCAACAGTGCAAGAGGGTTCCCTTTTCTCCACATCCTCTCCAGCATTTATTGTTTGTAGATTTTTTGAAGACGGCCATTCTGACCGGTGTGAGATGATATCTCATTTTACTTTGATTTACATTTCTCTAATGATTAATGATGTTGAGCATTCCTTCATGTGTTTGATGGCAATCTGTATATCTTCTCTGGAGAAATATCTATTTAGGTCTTCTGCCCATTTCTGGATTGGGTTGTTTGTTTTTTTGATATTGAGATGCATGAGCTGCTTGTAAATTTTGGAGATTAATCCTTTGTCAGTTGCTTCATTTGCAAATATTTTCTCCCATTCTGAGGGTTGTCTTTTCGTCTTGTTTATGGTTTCCTTTGCTGTGCAAAAGCTTTTAATTTTCATTAGGTCCCATTTGTTTATTTTTGTTTTTATTTCCATTCCTCTAGGCAGTAGATCAAAAAGGATCTGGCTGTGATTTATGTCATAGAGTGTTCTGCCTATGTTTTCCTCTAAGAGTTTGATAGTGTCTGGCCTTACATTTAGGTCTTTAATCCATTTTGAGTTTATTTTTGTGTATGGTGTTAGGGAGTGTTCTAATTTCATTCTTTTACATGTAGCTGTCCAGTTTTCCCAGCACTACTTATTGAAGAGGCTGTCTTTTCTCCACTGTATATTCTTGCCTCCTTTATCAATGATAAGGTGACCATATGTGCATGGGTTTATCTCTGGGCTTTCTATCCTGTTCCATTGACCTATATTTCTGTTTTTGTGCCAGTACCATACTGTCTTGATTGCTGTAGCTTTGTAGTATAGTCTGAAGTCAGGGAGCCTGATTCCTCCAGCTCCGTTTTTCTTTCTCAAGATTGCTTTGGCTATTCGGAGTCTTTTGTGTTTCCATACAAATTGTGAAATTTTTTGTTCTAGTTCTGTGAAAAATGCCAGTGGTAGTTTGATAGGGATTGCATTGACTCTGTAGATTGCTTTAGGTAGTATAGTCATTTTCACAATGTTGATTCTTCCAATCCAAGAACATGGTATATTTCTCCATGTGTTTGTATAATTTTTAATTTCTTTCATCAGTGTCTTATAATTTTTGCATACAGGGCTTTTGTCTGCTTAGGTAGGTTTATTCCTAGATATTTTATTCTTTTTGTTGCAATGGTAAACGGGAGTGTTTCCTTAATTTCTCTTTCAGATTTTTCATCATTAGTGTATAGGAATGCAAGAGCTTTCTGTGCATTAATTTTGTATCCTGCTACTTTATCAAATTCATTGATTAGCTCTAGTAGTTTTCTGGTAGCATCTTTAGGATTCTCTATGTATAGTATCATGTCATCTGCAAACAGTGACAGTTTTACTTCTTCTTTCTGATTTGGATTCATTTTATTTCTTTTTATTCTCTGATTGCTGTGGCTAAAACTTCCAAAACTATGTTGAATAATAGTGGTGAGAGTGGACAACCTTGTCTTGCTCCTGATCTTAGTGGAAGTGGCTTCAGTTTTTCACCATTGAGGACGATGTTGGCTCTGGGTTTGTCATATATGGCCTTTATTAGGTTAAGGAAAGTTCCCTCCATGCCTACTTTCTGGAGGGTTTTTATCATAAATGGGGATTGAATTTTGTCAAAAGCTTTCTCTTCATCTATTGAGATGATCATATGGTTTTTCTCCTTAAATTTTTTAATATGGTGTGTCACATTGATTGATGTGCATATATTGAAGAATCCTTGCATTCCTGGGATAAACCCCACTTGATCATGGTGTATGATATTTTTAATGTGCTATTGGATTCTGTTTTCTAGTATTTTGTTGAGGATTTTTGCATCTACGCTCATCAGTGATATTGGCCTGTAGTTTTCTTTCTTTGTGATATCTTTGTCTGTTTTTGGTATCAGGGTGATGGTGGCCTCATAGAATGAGTTTGGGAGTGCTCTTCCCCCTGCTATATTTTGGAAGAGTTGGAGAAGGGTAGGTGTTAGCTCTTCTCTAAATGTTTGATAGAATTCACCTGTGAAGCCATCTGGTCCTGGGCTTTTGTTTGTTGGAAGATTTTTAATCACAGTTTCAATTTCAGTGCTTGTGATTGGTCTGTTCATATTTTCTATTTCTTCCTGGTTCAGTCTTGGAAGATTGTGCATTTCTAAGAATTTGTCCATTTCTTCCAGGTTGTCCATTTTATTGGCATAGAGTTGCTTGTAGTTCCCTCTCATGATCCTCTGTATTTCTGCACTGTCAGTTGTTACTTCTCCTTTTTCATTTCGAATTCTATTGATTTGAGTCTTCTCACTTTTTTTCTTGATGAATCTGGCTAATGGTTTATCAATTTTGTTTATCTTCTCAAAGAACCAGCTTTTAGTTTTATTGATCTCTGCTATTCTTTCCTTCATTTCTTTTTCATTTATTTCTGAGCTGATCTTTATGATTTCTTTCCTTCTGCTAACTTTGGGGGTTTTTGTTCTTCTTTCTCTAATTGCTTTAGCTGTAAGGTTAGGTTGTTTTTTTGAGATGTTTCTTAAGGTAGGATTGTATTGCTATAAACTTCCCTCTTAGAACTGCTTTTGCTGCATCCCATAGGTTTTGGGTCGTCGTCTTTTCATTGTCATTTGTTTCTAGGTATTTTTTGATTTCCTCTTTGATTTCTTCAGTGATCTCTTGGTTATTAAGTAGTGTATTGTTTAGCCTCCGTGTGTTTGTATTTTTTACAGATTTTTCCCTGTATTTGATATCTAATCTCATAACGTTGTTGTCGGAAAAGATACTGGATACGATTTCAATTTTCTTAAATTTACCAAGGCTTGATTTGTGACCCAAGATATGATCTATCCTGCAGAATGTTCCATGAGCACTTGAGAAAAACGTGTATTCTGTTGTTTTTGGATGGAATGTCCTATAAATATCAGTTAAGTCCATCTTGTTTAATGTATCATTTAAAGCTTGTGTTTCCTTTTTATTTTCACTTTGGATGATCTGTCCATTGATAAAATGGGGTGTTAAAATCCCCTACTATGATTGTGTTACTGTCGATTTCCCTTTTTGTGGCTGTTAGTATTTGCCGTATGTATTGAGGTGCTCCTATGTTGGATGCATAATTATTTACAATTGTTATATCTTCTTCTTGGATTGATCCCTTGATCATTATGTAGTGTCCTTTTTTGTCTCTTGTAATAGTCTTTGTTTTAAAGTCTTATTTTGTCTGATATGAAAATTGCTACTCCAGCTTTCTTTTGATTTCCATTTGCATGGAATATCTTTTTCCATCCCCTCACTTTCAGGCTGTATGTGTCCATAGGTCTGAAGTGGGTCTCTTGTAGACAGCATATATACAGGTCTTGTTTTTGTATCCATTCAGCTAGTCTATGTCTTTTGGTTGGAGCATTTAATCCATTTACATTTAAGGTAATTATCGATATGTATGTTCCTATTACCATTTTCTTAATTGTTTTGGGTTTGATATTACTGGTCTTTTCCTTCTCTAGTGTTTCCTGCCTAGAGAAGTTGCTTTAGCATTTGTTGTAAAGCTGGTTTGGTGGTGCTGAACTCTCTTAGCTTTTGCTTGTCTGTAAAGGTTTTAATTTCTCTGTCAAATCTGAATGATATCCTTGCTGGGTAGAGTAATCTTGGTTGTAAGTTTTTCCCCTTCATCACTTTAAATATGTCCTGCCACTCCCTTCTGTCTTGCAGAGTTTCTGCTGAAAGATCAGCTGTTAACCTTATGGGGATTCCCTTGTATGTTATTTGTTGTTTTTCCCTTGCTGCTTTTAATATTTTTTCTTTGTATTTAATTTTTGATAGTTTGATTAATGTGTGTCTTGGTGTGTTTCTCCTTAGATTTATCCTGTATGGGACTCTCTGTGCTTCCTGGACTTGATTAACTATGTCCTTTCCCATATTAGGGAAGTTTTCAACTATAATCTCTTCAAATATTTTCTCAGTCCTTTTCTTTTTCTCTTCTTCTTCTGGGACCCCTATAATTCGAATGTTGGTGCGTTTAATGTTCTCCCAGAGGTCTCTGAGACTTTCAATTCTTTTCATTCTTTTTTCTTTATTCTGCTCTGCAGTAGCTATTTCCACTATTTTATCTTCCAGGTCACTTATCCGTTCTTCTGCCTCAGTTACTCTGCTATTGATCCCTTCTAGAGAATTTTTAATTTCATTTATTGTGTTGTTCATCACTGTTTGTTCACTCTTTAGTTCTTTTAGCTCCTTGTTAAACGTTTCTTGTATTTTCTCCATTCTGTTTCCAAGATTTTGGATCATCTTTACTATCGTTATTCTGAATTCTTTTTCAGGTCGACTGCCTATTTCCCCTTCATTTGTTAGGTCTGGTGGGTTTTTGCCTTGCTCCTTCATCTGCTGTGTGTTTCTCTGTCTTCTCATTTTGCTTAACTTACTGTGTTTGGGGTCTCCTTTTCACAGGCTGCAGGTTCGTAGTTCCTGTTGTTTTTGGTGTCTGTCCCCAGTGGCTAAGGTTGGTTCAGTGGATTGTGTAGGCTTCCTGGTTGAGCGGACTAGTGCCTGTGTTCCGGTGGATGAGGCTGGATCTTGTCTTTCTGGTGGGCAGGTCCATGTCTGGTGGTGTGTTTTGGGGTGTCTGTGGCCTTATTATGATTTTAGGCAGCCTCTCTGCTAATGAATGGGGTTGTGTTCCTGTCTTGCTAGTTGTTTGGCGTAGGGTGTCCAGCAGTGTAGCTTGATGGTCGTTGAGTGGAGCTGGGCCTTGGCGTTGCGATGGAGATCTCTGGGAGATTTTCGCCATTTGATATTACATGGAGCTGGGAGGTCTCTTGTGGACCATTGTTCTGAACTTGGCTCTCCCACCTCAGAGGCACAGCCCTGATGCCTGGCTGGAGCACCATGAGCCTGTCATCCACACGGCTCAGAATAAAAGGGAGAAAAGAAAGAAAGAAAGAAAGAAGAAGATAAAATAAAATAAAGTAATTAAAATAAAAAATAATTATTAAAAAAAATTTTTAAGTAATTAAAAAAAAAAAGAAACAAAGAGAGCAACCAAACCAAAAAACAAATCCACCAATCATAACAAGTGGTAAAAAGTATAATAAAAAAAATGCATTTTTAAATACATTTACCATTTTAGACAAAAGGCTGACACTGACACTAGCCCCTATCTGAATTACAGAATGAACAATAAAATAAAATGAAAAATTGAAAAAGGTAATAAGAGCAGAAATTAATAAAATAGAAAATAAAACAAAGATAATCAAGGACAAAACAGCAAAAGCTGTTTCTTAGAACATAATAATATTGATAAATCTCTGCCAAGACTTATTAGAGAAATGTTTTAAAGAAGTGAAACAAGTCACCAAAAGCCAATACCAGGAAACAGATATGTAAAAGATGAGAGAATGTTATGCACAACTATGTGCCAACAAATTTGAAATGGACTAATTACTAGAAAAATAGAACTTATAAATCTCATATCAAAGAGAAAAACCTGAATAATCCTATAAATCCTTCAGATAATTATTCTATTTTGTTGTCTAACTCTTCTCTTTAAATTCTTGTGTAACTGTTATGCATTTCTCAGCCATACTGATAAGCAAAATATGTCTGTGTCTATAAATAGTTTAAGTAATTTGACATTTAATAAAAAAAAAATAGTAAAGGCTAAAGAAACCCATGGAAAGAATGTAAATGATACCATTATCAACAAAAGAAATGACATCATGGGATGCATGTTGCACAATATTTTTATTGCTATAAATTTATAAACTGTTAGACTTCAAATGGAAAACTTGCCACAAAATGCATTAGCCATAAAACTTTGTGTGGTGGCTCTCATGTGAGGGTGCCCATCTGTTCCTGAAGCAAAGAAATCCTTAAGAATCCTTTTAAATAATAAGAAAACTTTTCAAGACAAATAGGAGTAGTAAATGAAACTCCTTGTAAAGTTGAGATCTTGTAACCTGATTTATCTAAACTCAAGTTATAAATCTACATACTTTATATGAATACATAAACATGTAGAAGACTGCTTAGGTACAGTCGGTCTTTACTTTGTTATGTGTATGTTTGTAGTGAGTGGTATTGCTGTATGCATTGGTACAGAAAGAAGAGGGGGAAGAGGGAGTAAATTAAAGAAAAAATAAAACTTTAAAAATAGGCAACCACGTATGACCTAAATCATGTAAAGTAATAAATGTGCATGAATTAATTTAAATATAGAATTTGATATACCGTGTATAGTTAGTGAAAAACAGAGTTTTAAAGTAATTTTTAGATTATGATTATGAATATATAAAAACCCCAAATTATCTACATGTGTATATAAGTTTTGTAAGAGCAAGAGGAAAGTTCTGAAGAAATAAACCTGTTAACACTGGAGTGATCAGAGATGGAAGATTGAAAGGGGAAATCAGATAAAAGACAATTAAACTGCAGGCACCTGTGTTTATTTTCTTTTTTTTTTTAATTTTTCATTTTCTCACTTAATACATTACAAAATGCACATGTTAATTTAATTTTGTCCTGTTATATTTTCCATGTTAAATGTCATATGAATGATTTTTTTTTAAAGAATAATCTTTAAAATTGGACAGAACTGAATTTGAGTCATGGCCACTCATTAGTTAGTACTTTGGAAAGTAACTAACAACTTTGTGTCTAAGTTTCCTCATCAGTAAAATGAGCATAAGAGTAGCAACAATATTAGATTATATAGGAGTTAAAAGACATGGTATGTGAAAATCATATAAAATAGAACATGGCACCTAGTAATCAATCACTAGTTGGTAGCAAATTTTATTCTCTCTGTATAGAGGAGAAAACCTTTGAAGGTGATTTAATCAATTGGAGTCTTGGAGGCAGCCATCACTCTAATTCTCAGACCAGTTTATAGTCAGTTTAAGAAATAAAACAAAAATATCCAATTTATTACAGATAAAACCAGGGTATATAACTTGTCATGAGAACAAAACAAGGTAAACAAAGGAGACTACCCCTCCGACTTGGGGCAGCCCACCACTGGAAATTTTAACTCTTCATATTTAACACGCTTCTTTGGGTCATCAGTCTAAATTAAGAAAGAAGCAGTAAAGTTATCAGATCCCATTCAATGGACTTATGAAAGCTTAACCCACCTTATTGAGAATTGTAGACCAGTTTTGATAACCATTAACCAAGTAGTTCCATCAACTATCCGACTCCAGTGTAGAAGTGGGGGTGTGACAGAGCCCACAGCGTGCTTAAGGAAGATCTTTCCTCAAGAAAGCCAGAGTTGAGGAAAGGATGTTCTCTTCTAACACTATCCGGTAGTTTTCAAACATTGTATTAGAGCAACTCTTTTACCAAAATTAATCTTAAGGCAAATCTCAGTACGTAAAACTACTTCACTTTAACGAATGACTCAGGAGGAGAGACTAGAAGTTTACTCTCGGTCACAAATCTTAGTACTCAAAGCTAATTAATTAATCATACTTCCCACTTCATTTCTCTTAAATAATGCCTATACTAAAAAAAAAAAAGAGTTTATAAAATGCAAATAACACATATTTTTAATTATTGAATTTATTTAATATATTTCAATGTTCCCTTATTTTCCTTTATATATATGTATACATATATATATATATATTTATATATATATAGCAATCTTATTCTGAAAACTGCAGTGAAAGTGCATTCCATTCAAAGTTAACAGACAATACTCTGGTTATTTTTATTACATCACTTATTCCCCAGTAATATTGGCTTTCCAGGCAGAGATTTTGTCATTTATTTTGATGTAATATAACCCATAGTAGAAACTATTGGGTGCATATGGTTACAATCTTATGCATATGTGGAAAAATCATTTTTTCTTTATTTCATACAGCTAAGAATCATCCATTGACTTAATAAAAGGTTTTCAGGGAAAAAGAATACAGCTTCACTAAAGGAAAATTTAAAATAGATTTTTTTAATGTTCCGTTTTTAAAAAAGAAACTTAAAAAAGAAACTTTTCTTCTATTTAGTTTAATAGTTTGTAGATACACAAAATTTATCTCTAAAAGTATTCAAACTCATGCTCAGAATTCTATGATGTATATTCTAATTTATTATGTTACCTTGGTTTCAAATTCACTCTGAGAAAAGCATTATAGGAGCAGGAATATCTTTGCAAGGCCATAAAAATGGATTGTATAAAAATAACCATTTCTAGTGGTACCTATTCTCAATTTTCACAAGTCAGTGGTTAACAAGCTATTGGAATTTGATCCAATATATTCTTTTTAGGATCACTATATTGGCTATTTTGGCTTAAAAAATCCCATTAAAGTTGGCCGTTGCCATTAGTGGCTGTATAAGCCCTTGTTGTAAGTAAAATCATATATATATGTATATACACATATGTATTTAGACATACACACACATTTATGTATTTTTATATATGTATACACCCAATATGTATATATATATGTATATATATATATATATATATATATATATAGAGAGAGAGAGAGAGAGAGGGACACTGTGGATGGAAACCCAGGTATCAGTGATGACCAAGAAACTTTGCTTCTTTTGATATTTGACATACACATAGGAAAAGGAAAGCACTGACAGGTGGAACTGCAGATTGATACATGACTATGACATGGAAGGGAGAAGTGGGGCTCCAGACAGGACCTGCCATGTAGAGCTCTAAATTTTGGTCTTCATATGTATAAGGATGACAAAGAGAATGGGGAGACAGGTGTCTTCCATTAGCATAAACAAATGCAGTTATCTGATGATATCACTCAAGCTGTGTTTATATGATAGCATTAAATTTAAAGATTCCGTAGAAAATCTATAGTAAAGGCCAAATGTGGCTAAATAGACAAGATATTCAAAAATAGATTATTTGTGTAGTTAAGGTGGTAATATCAAATTTTAGACCATTTATTAAAGACCTAAATATAAGACATGATACTGGAAAACTCCTAGAAGGGAACATAGGCAAAACATTCTCTGACATAAATTGTAGCAATATTTTCTTAGATCAGTCTCCCAAGGCAAAAGAAATAAAAGCAAAAATAAACAAATGGGACCTAATCAAATTTAAAAGCTTTTGCACAACAAAGGAAACCATCAGCAAAATGAAAAAACAACCTACGGACTGTGAAAAATATTTGCAAATGATGCGACTGACAAGGGGTTAATTTCCAAAATATACAGATCACTCATATATGATTGATTTTCTTGCCTTTATTATTTTATAGTAATTGAGTTAAAAGTTATGCTTTCTTACATGAAAACATGCTCAACATTGCTAATTATTAGAGAAATGCAAATCAAAACCAAAATGAGGTATCACCTCACACTGGTCAAATGGCTATCATCACAAAGTCTTCAAATAATAAATGCTAGAGAGGTGTGGAGAAAAGTGAACCCTCCTATGCTGTTGGTGGAAATGTAAATTGGTGCAGCCACTGTGGAAAACAGTATGACATTTCCTTAAAAAGACTAAAAATAGAGTTACCATTTGATCCAGCAATCCTGCTCCTGGGCATAAATCTGGAAAAGACAAAAACTCTAATTCAAAAAGATACCTGCACCCTAGTGGTCATAGCAGTATTATTTATAATAGCCAAGACATGGAAGCAACCTAAGTATCCAGCAACAGATGAATGTATAAAGAACATGTGGTATACATACACCATGGAATATTACTCAGCCATAAAAAAGAATGAAATAATGCCATTTGCAGCAACATGATGGACCTAGAGAATATCATACTAACTGAAGTTAAGTCAGACCGAGAAATACAAATATCATATGATATCACTTATATTTGGAATCTAAAAAATAATACAAATAAATCTGTTTACAAAACAGAAACAGACTCAGAGACATGAAAACAAACTTATGGTTACCAAAGGGCAAAGGGGTACCGAGATAAAGTAGGAGTATAGGATTAACAGATACACACTACTATATAGAAAATAGATAAGCAACAAGGATTTACTGTATAAAACAGGGAACAATATCTTGTAATAACCTATAATGAAAATAATCTTAAAAAAATAATATATGTATGTATATAACTGAATCACTTTGCTGTACACCTGAAACTAACACAATATTTTAAATCAACTATACTTCAATTGAAAAAGAAAGAAATTAAATTTCATGCGATTTAATTTGATCTGAATGAAATATTTGGTTGGTAATGGAATTTATTATTTTTATTGCTAAAAGAAATCATTTTAGGATGAAATGATTTGTGGTGGCTAAATTTAAACTGATATGAACTGAAAACCAGAATGGAATTTTTTTGTTCTTGTTTAAATGTTTCTACATTAAATTGTTTTATTTATTTATTTATTTATTTATTTATGGCTGAGTTGGATCTTTGTTGCTGCGTGCGGGGTTTCTCTAGTTGTGGCGAGCAGGGGCTACTCTTCATTGCGGAGCACGGGCTCTAGGCATGCGGGCTTCAGTAGTTGTGGCACGCAGGCTCAGTAGTTGTGGCTCGCGGGCTCTAGAGCGCAGGCTCGGTAGTTGTGGTGCATGGGCTTATTTGCTCCGTGGAATGTGGGATCTTCCTGGACCAGGGCTCGAACCTGTGTTCCCTGCATTGGCAGGCAGATTCTTAACCACTGCGCCACCAGGGAAGCCCTAAGTTGTTTTTAATATTATTTGAATTTCCCTAAAATAATGATATTTTAAAGTTATTGTGTGTATATCCTTTGATAAATGATAATTTTTGTTGCATAGTTATCTCTTTGCTCATAGCCACTACTGTGTTTAACACAGAATTAAAAGGAGTAACTGTAGGCAGTAACATTTCTTTCCAGGATATACTGTCCAGCTTCATATAAAGAAATACAGTGCAATCATTGACCTTCAATACACTTCCACCTGAAATTCTGAGAGCTTCCAGAAAATTCACACGACTCTCTAGATTGCTGTCAACATGGATGCATTTAAACTTAAATTTAAATGGTGTTCTGAAGAAGATAGATATATGCCTAACTCTTCTGTAGGAAGAAGAGGACTCTTCCTCTGCTCATTCTCAAGAGTTCTCTGGCTTGTGCCCTCAATGGCAATCACCATTTTGCTGTGCTCAAGAAGAAGGAAGGAATCTTCCCATTGCACTGAGCATATGTGAATAATTTCCTTATATTCTCAGGGTGAGGGACAGCAAGAGGTTATACTCCAGACATTTCCCTGAAGTTAGTTCTAATCTAATCTTTCCCAGATATGGCACTACATTTAAGGATATATATGATAATAAAGGCATAATTTTACTCCATAAGAACAATTAAAATTCACTGCTGCTTAAATGGTTTGATGGAGAGTTCCCTGAAAACGTCCTTTTTCTCTTCCCTCCTTGTAACTTTGCAGCAGTCTGTTAGTCATTATACATATCCTTAAGAAATGTTTAGTCCCTGGAAAAATACACAACACTTTTTCCAAGGTAGCAGAGAAAGCTGTCGTGAAACCACACAATACTAAGTGGACAAAAAGTCTGTGAATGTCAATTGAAGAGAGGCACCCAAGGTTGAATTTTAGCACACCAGGTTTATCCTATAAATTCCTGCTACAAAATTGCAAGAAGTGCAATGACTATTGCAACAGTCAAGAGGAAGAGGGAAATGTGGTCAGCTTTGCCACTCACAATGCACATACAGTAAAAAGAGTTCCTCAGGAGAAGAAACTCCTCTCAGGCAGGATGCCTTAGAGAGATTTGTCATTGAGGTCTTCACGAGAAACACACAACGTAAGTTGGCAAACACGTGCTCATCAGCAGGCTTATTGATGGCCCAGCACACATGCCCTTGAACATCTGTTCTCTTATCAGGAGAGAATCAGGAGAGTGTCCTTCCTGAAGCTTTATATGCATCACCTGTTACACTCAGGTTGTCCTGAGAAAACAATCTCTTTTTTGGTATTATAGGGGCTCAATCTCAGAGAAATGGCTGAGAGAAATAGCGCCAAATTCTTGTTATTATTTTGATGATATAAACTCCAAAGCTTGGTTCTTCAGTAATTAACATTTCTCCTGAATACTGTGCTTAGTATTTTGGGGTCATATAATGCATTTTTTCCACAATGAGTAAACAAATGCTCTGTACTACTTCTGTCTTCCACTGCTACCCTGTTGTGGCCATTACAACAAGAGGAAATAGAATAACATATAATCAAATAGGATAAGTGTTTTGAAGACAATAAAGTGTAAAAAGAAAGGTAAATAATAAAGTGGTGGATGAAGAGGTAATTGAATAAATTAATAGTGTAGAATAAATGTAACAGAATAGGATTATAAAAAGTAAAAAGAATATAAATTTTCCAAATAGAAGATTTAACGATATAAAGCACAAAAAGTAAATAATCAAGAAATGCAAAAACTTTGGTATTAAAAAATAAAATAATATAAACAATAACATAATTTCTTTGTGGTAACGAATTGAAAGAATTTAAAAACCCTGAACTACAAAACAAGATTTGTTCTTAATAAATATTAAAAAAAAAAGGGAAGTGAAAAATGTGTCCCTGGTGACACGAATCCCTAGAATGTACTAACTCAAGATAGAGTCTCAAGGCAGAACCGTAAGAAACCCTTTTACTCTTGTCACTGAGTTAGTCTCCTGAGCACCTTGTAGACCAAATGAGCCTTCAAAAATAGGCAGTTGTTCAACCAAAGAGACAGAGAACTCCTCTGCTATCTGAGTCGCTGGCAAGTTATAACTTGCCGTTTTTCAAGGAGCTCTGGCTAACAGTGAATTGTAATTTTTACATTTGGAAAAAAAAATGAAGGAAAAAAGAGAATTAGTACTTTTCATCTTGAGATGTTTCCTTAATACAAATTCTCTTTTTTTCTCATTTGTTGATATAATGTCTCCATAACTCTAATATGCTTGAGTTGTGAACAAAGTAACTGATTGTTTAATTGACTTTTTGTTTAGAATACGTCAGGCATTAATCGAACTTTGATCTGAATCCATTTGACTCTTTGAAGGAATTTTCACCCTTTTTATTTTTTTAATTTTATGAGAAGAGGTGTGATTAGATTGAATATTGAATCTCAAATGTTAAAATTATATGAAAGACCTCAGAAATGTTAACTGACTGAGGACATAAACAAGTAGACACTACTTTTATAATAGGTGGCAAATTTAAGAAATTCATCAATTTACACTTTTACACTTAAATATTAGATATAATGTTAAGAAAAATTTAGAGACATTTTATGAGTAGCAGATCTGATGGTCCCAGATATCTTTTTACTTCTTAATTCTGACACGTAATTCTGCATGAATTAAATCTATTGTGATACAGATACATAATTAAGAAATAAACTAAACTATTTGCATGTATATAAGACTAAGGGCAAATAAGTTTCTATAAAATCTGTGTTGGCATTGGAATGTGAAAACAGGCTAGGAATTTGGAGACCTTTTCCTCAGGTACTGTGTAGATAGAGTGTTTATCTTTGTTAACCACCCTACCTCTGACTAATAAGTTTACTGAATGATCTGTGTGCATGTTCTTGCCCTTGTTCAAACAAACAGGCTAGAGCTTGTGGTAACATGATGACCTTACAAGTACAAAATACACACTCCTCGGGCATATTTGAGACATTAACTGTGATAAGCAGAGAGCTCAGCCTTGTGTAATCTGTCAACAAACTAATAAATTACTTTGGTCAAGGAAGGAGGAACTACCTCCCTGTGACCATCTGCATAAGGGAATAGGTTAGTAATTAGGATTCCAACAAAACTGAAGGCTTTGGCAAGATAAGCAAAAGCTTAATACTTAAAGTTAAGATCTAATCCTTTTAGGAACTGATTAAAACACAAAACTTTTTTTTGGCATTCTATCCATAAATATTAAAAGATTACTAAGAAATACGATCAGGCAGCTGGAATGTCCATTTGGAGCCCTACCCTGAATTCAATATAGAGTCCTATTTCTATTGACATTAAAAGGAGTTCTACTTCTCTGAAGGAACCACACTCAGGTGCTTTCTGGATTATTGAATCAAACCCAAATTTACTTAACTCTCCTGAAAAGGATTAGTTATTTAAGCACTTTAATGTATATTTTGGCTATGGAACTGGAATCAGGAGGCCTGGATTCATATCTTTGTTCTTAAACTTAAGAGCTATTTGACTTAAGGTAGCACCTCTTTCATCAATGGCACCCAACAACCTGTAGCCAATAACCTACCACAGGAACTTGTTGGTTGAGCTGACTAAAAAGACAAACTGACTAAGACTTGGTTGGGAGTGATATGAAACTTCCTACTCGCCTGCCCACTATGAAGTGTTGGCTAAAATTCACCATTTTGGCTAAAAATCAACACTGAAGTTTGGACCATGAGCTGATAGGAATAGGTCATGAGAAACCCTGGGATACCATTCTTTATCATGTGATATGCCATAGTGCTGTATTCTTGGTTTACTTTTGTTCTCCTTATAGGGTTCCCCATGATTCACCAAGCTGCAGAGGCTTCTTAAGAAAAAGCAGAACTACTGACTGTATCCCCAGGCCTACTACAATTAGTGCTGAATTCTTTTATATATATATATATATATATATATATATATATATATATATATATATATATATAAAAACCTGAATGTCTTTTGGAGAATTTCTAACAACTTGGAACTCAGCCTGTTTACTAATGAGCCTTAACATGAGACTCATCAATTGTTAGTATAAAAAATGTTGCTAGTTGATGGGAAGCTTTGCACAGAATTGTTTTTTATAAACAAGCACGGCTTTAATTTTAACATCTGGAACATAGTTTTGTTCATAATCAGAAAAAAAATGATTTATAAGAAAATAAAAATGATATCTTCTGTGAGTTATGAGATAAATATATCCAAGTCATAAAGGTTATAATGAAGTGAGATTATACATACACATATCCAACTATGATTGAGCTGTTTTACAAAATGAGTCAGTCCCATTCTATTAATTTTCCTTACAGTGCAAAGGAGAAAATAGATATTCAGAAGAATGAAGGAAAGGCTTTGGATAAAAATATCTGAAGACATCCTTTATTGTTGAAAATTGAAGATCTAGGATAAAGCAGACTCCAGGAGGAATAATGTTTATCATTTAATTTAGATAAACAAAAATTCTATTTTTGTGAAAGTATTTATCTTTCATTACAAATTGCCAAGAAGGTCAAATTCAGTTCAGTGTGCCTGTCACATTTTAAGGCCAGCCATATTTTAAACTATCTCTTTGAATGTTAAACTTTCTTCCCTGATTTTTGTATATCTTTACGATTTGCCTTTCTTCTGGAGACCGTCTGCCAAATATATTAGAAATATGAGCCTAAATTATAAGGCATCCTATATGTGCTAAGACATCTGCTTTTTTTCTGGTTTCCCCTGGAATTTGAATGATACAGTCTGTCCAGTTCTCCTTCCTGTCACCTCAGGCTTATTCTCATTTTTGTCCTTGACAGAGAGAACCCAATGTGACCCAGGAAGAAACCCATCAACAACCTTAGCTCACTTCCCACACTCCTTATTCTCTATTTTGTGGGTAGAGATGATGTGGCCTTACCCCAGCTTCTACTGGTTGGTCTCATAATCACTGCTGACTCTCACACTTCTCTCTAAGTCTCTGTCTGTAATGGACTAATGAGTCTTCAGATTCAGGCCCCTGCAGTGATATACTGGACTCCAAAGTTGTTCCTGCCATTTTTTCCTCCCCTTACTCTCTATGGAGAACCAGTAGGACAGAGATTCTGCTTAGGTCCCTATCCAACCCAGCTTCCATGTCTAACACTCCAGCATTGCTGGAGGCATGGGCTATTAAGCGCCAGCCAATGACAGAAATTATCTACCTTGCTCTTGTGCTAGAGCACTGCTCAGATAACTCCTAAATATTCACCACTGTTAAGGGATGTAACAGTTTGCCCTTCTCATGACCTGGAAACCCTAGTACTATTGCCTAAATCATGAGTGAATTTGGCATTTGCTGCATTTCTAAGACCACCTCTTCGTTTGGCTCAATTTCTTCAGCAGACACCTTACCCCAAAATTGTAATTAGTGTATTCTGTATTTTCTATCCTGAATTTATCATCCATGTCATTCTATCTACTCACTCTGCTTTATATTAGGCATCATGCTATGCTTCTTGTATATGATTTTGGTTTTTATTAATCTCAGTTCACAGATGAGGACACTGAAGCCCAATGGAGTTAAGTGAATTTCCTAGATTCTCAAACTAGAAGTGAGTAGAAGTTGTTGAAAGCCGTATCTCTTCTACTTGAAATTCTGTTCTCTCTCAAACAGAGCATGCTATGAGACAACTCAGCATTCGGTAATAAGTACCATAATTGAAGTGAGATCCAAAATGTAAGGACAGCGGCAATGACTAAATTTCTTTCTCGTAAACACATTTTTGCTAAATGCCATCTAAGTGTCAAGTACTCCATTACGGCCTGAAAACATAATGCTGACCAAGATAGAAGTAGCTCATGCCTCCCTGGAAGGAGATATTTCTACTAGTCCCCCTCAAGTATTCCTCAAGTTTTGTCTTATTGCTGAAACATTCTGGAGACGAATGCACCTTCTCCCGGAGACACACTAGTCCTTTAATGGGAACTGTGCTTCTACCCATCTTTTTAGCAAACTCCTTTTGTATCTTTCTAAGTTTGCAGTAGAGAAACGAGCCAGTAAAGCCCAGAATTTGTCACCTAAATTGCCCCTTTAGCTCTCCTTTGCTCTGTTCTAAGGAAGATCTAGGGTCAAAGACGTCTACGTCTTTAAAATGTTTTCTTCTCCCAAAATCCACTTATAGATAGTTGATTGTTATTTCCCAAAGTATTTAAATTCAGGTAAACTCAGGACTTGACAGAATTCCCAAATACCTCTTCAGATATTCTTATCTCTTTTTAAACCCCCAGTGCTGAACGTGCATATAAATTTCCAGGCCAGTTCCTCATATCCTCAAGTTTCCAAATAATAACCAAACTTAATAGTGACCCAGGTATATGATTGTGTACAAAATTTTTTTATTGTTTCATGATTCTGTTATTTTCAACCTTTTATCAATTTGTTATCCTTCACCTTGCTGGACCATTATCATTCCAGGGGCTCCGACCCAAAACTGGAATAAAATCAGTGTAGTTCCCGTATATGACCTCAAGAGAAGTCTTTCTCCCACTGAAAGTTTGGGATTTGGGCCCAAACTGCAGGCAATTTGCATCCCTTTTTTATTCTTCATTGTTTATTCTAACTCTCAAAAAGACAGCTCATCAAATAATAAGGGTTTATTATATGTTACAAGCTTTAATTGTAGAACATTAATTTAGTAAAATACTGCTTGATTTATACACACCATACAATACTGCAAAGAGTAATTTTTTACTTAGCTCATGAAACATCAACAACATTGAAAAAAGCTAAGATACATGCTTCTACATATTCTTAAAATTCATTTTCCTTTAACAGCTGAGGTCAAATTCCAAGTATTAATTTTATATTTTCCCTTCTAGAGCAGAGATTTAAATCACTGGTTGACTTTATTTGCTCTTTATCATTAGATATTCTTCTTAACAAAGGCACCTTGCTCACAAGCACACAGATTTAATCATTTTAACTTGCAACATAAATTGATATCTAGGACATGTCAACTGAAAATCTTTAGTTATTTCTGAAATCTGCAGGTGCTATGAAACAGAGCCAACTGGAATTCGTCTTCCAAATGACACTGAGTGTGACAAAACTTTGCAAGGATTACTTCCAAAGATGTTTAAAAAATTAGAATATGGCAAAGGATACGTTTACCAAGCACAGCTGAAGTTTAAATATCATGAACTTATTTTTAACCCTAAACAACATAAAATTTTCCAAAACCATTTGTACTCATCTATATTGTTCCTGATAATTATCTTGGCAGGAAGAAAATTTGGAAAGAAAATATTTGAAATCTGGAATTAATCAGGCAGCTTACCCATCTAAATTCTGACCATCTAGATAAAGATTTTCGAGCAGAGTTGTTCATTCTAACTGGTCAAATTCCAACCAATTCAAACTATCCAGTATGTTATCTTCTTTTTAGCCTTACACAAAACATAAAGTGTAAATATTTTATCTCAATTCCAATATTACCTTCACATGTACCAAATGCCTAATTGAGGATAAAAGTGAATAAAACCATGTGGAATGTTCAAAACTCCAATATGCTCTGTTCTTTGCCAATCATGAAAAATTGCTACACAGTTTATAATTTACTCTCTGTCTGAAACACAAACATTTATACATAGTTTCTTTGCCAAATAGGGCATGCCTATAAAGATTTTTTACTGGGATAACTTTATTTGGAAAAGATATGATGATAAGCAAGGGCTTCCTCTATTATAGTACTTCCTAATCTGTTCTTGATTTTTATTCAACTATAAAAGGTTTACATAAAAGACAGGAAGAAGTTACAAAAGTTTAAAATTATAAGTTACAGATAAATCTAAATCTGAATTTTAAATTAATGTAACTGTGGTAACAAATTTTCTTAAGAGATTTTAACTTAAAATCCTGTACGATCTAATGTAGAATATTAAACTTATTTTATGCAGTGTAACTCCGTTTTCTTTATATAGACCTCCAAATATTTCAGCATATTTATACTAACAAATTTGAAACCATAGCTGATGAACAATCAAGTTGCAAATGGAAGACAGAAGTCACACTAGTGATTTAATTATTTTTGCTTTTATAACTTTTTATTTAGAAATAATTTCAGCCATATAAAAAGTTGCAAATATAGTACAAAGAGTTCCTGAAAATTCTTTACCAGCTTCTCCAAATGTTAACAAATTACATGGCCATAGTATAATTATAAAAATTAAGAAATTAATATTGATACAATATAATTGACTAATCTATTCAAATTTACCAATTTCCCCACTAATTTCTTTTTATCATCCTGATATCTAATCCAGGATCGTTCATTGCATTTAGTTTACATTTCTCCTTGAGTCTGAGTCACATTTTTTGGCAAAAGCAACACAAAAACTAGTTGCACCCTTCTCAGTACCTGATATCATAAGAGCTACATGAGGATAACACATCTCATTATTAGTAATATTAACTTTGATAACGTCATTAAGGCAGCGTCTGCCAAGTTTCTGCCCCATATTATTATTATTTCACTTTAATTAATAAGTATCCTGTTTCTCATAGTACTTTCCCCAACTAATTTTAGCATATACTGATGATACTTGACTAGGACAGTTATAACAGTGTGTCCACAAAATGGTGATTTTCTATTTCTATGATTTTTTTCTCTATATATTCAAATTGTACTATAAGAGAAAGTTGTCCCTTATCTATTATGTATCCATCCATCCATCTTTTTATTTATTTATATTTATTTATATCAATGTAAACACATGGATACTCACTTTAGTTTATGGGCTATAAACTAAAGTTTATGGGCTATGAAGTTTATGGGTTTGTTTGGGTTTATCCTATTTGGAATTACCTCAGCTTTTAAAATATGTGCATTTATGTCTCTTGGAAAATTTGGAAACTTTTCTACCATTGTTGCTTTAAATACTAGAACCCCAAGAAGAAAGAACAGATCCCAAAGTTTTCCAAAAAGGAGAAAAGCAAAAAGTTAGCATAGAAAAGGTTAGACTGAGCATGGTGTTAGATGTCTCAATAACAGTACTAGGCGGCAAGCAATAATGAAGGAACATGGTCAACATTCTGAGGAAAAACGATCTCCATTCTCAGCTTCAGTACTCCATCAGGCTATTAATCAATTACAAGTATAGAACAAGTTCAGACATGTCAGCCTAACAAAAATTGTCTCCCTTGTACTCTTTTAAAGAAAACCAATAGAAGATATGCTCCCGAGAGAAGCGTACCAAGAAATTCATGGCCTTCAGGAAATAGGAGATACAATATAGAGAGAGAATGATTTATGGTAAGGAAAGCTTCAAGGTGAGAGCTGTGAATCATTTCTCAGAGAGAGACCAGTTTCGATCAGAATAGCAGACTAGAGAACTCAGCAAAGATCTCTCAAGGAAAAATATGGACTAAATAATAGCCTGATATAGACCTAAATTTTACACCTGTGATAAAGAATTTGTTGAAAAGTTAGTGATAGTATAGGGAAAATCAAGCAGAAAAAAAAGAGAGAGAGAGAAGAAAATTATTGACTCCAGAGAAAATAAAAATTTGGACACAAGTCAGGAAAACATATTACCAGACTCAATTTTAAATAAGATAACCATAGTTCTTAAATTATAACAAATAAATACTGATTGAACTAAAATTGTTACATAACAATATTGAGAGAGTTGGTATTGGATTATGTGCTGGGGGAGAAATAAGGTAAAAATGAGCTAAATATATAACTATCATAATAGGAATTCAATAGTATGTAAAGTGAACACTCAAAATATAGCAGTTTTAATGTATTGTTTAGATGTACAGAGGTAAATCCTAAAAGAAATAACTAAAATAACATAATTGCCTTCAGAGTAGCTGAAATCAAGATATGAAGGGGCAAGACAAAGGACTGATTTTGTTCATTCTAATATTTATTGAATTAAGTAAATATTAAAACTGGGCAATATTAGGTAAAAATTAAATTTCAATTTCAAAATAATGTACAAAATAAAATACACATACTTCCATAGAAAAATGGGAAGAGACTATAAAGAAAATTAAAAACTAAAAGAAAAAATGGCAAATATGCATTTGAAAAAGTATATACTTTATTAACGATTGTCATATACTTTTAAAACAACAAAAATAGTTTTGATTATAGACCTGATATGAATTTATTTCTTCAATTTTTCCAATTGTTCACCTTTGTTTCTGTTACTAATCTAATTTTTGCACTTGGGGGATTGCCATCTTCACCAAACCGATGGTCTGATTACCATGATATTTCTCAGAAGTCTGAGTTGCCATTATAGAGTTCTGACATTCTAGGCTTACTCATGCCCCTTGGAGTCAATCTAAAATGCAGGTTTACATCCCACTGTGAAAGCTGTAGAGAGAGGAGATGAGATGAATTATATGAAGGTGTACCTGCACGTCTGTACAACTCTAAATGCATAATTGTGGTTTTAGCAGATGTTGAATGGGACGGAGAGAGGACTAATTATCAGGGAAGAGCTAAAGTTCTCTTCTTTCCATTGTTTTTTGAAAAAACATGTGCATAAACGCATAAATTCATTTCTATATACTGTATATATAGTATATATAGTAATATATAGAGAATTTTATATATATATATATATATATATATATATATATACACACACACACACACATATATGGCAGCTCCACTCTAGTTCTGCAGCTATAGGATAAGAATTTCAATTTGTTTGGCATATAACCTATAGCATAAATATTTTACCCTAACAATGCTCCTCCTGAATAGTGGTATTCCCATCTTCCTTTCCCCCCTCGCCTTCCCTCTCCCCTCCCCTCTTTCCTCTCCTCTTCTTTCTTGCTCAGCCTTCTCTCCTTTCATTCCTGTCTTCTCCTCTTCTTTATTTCCTCCTGTTCTCTTTATCATTTTTTCCCCCTTTTCCTCCTTCTCTGGATAGTTCTTTCAGATACTTTTCTCCATCCCTTTTCACACAACCTTCACTTAACCTTGACCTTTTAGCTGAAGGAAAGGATAGCGTTAACTTCCTCCTCACAAATGCTTTAGAGATTAAAAATTGTGTCCAACAGATTCCACATGGCACATACTTAATTCATTCCCAGATGTATAAACTGCTGAGCAGCTTTATCTGAATAATGACTTACGTGATGACTAAACCCTTCTCCAATTAAATGTGTATTACATCGACCTCTTTTCTACAGACAAAAAAAAAAAGCCATCATTTACCTACTGATAAAAAATAAGGTTGGGGAATGCTGATAGAACCACTCTACAGATTGCCTGACTAAGGCTGTCATAATAGGAACCATGAGTCCACGTTAGTCCAGATGTGGCGGTAGGTGGGAATAAAGGGAATCTATGACCAGAGTAAGAATACAGACTACCAAAAAGCTAGCTTGAGAAGAGCAGGGAGAAAGTTATACCAAAAGGAAAGCTATCTGGGATGTAACAAACTCAGGAAAATAGAGATCAAAAAGGTACAGATAAAATTTAATCCCCAAGAGATGAGGAGGAACAATTTTGGAAAGTGTTCTAGGCTGGAACTAGAAGAAACTGTCCAAGAGCCTGAGTTCTTGAACCAGAGTAGTCAGAGCAGCTTCATGTTCAGGATTGGAAGACGGTTGAGTGGACAGTTTTACTCTAACTTTTGATGTGTGCCTGAAACCCACGCTGAAGAACATCGCCCGTTTAGACATCCAGAAGTTGAGAAAAATGCAATTTAGGCAGCCTGGGAATGAATCTGCTTGAAATCCAATACATTTGGAATGGTGTGTCTTCTAGGTCTGTGTGAAATGAGTTTCCCACTCAGAAAGCAGGGATAACATTCTCATACAGTGTACATCAAGTGAACCATAGAGTCTACTTTGTACCCTTGGTATTTGATGGAAAATAATGTCTTTCAGAATGCTGATTTGTCTATGAGTATAGTATAATTGAAAAAGAAGCCTGCTGCTTTGTCCCTTTCCTGGTGACAGTATGAATGAGAGCCATGGACCCCTAAGAACCTTTCTGTTGGACACTAGTTCTAGTGCTATTGCTTTCTAAAAATAAGCCATAGCATTTAAAAATGCAACTTTAAAGCAAAAAATGTAACATTTTTATAAAATTCTAAAATGTCAAATCAGAAACATTGGTCAATACCTGACTAAGAATGGGAAATTTATGGCCTGAAGGTGTATTTAAGCAGACTTTTCTGTGTGGGTAATACTATTGATGGGAGCATTTACCTAATAATGGGCACTTGAAGGGTCCATGCATGAGTCAGTAAGAAGTCTTAATGTGTTCTCTTAATGGACCATTTACTTTCTATTTTGAGGGTTATCAAGGCTGCATTATTTATTTAGTTATATATTGGATTTAGAAAGTAAGCTCTCAAAGGCTGCGCTGTGCATGGCGTTTATTGAGTACCTACTCTTCTAAACTCTTAAACATAATGTGCTCATGACATGGCCCTTCCCTTCTAATAGCATGATTATATACTGTTTTTAATATACTCATTATTTTTCTATTTGTTAATATAATTCTTTAATAGCCATATGGGAACCTCCACGCAGCTAGTTAAACCTGGAAAAACTCTTAAAGGGAGCAATGTGGGTGAGCTTTTTCTCCCTTGAGCCACAGGAGGTTGTAAACTTCTTTTCTTTCTGTTAAAACTCATTTCCCTTCCTGGTTCCCACTTTGTCTAACATTTTATTGTAATGCTCCTGGAATCTATTTTGTAGATTCTTTTTTGTTTGTTTGTTTGTTTTGGCTATAACTCTGCATTGCAGTTTCCATTAATATTGTTTTCTCCTAATGAATTCTATGCCTCTTAGAAAATGATTATACTTAATCATTTATAATTGTGCATCATTTTGTATATAATAGATTAATTAAAAAATAAGGATATAAAAGATCAAAACATCAAAGGCTTGGGACTAAATAATGTTTACATTTTTAGTTTTGATTTGGGCCAGAAACTGTGAGAAGAATAGATTTTTCATCTTTCTTCTAGAATATTATTGGGAAACTATTCCAAAAGCCTCCATCTCCCACCCAATTCCTGCTTGTAACCTTCTGAATCTTACCAACTTTATGCTTTGGTAGGACTTTGTTGTTGTTCTGTGTACAGTGTATATCCTCTAACTCTTTGCCCTGGCGCCTGCCTTCCTGACATCACTCAAACAATTAGCAAATACTTTGTCCACTTTGCTAAGCTGCAAATGCTATGCAAGACAATAACAATTCAATAAATGCTTTAAAGGGGCATAGAATCTAGTTAGGGAGATAAAAAATATCTTAAATCAATTGATTAAATAAGTGATTACCACCATTTTTCTATAATAATATCTAACTTTCAGAGCACTGATTTTATACTAACAGCTTGTACACTTCATTTCATTTAATGACTCTGAGCCTGGGAAAGTTCCTCAACCTCTCTGAGCTAAGGGTCCTCTCTTTTCAGGGATCTTATTGCTGAGTAATTCAGCACACATCCCAGAGTAGCACAGTGAAAGGAGATATTAGTGTTGGATGCAATTACCAAGGAAGGCTATATGGGGGAGACAAAGTATCTATTCTTGTTGAAACAATTCATAAATGTTTGCTATTAAATACATGAGAAAGTAATGAAACATGGCTATCAATACATGTGTGTGCATCTAGGTGTGTGTTTTAAGGACAAAGCAATGAGAAGACTTACCTACAGAAGAGTTATTTCTGCCATATCCCAAATTGAGCTCCTCAGAGTGTGGGACTACATTCAAAAAATTCAGTAAAAGCCTCAGGAACACTACTTATGACCACATACTGAACAAAGGAAAAGATGCAGTGTTTCTTCAAAGAAAATGGTCACGTGAAACCATTTGATCCAGTGACAAATTGGAAGTCAATGAAGGTGATAAAACAAGCTCCAAACACACATAACAATATGTGGGACAGGAATGTATCGGGTATATACCAGAACCAGAAGCAGCTGGACGGAGCTACATAAAATAAGTGTGATTGGGTTGTTCATCACAGAAGGAATGTGCTCTTGGAAGCCATTAGGAAGAAGATGCTTTTGAGCAGCATTTTAAAAAGATATATTTTTTTAAAAGCTAAGTGATGAGGCTTCAATGGGCAGAGGTAGCGTTTCCTCTAATGTAGATGGTCTGTATCATCAGTCATCATCATTGAAAATAAGAAATTGATACATTTAATTCATTTTGCTGTCCACCAATGTTCGTGAAAATGTTACCTAAAGAAAATACTGGCATCTGGTGACCTTTAACATTCACTTAAAAAACATTTTATGCACATCTAGTTAAGAATAGTCAAGTTAGGGGCTTCCCTGGTGGCGCAGTGGTTGAGAATCCGCCTGCCAATGCAGGGGACACGGGTTCGAGCCCTGGTCTGGGAAGATCCCACATGCCACGGAGCAACTAGGCCCGTGAGCCACAACTACTGAGCCTGCGCGTCTGGAGCCTGTGCCCCGCAACAAGAGAGGCCGCGATAGTGAGAGGCCCGCGCACCGCGATGAAGAGTGGCCCCCGCTTGCCACAACTGGAGAAAGCCCTCGTGCAGAAACGAAGACCCGACACAGCCAAAAATAAATAAATAAATAAATTTAAAGAATAGTCAAGTTAAAGAATATTTTAATTTGAGTTTCATTTCCTTGGGACATTTCTGTGTTTGGTTTACGTTATATTGGGAGTGTTTTCTCATTTTATGTTGCTGAGCCATTTTATTTAAGAGTTTCAGAAGTTCAGTCATCCTCCAGACACACACCCTTTCATGGTATAGATCTCTATGTGGGGTTCCTCCTGTCCTTCCTGGAGCACTCTTTCCTGCTGTTTCATAAGACAGCTGTTCTTCGCTGGTGGTCTCGCTGCGGATCCCTCTGCATTTCCTTAGAGCCAAAGGAGAAACAGGGCAACAACTTTACTTTTTCACTTTTATTTTATTTTGAATTATTTGGTAGACTTTGAGTATCTTTAAATTATAAGTCAAGAAAATATTGTGACAGAAAATTCTCAAAAACAGACATTAAGAGCTTAAAATACATTCCTTCTGTCAAAAGGGCACTTTTGAGGAAGCCCACAACTGATCCAGATTAAATTCCTTATCCACCTAGGCTGTTGTTTGAAACTATTCACAACTAATAATAACCAGGTAATAGTATAATACTGTAAAATGAGTCTTTGAGCCATGCATGGACTTTAGTTAGACTTGGTATCATGATAAAATACCTCAATATTTTATGATAACGCCATTATTATCATGATTATTCTTATTATTGATTCTTCTGAGAAGTCCAAAATACTTTTGATGCATTTGCTCATATATCTTATTTTTGAGAAAGATTAAAAGAAACTCTATTTTCCCTCATTTAGGGATGAATAAACTTGAACAAGAGGAGATCAAACAACTCCTTTGCTCTTTGTTATAGCCCAGATTGGAATTTAAGCATTCCAAAGCAAGATAAGAATTACAGCTGCTCTCTCAAGTTCAAGTGTGTTTTCCTTTCTCTTTTGGAAGTCAGAGATTTCAACCTGTTACTTTCTTATAACTATTAAATAACAATTATGATGTAGCCACGTATATAAAGGTATCACAAGAGTAAAAATCTGACTTTTATGACAGTAGGTTTTAAAAAATAAGATTACTCATGAGTAGGTATGAAACAATGCCTCTGCTAATTTGGTATAAAATAAACCTAAGACCAAAAAAATTGTGCAGTATCGTTGAATAAATATTTTTAGGTTAAAGAAAAATGAGAGTTTTTCAATGTGCAAATTTATTAAATGTAAGGGATAAAAAGAGGAAAAACATGAATTAGAGTAACAAAAGCAAAGGGGAAAACAGGGTAGAAGCAAAAAAGATAGACTTGAAATAATCACCTGTAACTTGATCTTGATGTAGAAATGCATTGTCCCACAAATTTTATGAATTAACTAATTAACTAAGTGGTCATTCTTAACATGTCCATTCATTCAATGAATATTTATCAAAGGTATTCAGTCCCTGGCTCATGCTAAGTGCAGCGCATCCCAAAAATCATCACACAAGTAAGCTCTTGGAGTCTCTTTCAATTACTCTTGAACCTGAATTCAAACTAAATCAGTATATTAAATCAGTGGTTCCCAACATCGAGGCCCTAAATCTGAGCTAGTCCAGATATCCACATTAAAAAACATCAAATATAAAAACAAACAAAAAAAAGTCAAATGTTCATACATATTATTAATTATATAAAAGATTTATTTTCACTGAGGGTATATTCTTCCAACTTTTGATGTAAAAACAGCCTTTCTCTGATAACATAATGGTGATAATAAATGTTAGAATTTTTTTAAATTTCCTCTTCAGAAAAAAAATTAAAATTTGGCAACTTTAAAGGAAAAAAATATTAAGAATCAGACAAATATCCAGCCTAATGCAGCTTCTAGTTCAATGGTGGAAAAATAAAAACAAACAATTTCAATAGAGTGCGGTAAATTCTATAGTAGAATTGAATATATGACACCATGTTAGGACAGAGAAGGAAAGAATGGTCTATTCTGGGATGTGAAGTGAGAATTTGAAAAGGAGATGACACTGATCTGGTTCATGAGAGATGAGTGAAATTTCTTGTTTAAAGAAAAAGGATGAATGTCCCCAGCAGAGGGCATAATGCAAAAGCATGAAGCCACAGAAGGACATGGGCACCTTCTCAAGAATGGCTAGTAGTTTGATATGGCAGGAGTAGGAAGAGGAGTAGAGGAAAAAAAGAGGAGAGGAGAGAAGAGTAAAGGCAAGATGAGGTTGAAGCCCCTTATAATGTACTGACGAAATTAAACTTTGTTCTATAGCCAGTGAGGATGCTGATATATGGAAAGAGTCTGCACGTTAGGGAGGTCATACTGACAGACATGTGGAGGACAGATTTAAGAGAAGGAGACTCAAATTTGAGAGAACAAGTAGAAAACAGTTACAGTAGTTCAGTATGAAGGAGGATGAGGGCCTGAACCAAAGCATCAGGAAGGAAAAAATAAAAAGCATCTAAGAGCTGTTTAAGGGGTAGAATACACAGGAACATGTGATGAAGTGAATGTGAAAGTGAAACCCTGGCAAATAAAAAATAATGATAATTGTTGAAGATAATTTTTTAAAATAGGTCAATCCAGCAATGCCATGGTAGCTATAAAGAAGAAAGTTTATAAGGGCAGTTTTGGACATACTGAGTTTAAGCTCTGTGGAATATCTGTAGTACGTTACTGCACTAGTATATGTCATATAGATAAAGCGGAAGATAATAGAAAGACCTTGAGTGGCCTACAAAGACTCTAAAAGAGGTAGAAGTATTAAACATCGTTCTGTTGCAGGCACATGTGTTTCTTTGATATTCTAAAACACAAGCATCTATCACTTCTTGCTATCTCCTTTGTAGTAAATTAATTGGTAAAATTCATCAAGCATTATGTTTATGACTACATTTTGCCTTTGAAAGGCTGATTCAAAATCAAAATCATGAAAATGTGTTTATAATATCTGATCATGAATTATATAAGGGAATGCTTTGATATGTGCATGGAGACTTTATATATTTTATCTCCAGAGTTCATCAGAAACCCATGAAATATGAAAGGACGGCAACATCATCGATAACTAACAAATAGCCCTTGTATGCTAGCACTTGACTGACAGTGAATAATTTCATCTCATAAGTCTATCAGGTAGATGTTAACATGACGCCCATTTTACAGATGAACAAAGTATGGCACAGATGGTTTAAGAAAGCTGTCTTGGGTCATGCAGCTTACCAGTGGCAGGTTTTGACCCAGACCCTCTACATTCTCATCCACTTTGCATGTATAGTGACTCTACAGACACACACAAATATTTGTTCCCATTTTAAAGATATGGAAACTCAGGTCCAAATTTTTTTTTAGTTGCTTTTCTATGAATTTGAGACAAAACATTCAAATTCTGCATAAAATTTATGCAAGGCAAATGGTATTAAAAAAAACAGTTTTTACAGTTCTTAGCACAGAGACAATAACGATTTACCATTTCCATTGCCATTTTTAAGTGAGAAATTGACTAGCATTGATGGTAATATTTGATTTAATATTACAGCTTAATTATATTCCTTAGTATCAGTAAGTTACTCTTCTTTCAACAACAAATGTGCATTGTTTTTTAGTGTGTGTTTTCATGTATGATTGAAAGTGTGTGATTATTTTCTCCCCAAAGAGTTTAGCACAAATCATATATTCTATTGTGTGCTTCAGTCTTTCTTGGTAAAACAGTGTGATAAATGCTTTCCTCCATTAATTTTAGAAATTTAAAATTTATTAACAGTAAATTTAACTGTGATGCAACCGTTTTAATTGTTTCAAAATGTTTAAAAAATGTTTATGTTGGAAATTTAAACACTGTGCTTTCAAGAATCTATCTTGAGGAAAGAAGTGATCAGTTGGAAGATTTGGAAATAGTGCATAGGTATCCCCATGATTATTTATCTCTAAGTAGAAAAAGAATTCATCTTTCAAATTTTAATATAATACTTCAATAAAGATGTTTTAAAAAAAAAAAAAAAAATTTTAATATAGTTTATAGCACAAATCCGGATGAATACAATGAGTAGTCTAATCAGCAATTGCAGACATTGCACAATATCATTAATGATCAAATTTGTATAAAATATGGTTTACTTTTGGTTCTTTAAGAAGAAAAAACTAAGATACTCTATAAATAACAAACTAATTGAATGTTTATTATATCAGAAACTATTATTCTTTATCACTCATTCACAAAAATCCACCTGTATTGTAAATACCAGACTCGTAGGAAAACTTCTGTTTAATCTTGGGTGGTCTCTTTGCCCAGGTTTGATTAAATATGTCTTTTCACAACAGGTGACTTTTTAATTGTTTTCTTATGGCAACCCATTTATTCCTCAGGCTTTGTTTGGCTTGCATTAGTTTTCAGAGTTAATGACCACGTGTGAGAACGTGCTGAGTACAGGTGGCCAATGGTTATGCAGAGAATGTGGGAATTATGGAAAATGCAGGGCAAGTGATTTAACTTTACCAATTAATACAGTGGTGAATAGTTCCCTAGCCCTCAAGGTCTTTGAAACAGAAAACTTGCTAATGCAAGTATGGAATAAAGAATAAAGCAGCTTGTTCTTTGTATTTATTGGGCTTGCTTTCTTTAGTGCGCCAAGTATTTTTCCCTTTCACAGCTTACGGGCTGAAATCACCTTTTTCAAAGTGTCTTCTTCTCTGTTTGAGCAGTTCTATTAGCAAACTTGGCATTTCCCTCCCTCTGACTCTTGCATCTTACTGTTCTTTGGGAAGTTAGCGATTTGAGCCCTGGGGGTGCCTTGTTTATTTCCTCTTGGCCAATAGCTGTGGGAATTACTATAATGAGGAGCACTGTAATAATCTCTAGCACCCCAAATCAATTCCAGTTATTAGAAATCCTTAAGATAAGTTCAAAAATAGAAGTTGAATTAGGAGTAAAATAACTGAGCCCAGGCAGTTCTGACTGAGGAGAACTAAAAGAAAAAATGAGATCTTTGGACTACCTAGGCTGCCAGAAACTAGCACCAAGCGCTGAAAGGGCTTTTCCACTGGGCTTAATATTTTTTCTTTCCTTTCTGACAAAAGGAACATTTGTTTGCAATTAGCTTAGTTAAGGAAATAGCATCTGAAGTCTTGTTTTCCAATTGGAATGACCCCTATGACCTGCTACGAAGACACTTGGAATATTTGTTCAGTCTTATTTAGGTATGCATGGGGGTGGTGCAATTTTCACAAATGTAAATACATTTGCCAAGTGTCTGTAAGTTTCAAAATTATGCAAGTACTAAATTATAAAAAATATTAAATATTTAAAACTATTTGAAGTAAAATATACTGAACTCATCTGCAGTACAATCTTGGATCATAAAAATGCTTGATGTGTGCTAAATTGATAAATACCAAAGAACATAGCAGGTTTTTACAAGTGTTGGTGTAATGATTTGCCAAAAAATAAGGAGAGGGAAGTTGTAGACAATGCCTACAAATCATTGAATGTTGTTTTAAGCCATCAAGTAAATAATAAACAAGAACCATGTAATCCACAGGAAAATATATGTAAGTTGTACTGCATCTAGTTTCAGCACATCTGCTAATTCCTGTAATTATTGTCTGACGAAGAAGCAGGGTTTATTGGCCATTTTTATAGTCAACTATTTTCGAAATGATTTCAAAATGTTGGATTTTCAGATGTGGCCATTAGATTCTTCGTATTGTCATGGTCAGACTTTAAAACTTTAAACACAAACAGCATTTTACTATTTTAAAACATTTTTCTTTTAATATAGCCTTGAATTCTGACTTATTAACTTCAGTGGTGCATTTCTGTAAAATTGAACCAATTTGAGTTAATGGGGAAAAGAAAGCCTCAATATTGAAACACTTCAGGAAAGAACCAACCTCCTACCCACCTTCCACCACCTCATCCTCTCTTAATTCAGTGTTACATGAAATGTACCTGTGTTTCTGAATATCCTCATTTTAGAAACAAGGGGGAAAATAATAAATTGAGAACAGGAAGGGGTATTTCTTCTTTTCCAGTTTTCCAATGCAAAGTTTCTCTGAAGGCAAAGTTCTAACATTGTAGCATTGGGGCAGGAGTCAAGATCTCTACTTCAAGCTTGGAAACGCACAGGAATGTGACCTCACAAGTTCAAAGTTAAGAAAATGTTTTCCTCCCACCTTGTTCATAATAGCTATGTTGCTTCTTTTTTTTTAATTGGAGTATAATTGCTTTATAATGTTGTGTTAGTTTCTGCCATACAGTGAAGTGAGTCAGCTATATGTATACATACATCCCCTCCCTCTTGGACCTCCCTCCCATCCCCCCCATCCCACCCATCTAGGTCATCACAGAGCATCAAGCTGAGCTTCCTGTGTTTTATAGCATGTGCCCACTAGCTATCTATTTTACACATGGAGTGTATATATGTCAATCCTAATCTCCCAATTCGTCCCACCAGCCCCTTCGCCCACTGTGCCCACATGTCCGTTCTCTACGTCTGCGTCTCTATTTCTGCCCTGGAAATATGGTACAGATGAAGCTATGCTGCTTTTTAATGCCTTGAGTATTGACTGCAGTAAATTGGTAGTTAAAAAATTCTCGTTTTGAAAAACTACTAGTAGAAACTCAGGTTTTCACTGGAAATTAAGATGGAAGTGGAGTGTGAGTGGGTGGCAGGAAAGATTTAGTGGCTGAATTGAACACCTGAGACAAGAATACTCTGCCAACACTATTTTAGATCTTCCTCCCTCAATTCTACAATTTCTTTGATATTAATTAGCCTTATTAAAAGTCATCACCTCTCCCAAGTAAAGCTAGAAGACCTCCAAAACTTTTTCTTCTTTTGTAGCAATAGTCTTTCTAGCTTTCCTTTCGTATACTTCACAGAATTAAATAGGCAGTTTCCACTAAAAACTGTCGATATTTTGATGGGTATTTTATTAATTCTATAGGCCAAGTTGAAGAGACTGATATCTTTAGAATACTGAATTTTTTCATTAATAATATATCTATTCATCAGTTAGGTCTTCATTGTTAACTTTCAGTAAAGTTTTAATATTTTTCATAAAAGACTTGTACATCTTTTGTTAGATTTGTCCCAGTGTTCTTTATGTTTTGTTACTATTTTAAAGAATATTTTCTAGTTATATTTTCTTATTGTAGATGACGTATAAAACCTCAGCTGATTTTCTGTGTAAATTTGTATCCAGCAATTTTACCAAACTGTCTTTATAATTCTAATAACATAGCTTTATATATTGGTATTTTGATTGTTTCTTGCTGCATAATAAACTACTCTAAATCATAGTGGCTTAAAATAACAATTATTTTATTATATCCCATAATTTTGTGACACACCTTGGCTTGTAAGTTCTCATCCGTATGCTGTGCTAGTCTTTTTTTGATGTCAAAATTATGCTGACCTCAGAAAGCTCATTGGAGTGATTTTAGTTTCAGTTTCAACATGTAAAGCACTTGGAAGGCATAACTCCCACTTTCACAACAACAACAAAAAAGATGAACAAACTCAAAATCAATGACTTTTCATAGGTGTATCAGAGAATGAGGTCACAAGGCAAACCACTGCCTCAAGATTTGGAGAGAGAGGTAAATATGTACAGTCAGATCTAAGATCAGCTTAGCAGAAGCAGAAGACATTGGAGACAATAATCGGGCTACAGTATAATCACAGTGGATTTAAACTAACTGCGAGACTTGTTAGACACAGTTTCTATTTTAGAAGGAATTTTTAAGGAAATCCAAAGACAACAGGGAGGAAGAAAATAGCAAAAAAGAAAGTATAAGAAACCAAAGCCTCTGACATCTAGAGCAACAGCATACATGAAGCACAGCTCAGTGACTAGCAAAATTAACATAAGACCTGACAAAAACCCCTAATTACCTCAATTCCCATCACACAATACTTCATGTTCAGCTTTTAACAAAAATTTACATGACACGTTAAAAGGCAAGAAAAAACACAACTTGTAGAGACAAAGCAAGCATCTTTGAATCGGTTGAAGCACTTGTTTTTTTGAATTCTCAGGTAGGAAATTTTAAATAATTATGATTAACATATCAAGAGCTCACATGGAAAGAGTATACAGCAAGTAAGAACAAATGTAAGCAGAAGGATGGAAACTCTAAGAATCAAAAATAAATGCTAGAAATAAAAAATTCTATAAGTGAAATGAAGAATGTTTTTCATGGTCTCATCAGTGGACTGGACACAGATGAATAAAGAATGAGTTTCCTCAAATACAGGTCAATAGAAACTTCCCAAAATAAAATGTATATTAAAAAAAAAGAGAAAAATGGAATATAATATTCAAGAACTGTGAGACAATTACAAAGGTGTAATATATGTGTATAGAAGTACCAGAAAGAGAACAGAGAAAAGTGTACAAAAGATATTTGAAGTACTAATGGATGAGAATTTTTCAAAATTAATGACAGACACCAAACCACAGATCCAGAACTCTGAGAACACAAAGCATGACAAATACCAAAAAATTTACCACTAGGCACATCATAATTCAAAGTGAAGAAAATCCTGAAAGGAGTTAGAGATAGGGGCAGGGGAGGACACTTTATTTAGAGGAACAAGGAAAAGAAATACATCAGCCTTCTCATCAAAAACCATGCCAGCAAGAATAGAATGGAGTAAAAAAAATGTTAAAACCAAAAAACTATGAATCAAGAATTCTGCCTCCAGTGAAATTATTCTTCAAGCTGAAAAATAAATAAAGGCTTTCTCAGACAACAGCTAAGAGGGTTTTCTGCCAGCAGACCTGCCTTGCAAGAAATTGTTAAGTTCTTCCAGGGGAAGGAAAATTATGTAGGTCAGAAACTTGGATCCATGTAAAGAAAGAAAGAGCATCAGAGAAGAAATTAATGAAATTAAAATAAGGTGTTTATGTTTTTTATTCTTAATTAATCTAATAGGTAACTGTTCAGAGAAATAATAGCAAAAATGTATTAGGTGATTATAGCATATGTGTAAGTAAAATAAATAAAAGCAATGTGTTAAGAGAGGAGAGGGAAGAATTAGAAATACTCTTTTATAAAGTAGGTACACTACATAAGTGGGGTTAGATTAGTTATAAATGTATATGGAAACATCTAGAGCAACTACTTAAAAATTTTAAAAGAGGTGTAATTGATAGACTAAGAGATAAAAGAGAATAAAACCATAAAAAATGCTCAGTTATAACCAAAGAAAGCTGATGACACCAAATGCTGGTGAGGATGTGGAGTAGCAGGAACTCTCATTCATGCTGGTGAGAATGCAAAATGGTACAGTCACTTGGAAGACACTTTGTCATTTTCTTAAAAAAGAAAAAATACTGCTTTCATACAATCCAGTGATTATGCTCCTTGGTATTTACTCAAAGGGGTTGAAAACTTACATCCACCATAAGCCTAATTTTGACAAACAAGTGAGACAAATTTGACAAACAAGCAAAAGCAATTCAATGGAGAAAGGATTGTCTTTTCAACAAATGATGCTGGAACAATTGGACATCCACATGCAAACCCTCCCTGCCAAAAAAAAAAAAAACAGAAAAAAAAAAAAAAGAATCTAAACACAGACTTTACACCCTTCACAAAAATTAACTCAAAATGGACCATACAGTGAAATGTAAATTAACAGGTTGGACTTTATTAAATTATATTTTCTTCTGTTGAAAAAGACACTATTAAGAGAATAAAAAGGTAAATTACAAACTGGGAAAAATATTTGCAAAACATATCTAATAAAAGCCATGCATCCAAAACACACAAATAATTCTTGCAATTTAACAATAAGTAAACAAGCAACCCAATTTAAGTATGAGCAAAAGATCTGAACAAACACTCCACCAAAGAGGATATAATACTGATGGCAAATAGACGTATGAAAAGATGTTCAACATCATATGTTATTAGGGAATTGCAAATTAAAATAACAATGAGAAACCACTACACACCCATTAGAATGGCTAAAATCCAAAACACTGACAACACCTAAAATACAAAAAAATAACAATACCAAATTTTGGTGAAGATGCAGAGCAACAGGAACTATTATTCACTGCTAGTGGGAATTCAAAACGGTTCAGTCTTTGCAAGACACTTTGGCAGTTTTTTTCAAAGCTAAACCTAGTCTTACCAAATGTTCCAATGATTACATCCTAGGGGCTTACCCAATCGAGTTGAAAACTTACATCCAGACACAAACCTTCACATAATGTATGTTTATAACAGCTTTATTTACAATCACCAAAAGCTAGAATCGATGAAAATGTCCTTCAATAGGTGAATGGATAAACAAACTTTGGTACATCCACACAATGGAATATTATTTAGTGATTAAAAGAAGTGAGCTATTTATCCATGAAAAGATATGAAGAAAACTTAAACGCATATTGCTAAATGAATATGCCACATACTGCATTATTCCAATGATACGACTTTCTGGAAAAGGCACAACTATAGATGCAGGGAAAATATCAGTGGTTGCCATAGGTTGGGGATAAGGGCATGAAGAGAAAAAATACAGAGGATTTTTAGGGCAGTGAAACTATTCTGTATGATATTTTAATGGTAGATACATGGCATTATGCATTTGTCAAAACCTATATAACTGTACAACATAAAGAGTGAGCCTTAATATAAACTATGAACTTTAGTTAATAATAGTTCATTAATTTTAACAAATACATCACACTAAATCACGATGTTAGTAATAAGGAAAACTGTATGGGGGAGGGGTACATGTGAACCCTTCATACTATGTGCTCAATTTCTCTGAATCTAAAACTGTGCTAGACATATATACAATGGAATGTTACTCAGCCATAAAAAGAAATGAAATTGAGTTATTTGTACTGAGGTGGATGGACCTAGAGACTGTCACACAGAGTGAAATAACTCAGAAAGAGAAAAACAAATGCCGTATGCTAACACACATGTATGGAATCTAAAAAAAAAAAAAGATTCTGAAGAACCTAGGGGCAGGACAGGAATAAAGACACAGATGTAGAGAATGGACTTGAGGACATGGGGAGGGGGAAGGGTAAGCTGGGACGAAGTGACAGAGTGGCATGGATATATATACACTACCAAATGTAAAATAGATAGCTAGTGGGAAGCAGCCGCATAGCACAGGGAGATCAGCTCGGTGCTTTGTGACCACCTAGAGGGGTGGGTTAGGGAGGGTGGGAGGGAGACGCAAGAGGGAAGAGATATGGGGATATATGTATATGTACAGCTGATTCACTTTGTTATAAAGCAGAAACTAACACACCATTGTAAAGCAATTATACTCCAATAAAGATGTTTAAAAAAGTTATTATATAAAACTATGCTAGAGACTAAAGTCTATTAATTTCTTTTAAAAATTAATTGGGAGGTAAAACTACTTTTTCTATTACTTTTACAAGAATATTAAGAACTAGACTGAATAATTCTTTGTTCCATATATTTTAACTGTGGCCACTTATTAACGTTCTGCTGGCAGATGGGCTGGTCTGAAATGTCCAAAATGGCTTCACCCACGTGTTTGGAGCTTTGGCAGGAATGAATGAGCATCTGGGCTTATCTGGGACTAACAATCTGAGTGTGTACACATGGCCTCCCCACCAAGCTATTCTCGGTGTAGTTCAACTTTTTACATGGTGACCAGGGCTCCCAGAGAGACTGTTCCATGATATCGGAAGTGGAAGTTGATGGTTTCCTAAGTCCTGGGCCCAGAAACTGGTGCAGTGTCCCTTCTGCCATTTCTTTACAATGCCTACGGAAATTCAAGGAGAGAGACATAGACTCTAGCTCTTGACAAGAAGGGTGTCAAACAATTAATAACCATCTTTAATCCACCACATTCTTAATGAGAATACTAACACTATTTCATCTTAATTATAATATTAACTAAAAATGTTGTAGATGTCTTTATGCTTTTTACTAGCTTAATGAAATTCTCTTCAATTCCTGAGTTGATAATATTTAATGAATTGATGTTGAACATTTTTAAATGCTTTTCCCTCATCTACTGAGATGATCATATGGTTTTCTTCATGATATTAATGTCTATTATTTAGTAGATAGATTCAGTAACTGTAAAAGAATCTCAAGTAAGGATGGCTTAAAGCAGACTAAAGTTTATTTCTTTCTAATTTAATAGACCAGGCATGAAAAGTACAAGTCTGGTATAGAATCTGTTCCAGACTTCTGCCTTTTTGTGCCTACATCCTTCCATTGTTCATAAGGGTGTTGTACTGATATCACCATTTCTGTCAACAGAAGAGGAAAAGGGGGTGAAATCAGGTATGCTCCTTTTTATTTAAGAGAACTGACTGGAAGTTATACACATCACACCATCTCACATCCCCTGGCCAGAATTTAGTCCTACGGCAGCATGCATTTGCAGAGAAGTCTGGGAAATTAGTGTGCTGTTCTGGGAAAACAATTGCCCTCATTAAAAAAAATGTACTTCTGGGAAAGCATATTTCTAGGCAGAAATTGTATTTATATGGAAGAAGGAGAAAATAAATATTGGGACAATAAATAGTCCTGACACATGTGGTGAATTATAAGAATCAATTTTCTAACATGAATCCAAGCTTGCATTTCTGAGATAAATGCAGTTAGCGCATACTGAATCATTACTTCTTTAAGCATTGCTAATTTGCTTTGCTACTATTTGTTTTTAATTTTTTTTTTCATAAGAGAGATTGGCCTATAAGATTCCTTTCTTATTCTATCCTGATCCATTTTAGTATCAAAGTTATGCCAATATCAAAAAAAAAAAAAATTTGGGAGTGAAACCTTTTTTTAAAATTCCTCTTTTGTGTATATATATATATGTGTGTGTGTGTGTGTGTGTGTGTGTGTGTGTGTGTGTGTGTGTTAGCATTATTTCCTTGAACTCCATTCTCTTTATTGCATTAGGCTGTACTACCAACCTAAAATCACTTTAGTTACTTTTTTCTGTACATACAGATACCCTGTATGAACACAGACTGAAGTGAGGGGTGATTGTTTTTCCTCCGCTCCAGATGCCAAGTTTAAGACAGGTTTTATTTGTTTTTTGTTGGTTTTGTCTGGTTTTGCTGTCACTTTCTGCTTAGCAGTTTTATTTTCCTTTTATCCTTATGATGCCAATGAAATCCTTTTCCCAGCTTTATAGAAGTTTCTTATTTTGGGCCCCTTACCCTAGGTTAGACTTTATTTCCTTATTCTCATCCCCATGCAACTATCAGAACAGAAATTCAAGGTATCCAGGTTTTTTCAGTAGTGATTAAGGTGAAAGCACCTTCTGTTGTGTTTACCTTTGCAGAATTTAAAAACCACAGCTAAAATTGGAGTTAGGACAGGCCTGTAGGGTGAGCTCTCACACCCTGCCTCCATCACCAATTGCTCCAAACAGGAAGAGACATAAGGCTGTAACCTCCAACAGGAAGGTGTTGCCTCCTCTGTTATCCAACAGGAAGAAGAAAACTTCTCTCCCACTGAGGACAGCCCAGCTAATCGGAGACTGTAACATACCAACCAATAAAAAGCCTTCATACTTTGGACTCTTAGCTTCCTCCAGTGAACTCTTTGGCTATCACAGCCCCTCCCAACTCCCCTGCTTTTCTCTATAAAAGCAACTTCCCCTTCCTTGTTATCTGGATTTGCCTTTGGTTTTCCGTAGTTTGCATGTCACAAATTGCAATTCCTGTGGCTGTTCCTGGAAAAACTCACTTTTGCTGGTAAAATAACTATTTTACTATTAAAGTTGACACCTTGTTGATCTTCTTCATCTCATTTTTGTTCTCGGTGACACACACACACACACACACACACACACACACACACACACACACACACACACACACACACACACACACACACACACACACACACACACACACACACACACACACACACACACACACACACACACACACACACACACACACACACACACACACACACACACACACACACACACACACACACACCAGCTTTTCAGCTGTTCCAAGTAGCAAAGTCAGTCAACAACTCAGATCTACTTTCCTGCCTGGAAGAGAAGTGGCAGAGGACATCTAGGTCACCTCTCCTCCGTCTTCTTCATTCAAAGTTTCTGTCATTAAATAGAATCAGTTCTTTAACTCTCTTATCACTTATCACATGTCAATATAATTAAAATTTGCACATTATTTTACCAAAACATACAGGTAAACAATGAAATGGTAATTAAGTGTAATTTTCCAGGTAATTGCTTCATTCATTTTTTAAGTGAATGTGTTGCCTAAAGAATATACCAATTCCATGACTCAGTTGTTCATAATCCTTCACTGCTCACCTTTGACTACAGAATGCTGCTCCTACTCCTTAACCAAACCTTAAAAGAATCTCCAGAATGGCCTCGGTTGACCAGTTCTATGGTTTTCTGCAAAAATTTTCTTCAATTCATATTTCTCTGCGTATATCTTGGACTACCGCTAAGAGAGCAGTCCCTATTACTTCATGAAAATTCCCTTCACTTTCTCGGCTTGCTGCCAGTGATACTGAGATACTACCTAGCTGAATTGGTTTTTATTCATAAATTCACCTCTCAAAATCTTACATACCCTTAATAATGAATTCAATGTTACCTCAATCACTTTTCAGATCCACTAGCCGTGAATAATATTGCCATCTATATTGCCAAAATACTTTTTCAAAAACTTTTCAAAATAAAGTAACTTCATGATTCACATTATAATGTTTGCTCTAGGTGTCTATTCGTCTCCCTAAATAATATCATTTCTGAGAACAAAGATCATGCTTCAATCACCTTGGAATCTCTACAGAGACCCAACACTTTACTCATTAATTTGTCAATATACATTTATTGCATTCAATTACATTTACCCCTTTCTATTTCTTTTAAATCACAGCATGATAAACTTTAGATTCCTAAAGTTATCCATGTCAAGTATCAGAGATATTTTCTACTAACACTTAAACTTCAAAATAAAATGAAAAATAAAAATAAAAAATAATAAAATGAAATTTAAAAATAAAGTGAAATAAAAAGCATAGAGGACACTAACAAAACAAGGGGATTTTTATGAGTGGAAGGATTTAACCTAAAAGGCAGAGTCTCTGTGGGCCTCTTGGAAATATGCAGCTGTACTGCTGGCTGCGGTCTGTAGTTCAAGAGATATTTTCTAAGCCTGTTGTTGTTATTAATTTGTGGAGAAGAGGTCTCTGTAGAGGAAAAAAATCCAAGATTTTTTGTTTCCTTTTCCATCACTCACAGTCACTGTAATGTCAACACCATTTAGGTCAAATTTCAGGCATTCAAACTGTGCAGCTTCATCCAGCTGCAACGACTAAAACCCTTCTCGAGCACTGCAGCCTGACCCATAAAATATGTCTAAGGGTGTTAGTAACAATTAACAGGTGTGCACCTTCCCCAGAAAGCTTTCATAAGACATGAAATGCATAAAGTAGTATGCATGAATTTCATAAGAATTACATATAGGCAAATATATATGTTTTTACTAATGGATCTCAAAGAATTGAAATTATTCAACCATGCAAATTAAACCATGTATTTAAATTTATGTTACAAAAGGGCACATCAGCCCTCGTTGGAGTCAGTGTGCTCATTGGATAATGAGCTGTGTTGCCCAAGAGCCTATCCCTGAATCGCCTCTCTTCCATTCCCAGGAGGATTGAAATCCTCTTCAAGTTACTTAATGTATCTAACTTTTGGTTTCCTCATCTATAAAGTAGAGATAATATTTCAACTGATGGATGGTGTTATTGTGAGAATTCAACATAGTAACACAGGTATCAGTGTTAGCCCAAGATGAGCAATCACTAAATGTTAGCAATCATTTTTTTTTACAAATTATTTTATTACTTTTAAACCACAGACAGACTCTTATCCTTCCACCTTGTATCTCCTTGTCTTCTGTCTCCTTCTTCATCATGCTCTTTAGCATGTTTCTAGTCACTCCTCTTCTTGGCTATGAACCACACCCTTTCTCTCCACTCTGCCAAAACCCACAAAATTCATCAGGTCAATAATGCACTTTCAAACTGCCGAAGTCTCCCTACTCTTTGTTCTTCTGCTATTTCCATTTACCAATCCCCACATTTCAATAACCCCCCTTGCCCAGTTTCTCTTCCCATGTTCATAAACTGAAGCAAGTCACTAAACAATAGTGACCAAGTCAACTGACCTCAGCTGGGCTCTCATTGTATCTCAGCAATTCTTTTATTTATCACTTGTTGACTCCCCACTGCATTCCTTACTGCAGCTGTTCCAAATATTTCCGCTCTGCTCAAGTCCCTAATCCCAGCCCTCCTCCCTCCCCTCTTAGCACTTAACCTCACCTCCTACTGAGAAAATTGAAACCATCCCAATGTAAGTTTACACCATTGCCCTCCTTTTCTACTTAAAAAAAAATCTGTGAATCTCTCCCTCGTTGCTTTTGGATTTACTTGAGGAAGTGGTTTCCTTTGCAGGGAAACAGCATTATGTTCTGGTGGACAGATTTGGGTTTGGAGTCAGACAGACCAAGTTAGATACTCTGTGTTGACACAGTAAGATGTTGACAAATGTTTCAATTTCACAGCCTCAGTATCATCATCTCTAAAATGGAGGTAATAATTTCCACCTCATAGGGTAGTAAAGAATAATGAACAGACTTTTTGCAGATAGTAAACATTTAACAAACTACAGCTATTATTGTTGTTTGAAAAGTCGAAACTCTTAACCTGCATTCTTTGAGCCTATAGATAGGGTTGACCCTAATAATTATGGTGGTAATAATAATGATGATGATGATGATGATGATGATAAAGTTAAATAATAATCTCCATGCCTTTTCTATTAAGTTAGTTACTCAATTATCTATTTTTTCTTAATTCTTTAACTCAATCCACTTCATTGGTCAAGTCTTCCTTTTTCTTTAAAAGAAAAATAAACGACTGCCTTCTTTTTAAGCTAAAATCCCATTGTCCCAACTTTTGACCAGTATCTTTGAGAAGATTGTTACCCTACCTGCTTTTTCCAAATAGTTCTTAAAACCCTTTAAATATAACTTTTTCACCCTATTTAACCTGTTCCTTAAAAAGCACCATTGGATATATGCTCATCCAGCATCATTTTCTCAGTCTCCAGCCTCAAGCTTTTGTAGCTCTTGTTCTGACTCATCCACTCCCTTCTCTGATTTCTATAACTTTATACAAACCACATCCTCCTCTTCTTTCTCCATATTCTTTACTTGCTATTGATATTTCTTCTATCACCAAAATTTAGCCATTCTTTCACATTTAGTCCTTGGCTTTCTTCCTGTATTTTCCCTGAGCAAACTCACTAATTCTCACAGTTTTAATGATTAGATCCTCACAGTGGCTGCTCATACTCAGGAAATTTTATATTCTCTGCAACAAGTTTTTTGTTTCTTACCAATATAAGAGTACCTATAAGTATTTTCAGTTTGGTATTCACCTTAATGTCTTTTTTCTTTCTACTTTTTAAGCTGCATAATTCTAATTGCCTCTAAATATCTACACCTAAAAGACCTACCTAAATTAAAATTGAGCATAAAAACATAAATTTAGTCTTATGAGAAATAGCTCTTCCTTTGAGTTCCTTATTTCTATTCAATAATTATTTCATATTCCAAGTCACCCAAACTTGAAATAGTAGATATCAAATCGGCAACAAGTATTCATTGATCCCTACTCCGTAACAGATCTGGGTACAAGCAGTGAGCAGAAAAGAAGTGGTTCCTGAATTCTTAGAGATTAAAATCTAATATGAAGCACACATAGAGCAACTAATACAAGTGTTATCAATATCAAAAAGGGAGAGTACAAGATGCAATAAAAATTTTATACACCAATGAGACTTAGTCTGTAGAGCTAGTGAAAAGGTGTCACTGAAATTTACCTGAAGGAAGAGTTATGCATGGTAGGGAAGCAGAGGAAGATGAAGAATACAGGCAGAAAGAAGAGTATGTGTGAATGTCCTGTTATAAGAACAAGAGTAGGGAACTGAATAACTAGTGGAGAGTGGGTTTAGAAGGAAGTAGCAGAAATTTGACCTTACAGAGTTTCTAAAAGGCAAGGGAAGTCATTTGAGACTTTTAAGTGAAGGACTAAAAAGACCCCATTTGTATTTTTTATTTTTTTTTCTTTTCAGCTTTATTAAAATACAATTAACATATAACATTAAGTTTAAGGTGTACAATGTGCTGATACTATACACATATATTTGCAATATGATTACAACCATAATATTAGCTAACACCTCAATCACATCACATGATTACCATTTCTTTTTTTGTGATGAGAATATTTAAGATCTACTCTCTTAGAAATTTTCAGGTATACAATATAGTACTGTTAACTATAATCACTATGCTGTATGTACATTAAATCCCCCCAGAATGTACTTGTTTTATAACCAGAAGTTTGTATCCTTTGACCAACATCTCTCCTTTTCCCCCAACGTCCAGCCCCTAGTAACCACTATTCTACTCTCTATTGCTATGAATTTGTCATTTTTGAACTCCACATATAAGTGATTTCATATAGTATTTGTCTTTCTCTGACTTATTTCACTTAGTATAATGCCCTTAAGGTCTATTCATGTTGTCAAAAAAGGCAGAATTTCCTTCTTTCTTATGGATGAATAATAATTCATTATATATACACACCACATCATCTTTATCCATTTATCCATTGATGGACTTTTAGGTTGTTTTCATGTCTTGGCTATTGTGAATAATGCTTCAATAAATATGGGAGTACAGATATCTCTTCAATATCTTGTTTTCATTTCCTTTGAATATATACTCAGAAGTGAGGTTGATGGATCATATGGTAGTTTTATTTTTAATTTTTGTGAGGAAACTCCATACTGTTTTCCATAGTGACTGCACCAGTTTACATTGCCACCAACACAGCCCAAGGGTACCCTTTTCCCCACATGCTCACCAGCACTTGTCATCTCTTGTCTTTTTGATGATAGCCAATCTAAGAGTTGTGAGATGATATCTCATTGTGGTTTTGATTGGCATTTCCTTGACAATTAGTGAGCACCTTTTCAAGTACCTATTGGCCATTTGTATATCTTCTTTGGAAAAATATCTATTCAGTTTCTCTGCTCATTTTTCAATTGGGATTGGCTGTTGTTATTAGTGAGTTGTATGAGTTCTTTATATATTTTAACTATTAACCCCTTATTAGATATATGATTTGTAAATATTTTCTCCCATTCCATAGGTTGCCTTTTCATTTTTGTTGATTGCTTCCCTCACTGTGCAGAAGATTTTAGTTTGATGAAGTTGCACTTATTTATTTTTGCCTTTATTGCTTGTACTTTTGATGTCAAGTCCAAAGGAAAAAAAAATTGCCAAGACCAATGTCAAGGAGATTTCCCCCCATGTCTTCTTCTCTGAGTTTTATGGCCTTAGGTCTTATGTTTAAGTCTTTAATCCATTTCGAGTTAATTTTTGTGAGTGGTATAAGATAGGGGTCCAATTTTATTTTTAATGCATGTGGTATCCAGTTTTCTTAACATTATTTATTGAAGAAACTATCCTTTCCCTGTTGAGTATTCATAACTCCCTTATTAAAAATATTAGTAGACTGTGTACACATGGGTTTATTTTTGGACTCTCTATTCTGTTCTATTTGTCTATATGTCTATTTTTATGCCAGTACTACCATACTCTTTTAATTAATATAGCTTTATAGTATAATTTGAAATCAGAAAGTGTGACTTCCTTAGGTTTGTTCTTTCTCAGTATTGCTTTGGCTATTCAGGGTCCTTTATGGTTCCATACAAATTTTAGAACTTTGTTTTTTCTATTTCCGTGAAAAGTGTCATTGGAATTTTGATTGATATTGCATTGAATTTATAAATTGCTTTGGGTAATGTGGACGTTTTAACATATACTTCCAATCCATGAGCATTGAATATCTTTCCATTTTTTTGTGTCTTCTTCACTTTCCCAGCTATAATGCTTCATCTTTTTGAAAGACTAGTATATTTATATATTAATTATATGATTTTAAATTTATTTATATATGTATATTTTTAAGATTTTAAAAATATATTTTTAAAAGATTATGAAAATTTGCCTTAAATTTTGAAAAATTACCTTAAAATTAAGAGATCTAGACTCCTGTCTTAAATAATATCTTGCCACCATAGCAAATATTCCAGATTACTATTGTCTTTTTATACGTACCAAGAGATACAGATTTATGTTTCAATTAAACTATGCCTTTTCTATAGGTAATAATAAACTGGCATATGGGACCCTATTATCATTTAAGATTTTCATCATTAGAGCATAGATAACAAATTGATGTTTATTAAAGGAGTTGAATCCTGAGATATCATGGAATAATAAAAACATCAAGATATCAGTACATCTTTTAAAATGGCAAAATCCATGAATAGGCAGGAAAATATTAGGTAGAGAATAGAGAGAGAATAATTAGTCTTAGCTAGGCAGAGCCACAACATAGTGTTTTTCCTGGTTGAAACAACCTTGGTGCAATACTCGTTTAAAACCGAGTGACATCATCAATTGCTTAAGCTTCCTGTACTCAGTTCCCTCACAAATAAAATTAAAGAATGATAATAAAGCATAGGTTTTATGTGAGAAGCTAATGAGAAAAAATCTTAGAACTCTGACAATCACATTGAGTAAGAGTTTGATGAAGTTGGCTGATTGTTTTTTTTATAATGTGATCCTATAGGAACTGTTGGGAATATATAAAAATAAGTTATAGGTGGAAGGAAGTTGAGGGAGAGCCCAAATAATGACTTCCAAAGCCTTTGTGACCTCAGCAAAGGTTATGTGTTATCTGGGAAGAAGAGGGAGGGGTATAGGTTGTGGAGTAGAATTTTGAGGATAGAGAAGATACAAAATATCACCCTGGAGAACAGGAGAGAAAGCTGATGAGAAAAGGAATACTTTTTATTGGGAAAACCATAAATTGTAGAATTACGAGTGTGTGTTTGTTTCTGTGTGTGTGTGTGTGTGTGTGTGTGTGTGTGATTATTGATTATTTTTCCTACCAGCACTCAATAGCCATGGCGTAGATTCAGAGAAGGCAGGGAAAGATTTCTCCAGATCTGTTTTGCTGTTGTTAACTGGATTCAATAGAAAAGGGAGATGGGACAGTATGAAGACAAGTGCAGTGATGAACACATAAGTTGAGAGAAAAAAGGAAAGAAGCATTTAGAAATATAACTGGATTAAAAAATGTGCAGATGAGAATAGAATTTTACTGGAAAGAAGGAGAGTAATGGGCTGGAAGAGATTTGGAGATTATGAAGGATACTTACTACAATTCCCAATTCTGACGTATATGAAAGATGACATAGTAAGCAGTCTCCAGTGTAGAAAAATAGTAATATCAGGAAAGATCCAAATTAATTTAAGGCAAATGGATGGATGAACTATTCAGAGAAGAATATAATAAAACTTCTTTATCCTCTGATGTCTGAATTGGTATAGAGCAGAACTGAGAAAATTAAGAAGTTATCAAATTCAAATCAAGCACAAGTAATTGACATAATAATTTTTAGAAATTGGTCTGTGATTATTTTTAATTGTGATTATTTTTAATTGGAGTAGAATAAGAACTTATTGTAATATTATGCCTTTAAACACTAGTAAGAAAATGAGACAAAAATCAGGAAACTTCTGATCTCGATGCTTCTATTCTTAAAGGGTTTTGAATAAGATTTTGATAAACCTACAAACAAGCACATGTTTACCTTGATAGGGTTGAAAATTATGAATTCTCTTCAAGATGATTTCACGTTCAAAAATTTCAAAAAAATTCAATCACAGGAAACTGATGAAGATGTATAATAGAACACAATTACTGAGTTACATATTTACAGGTAGAAAAATGCCAAAATGCTAAAAAAAAAAAAAGTCAAGAAGAATAAAATTATTACTCACTATGTCATTAAACTCTGAAGAACAATAAAATACAATTTTAGAATAATATTTAATAATATTATTCTTATAAATCCTGCCTTGCATATGTCAAATGCTCTTTAGATATACATTGAAAAAATAAATTAATAGTTATCATTTACAAAAACACATTATACAGTGATATGAAATATATGATGTTTGAAAATGTTTAAAGTGGCTAGCTCTAATTTGTACTTTATTGGAACACAATGGCTCCAGGTCTATTGTTGCAATTTGTATTAACATAAATTAGGTGTTTTCATTATACCTGGACTCACCCCAGAGTTCAAATCATTATCGGCTCTTTGTCAGGTTACTTTGGCAAAAACTAGTAGGAGCTAATTAGGGGGACTGTATTTCATAATATATCCATATTAACACTGACAGAGAGGACATATAGGGGCTCAATTAAGTTTGCCTATAGTGTTGTTGTTGTTGTTTTCTATAAAATGACATCAGTTCTTATTTCTAATGGAGTCAAAACATAGAATTGGAAATCAGATGACTTGAAATTACTCTCCTTTGTGATGAGCGTTAGTCAACTATAAAGTATCCTCTGTTAGGAAGCAGCTTTAGTGAGTGACTGTAGTGAAAAGCACATTACCTGTGTCATCAAAACCTAGATTTTAGTCCACTTCTGCCATTTCTTATCTGACCTTGGACAAGTCATTACCATTTCTAGATTTCAGCTTCTTTAATCTATAAAATGAAGACTCCATTAGACAGTATAAAAATGGAGAAGAAATTTTATAATTTATCTAATGATACCATGATACTAATTTTTTCTATCATAAATATAAGAAAGAGTAAATAAACAAGCAAACATCTCTGACTATTCACATACTTCTGGGGAGAGAGGGAATAAAATACGTTTATCTTAATTGAGACCACACTTTGGCAGTACTCAAGTACACTGAATTCCAGAAATCCTAAGAACAAGATGCAAACCAGTAGATGGCATATACTATGCAAACAGCATTCCCCACAATGGACTTCCTGAAGCATTGCATAGGACTGTCTCCAATTAGGGCAGGAGCTCGATGTGGTGAAATGAATTGGACAGATCAGCTACATCTGGATAGCCAGCCTTCCACTTACTACCTTTGGCTTTGTGCTTAGGCAGCACCACACACCGGCTCTCCTTTTCTTCCCAAGGAGAGTGAAGTCATCTATGGGTTGCACTAGTTCTGTGTTCCTTTTTGCAAGTCTACTCCCAAAACTCATAAAAAGTCCAAAGTGATAGATCATGTGGTGACCTTTGCAAGAGTAAATGAATTACACTGACTGGAGGTTATACTTTGATTCACTTGATTTATGTAAACATGCTATTGAATAAAATATTTATTTCACACCCAAGCGAATGCAAACTAAACTATAAAGGCATGAACACTATTATAGGAAGAAGTGATTTTAATTCTGAATTCCTGGGCTAGTAAAATACTCTTGTCTGATTTTAGTAAAGCCTGAAATGGCCTTTCACTTATTAATAATAAATGCTTACCTAGGTGGGATAGGGAGGGTGGGAGGGAGATGCAAGAAGGAGGAGAAATGGGGATATATGTATATGTATAGCTGATTCACTTTGTTATAAAGCAGAAACTAACATACCATTGTAAAGCAATTATACTCCAATAAAGATGTTAAAAAAAATGCTTACCTAGGATCTGCTCTCTGAATTATTCAAAGCAGTTTGTATACACCAACTTATTAAATCTTCATAAAAACCCTATGATGACATGGCCTGCTGTGATCAACAGAATCTCAATTCCATCTCTGCCACTGTGAATAAACTCTAAATCTTCCTATGCCTTTGCACCACTCTCAAATTTCCAAGTCCCATTTGGAACATATGATTGACTGAGCCTAAATTATGTGTCTAAAAGCTTAGTTGCAGGGTCTGAGAGAGCAATGATTATCTGCTCCCCATTCACCAAAACCTGTATAATAAAGGGTTTTCCCTAAATAGAAAGGTAGTTTAGAACTAAGCTGGCCAAAATAATTACAGATATCCAACATAGCTCACCCTTTTGATTACTCAACAGTTATATGACCCTTGCTTTTATAATTACTTTACCATAAGGAAAGACTGTCACATAATATAATACTTTCAAATTTCAGACAACTGAAAATATGCTCTCACCCTCTCAAAAGCAAAGCAACACAAAGTCCAATCACGTATCATCCCCGGCTCAAAATACAGATTCTCTAGGTGATAACCAATCCTTCTCTATTTCTGTCATGATCCCATATTCTATAATTTATGGACTAAGTTAAGAATATAAGCATGATAAATAAACCCTATTTACATATGGAGGGACAGGCAAAGCACACTGACTGTAGGGGCAATATTGAATATTCCTGAGTACCAATCATCTTTGAATAATTTGCTTGTGTTAAAAAAAATCATCACATTATTAGTCATCTTCCACTCTGTAGAACTAACATTTTGAACTCCAGACTTGAGGAATGGTAGCAGTAGCGAGATTATATTTCTCATGCAGAGGTGGCATCAGTACTGGTAGTAACAATAAAGACACTGCAGTTAAGTTGATTTGGGGTTTTTTTTTGGCATTTAGTTTTGAGAGAAAGCTCCAGAATGGGTTTCTAGGAGGTAACTTTTGCAGCATGGGTTTAGATATACATCTACAAGTTGGTTTTATTTTTACTCTGATCATCCCACTGATCCTGTTAAATATCTAATATTTAAGAAAATTTCCTTTTTCTTAAATTTGCCAGCACATTTCCAGGTTTTGCAACTACAAAAATAACCAAAAGGATAATGGCATTGGAAATGATTGCAGGCGGTAGACATTCAATAATCATTATCTAGGATTGGTCATTCAATATGCATAGATCTGGATACAGTAAGAATACAGCTACAGTTTAAAAAAACAAAAACAGGATTCCAACAGTCCCTGACGGGCAGCAGCAAAAAGGTGCATTGTTAGTATCTGTGCTCTCCTGTGCCCGTTATGTACAAGTCTTGATTAAGTAGCTGCTACTATTGAATAAAATGTTGATCATGACCTAGGGGTGTAGTGATGGCTTCCTTTTTTTGTAATTGACTTGTAAGCCTAAAGAATGAGACAAACAATCAAAGTCCTAATTCTTCTTTTTTATTGAAGTATAGTTGATTTACAATGCTGTGTTAATTTCTGGTGAACAACAAAGTGATTTAGTTATAGATAGATAGACAGATAGATACACAGAGAGATAGATACATTCTTTTTAAAATTCTTTTCCATTCCGGTTTATCACAGGATATTGAATATAGTTCCCTGTGCTATACAATAGGACCTTGTTTTAATTCTTTAAGATACCATTCAATAATAGTCTTTACCAATTGCAGCAGAAGGACTAAAGAAGCAAAATGATTGGCAAAATAAAATATTAATAATATTTACAAATATAATGGCTGACCTTAGGAAACGGGGTTGGGGGTAGTGGGGAGAATAGGTAAACTGAGAATTAGAATAAAGTCATAGGATTAGGTTACTATAAAACTGATCACTTTGAACCACTAAATCCTACTGAGCTTCTCAAGCCAACAGAAGTAGGTAGTTTGTCCTTGCCTTGTTTGAAGTCCCTGTAATGACCATGCCTAAAGCATTTACCTTGTAAGGACAAGGCAATTCTGCTTGTGTCCCACTTTTACCACCCTCATTATTTCTAGACATAAAAACTAGAATCCAACTCCAACCTTTTCCTGGAGCGAAGTACAATTAAAACCCTAGAAGAGATGGTTTATATGCCAAAAGTCTGCAGAAATGAGGTTAATTCCCTGCTATTCCTATTTTGATGAGACTTTGTTTTTCTTTAAACCAGGAATATGTGTTTGATATTGTCAAATGCTTTTTCTCTACCAATTGAGATAATCATATGGTGTTACATTTTTTAGTATGTTAATATGGTGAATAATAGTTCTTGGTTATTGAATGGTAAATGGTCCATGCATTCCTGGGATGAACTTCACTTTGTATATTTATGGATTTGATCAGTGAAATTTTGTTAGGAAGTTTTGTATCCATGTTTATAAGGGATATTAGTTTCAGTTTCTATTTCTTGCTTTGTCTTTGGTTTTGTTAGCAAAATAATGTTGGTCCCATAAAATGAGTTAGGAAATATTCTTTCCCCTACAATTTACTGGAGAAGTTTTTGTAGAATTGGTATTACATCATCCTTAATTTTTTGTCTTAAATCACCAGGAAACCCATTCAGTTCTGGAGTTTTCTTTTTTCATAATGTTTTAACTACAGATTGAATTTCCTCAAGAGGTATCAGGCTACTCAAGATATATACTTCTTCTTCGTCTCCAAAATTTTTTTCATTTCATCTTTTTGTCAAATTTCTTTGCATAAAGTTGTTTATAATATTCCTCATTGTGCTTTTAATATTCATGGAATCTGTAGTGATGTCATTTATCTCATTTTTGATATTGGTACTTTTTTTCCCTCTTTTTTTCTGGCTGCTCTAGCTAGAATTTATTTTTATTTTTAAAATTTTTAAAAAGAACTATCTTTCTTTTTTTTATTTTTTCTGTATTTTAAGTTTGTTTTCTATTATATTGATTTACACTCCAATCTTTATTATTTCCTTTCTTCTGTTTACATTAGCTGTCATTTGCACTTTGTTTTCTAGACTCTTAATGTGGAAGGTGTGGTCATTAATTTGAGACTTTTTTTAAAAAATAATACATGCATTTAGTGCTTCCAATTTTAAGTACTGAATAAACAACATCCCACAATTTTTGAGTTTTTAAAAATTCTATTCAGTTTCAAATAGATTTGAAACATGGCTTATTTAGAAGTGTGTTATATAATTTCCAAACATCTGAGATTTTCCAGAGATCTTTCTGTTAATGATTTCTAATTTCATTTTAATCAGAAACTATACTGTATTTAACTTGAATTTTTTGAAATTTATTGAGACTTGTTTTATAGTCCAGGATATAGATTATCTTATAAACTTTCCATGAGGACTTAAAAAGAATGAGTATTTTTTGTTCTTGGATAGAGTATTTTATCTTGTCAGTTAAGCTAATCTGTTTAATATTGTTGCTCAAGTTCAATATATGATCACTGATTTTCTATCTCCTTGTTAATTTTGAGATAAGCATGTTAAAATCTCTGACTGTAATTACAGATTTTTCTATTTCTCCTTGACATTCTATCAATTTTACTTTCATGTATTTTAAATCTCTATTATTAGGTACATAAACATTTAGGTTTGGTACATCATCCCTTTATCACTATGAAATGAATGTCTTTAATCCCTGATAATATTCTTTTCTCTGAAATATACTGTATCTGTTATTAATACAGCCACTCCAACTTTTCCTTTGATTAACGTTAGCATGGCATATAATTTTTTGTCCTTTTACTATTAACATATGTGTGTCTTATTATTTAACACAGATTTCTTTTAGGCACGTATAATTGGGTCTTGCTTTTTTATCCAATCTGGCAATATCTGTTATTTTTATCCCATTTGCAATTTTTTTCTTTTTTTTCAGTTTTCTTTATTTTTTAATTTTTTTTTAAAATTAATTAATTTATTTATTTTTGGCTGTGTTGGGTCTTCGTTTCTGTGCGAGGGCTTTCTCTAGCTGCGGCGAGCGGGGGCCACTCTTCATCGCAGTGTGCGGGCCTCTCACTATCGCGGCCTCTCTTGTTGCGGAGCACAGGCTCCAGACGCGCAGGCTCAGTAGTCGTGGCTCACGGGCCCAGTTGCTCCGCGGCATGTGGGATCCTCCCAGACCAGGGCTCGAACCCATGTCCCCTGCATTGGCAGGCAGATTCTCAACCACTGCGCCACCAGGGAAGCCCTTTTTTTCAGTTTTATTGAGAAATAATTGACATACATCACTGTATAAGTTTAAGGCATACGGCACGATGGTTTGACTTAAATATATTGTGAAATAATTACAATAGGTTCAACTAACATCTGTCTTCTCATACAGATACAATAAAAAGAAAAAAAGAAAAAGAGAAAAAAAGTCTCCTTATGATGAGAACTCTGAATTTACTCTCTTAACAATTTCCTGTATATCATACAGGAGTGTTACCCATAGTCATCAGGTACATTACTTCCCTAGTACTTATTTATCTTATAACTGGAAGTTTGTACCTTTTGACCACCTTCCTCCAATTCCCCCTCCCCTGACCCACTGCCTCGGGTAACCACAAGTCTGATCTCTTTTTCTAGGAGTCTGGTCTTGGTTTTTGTTTTGCTTTTGCTCTTCTTCACATGTAAGTGAAGTCATACAGTGTTTGTCTTTCTCTGTCTGACTTATTTCACTGAGCATAATGCCTTCAAGTTCCATCCATCTTGTCACAAATGGTAGGATTTTCACATTTTTGATGGCTGAATACCCATTTACATTAACTTAGTGTTTATATGGTTAGATTTAAATCTAAAATTTTCCCGTTCATTTTCTGTTTGTCCCATCTGTTCCTTGTTCCATTTTTCCTCCTCTTTTAGCCTCTCTTACCATTTTTTTTACTTCCTTCTTTTAGTTTAATTTCATATTTTTCATGGGTTCGTTTTATTTTATTTCTTTTATTTACTATAAATGTTGTGTTACTGTAGTCATCCTTTTAGAGTTTACAAGTCTTTTAACTTCACCATCTGACTTCATGCAACCCTATGCCATTTCACATATGGTATAAGAAACTTACAGCAATTTACTTCCATTTCTTCCCTCCTGGTCCTTGCGCTATTGTTGTTATACATTTACTTCTACAATTTTCATAACCTCCACAATACATTGTTATTGTGTTTGTTTTAATCATTCAGTATTTTTAAAATGAACTTAAATAAGAAGAAAATTTCTCATCTTCCTGAGGTACTTCTTTAACATTTCTTGTAATTCAGGCCTGCTGATGACAAATTCTTTAAACTTTTTTTTGCCTTTATTGTCTATTTGGCTTTATTCTTAAAGATATTTTTGCTAGGTATGTAATTCTAGACTGATAAGTTGAGGTTTTTCCAGTCCTTTAAAGATGTTACTCAACTATTTTATTGCTAACATTGATTCCAGCAAGAAATTATCTTTGTTCTCCTAAATGAAATGTATGTTTCCTGCTGGCTATCTATATGATTTTCTCTTTCTCACTGGTTTGGGCCAATTTAATTATGATCTACCTTGATAAAATAATATATATATGCATATATATATATATATATATATATACACACACACGTGTGTGTGTGTGTGTGTGCATTTTTTCATTTTGCTTGTGCTTGGAGTTCGTTGAGATTTTTGGAACTGTGGGTTTACAGTTTAATCAATTTGGTAATTTTCATATCATTATTTCTTCAAATATCTTTTCTACTACTCCTTTTCCCCCATCTCAGCCAAACTTCATGCCTCCAACTGCAATTATGATTAGAATTTTGAAATTATCCCAAAATTTACTAATGTCTTGTTCATTTTTTAAATTATACATTTTTTTCCTTGTGTGTTTCATTTTGCATAATTTCTGTTGCTATATCTTCAAGTTCACTAATTATTTCTTCTGCAATGCATAGTCTGCTGTTAATAATATCCAATGCATTTTTCATCTCAGCCATTGTAGTTTTCACCTCTAGAAGTTGGACTATATTTTGATATCTTTTCTCTCACTACTTAACATACTCAACTTTTCCTCTAGCTTTTAGAACATATGGAATACAGTTGTAATAACTGTTTTAGTGTCCTTGTCTGCCAATTCCAACATCGGGATCGGTTTCAGTCGACTTATTCTTCTCATTATGAGTTGCATTTTCCTGCATGTTTTCATGCCTGATAATTTTTTACTGGACACTAGACATTGTTAATTTTACATTGTTGGGTGCTAGACATTTTTGTAATACTATATTCCCAACCTCTGTTCTGGGACACATTTATGCTACTGAGAAATAGTTTGAGATTTTTTGAGCCTTACATTTAAGATTTGATAGGTGGGTCTGGAGTAGTGCTCAGTCCACGGCTAATTATTTCCCACCACTGGGGTAAGAGTCTCCTGAATACACTACCAAATGTTCAGTGAATTACGAGGGTTTCCAGTCTGACTGGTGGAAATAGGGTTTTATTCCCAAAGTTTGGCAAGCTGAAGTTACTCTGTTGTAATCCTTTTAGGTGGTTCATTTCCAAGCCTCAGGTAGTTTTTCACATCCTTTCATTGATCAGTACTCTGATGAACACTTGTGGGATCCCTCTACAGATCTCTAGAGTTCATTCTCTGTGCAGCTCTATTATCTCAACACTCTGTCTTATGAACTCAAGCTACCTTGTTCTCCCTGGACTATTAGGTCTGTCTCCTCTACTCAGGAAACCTGCCAAGCTCTACCCGGGTTTCTCCTTCTTGCTCTGTGACCTGGAAACTCCCTCAAGACAGTAAACTTAGGCAATTTTAGAGCTCACCTCATTTGGGTTTTTTTTGTTTTTTCTTTCTCAAGAGTCACTATCCTCCGTTGCCTAAAGTCCAATGTTTTGAAAAACATTGTTCCATTTATTTTGTCCAGTTATTTGTTTCTCTTAGGAGGCTAAATCCAGCCTTTGTTACATATTGGCCATACTTTCTGGCCAGAAACAAAACTTCTCTGAAACAGATATTTTTAAAACTGGCACAGTCCCCATGTTGCCTTTCCAATTCATGGAGTGAGAGCAATTTTGACCACTGAAAGTGCTTGGAATTCACCGTACCTTTCAAAATTATAAGCTAAAAGCATTATTATACTCTTGGGGGAACCAATAATTAATGCGATCACCAAAACTTTAAAAGATGCAAGCGTTGGGATTCCTATTGCATACTCATTTAAATTGCCTACTGGCTGATACAGGTGATGATCATTCTTAGTATATGCAAGTGAGTTATTAGAAGCTTGCTCAGCTGTTTACTCCAATTACAAATTAACACAGATCTCAGGACGTATTATTCATTTATGGATCTTTCAAACACTAAAGAAATAAAATTATTCTAATATAACCTGGCAACTCAGAATAATCAGCTATCATGGATGACTTTGCACATCATATTTTTGAATAAAAAGATAAATCCTGGAACCTGATACTTCTGTAAAATTATTAGTTTTCCAGTAGTTCAGACATGTAGGTTAGTTACTTTAAGGTGAAAAAAAAATCACGGCATTTGAAGACTCTACCCTAGGCATACCACTTTGGATATACTGTTCAGAACAGACCCATTTACCACGTTGAGTCTAAAATCTGCCAATTTTGAGTGAAACCCAAAGGAAGATAAGGCTCTCCAGCTGGTCCAGGCTTCAGTGTTCTGTCACTTGGACCTTTTAAAGTCCAATAGCATCTTTTTTTTTTTTTCTTTGCATGTAGGAAAAGCTTTACTAAGTCATGGAACTGTTATAATCTTTTTAAACTGCGATGTGGAATACTCAAACACTTTTAAATGATTTAGGAAACATTTGGCATATATTTCGTAAGCAAGTTCCACTTTCAGAATTTTCTCTGCTCCCGCCCTCAGTGCTCAGCTATAGAACATTCATTTATTGATCATGTTTAGTATCTCTGTCTCACAATCATCTGTCAAAGCTTTTGTTGCAAAAACATGTTTCTTAACAATTAAATACACAATGGGAAGATATGATTAAACATTTACCAGACTTGAAATGTTTAAGAATAATACACAATAATAGGATTACAAGAAGGGCAGTGGCATCTTTCAATTCATTTTGCTGTTTCATTCTTTTTCAGACGTTAAGTGCATCATCATGAGAAGCTGCCAATAGCATCTTCTATATGTATAAAAAGGAGGCACTTCAGGTTGTATTTGTATTTTGAAAAAGAAGTCATGTAATCGAGCAATTAAAGCATAAGTTTAAAAAAACATGGCTCAAAGAAAAGGAAAGGAGAGAAACGCGGGGTGGGGGTGGGGGGCGGAAAGCACACAAAAAACAAGGTTAGGGAGTGAATCAGGAAAATGAAAACTAGAGGAACAGTGTATTTTTCGGATGCACATTTCAACCTAAGTCATGCTCCAAACCCAAACTCCATCTGTCCACCTTAGTTTTCTGGAACAAACTCCCACTTATTCAGACCCACCCATCCCCCACAAACAATTCCTTTCCCCGGATATTCTTATTCCCACACTTAGAACAGCATCACATATCACTTGGAATTTGTAATGCTTTTTATTTTGCACATCACTAAAACATTTGCCTCTTAAGCAACAGGATAATCACTTCTCTCTCTGCCAAATTATGTACTTCTATTTCTCATCCTGAAGGAAATAAAATCCAGAATAGGAAACTTGACAGCACTTGCATCATCTCCAGGCAGCACATCCAAAATATGTATGTGTGGACTCTTAAGGGAAGGACAATATAATTGGGAGTTTTTATTGGAAATTGAGAAATAAAAAGTTCGAACGTAAGATCCATTTACTTTTTAATGATACCATACTAGAACTATTTGGGGGGTTGGGGAGGCTTATCTGCATCACAGGGGTGATTTTTGGAAAAATTGAATCTTAAAGGAATCTCAGATCTCTTTTTTTAATATGTGTTAAATGCATACGTAGTAAATATACCTAACCCTTCGGGTATAAACAAACACAAAACTTTGTAATTACTTCCTCTATAGCGTGTTTAAAATTTAAATTATTTACTGTTTTTTTAACTTAAAATCATCACTCAATAGGCTGTAATATTGATACTATTCTCATTTTTAACTTTAAATCGTAATGCCTTTCCATACAACATAATGAAATTTTGGTCTCACAGTCTTGTTATTTAGTGTTAACACTTTTAATATTACATGAATAAAAACATAAAATATAATCTCTTTTTATTCATGGGATTAAAAATTTCAATAAAGTCGACATACACCCACTCTTCTGAAAAAGCAGTTAAATGAGTATTTATCAAGTAAGCTATCCATTCCCTTTGTCATTAAATGTCATAGAAGGAGAACATATTTGCAGATATCTAGAATTCTTTTGTGCGGCCTGAGACCTGAAATTATTGCTATATGATTTTTTTCGGACTAAGATTTTTTTTCAGACTTCTATTCATCAATTTTTTCAAAAGTATATAATTCTCATAAACTTACACTAGAGAATTGGGCAGATCTGGGTTTGAGTCCTAGCGTCTCTCTTTTTATCTTTTGATTAGAGCAAATCACATAAACGGTTTTGCATATGGCAAAGGGAGTAATTTAGTGCCTACTTCAGAGATTATATAACATGCTTGGCTTTGAACCTGGCTCACAATAACCAATCAATAAACAAAAATTCTTACATTGTGCTCCTCTTTTCTTTTTTTTCACCATCATTATCCTTTTCTTCTTCCTCCCTCTCTTTCTACCCCTTTTGCAATCATCATCATCATCATCATCATCATCATCATCGTTATCCTCAACATATTCATCATGCTCTGTGTCATTCCTTATTTCTTTGGAATATTGTGAAAATAAACAACATAATGACAAATGCATCAACCTATACTTTTTATACATAAGGTGTATAAATTGAGGTCTTTAGTAATCCTGTTGGAACTATGCATGAGAAGAAGCAAGAACCATTTCAAAATGCCTGATATTTCTGAGGGATGGAAGGGGACAGGTGGAAATGCAGTGGCCCCTTGGGGAGCACTGAGGGCTCTTTATCCATATTAAACACTGAATTGATAATGGGCACTGATCAGAAACCATTTTGTAAGAAACACGCTAATCTGCTTCTCTATATTCAGATATCTGTACATGATTAAATTGCCCAAGAAGTTAACTACAGTTAAATAACTCTCTTTAATAAAGACCTTTTGGGGTTTTTGATAATTTGTAAAGAGGTTAAGCTAATCATGAGGAAACCATTACTTAGAACTAATGTAGGTATAGAGAAACTAAATGATACATTAGGATTTTACAGAATAGTTCTATTGTTAACTAACGTTTCACTAATGGACTTGAGAAAAAAAATTATATGCACAATCAGGAAAAGCAAAAGTAATCATTTTTATTTGGAGTAATCCAGATTCTCTTTTGCTATTTTCTGGATTCTCCTGTATGGCAACTCGGACCCTTGAGGCTCTTTGAGTGTATTATTGGCACAAAGTAAACACTCTGTAAGTGTTGATGCTTGCTGTTATTTTAACTGCTATATTTATTGCTGATACATTTAAAATTTTTCTGTGCTTGATAAAAATTAATTTTTAAATACAAAAATGCAGTAAATCTCCTAATTATTCTAACTTTAGCCCATGTACATTCTAGAAATCCAGGAGATACAACTGCTGTAATGCAGCTGACTTCTAGGAAGTACTTTCTTAGGACTGTGCTGAAAATTGTTCTTTAAAAATTCTCCTGGTTTTGATGAAAATGAGATTATCTTCTACATTCGGTATTTGATCAGTGGTTTCCCAAATTTGGCTAGGCATCAAAGTTGTTGGAGTAGTATTTTAAAACACAAATCCTGAGTCTCAACTTCAGAAATATTGATTCTGTAAGTCCTGGGTAGAGCCCATATTCACTGAATTTTTTAAAACTCTGTTTAATTTTACTACATATTAGGAGCCAAGTGCCAAAAATACCAGTCTAAAAGACAATTACCTTTTACAAATAAACTCTTTCCTACATGATTGCTTCTGATGCCCCACATTCAATTGACTCCTTATTCCAAAAATTGTCTGTTTGCCATTTGATGGTGCTTGGTTATTTCACACATTTGTGTTCAGGTAACAGCGGATTTGACCTGAAATCTGATTTCTTAACAGGTGTCCTATTTCTACCTGCATGGCTATGGATTTACTAGGAACTGTTTCCTTGAGAAAGGGCATAGATAGCATAGCTAATGCTTTCTCAGATGGACTGGGAAGGATTTACATATCACAGAAGTAAACACAGAAGTGGCTTAACTTCATCCCAAGAAAATGATTTTTCTCTAAGCTAGGCAAAGCTAGTCAAGTGATCTATAACATTAAGTATGATTTTAAGAAGAAAAAGATTGTTCGCAACAACAAGAACAAAAATGTTTTTAAGTTTGATTTACCTAGAGTTATATTCTAGTAAACCACAAATACAGTACCTAAAGAAGCAAGGCATGCCTTCACTTAGCCTTCTTCATGGAACTTCAGTGTTTGGGAAGGGCTGGGATATCAGTCTGACAAGGTCTTAACATCAGGGATCAGGCTTGGGGTTACCTACAGGGCCTCTGTCCCTGCCCGAAGACACTGCCAGTTTTCACTGGGTGGGTAGATAAGGAGACAGATGAGGCCCACAGGTAGACTTGCACTAGTGACACAGACAGACAGCAGTAAAGAACTCCTGATCACAGGTCCGTGTTGTTGAAACCCTGAGAGAAGCTTATTTCTTTGACAACAGCCTTGGACTGAAGCAAAAAAAAAAAAAAAAAAACAACAACATTTTTTTATTTGAAAATAGCGTGGCTCTCCCTATTGCATTAGCTCTTTCCCTAAAACTGAGGGTTCTGGAGGACAGAGTCCATCTGGCTCCAGTGAGGACACATTTCATCAAGGGGCAATGTGTTGAAGACCCCTCTGGGTAATCCTTATCCCCACACCTTGAAATCTCTGGGGTAGTTTCCGAGACTTCTTGAGATTCACTAATCCTGTATTATCACCTAGGATGACGGTCAGAGGATTTGCTCAAACATTAGGTAGGAGGCCTCTAGCCTATGCCTTGACATAAAGATAGGCCTAGAAAAAGCATAAGACTGCCAGTTCAGTCACTCTGAAGTATGATGATTCAACTGAATGTATATTGTTTAACATGATCATTGCTTCTACTCCCACCACAGGGCTTTATGTGTGCTCTGGATGTGAGTACCTAAAGGTGGATCATAGCAAGTGGTTGGTTGATGCCACAAGGGCAGTAAACTTCCCACATCACGTTCTCCAAAACTACAAATATTTATTGTAACAGAAGCCAAAAGAAATATTGCAAAGGATCTTAATATACAAAGAAGTACTTTCACTATTCAGCCCAATCCCCATGATGGCATCTTAAGAACAACCATAGAAGCCCTAGGACTAGGAAAAGCATGACTCTGGAAGTAAGAGAAGTGTACTTCCTACCTCTGTTTCTCTACCATATTTGACTATTCTTTCTCTCAGAATTTGCCTGTCTCAAGTGGATGGATTATTACTTTCTCTTTAGAGTGTGTATATATTCATATAATATATATATTCATATACATATATATATACATACACATACACACACACCTATATATACATATGTATATATGTATAGTATCCATATATAATTAGCTATTTTTCACATTATCTGATATTTAAAAAGAGAAATCACATTAATTCCTATATGGCACTGAAAAGGGCATCATTCATCATTTCCAAAGCTTTACACTTATAAATAATTTCCAAATTATGGCTTCTCTCATATGTGTTAGCATACAGAATATCGCTTTCACTTGATGGGAAATTAATATTCATTTATTGGCATGAGGCCGTGGTTGAAACAAACCTAGATATAAAGTAGATTTTCTTTCTTTTTTTTTTTTTTAAATGTTTTTTTTTTGAATTTTATTTTATTATTTTTTTATACAGCAAGTTATTCTTTCATTTCATCTCCTGTGGTACTGATTTTGATTGTGGAACAGAAGGTATGAATTTATAATGTGATGTGTGATTGAATAATAGCTGTCAGTAACTGGATTCAGCAAAGATTGTAAAGAAACCTCAAGTCATGAAAAACTTACCTGATTTCTGTTTCACTACAAAGACCCCAAAATCAGTCTATTTAGGTTATTGAAACAGCTGGCTCAACTTTTGAGTTTTTGCCGCCTTGAAAACCCTACCTCAAATAGTTGTTTCTATAAGGGTAGACCAATGGATTTTTTTGTTCCTGAATTTGTGGATTAGAGTTGCCTTTCTCCAAAGTGATAGAATGTTATGTTAATATGTTTTATATTGAGGTATTTGCACTTCTCTGAAATATAGATCCAGATGATTAATTTTTTTTCCAAGAATGAGTCTGTGTGAATGAAATGGCACATGAATTTTCAAGGGTTTTAAATATATATATTAGACAGGACTTCTGTATTGTTAAAGCTATTGCAATTAAGTTTCAAAATCATCTTTTCTCCAGGGAAATAGGATCTTACTTAATGGTTTAAAACCTGTTAAAACTTGCCCAAATAAGAGATTAATTTTAAGGTGTATAATTAAATGAAAAGTCAAGACAGCCAAATTCTTCATGAATGCCTAGACAACACTTTTTTATGTTTCTGCTTCATTTCTCCTTTTTAAAAAAGGAAGATTACTATTATGAGAGAATCAGAGGTATCAAAACACTACAAAGCTTTCTGAAATCAGGTAAATATTATTGCCCCCAGTTTAGAGATTTAAAGTCCCAGAGTAAGGAAATAAAGAGAATATTAAAACCCAGGTTTCCAAACTATTAAAGAACATAATAGAATCACTGAGCATCAAATGAAACAAGTATAGCAACCTTACATTTTGTTAAAACCCATTGTTACATTCCTTAACTGATTCACTGCAATAACTCATTTCATAAGCAACTAAACATACGTATTCCACATGGACTATCTTTTGGTTTCTGGAACAAGAACATCCCAACAATTATTTTTATGTTGAGGATAGCATTCAGATGTGCTTTCACAATTTAACAGAGGCTTTCCATCTCAGCATTGGAATTACCAGGATAGCAGAAGCTTGGTTCAGATAAAGACATAGATCCACAAAGGAACTTTTATAAGTGATATTAAAATAATTGTCAATAAGTCATCCATATGTAAACAGATTCTCTTGTCTCATGTGCCAGGAAAAACAAGTTTCTGGGCTTTCAAAGAAAGGTTCAGAACTGCTGTCTGAAGAGGGTCCTAAAGTCAGAGGAAATGGAGATAGGCGGCTGGCAAAAGGTTATGCACACAAAGTATGACTTAAATTTAATACAGTCAGATATAGTTCTTTATCCTCAACAGCTATAATTTTACAGTTGACCAACTCTCAGTGAAACCTATTTCATATAACAGTAAAAACAGTACATTGGATAAGAACAAGTTTAACTGTCATGCAGTGCTGTCTCATTTAGCTGTGAACTCATGAATTAGTACATTATTAGTAAGATAAAGAAAGTCAACCTTAAGCTACTTGATAAAGATAATAGCAGTTTCTCTTTTATATGGTCTAGCTTATCATTAAATAATTCAAACATACTGAGAAGTGTAAAGAAAAATATTATAAACTTTATTTTATAAACCCACCCAGGTTCAGGATACCTTAACATTTTGCCCTAGTTGTTTTGAATCTATTTTCATCTTTTGTTTATCCCTCCCTGATTTTACTTCCCTCCATCTGTCCTCTGAGGTATTCAGTAATCTGAATTTGGTGATTTTCATTCTGATGAAGATTTTTTATACTTTTACTATACTACATTTATATAGCCATAAACAATACTGTGTTTTATTTTGAATATTTTTAAACTTATAGAATAGTATATTGTATAAATTGTTATTCATTTTGCTTTTTGGCACTAAAAATTATACCTCTAAAATTTGTCCATGTTCATATACATACTGCTAGTTCATTCATTTAAATTATTTTACATTGTGTTATATTAATACATTGCACATCAGTTATCTTTTCTGCTGTTGATGGACATCTAGATGATTACAATTTTTCACTATTAAAACCAAACTGAGATTTTACTGAATAATCATGTACCTGGCTTTTTTTTTTTTTTTGCACATATGCTAGAGCCTTGGGATCTAGGTTTTATATCTAAAAGTAGAAAGCTAAAAGCTACAATGTAAACAACCTCTAAATTTACAAGATACTGACAATCACTCAACCAACAATTCATAGAAGTTATTATTGCTTTACATACATGCCAGATATTTTTTGTTTTACCTATCAAATGAATATGATAAAGTATCACATTACTTTAATTTGTATTACCTGTTTACCAGTAGTATGAGATATTTTATCCTGTGTTTATTGGTCTTATTTTCTATATTTTTTTTTTTACAAATGATGCCTGTTGGTGTCATTTTCCCAACTTTGTACTGAGTTTTCTTTTTGCTTTTTTCCTGTTGATTTGTATGCAGTTATGTGTGTGTGTGTAACTATACCTACTCTAGATGTTAAAAATATTTTAATTGTTTTCTTGCCTTTTACCTCTTATGGTGTCTTTTCATATGTAAATGGTTCTTTTTCCTGAAATATCTATTTTGTTCCATAAATATGGAAAAATACATCTTTTCAAATAAAAACTTTCATTCAGTGATTATGTCACTTTATTTCCATTTCTTTGGCTACCTTTAATATTTATTTTTTCATTTTTTCAGTGTATTGTTTTTGAAAAAATTTAATTTTCAACTGTTCCTCAGTAATATATAGTAATTCAAGTCAATTTTATATATTAACTTGTTTTCTGTGGCTTTGCTACATTAGCTTTTTAGTTCTGTAAACAAATTATTTAGGATTTCTACATAAATGATGTCGTCTATTAAAAGTATATGATTTTTTTTTCTTTTTTTCTTTCTTGTAGTTTTGCACTGACTAGGGTCCAATGCAGTGGTGATTAGATGTGGTGAGAGGGAGCATCCTGGCCTTGTTCTTGATCTTGGGGTTTAAAAAAATCAATATTTTACCAACAAGTATAACAATGGCTGCAGGTTTTTAGTAGATATATTTCTCGTTAGCTAGAAGTTTTGTTTTGAGTGGGTGTTAACATCATCAGATACTTTCTTTGTATCTGTAGAGATGATTGTTTTAGTTGCTATTGTTGTTGCGTTTAGTCTGTAAACATTCCTGGCATGCATCCTACTTGAATATAATAAAAATCCGTATTATTTCTCTAAACAAATTCCACAAATTCACTGGCTTAAAACAATGCAAATTATTATCCTATAGCCTGTAGGTTAGAAGTTTGACACAGGGCTTACTGGGCTAAAATCAAGGTGTTGGCAGAGCTGTGTACCTTTCTGGAGGCTTTGAGGGAGAATCTGTTTCCTTACCTTGTCCAGCTTTGAGAGGCCATCCACATTTCTTAGCTTGTGTCCCCCATCCTCCATCTTCAAAGCCAGCAACTTTGCATTTCTCTGATCATCCCTATGTAGTCACATCTTCCCCCTCTCTCTTCTGTCTCCCTCTTTCCCTGTTAAGGTCCCATGTGGTTACATTGGGCATACCTGGATAAGCCAAGATCGTTTCCCCACTTTAAGATTCTTAATTTACAAAGTTTCTTTTGCTATGTAAAGTAACATGTTAATAGTTTCCAGAGATTGGGACATGGACATTTGGGGGAGCCATCATTCTGCCTTTCACAATATCCTTTTATTTATCTGTAGATTTGATTTCCTGAAATGTTTTTAAGGACTTTGTGTTTATATTCATGAAAGATATTAAATTGAAATTTTTCTTTTTCAAGAATGATTTTGTCTGGTTTTGGTGTCAGAGTAATGCTGGCCTCATAAAATGCATTGCAAAGTGTTCCCATCTTTTCTGCTTTCTGGAAGATTTTGTGTAGAATTAGTATCAATTAATCTTTAAATATTTGAAAGAATTTACGAGTGAAGCTACCTGATCCTGGAGTATTTTTAATCAGAAGGATTTAATTAATTTAAATAGATCCGAAGCTGTACTAATTTGCTAGGACTGCGTAGTCATAACAGAATACCACACTGGGTGGCTTAAACAACAGAAAGTTTATCTTCTCATGGCCTGGAGGCTGGAAGTCCAAGATCAAGGTGTTTGCAGGTTTGGTTTCCTTTGAGGCCTCTCTCCTTGGCTTGCAGATGGTCACGTTCTCACTGTGTCCTCACAGGGTCTTTTCTCTGTGTGTCCAAGCACCTGGTGTCTCTTTGTATGTCCAAATTTCCTTTTCTTATAACAACCCCAGTCAGATTGGATTATGGCCCACCCTCACAACCTTATTTTAACATAATGACCTCCTTAAAGGCCCTGTCTCCAAATGCAGTCACTTTCTGAGTACTGGGGGTTACAGCTTCAACATATAAATTTGGAGGGGAGGTTGGATGACAACACAATTTAGCCTGTAATAGAGGACATTCATATTTTTGCATTCTTGAGTGACATTTGATAGTTCACTTCTTTCAAAGGATTTATCCAGTTGCAAAATTTATTGGCTTAAAATTGTTTATAATGTTCCCTTAGTTTTTTCTTTTTATTGATATCTATAGAGTTTCTAGCTACGTGACCTCTTTCACTCTTGACATTGATAATGTGTGTCTCCTGTTTTCGTGATCATTAGGAGTACATATTTTATCAATTGTATTGATTTATTCAGAGAACCGGAGTTAAGAACTACTAGTTCTTCTCTAATGTCTTTCAGTTTTTTTTTTCACTGATCTCTGCTCTTATCTTTATTTTTTCCTGATTTCTGTGACATCATGGTTCATTTACTCTTATTTACCTTGTCTCTTACCCAAATAGTTACCTTTCCTGGAGGGCCTTAATACTTTTTTGTAGCTCCATATTTTTATGTGGTATAATTTTATTTCTGCCTGTCAAATGTGTGTATATATATGTATATAACAATAGGCCTGCTGGTGAAGGACTTTCTCCCTTTTGGTGGTCTGGAAATCTTTATTTCACTTTCAGTTTTGAAGGACATTTTTACTAAGTGTGTAATTCTAGGTTGACAGTTTTTTCCCCCTTTCAGTATTTCAAAGGTATTATTTGATTGCCTTCTGGTTTGCATAGATTTTTCATGAGCAGGTCAGGTGATACATTTCTGAGGCCTCTACCTTATACCCAAATGTTATGAAGGGAATTGTTTGCGCTACTGTTTTATACATTTGGGTTGCCCTCCACCCCACCCTTTGGCCTTGAATAGTTCTCTCTCTCTCACATTTGTAGATCAGTACTTGCCCCAGAATTCAAGAGGCCCTTTCTGAAGATCTTCAGTGCCTTGTTGATGTAGTTCCTTTTTCTCTGTTATGCTGCCCCCAAATTCGAGCTAGTTGATCTACGCAAACTCTGATCTTTACCTCCGTGAGACAACCAGGCTCTGTTTGATTTTCCCCTGCCTTCATTGCATTCTGAAAACTGTCCTATGCTGGGACACTTGTAGTGGTCACCTATGTCGGTTACTTTCCTTTCTTCAAGGATCACTCTCTTTTGCTATTTATTATCCAGTGTCTGGAAACCAGAGTGTCATATTTTTTATCTCTTCTCTTATTCTTAAAAGAGAAGATGTAAATCCAGCACCCATTACTACCTCAAGGTCAGAAGTATAAATCCTCTGAACATATTTATTTTAAACCTTCCCCCACCACCCAGTTTGTTCTACATTTTTAAATTCGTCCAACTGATTGACAGTTTCCTTATGGTCATATTTTTTCACGTGTTGTTGAAACTTGTTTTGCACCTCATTAGGAGTGGTAAAGAATTTTTGTTCTTTTTTATCTTACTTTGTTTTATTTTTTGTTTCTGCTCATTTTTTTGTCTTGAAGTTATGCAGCCACCTCCACCCGGCCCCCAGGGCTTCTTGCCCGGAAGCAACTCTCAAAACATGCATTTAGGGTAATGTTGGTGACACTACAGGTTCAGTCAAGGGGGCAGTGGGAGAATTAAGTCACTCCTAATCACAAGTTTGTACCTGTGACCTCTGACCTTCTTGGGTCAGAAGCTTTTTATAAGGCAGAGCACATTTTTTTCTACTGACTTTTTACAAATTGTGGTAAAATATAAATACCATAATATTTACCATTTTAACCATTTTAAGTATATAATTCAGTATGATTAAGTACATTCAAAATGTTGTACAACCATCTTCACTGTTTATTTCCAGAACTTTTTCATCTTCCCAAACAGAAGCTCTGTACCCATTAAACTATAACTCAACTATAACTCTCCATATCCCTTCCCCAGCCCCCAATAACATCTATTCTACTTTGTGTCTCTATGAATTTGCCTACTCTAGGGACCTCATACAAATGGAGTCATACAATATTTCACAAAAGTTAGTCTCTCTCTTTTCAAAGTTTATCAATTGTTATTTGTTGTTTGAAACAGAGGAATATAGCTAATCTTTGCATTTTACTGTTTTGACTTATATCAGTAGGAATTTTAGTAGGCTGAATAACAACCCCCAGAGATATTAGGTCCTAATCCCTGGGATCTTATGGATTTGAGATGGGGATATTATTGTGGATTATTGGGTGGGTCCTAAATGCAATCACAAGTGTCCTTATAAGAGAGAGGCAAGATGATATTTCACAGACAAAAGAAGAAGGTGATGTGAAAGTAGAACAGAGAGAGATGAGAAGATGGTGGCTTTAAAGATTGGAATGAGGTGGCCACAAGCCAAGAAATGACAGCAGCCACAAGAAACTGGAAGAGGCAATGAACAGACCCTTACCTGGATCCTCCAGAGGGAGCATGGCCCCGCCAATACCTTGATTTCAGTCCAACGGTACTGATTTTAGAATTTTGGACTCCAGAATTGTTAAGATAATAACTTTCTATGGTTTTAAGTTACTAAGTTTGTGGTAGTTTGTTATAGCAGTCACAGGCATCTAGAACACTGTTCTTAATTTTTGCGCTCAAAGCCACATGAATACATACATATTTAAATATTGAATATTATTTACAATCCCACCTATGGCATACAGAAAATATTCAATAATTCTTGTCAATGACGTTTCTCTCTATTCTTAAGGAAGAATTAATTTGGGAAATACAGGGTTTATTCATATCTTCTCCTTCTTCCTCACCACCCACATTACCAAGCAGTTATGAGTTTATACTTTAAGGATCTCTCAAATATATAGTCAACTTCTATACAAGTCTGCTCTCATTATAAACCACCACATTAACCCAGAAATCCATACGTTATTTTTTTTCAAACCATGCAACAATGTCTTTTATTATATATGGGTTTTTAAAATTATTTCTGCAATCTCTCCATACACAGGCAAAAATAGGTATTGTTTTGCATATTGGAACTTGCAGGCCTGATCACTGCATAGAGAAGGGAAAATTATCCCTACAACATGCTTAACCAGGAGGCCAATTCATCTGCCAACCTCCAAGAACATGGAGATGAACATGATAGACAGACTGTCCCCCATCTGAACCTTCATTCACCACCATTCGATACCCCTTCTTCAGGTCCAGATCAGCAGCACATTTCTTGCCAACAATCATTAAATATCCAAGACGACTTTCATCGTCATCTTCTGCTGCAGAAATCTGGGATATATGTCTCTTGGGTATCACCAGAAAATGTGTTGGGGCTTGAGGGGAAATGTCATGGAAAGCAAGACACTGGTCATCCTCATAAATAATTTTGGCTGGGATTTCCTTGCGAAGCATCTTCCTGAAGATCGTGTCGCCACCGGGCCAGACGGCCTGAGCCTTAGCGATCTCATCTACCTTCACCTTCACGGCCTCAAGGTCGGGAGGAGGGAGGAGCCGGGGAGCGGGCTGAGGGCCGGCAGTGGGGAAGGGGACATACTTTATTATTTACCTAGAACAACAACGTGCTAACTGGCCTCCAACCTCCAACCTCATCATTCTCATGTCTACCCTCTACCCCCAAGTGGGAGTAACCTTTCTAAAAGTGCTTATCTGATCACACGTTACTTCCAATTAAAATTCTTTACTGCCTCCTTCGGCTTTCTAGTCAAAATTCAAGTGCTTTCATTTAACTCCCAAGGCCATCTGTGATCAAGACTGTGCCTAACACTCTAGTTTAATATCCTGTTACTCTCCTATCTGAGCTATTCTAATTTTACTTTAATACATGATTTAACTGCCTCTGTTCTGTGCTCACCTCGTATCCTGTAAATGCCTTTAACCTAGCTATTACCACACTTTATTGTAAAAATGAATTCTCCTAACTGTCTTATCTAGTTTAATAAGAAAGTTTCCTTAGGATAGGAATCACATGATTATTGGTTCAAGTATGCTCATAAAAAGTGTAGTGCTTGCTTCACAGTTACGTCTATTTAATGAAAGTTTTTGTATGAAAAAAAATCTGTATTAAAGCCAAAATTTCCCAAAATGTGCAGACACTTGCTAAGTGAAGAAAAAGTTTTCGGTGCAATTAAGAATTAAAGCAAACACTGGCTAAACTTATGACTTTGAATAGAATAAGAGTAAGCATTAAAAATTATTTTAAAATGAGAGGACAAATGTTTAGTTACTGTTTTCCATCTCTGTCTTTAAAGGGGGCCTATAACTGCTTCTATAAAATGAATGTGTATAAAATTCACCTAGATTTATATAAAATGAATGTAAACCTCTAAGCATGTGTTTGATTTGTACATTCCTTAATAATAACCTATTTCCCTTCCAAAATGGAGTGGTTAGTTTAGATTCTTTCGGAAAAGATAAAGCACTTACATTTTTTCCCCTTTTACTTTTCTTTTGTTCCCAGCTCATTTCTCCTTTTTTTTCCTACTAATATTGTAGATACATTGCCAAGATTGTTATGGCAGCTAATAAAGTTTGAAATATAAGACCTTCAAACCAATGTTAATAAATAATTTAAGAATTAAATGCCTCTCACGACAGGGTTATCTTTATTTTATTCAAAAATAGTTTGTTTTATGGATGTTTTATTTCCTCACATGAGAAAACACTGGTTGAAAAAACATGATACGTTCTAGGAACTAATTTTTTCCAAGTTGTACTTCAGTGCTTTAAAAGAAATATATACAGGAACAGATGTTTCTGCTATTTCAGGATACTAAAATAGCCGACCCGCTTGGTCCTAATTATTGATAGTTTACCGCAGCACCAGCCTTGGCTTCTACAAAAGCGTTAGCAGAAGTGACAGGAGGAACACACAGGATTTATTCATTAAGAACGAGCTATAGCTTCCTGCATTTTCAGCTCCAGGCATCACGCTGAACAGTGCCCTGTCATTCAGCAAGAACTAGTCTGAGACAGGAAGCACTTTAGCGTGTTTACAGAAATATCTTTTAAAACGGGCTTAACTATCAGACAGCCCCCTTGTAAAGCTTTCGCTCTAAGAAACTCGGGTAAAAGATTATCACTCCACACTCAGAAAAATCAATTTTGGAGACTGACAGTTGTTCCAGACTGATGCTGGATTTCCTTTCTTCATTGAATTGAATTTCCTGTAGACTGTGAATATACTAACGTTCACCAGGTGCTTTTTCCTGATTTTTTTTTTTAAATCGTTAAATAGCCCCCTTATTTTTTATCAAGTATTCTGTGTATACAGTGGAGAAGACTGTGACTGATAGTTGTTTAAGAAACCAACAACTGGTGAAAAGGCAAGCCTGCCAATTTTTGTACATAAGCTAATAATGATAACATTCATAATAATATGAAGTAACACTTGTTGAGGACATAGTAAATGTCAGGCATCTGCTCACCCCTTTACATCCATTATCCCACTTAATCCTCAACTGAAGCTCTGAAATAATTTTTATCTCCATGTTACCAGTGTTCCTGCTGAGCCTAAGATATTTTGAGTGTCCTGTCCAAAATGACACAGAAATTACTGGAGCAGTAATTTGGCAGCAAGCTATCAGAGTCCGAGACCTGAGTTCTCAGTCACAGTGTTAAAGTGCATTTTGATTTTTAGCATTCCTCCCATTCCAGGAGTAAATAATACATGAATCCATCACCTGAACAACAGAGATCATTTCGATGTGAATGATTTCCAAATTTGTCTCCAAATTTTAGCACCTTCCTAAGCTGCTTGAACTGTATTTCCCAACGCCTAAAAATGCTCTGACGGCATTCACACCCTTTTATTCTAATACTGCCACCACCTTCATTTACGCTCACGAGCTTCAACTTTTCTTTAAACAAACTTAGACTCCAAACAAAACCTATAATTGATTTTCCTCAAACCTCGAATTTAATTTTTTCCTTTATCTGAGCAGCCCTCGTCTAGAGAATAGAGGAGAGGTAGCTGTCAGAAGCGGCTGAATACGGCTTTGGCAGTTACAACGGAAGCAACGTCATGGGGCCTCCCGTTCACTTGCTCTGCTCTCATTCACTTTTGTACTTACTCCCAATTCCCAACACACACATGGGTGCTTTGCTCTGGTGTATCATGCTCTCTTCCTTTCTTCATTGTAAACATATGCTCTTGGGAAAAGATGTAAAAACAAACAAGTAAATGAACAAAAACCAGTACAGATACCTATTAACATTTACCTGTAATCATTTCCTTCTGTATTTGAATCCTAAGAAAGGACTAAAGCTACAGATCTAATGATAGAATTTTATTTATCACAATGCCAGCTGGTAGAGGTTTCACTGAGCAAAAGGACCTTTGCTTATCTTATTTTACATTCATAACATATTGATCAATATTTTTCATTAGCATATTCTCAATAGAAGACTGAAGCAAGAATAGGGAAGAGATCTAGATGTGAGAGTTCTCCAAGAGGTGGTGTACACAGTGATGATGGATATCAGTTGAACAATAACTGAAAGAGCCCCTGGCGTGTTAAAAATGATGTTCCTTTGAGAACCTCCAAGTGGATGAATGGATTTTAAGTGGTTAGAGAAGAAGCAAATGAAAAAAAAAAAAAATTGGATTTCTAATTTATGTTAACCACAAAAACAACAAAAATCATAAATGTACATATTTATTTATTAGCCTACTAATCTTAGAAGTTTACTACTATAATGCCACAGCTCCTTAGTACTTCTTGAGAAATTCTCCCAAGTAAATAGATTTGTCTGACAGTAAATGTATGGTTGTCAACTCACCTGGGGATTTAATGCTTCTCAATAATCTTTTATTTACTTTAAGCAGTTTTCTTTCCTACTTCCTCAAAAGTTATTTCAAATGTTAAAATTTTCCCACAAGTCTCCTATTCAAATACCTTTCTCTACTCTATTCAAAGAAAATTGTCTTGGAGAAAACATAGATGATCAAGATTTGAACTATTTCAAACTTCCACCCCAACCTTACAAATGTATCTACACTTCTGTGTATGTTTTCTTTTACAGTCTTAGAGAAGGAGTTATCCTTTTTCTTGTTTAAAACTAAGCTGTTCACCTGTGTAATTCATCTTACACTTTCCCATCTGCTGCATTATTTGGCTTCATCACTTTTCTCCCATCACTGCTACAACTGCAACCTACTCTTGCTCTCCTTCTCTGAAGTTTTTAAATATAATAAAATCTCCCTCATCCTAAAAAAAATCCCCCCTGATACTTTATGTGTCTTTCGCTTTAACTTCATCTCAAACAAGCCTCTAGAAGGTGTGGGCCATGTTTGATATCTCCATCTCAGCAACCCCCTTTTGGAGGTGACCTCCTATGTCTTAATTATTGGTTCCCTTGTATCTCTATTTGTTATGGACTAGATGTTTGTGTCCCCCCCCCCCCAATTTATATGTTGAAGTCCTAGCCCCCAGTGTGATGGTACTTGGAGATGGGGTCTTTGGGACATAATTATATTTAGATTAGTTCATGAGTATGGGTCGCTCATGATGGGATTGGTGACTCTATAAGAAGAGGAAGGGAAGAGGATCTCCTTTTCTCTCTCCCTCTCCCCACCCCACACCGTGTGCATTGAGAAAAGGCCGTGTAAGGACACAGTAAGAAGGTGGCCATTTACAAGCCAGGAAGAGCGCTCTCACCAGAAGTAAACCATGCTAGCACCCTGATCTTGAACTTTTATCCTCCAGAAAATAAACGTCTGCTGTTTAAGTCACCCAGTCGATGGTATTTTGTTATGATAGCCCAAGCTGACTAAGACACTATTTCACTAGATAGAGAATTCCCTGAGGGAAGGGATTCAGACTTTGTTTCCTAGCATCTAGCAAGGGTCCTGGCACATAGCAGGTGGCAGACACTCGTCTGCAGAAAGGGTAGATGAATACATGAATAACGGATGAATACAAGGTGCCAAGTAATTTTTGTAGGGTTAATTGAACAAATAAATTTCATACAGAGAGCATTTAGCTTTACACTGAGTCATTAAGTGGAGTCTTACAGTAAGCCGTGATTTTGTTTTATTTGAATAAATGTAGTATTTCCATCCTACTTCAGGGAGTCTATATGTAACAGTCCCCAGAAGGAACTAAATAAGTGAATGACAATGACACCAAGATCTTGATGTCATAGACATATGCAGTAGAAATAACATTTATAAGAATAATATTTATAGACATCTTATTATGTGCCTGGTACTTTGCTGACACTTTAAATTAGTTCTCATTTAATCCTCACAGGAACTGAAAATTAGTTTAGTAGGAACTGTGTTTTCTTGTTCCCTGTTCTCTCTCTCTGCAGAATTTAACAAAGTGCCTGCACAGAATAGACACACAATGCGTATTTGTTTTTTACTGTGATTACCCTCCTTGCACAGGATAAGGAAGTGGAATAGATAGAAAAGTTCAGTTACTTGCTCAAGATTACTCATCAAGTAAGTGGAATTACTGGGATTTCAACCCTGATACATTTAACTCTGTAAATGGAACCTTTAACCACTATATTATAAATGGAATAAAACCTGGTAAATCTCTCAGTTCTCAGTAGTATACAATAAGTTCCCCTCCCCTCCAGCACTGCTTAATAATCTTCCTATTGAATGTTACTAAATCACTCAAGAATTAGTACACCCATGACATATAATGTGTTTCCTTCAGAGTACTGGGTCCTAAGTGAGAAATACCAACCCAAACTAGTCACCTTGCTATTACTGGGTGGAGAGCAAGGAAAGAGCTAGAATAAAAAATATATTGCCCCACTTTGGTATATGGCTGATAGTGATACCATTCATGCAAATAACAAACAAAAAGAAGAAGTACAAATTAGAGTGGTTCTGTGTGGGAAATCCATGTGAAGTTATCCATTTGAGAGAAGAGTGGCCTAAGCTATAGATTAAGACTGAATCTAGTAGACAAAATGGTGGTTACAGATTCATCTGTTTAACAAATATTTATGTAATGGCTACTATGTGCCAGGAACTGGAAAAATAGTAGTGAACAGACGGAATCTTTCCCCTCATATTTGAAAGCCCTTCATGCATTCTCCTCAGGTTTCTATTAGCTTTGTTCTTCTTCTCTTCACTATTTCAATCCTTTAAATGTGAATGGATAGTCTGATTGTCTGGGGAGATAGTCACTGGGCCAGGATATATACTATCTACAGTATCTTCATCTTAAAGACTGAGAACTTTTTTTTTTCCTTTCCAATCCCATGCTCAGGAGATCCTTCTGCCTTTCCTGGTTCCAAATAATTAACTAACGTGGTAGACCTAGGCAGAGTCTGGTAGACCAGGTATGACCATGGTCCCTGGTCAGGTAGTACTCATTTTCTCTCTATTTCTGTTCTGGCAAGTTAGACTGCTGCCAGTTGATCCACAAATTTACTCAGTTTTATAAGTTGAATTGTGGTTCCCCCCCCCGCAAATATATTGAAATTCTAACCCCCAGCCCCTCAGAATATCACCTTATTTAGAAATAGGGTCATTGAAGATATAATTAATTAAGTTAAAATGAGGTTATTCTGGAGTAGGCTGGTCCTCTAATCCAGTATGACTGGTGATATTATAAGAAGATGGTCATGTAAGGACAGACTCACATGGAGTATGTCGTGTGATAACAGAAGCCGAGAATGAGGTTATGCAGCTACAAACCAAGGAATGCCAGAAACTGTAGGCCACAACCGGAAGCTGGGAAGATGCAGGGAGGATTCCCCTGCAGGTCTGAGGGGGAGCATGGTGCTAACAACACCTTGGTTTCATACTTCTAGCTTCTAAAACTGTGAGGCAATAAATTTCTGTAGTTTTAAACTATCCAATTTGTGGTACTTGGTTACGGCAGGCCTAGGAAAACGATACCAGCTGTACAGAACATCCTAGATCTGAATTGATTGATGAGACAAATAGGAGATCTGAATTGAGGGGGAAGTTTTTCCAGACCTTGCCCAGCTGTAATAAAATCCCACTACATTATCAGTTCTTACATTTATACTCCCTCCATGGGAACTGCAGGGAAAGAGCTAGGAGGGGAATTACTCGGGAGGAAAAGAGAATATGGCGAGCCCTGTATGAGTCAGGATTCTCCAAAGAAACAAACCAACAGAATGAAAGAAAAAAAAAAAATATATATATATATACACACACACACACATATAAGTATATCATATGTATTTACTGTATCATATATGCATGTTACTAACACAATAAGGTTTAATAAAGTGATTAGTGAAAGGGTGGGTGGTAGAATCTTGGTTATATCACTCACCAGCTTTGAGATCTCAGGTGAGTGAGTTACTCTCCTGCAACCTCAGTTTCCTGGAGCATATGATAATTCCTGCACTCCCAACTCAGAGTGTTGTTGTGAGAATTAACTAAGATGAGGTACGTAGTGCTACCTTGTGAGTTCTAAGCACGATGCAAGTTATGAGCTCATTGAACCTACAAGGTCTCAAAGTCGTCTGCAGCCAGGCATTACTTGGAGGGCTGCTGAAGAAAACAAGATGGTGACACCATGGTCTCTGACCTCTAGGGATTCAGAAATGTAAATGAAGAAATAAGTGTATTCAGTTAGGAGCTTCCAATAGTTCAGTGTGTGTAGAACTCAACGTGTACCTGGAAGTGTGGTAAAAAGTTAAATTATAATTATAGTTAGGGTCCAATTTGAGAAGAATCTCACACATCCTGAGTGGGAGTTTGGAGTTTCATACTAAAGGGAGCTATTAAAGGATTTGCAACATGGAACTGACACGATCAGTTTTATGTTTTCAGACACTCCCTTTGGCAGCAAGATAAGATATTACCCTGCAGAAGACTTCAAGCTCAATGGATTAGGGAATGTTAACTCATGCCTCTAACATATTGTTGATTCTGGACATATATCTAATATAAACAAAAATAGTAATAAAACTATTGAGCCAAAGTTTCAAAACCTATGGTAGTAGCTTAATATCCTATCTTCACACTTGTCTTCACATCTGTGCATTTCTTTTGATGCCCTTTACAAGCAACTGTTCTTATCTCTAGTCAACAAGTAAAGAAACTAAAGCACAAAGAGTTAATGACCTAATATGAGATAGCTGCTAGCCCTTTTCAGAGGCAGAAATAAAATACAGTATAATTCCTTTCCAATAATCAGTGCTGTCTCAAAAGCCAGGTAACAGCAGAATACCTGCTCTGCCTATAGACAAGTACAAAATTCTTGCCGGCATCTGGCTTTGGTTGTCTGATGTGGCATGCTACCTCCTGGTCCTGCTTCACCCCTGACCCAAGAAAGAGAAAGAAATGTATCTGAACAGATCTCTGAACTTTGCTTTGGCCTCAGGGACCTACCGCAACTTCATGTGTATCTCTTCTGTGGGAAAGAAGCATATCTAAGTACTGGTATAAATGGTCACAGAGGCTAGTTGAGTCTGATTCTTGCTAATGCAAGACTTTCTGTCCTTGTAGCTCTTGAAAGTATGTTGTCATAGCTTTGCAGTGTTGAGAGGGAGAAGTTGAGGTGCTTACATGCGACGTACATAGTAAATGCTCAGTAATAATAGGCTATGTTCTAATCATTAGTCCTATCCTAGCTATGCCTTAAGAGAAATACGTGCATAAACAATTAAAAAACAAAGGCTGTAGTCTTCAAGTGAAAATGAAAGAGATGGAAGAAGACATGAAAGACTTTTTCAAAGACAGAGAACATGATACTTCACAAAGTATAAGTATATATTATATAGAATCTGATTGAGAAGTAATAAAAATCATTTTGTTTCCCTAAGACCAGTAATACCAAAAACATGGAAAGAATTATAGTCCATTTGTTACCTTGGATGACTCTCAAAGGAGAATATGTAAATGAACAGGAATTAAGCTTATTTATGTCTTACCCAGAAAATTAATTAGGCATAAAAACACACCATTCCCATCCTTTGCAGTATCAGAATACTCCACAATATGCACACTGCTGTTTGAATTTATATTCTTTTTAAAAAAAAAAGCAATTTGGCATAGTGCTAAGACTGAAAATGAAAGGACTTGATAACATTTGACTTAACTCTAGTACTCATTTACTAAGAAATCTTAGATAACTGTTTAATCTTCCTAAATATCACTTTTCATCATCTTCTTTCCACAAAATTTTTACAACTGGCAACCCGTTACGCAGAGTTTAGTCTGATGATTTACTATCAGGTATTATTCTCTGCCTATTTGCTCTGCATAAAACTTGACCCTTCAACGAGATTGCAAATTTTTATGTTTCTTAAAGTAGTTAGCATAGCACTAAACACATGGATGACTGACTTAAGAAATCTGCTTTTATCTTGCTTTTTATTCTTTCATTTGTTAGTTGATAATCCAGTATGCAACAATAACTCTTCTGGTTAGATTTATGAGGGTAGTACTTCGAAAATACAACCAAACTCTTTGCATAAGTTGAAGGAGTCACCCTCTGTGTTTTAAGACTTCAATGCTATATACGAACTGCTCTTTTTAAAACATAATATTAACTACTTGGATTATTGACTGCATTGTATGCATATATTATTACAAAATGAAGATACAAAAAGTTAAATGCTTCCTATGTTTAATTTCTACAATTCCAAGGAAAATTTCCTCTAAAGAATGATACTTTTCCTGTAACTAGTTATAGCATGTCACAAATTATAATGAAGTACTAAAACAGAAGGGATAACCGTATATTTATACTCTACAGGCACTGTGAGAAATATATTAAATACAAATTCCTAATTTCAGGGTGAAAATGTCTTTTTAGTGCACTCTACCACGGGAGACGTGTTCTGCTTAAACTCCTTAACAAGGAGTTGATCAAGAGGCCTCTGGGCTTTCCATGCCATTTCACTGGAGACATTGGATGTATCTTAAATGAGAAATAAAATGGCAGATGGAACACAAAATTTGGAAACAAGGTTCGGATACTCTGCACCTGATTTTCAGAAATGTTGTAAAGTATACAAATTTATACTATAAAAAAGAACAGAGCCTAAAAAGCACATGATATATGACAAGATAGTTTGAAAGCTCTTCCTGATGAGGTATTATTTTGGCTGGATTATAGGATAGATGATAGCAATCTTTTAAATTTATGGGAACAATATGTTGTCATTTGTACACTCTGTTATTTTCTTCCCAATCCAATGAATGAAACTGAGCCTGCTGTATTAGAAGGAAGAAATGTAGCATCCAGTCAAAGTGTGGATATAGTCATTTTGGCTGTGTAGTGGCTCTAAAAGGCACAATGAAAAATAGCAAGCAGCTATGGAGATTCTGCATAAGCCCAACTACCTTGAAGGATGTAAATAAAAACAGGAGAGAAAGCTACCCTTTTTTCTTCATGCAGGCACACTTAATTTACATTTTACAGGGACGTATTTTGTAAATACAATCTAAATAATGAAGTTGAATAATAAAAATTATGCTTTTCAATAAATACCACTAAAATAGATTTTTAGGTAATTGTTGTATTTAATAAATCAATAAAAATGTATAAAATAGATTCACTTCAAATTAAAAACAGTAAATTATCTTCTTTTATAATCTTAATTTAATTTCAAAGCCTAGAAAAAGAATTTAAATGTAAACATGTAGTTCATGATCAATACATGAGGAGTATAAAATTCTGAAGCATAATAAAAAGTGCACAGTAGATTTATATGTTCATTATTGTGATTTATGGACAGTTTATTATCTTCTTTATACTAACCTCAAAAGAAAACAGTGTCTTTAAGAAACATCAACTTTTTATATTAAATCAGAACAATAAACAACTCAGGGAGATAAAGATAACTTCATTAATGACGATAGGAAGCTGGCTCGGATATAAGTAATTTCCTACTCTTATCTTTTGTTTTTAGTCTCAACTTCAAAGAGTAATGAAAATCAGCTTTTCCTTCTCCTGTTCCTCTCAAAGCTCTTTGTAAATGTATACGGGAAGTTTAAGGCTTTATGTAATGTTAAGATGACATTTGGGAAAGAAATACATAACTACGTTTTTAAACAGTATTCATTTCCACTATGTCCTATCAACAGTACTAAATAATTACTGGTAAAGAAAAGAAAGCCATGACCTGAATCACTGTTCAGCAATTAAAACTAAGAGTACAGGTTTGTGATCTTCAGTTGCTGTAATCCATGCTTTAACCATAAAAATTAAGGGTACAAATACCTAGGACTCCATTTATTAACTGTTTAGTATTACATGTGAAATGATGATGGTTTCACAATGTTGAATGTGAAATGATTTGTATGTGTTTCAGGATATAACCTGGTAACCAAGTGTAATAAAGTTAGCTGGTTTTATTATTAACAGAAAAATAATTTTGCTGAAATGTAGTTAATGTAGAATAAAATTGTAAAGATGAGTTCTATTAGAGGACTAAGCTTACTTTTTTCTTCTTCTTTTCCTTTCTCCTTCTTCGTCATCTCCTCTCTTCAATTTCTGAGACACTTTCCAACTCTAAAGATCTAGGAACCATCCATGAGTTAAAAAATAGCAACCCCCATCCTTCATCCAGATTCTAGTTCACAGTCCCATTTACTCTCATTATAAACTCTTCCCCGGCTCCTGGCAACCCATGCCTCTTCTGCTTGCATCCTTTGCCCTAGCCTATGACACCTCACACCCAGCACGCTTGCACCCCTTTTCCTCTACTTATCAATGTCCATCTCTTCTTCAAGAGTCTTTTTAAACATCACTTCCTTCATTGTCTCCAGATTCTCCAAAGTAATATGGTTACTTCAGGAAATAAAAAGATCTATGTCTTGATATTTAAGGTATTTAAGATGATGTTAAGGCTAGAGATGTAAGAAGGAACCATGTCAAAAACAATTTGGAGGGATAAGCCAACAAATTTGAACTTTATCATGAAAGTCATGGAGTACGTGAAGGACTTCAAGTAAGAATATGTTACATATCCTTATTTGTATTTTAGAAAAATTCCTGTAACTGAAAATAAAGGGTAGATTGGAAGTGAGGAAGATTGGAGCCAGGGGAAACATTTTCTCTTTCAATAATTACGTATGTACACAAAATAGACTACAGGTTTTTTAATGGTAGACTGCATCTTATACATAAGTATTTTATTATCAAGTGACACTGTCCAAAATTTATACTTGGAAGGATACTAAACTTTGATGGTCTATGTAAATTTGGTGACATTTTAAAGTGGAAAAGAACCAAAATATTGTGAATTTTTCACCAATTAATTCAATACCTTTCCTTCTTACACACCCACACACACACACACACACACACACACACTGAAATTGGTAAAGGTACATTTTTGTTAATCAAACTTTAAAAGGACAAATAAATGTATTAAGTGAGTATGTAACCATAATCATAACTGTTTATGGCCTGGGAGGCAACAGGTTCTGTTATAAACTTTGAATAGAGAAAATTTTTTAACATTTCTTTGGTTCCAAGATTATGGTTGGCAAGTTATTTTCCCCCAGTATTCTTCATTAGTACATTTAGGTTCTCAAAGACCTTGGTCTTATTTGTTTACAGGGAACATGGCTCAATGCTTATTGCAAATAAATCTCACCTAAATTTTATGAAACAATTCATGAAAAATTCTAAGGATGAGAAAAAAATAATAAGCAAATGCCTTTTCCTAACCAAATATTAACAAAATAAAGGTCATTTAACAGGTGAAAATTCAGATTCTTTTTAACTACCAAAATTAGCATAAAGAATTAAATAAATGAGAGAAACAGAGAGTGACAAGTATTAAAAGAATAAATTGTCTTTTATCTGAAAATCAGTGGGTGATTATACCACACACTTATATATGCACACATAAACCTTACATGGCTGAGTACTTTGTGTGTATATATTGGAATTATTTCATATGTAACAATTGTGGAATCTGAGACAAATATCTAAACAAAACCAATGGCAGTTTTATATTCCAGTTTTCTATAAACTTGACCAAGTTTTTTTGGATTGGATGTAGTCTGATAAAATTCATTGGCAGTTATCAGTACCAAATGAGATGCACTGGAACCTAGAGAGATTAAGATCAGACCCAGCAGTTGGTGCATGTCCACAAAAACGCCCACAAAACTAGAACAGAGAAAAAGAAAATTGGGCTTTTTTATTTATTTTTTTGAAGTATAGTTGATTTACAATGTTGTGTTAGTTTCTGGTGTACTGCACAGTGATTCAGTTATATATATTATTTTTCATATTCTTTTCCATTATAGTTTATTACAAGATATTGAATATAGTTCCTTGTGCTATACAGTAGGGCCTTGTTGTTTATCTATTTTATATATAGTAGTTTATATCTGCTGATCCCAAACTCCTAATTTATCCCTCCCCCCCTCCCTTTCCCCTTTGGTAACCATAAGTTTGTTTTCTATGTATGTAAGTCTGTTTCTGTTTCATAAATAAGTTCATTTGTGCCATATTTTAGGTTCCACATATAAGTGATATCATAATGGTATTTGTCATTCTCTTTCTGACTTACTTCACTTAGCGTCATGATCTCTAGGTCCATCCATGTTGCTGCAAGTGGCATTATTTCATTCTCTTTTATGGCTGAATAATATTCCATTGTATATTTGTACCACATCTTCTTTATCCATTCATCAGTTGATGAACATTTAGGTTGCTTGCATGTCTTGGCTATTGTAAATAGTGCTGCTGTGAACATTGGGGGTGCATGTATCTTTTCAAATTATAGATTCCTCTGGATATATGCCAAGGAGTGGGATTGCAGAATCATATGGCAACTCTTATTTTTAGTTTTTTAAGGAAACTCCATAATGTTTTTCATAGTGGCTGCACCAATTTACATTCCCACCATAGTGGCTGCACCAATTTACATTCCCAGTGTAGCCAGGCTCCCTTTTCTCTACACCCTCTCCAGCATTTATTATTTGTAGACTTTTTAATGATGGCCATTCTGACCAGTGTGAGGTGGTACCTCATTGTAGTTTTGATTTGCATTTCTCTCATAATTAGCTATGTTGAGCATCTTTTCATGTGCCTGTTGGCCATCTGTATGTCTTCTTCTGAGAAATGTCTACTTAGGTCTTCTGCCTCCCAAGAATTAGGCTTTTTTAATCAGGCACATTCAGGTTTAAATTCCACTTTGACCACGTAGCATTGGCTGACCTTGAGCAAGTGTCTCAGCCTTTTTTGAATTCTGTTTTCCTATTTGTAAATGAAGATAATAATATTAACCTCAAAAACTTGCTGTAGAGATAGTATGAGGGAACATATGTATTACACCTAGTGCAGAGTCTAAAGGCAGTGTAGGTGCAATAAAATGTAGCTGTCATGTAGTTGCAAACAGAATTGTCAAAAAGAAAAGAATGCCATTCACAGCACAAAATAGTTAAAATGTGATTATTTCCAGAGGGAAGGATATTAATGAAATAAGGAAGATTTAGAAAGATTAATAAGAGTGTCCTCTGTAGGTTGAATTTTAATATGCAAAATCGATGGAAAAGGGAATTTCAGACACAGAGAACATAGGAAAAAGTGTCAGAATATTTGGATGTTTTAATATGAGTAAGCGGTACTGTTTGACTGGAGTGAATTTGGGTGTAGTCATGAAGAGTCTTGAAAACCATGCCAGGATATAATTCAATTCTTGAAGAGCAATTGACATGTTTTGAACAAGTAAATATCATTACATAACATTTTTCCCTTTACCAAGATTATTTCTCCGCATTTTGATTTTTAAAGCCAATGATCCTATTAAGAATACCTAACAAGTCATTTTTCTCCTCAAATGTGTAAATTAAGAAAGTATATATATATCAACATTTATTACAAATCCTATAATATATTTTTAAATGTTTGGGAAAATTATTTTTATACCCTTAGCAATGCTATTTTAACAATTTTGTCTCAAATATTCTGATAAGGAGAGCTAGCAGTCATGTATAAAACATTTCTTAGAATGCTTTATGAAGAAATGTATTTCCTAATTTGAGGATGTGATTTTATCAGAGCCCCCCCGCCCCCAAATTTGTCTGAACCCATGATGAACCATTCTTCCTCTCTACTCCTTGGAAAGACCTTGTAGTTTCTTTTGGAGCAGACAAAATTTCCCCGCTACTGCGTAAGAAACACTGGCTGATCCCCCATCCAGTAAACATTCAACGGAAAGAAAACAGCTGGTGTATGAACGAGAAGCTTACTCACACGTTTCAAGATAACTTCAGATTAGATTCATCCTTAGATTATTCCAACCCACAATGTTTCTGGCTTGAATAAAAAAACATATTGAGTATTTCAGGAAGGAGTGTTTGTTTCTGAATGCCAGGCTCTGTGTTCAGCCTAGCAGAAAGGCCTCTTATCTCTTTGGGCTCCCACAGGCTTGTGGAATAAAAGTGAGTTGTGCATCGTTGGTTTGCCCTGGGCTCCAAAACCATATCCAGCTGCCTGTGTCATGCTCTTCATTCAACAGATGGAAAATATTGCGTTGCAGTTCAGTGCCAGGAAGGGAGGCTCATTGGGAGAGGTGAATCGGGGCCCACAGAGGCGCCCAGGCCTTGTGCATTCCAGTTAGGGGTTAACGGTCAAGGAAAGTCGGAGTTCACTGAGGCAAGACAGAGAGAAATGGCCAAGCTGCTTCTGTGATTGATGATCAGTGGAATGCAAAGGAAGAAGAGAGAGTAAGCACAAAAAGACATTTTAGTGTGGAACACAAGCATTGGTAATGACTGTTACGACTGCCTCGGATGATGATTTATAGTGTTTAGTGGTTCTGAGGCACATCCATTCACCTCGGGTTGCTAATAATATGCAAACCAAGGGAAAACGCTCAAAAATAACAGAGTTCATCACAACCCCTAAAGCTCTTTTAAAATTTTGCTTCTTCTTTTAGTATTTTATGTCCTCTCACAATATCTAAAGTCATCCACCTAGAAACAATTGCACAGCACCTGAGTGGAATTGCAGTTCATCACAATCCCCAGAATCATCTGCCCACCTCTCACTAACTTCAGAGTTTATTGGGCTTATATCTTTCTTAAGCTACACTTTAATGTGGATGCTTTTGTATTTTCTGACTTTACTTTCCTCCCTTAGTATCGTAGGCCGTATCAGCCCTCCTCAAAACGATAATGACGAGTGCAGACCTAAAGAGACAATCTTACAGATCCAGGTGATGGTACTCATTAAACATATTCCACTCCATTGAGGAGAAAACTACAGGCTTCACACAGGGAGAGGAAACCGTAATTTACTCAGTTCATGAAGACACGTTCCTATTCCTGAGTGGCCTTCACAGCAAGACATGCAGAGACCCGTTTTAGGGCAAAGTACAGGACAGGTAACATCAAATCCAGGTGGCTGCCCAAAATTCCTGATGACCCTGGTAACTCCCAGTAAGACATACATGTTTTCTTTTGCTAGAATCTCTTTTTTTTTTTTTTTTAAACATCTTTATTGAAGTATAATTGCTTCACAGTGGTGTGTTCACCACTTTATAACAAAGTGAATCAGCTACACATATACACACGTTCCCATATCTCCTCCCTCCCGCATCTCCCTCCCTCCCACCCTCCCCATCCCACCCCCCCAGGCGGTCACAAAGCGCCGAGCTGATCTCCCTGTGCTATGCGGCTGCTTCCCACTAGCTATCTATTTTACATTTTGCTAGAATCTCTTTATCCACATTGAATGCCTTTTGTAACAATGTAGAAAGTAGACAAATGATCAATAGATAATAGATGATTGATAGATAGACAGAATATCTTTCCCTCCTAATACTGTAAGTTGCCACTTTATGTGCTTACTATGTATCAGATACTTTACATTTATGTTTACCTCTCTTGATCCCTATGTAACTCTACAAAGCAGGCTCCTTTCCTGGCTACAGGTTTTTTGATATGGACCTGAAGTCACAGTCTGAAAGTCACACAGTCACTACCTGGCAGAGCCGGTGGACCCATTCAAGCAGAGGCCCAAAGCCCATACTCTTAACTGCTCTGCCAGGCAGCTTTCGTTGGATGAAAAGACTCAAAGAATAAACCTAAATTCAAGAACCGTACTCCCTTCTGACTTGAAGAATTCGTACTGTTGCCTCCCTGCTGTGCTCAGGAGCTCGATAGACTTACATCAAGGAGCTGTGGCACTGAGACTGAGACAGAAGAGAATGGGACCTTGAAGTTAGCGTGGTTCAGCCACGCTCTCGGGGCTTAAGTCACCCTACTCTGGGTTTACATGCCCCATGCACTAACTACCCTCTTTAATCTTTCCCCTTTCCACTTTGCCCTTTCCCCTTCCCCTTCCCCTTAACGGTCTTCTACTTTCTTTGTGGTTTATTTTTTGCTCACTTACAATAATCCAGCTCATCGCAGTCAGTGTAAACAATTTCATCTTTAACAAAAGATATTTCAATCAAGCTCTGAAAAGTTCCTGTAGACCCATAGGAGAATACTCGTAGGACTGATCCAGTGTTGTAGTCAGTAATTATTTTACTTTAAATTTGAACACAATTTAAAGTGTATTCATCTAGAATTTTTTTAAAGATCTGGATTTGTCATTGGTACACTAAGCAATTAGTATATTCCACCACGTGAACTTAAGTACTGACACCTTTTTCACAGCAACCACTAGTGACAAAATCAATGAATGCTGCCAAAGTTATGGTTGCAAAGGGGAGTCTCCATTATGTTTCTTCAAGTAATGGATGATTTTGCATCAGAACTGGCATGGATAGAAGGAAAACAGGAATCACCAACATGGAACCAGGTCTCACCGAAACCCAAACCTGTAGAACCATAACACATGAGAAGAACAAAGTAGAGGATTAAATCAGGATTTAAGGTGTTTTCACTTCGCTGAGAAATTTTCCTGCTGCCCAAACCAGGGATTTGCTGATGTCGACTGTTCTACCAAAGGCAGGTTCTCTCCGCTTTGATCTTGTTTCTGCTTCTGTACCTGAATGTCTCACTACAGCTCAAGTGCAAATTCCTTTCCTTTTTCGGTATATCTATCTAACTCCAGGTTATTTTCATATTTTGTAAGTAGACAATATCGTTGGCTTTATGTTATAGGTAAAAAACATAAGTATTATAAACTCATATCTTCCTGAAATAAACTAGATCTTGCTTTTCTGACAAGCAACAGGAGAGAACTGGCTTTCTTAAATGCATTTAGGATATAAATCACCTGGAAATAGGCAACTGCAGGGCAGGTTAGCACAAAGTTTTGCCCACATCTTGGCCCTTGCTTGGTGTCACTGTAATCCTTAGTTTTTCTCAACTGTTCAAAGCATGTGTTCTTTCACTGCAACCCATAAAATAGAAAAAAAGAGAAAAGGTAACTACAGAGTTAGGTATTCAAACCTCAGTGAGCAATATTTCAGAATATTACATAGGAACAACAATAATCAATATGCCTCCTTTTTGGTAGATTTTATTTTCTTGGCTTAATTTTGAAAAATAGAATTCCATGTTTGGAGAGCTGATTTGTGAAAGGCAACGAATTCCAATCTCTTTTACTCGTTCAAAGGAAAATTCCTTGTTAGAAAATACTGTATCGAGTCATATGTTGGATAAAAATGATTTCCTACTTTGTCTGAGAAATATTTAACCTGAAAACCATTACTGTATTTTTAAATCAGTTTTAATATTAACTTTCAAACTTAGAAAAAGTACTCCATCCGCTTAGATGTCTGGAAGCCAGAGGTGGGTGAAGCAAGAGAGAAATTCCATGGCATGAATACAGCCAAATGTTCCATTTATTAACATTATTCCTTATACCTATTTTGGGGGCTGATGGCATCTAGATATCTGATATCAAACTCTATTTACAACCCCTTTAGAGAATACAATTGTTAGATTGAAATGGGACAATAATTCAGTTGGTCAAAATTTGTTACCTAGATCCTATATACTGGATTTGATGATTTTTCCAAAGAAAAGAAATCAGGCTTTATAGTCTAATGGAGGAAGAGACCCAAGAAGCATTAAGGAAATAAACCATAATATGAACCACGGGGCATATTACAGTTAAGCATCAATATGTAAACATCAATACATATTATTTATAAAAAATAATCGTATGTTTTCAGGGTGGGGCTTACCATGAGCCTGAGGTTCTCTCACAAGCAATCCTTTCCTGATTTGCTCTCAAAGGGATTCACCACACGCTCACTCAGACACACACACACACACAACACACACATCTTTGTGCATAACTACCATTTTCCTCTCTCTGCTCACTTATGTCTTGAATTGCTTCACTTAGAAAGAGAACTTTCCCAATACACTAAGTTTAAAATAGAAATCATTTGCGGGAGGAAATTAATAAATAAATTCGCAGTCCTGGTAGTGGTGAAGATGAAGTTAAAAGATTTTTGGAAAAATTATTTTTAATTTTAAAGAAATGTCAGTTGATTCTTTTACAGTCTGTTATAAATTATAGCAGGACTTTTCCTACAATTTTTGGTAGACTGGATGGGATCCTGAATGAGAGGAGGAAAGTGAAACTAAGCTATATACCCTGTGAGCGTATCCTTCTGTAGAATTAGTCGGATTTTCAGGAGAAAATAAGCAAAAGAACAAACCTAAATGTTTTTGCCATTGTTTGTTTTGCTCTTATAACTTCTCATACTTACACCTCTGCCCTACATAATGCTTTCTCTGTATTGTCTCTGTTATCTCTACCCCTTGGGGACACACACACACACACACACACACAATATATGTGTACATTATATGTTTATACATATAATACATGCATATATATAATATATGTATATAATTAGGCTAAAAATAAAAATCAGTTTGAAAATCTAAAAACAGATGTCACATCTGTGTTTCCAAGAGGTTGTTAAATAGCAAAGTGAACCACAATGTATTATTAGCATGTGTTTTTACATTGACCATATCCCTTTACTTGCCTGCTACTAATCCTTTCCTATTTCTTTTTTTAAGACTGAAAACCCTGTGTGTGGTATTTGCGTGTGTGCATAAATAGAAATCTTAAAGAAGTTTCACATTAGTATCCAGTGCATGAATAATTATTAAAATGATTATTGAAATAATAGCTAATAACTAAAACTTAGCATCGACAATAACGTATCCTGAGAATTAGAATTAGAACTAATCACTATCAGTTAGAAAATAATGGGAACCAAGACTATTACTTATGTTCCTCTATCTCTTGATCTAAAAAAAAATCAATAGAGAAATCGCCTCAAAGAAAACTACATAATTAGAGGGAGATTAAAGGATAAAATTCTACACTAGCAAACCAATAGCAATACTCACTGCAGCGTTTTGATGTGATGCTAAGGGCTAAGTGGTTTGTTCAAATCCTGTATCCCTAGGTCCCCATCTTCTTTCTGCAAATCTCTTTGTCTAGAACAACATGAATAAGTTCTGGAATTGAAAGTCTGATATTGACAATAGACTCAAAACATCTCACCTCTGCTAAAGTGAATATGAAAGATTTTGGCACTGTTTCTCTAAGACTTTTCATACTATGTGTTAAAACTAGAGTAACCTGGGATTACTGTAAATAGGTATAAAATCTATGTGACAAAGGCATTGCCTTCTGGGGGAAAAAAAAGCTGACAATAACCAATATAAAATGAAGGTATTAGAGGCAGAGGTGGCTCTTACCACTTCTGATGAAAAAGAAGTTACGTGTAGAAAATCCTGGAAACAATAATTAATCTGTAAGAGTACAAGCAGACAACCATTGTTTAATTTAGGAAATGAATGACTTGAGTTTTCACTCATAGTCTTACCAGCACAAACATAATCAGCATTACCTCGGATATCAAAGAACAGTAACAACGATCTTGATAGCAAATTTCGCAGGATTCAGGAGAATTAATAAAAATTCTTTTAAAATAGTTTTCAGATCGCCTGAGGGTCACTGTTAAAGAAAACAATGTTGTTATAACGGCATGTTGTTTAGATCAGTGGATCCTAAGTGTGATCTTTGCACCAGCAGCATCTGCATTTTTGGGGCATCTGTTAGAAATGCCAGTTCTTGGACCCCACTACTGAATAAAAAGTTCTGTGGAATCTAAAAGAAAACAAAACAAATGAGCAAACAAATAGAAGCAGACTCATAGATACAGAGAACAAACAGGTGGTTGCCAGAAGGGAGGGGGATGGAGGAATGAAAAGGAGAAAAAAAGAAGGTAGCTAAGTGAGGTAATGAATACACCTTACATATACACAGTTTTTGTCAATTATACCTTAATAAAGCTGAAAATTTTTTTTAATTAAAAAAAAAATTTAATTCTGGGGTAGGGCCCAGCAATCTGTGTTGTAACAATCCCTCTGGGTGATTCTGACTTACGGTAACTTAAACCATTGGTTTACATAAAGCCACCAAGAAAACTAAATTATTCTTTTCAAATTGTAAAAGAACAGCAAAAGAGGGAGAGGCGTATAACAACACAAACTAACTTTGTGAGCATACTATCACAAGAGTTCAAGTAAGAATAAAGAGATACTGTGTTAAATCATAATACTGCCTTAATTTCAGAGCATTTTACAAAATGTATAAAGCACTTTTCCACACAATGCCATACATTATTGTCCTTATAACATCCATGGATTATTTGTCAAGCATATCCTTGTATCAGATCAACTTTCTAGGGATAGTGAACTATAAAAAGTGCTGAATATCAGCAAAATAATTTACACAGATTAGTGATAATATAACACTGTATCCAAGAAAAAAAATATTTGGCAAAATATGAAAGAATCCTAAAAAGGTAATGCTGCATTTCAGAGAAGGACATGTCTGGGTATAACTGCTGCTTTTTTTTACTCTTTTCTTTTTTATTTTTCTAGTCTTCATATTGGGTGACCTGCAATTACACTCAGGGATATTGTCCAGAGTACAATTTTTCAGCAACGGGAAAAAATTTTTGTAACCATATTACTAATCCTTGTGACCTGCATCCTTCATAAGGAGAATTCTGAATGAAGCTTTAATGCTTATGAATACTTTTAGCTCCATGGCCTATTTGTTATCCCTAGGAGGTGGGTATTTAATCTGTCAAACATTTGTAAAACACCAAAAGCAGTATGGCCTTTGACCTGGGTCACTAAAATTGTACCCCATTCTAGTGACTTTGTGATTTCACCCAGCAGGTCCCATACATTTGTACCGTGCCTTATGAAGCATTCAGGCAGAGTATGATCTTTGACTTCTGGCCACCTGTGTCCCATACTTTTTGTGTGAAAGAAATAAATGACAGGCTTGGAGATTAAGTCTAGCTCTCCCTTTTTATTCAGGTGTATTGCCAGCTGAGTTGAATGACCCATGGGTGCTTTAATTTATAATGTTTTTTTTACTGTTATAACTTGTAGCAATGCATGTGTTACCGACAAATTATCTTCACATTCTGTGTCACAAATACATTCTATTCTTTGAAGTAGGTATATCAAGCCAATAAAAAAAACTAACACAGTGCATGCACACATACATATATATCCTTAATTACCGCATGTGTTTTCCATATTAATGTCATCATCATTGTTTTTAAACCAAGGATCTTTGACATTTTGGAATGCTTTTCATGGGTCTACAAGAAAGTTTTCTATATTACTATTCCAGAACCTATCCTGGGGATAACATTTGGAGATTCTATTGTGAGCAAGTTTCATTTTATCAGTTTTGAAAAGTTCTATGAAAATCTACAACAAAAGGACCTCACTTAATAAAGCATAAAATCTAACTCTTCAGTTGCCTGTCACTTTAACTCACTCATTCTAGGGATGATTATTGATCTCTAGAATGTACCAAGAACTATTCCAGGCACTGTGGAAAATATATAGAAGGGTTTCTTCCCTTTAAGAGTCTGATAAAGGAGCTAAGACAGATGCACAAATAACTATAGCATAGGGTCAGATTGCCCACGTTCCAAACCAGAGGTGTAAGTGATGGTTTATGAGGACTTGGCTAAGAAAGATGGAAAGAGGCTTCATGGAAGAGGTGACGTTTATCCTAAGGTTTGGATGATATATAGGACTTCAACAAATATAAGTAGAGAAAAGTAAGAATGAATAGAGTGACATTAAACAAGAGAAAGAAAACAACTGGGCCTTTTAAGCAAATGTCAAGTGATCCATACTGAATTGATAATAAAACAAGTGAAGGAAAGTTGGGAGACTTAAGTAGAAAAACATGGAGCGAACTGGATTGAGGAGAATATTGAATGCCATGCTAAGGAATTGCAACTTTCTAGGAATGTGGAATTGAGAGTCATCAGATTTTTTTTAGATCAAGGGAATAAATTTTAACTAGAGGTTTTCAAAATAAAATTGTACCAATAGAAAAAAAGTCACGATTGGGAATTCCCTGGCGGTCCAGTGGTTCGGACTTGGCGCTTTCACTGCCGTGGGCCCAAGGGTTCAATCCTTTGGTCTGGGAACTATGATTCCACAAGCCGAGTGTGGCAAGTCTAAAAAAAAAAAAATCACCATTGTCAGAGTCATGTCGAGCTGCTTTCTACTTCCAAATCTTAAACTTGTTAGTAATATGAATAAGTCTGTTTCTTCTTCTTCTTGTGCCTCAGTTTTCTCACATGGAAAAATTAGGGATAATTACTTTTCTATCAGGGTCCCTGTGAGAATTTATTCAGGTAATACATGCAATGCATCCGAACAAATACATTCTTTCTTTATTTTTCTCCAAAATGTTAATGAATGGGGAATTGAAGACTGGAAGTAGAAGGATAAAATATAAATGTGAAATTAGGTAGTAATAGAATATTAATATTTTATTTTAACATAATTTTGTATAAAATATAATGTCTTCAATATAGACTACATGTTTATAAGATATAGATGCAGTAGAATATTTAGCTGGTCTTGTTTACCCTACCTCATTTCAAAATCATGGATGAAAATTGAAAATTATACTTTAGTAGTGTGATGAATTGGGCAATTGGGATTGACATGTATACACTGATGTGTATCAAATTGATGACTAATAAGGACCTGCTGTATAAAAAAATAAATACAATTAAATTAAAAAAAAGAAAATTATACTTTAGTTTCAAGTCATAAACCTTAACCACATATATAATATGCTCCAATATTTGTTTACACAAGTTGAATGAGTCTCTTTATTAAGTATTGATACTTAGTGTTGTCTCAACTTAGACAACAGCCTATTCTACTTTGGCAGATTTCAGAACAGCTTTAACCCTTTAAAAAAATATATATTCCCCCCTCACACACATACATATATCTAAGGTTGTATTTTATATGATCTTTACATACGCTGCATATGAAATAGCATAAGCAGGTCAATCAATTTGTGAACTTGTTGTTAAATGTTAACACAGTTCCCAACTCCGATATGAGCAGTTTGAAGCATGTATTACATTAAGTTCATTTTTTTCTACTTTTCAATTCAAGGAGTGCATTAAAAAAATCAAAATGGTCACTGTGAATGACTAAATGTCTCCTGTCACAGTACCTGATTCAGCATCCCATTTATAGCATCCCCCACCAAAAATCCTCTTTATTGAATTGCACTGCCTTTTTGAAGATTAGGTCATTAATAAATAATGTGGCTTCAGATTTTACCGATTTGGCTGTGTTTGCAGAGGCCACCAACTCTGTCAGAGGATGTCATCTGGAGATTGTTATAGGAAGGACGAGTGGTGTTGAGATAAAAACATATGTAAATAAATAAGATTAATGAAATCTAAAACAAGTATGTCCTGAACATTGCCAAATCTGATTCTCAAATTTTGTCTTCTCAAACCTCTCCCCTACCCATAACCCTCTCCACCACACCCAAATCTTCTATTGGGAACGTCCAAGATTGTGAACTGAAGCTGTTGAGGGTCTGAGACCAGAAGCCTGAGCAACAAAGGATAACAGAGCAGGGAGTGGCAAGGGCATGGGACATGGCTGAGGGACTGCAGGGCTGCAGAGAACATCTACACATAGGGGACGCCTTTCCTATCTGGAGAAGCATGACCTCACCTGTGCCCTCAAAGTAATGGCTCTCACATGTGAGTTCTGTGTACACATTCCTGCATCCTGCAGAGTCTCAGGAATACCTGGTGGGTCTCTGCTTGTCCTGAACAAGACTTATTTCCAAACTTAGAGATTTGAGTTTGGAATCATTCCTACATTTTTAAAACATTTACTCACTTTATGGCGGTATAACTGACATACAAAAAGTTGTACATGTTTAATGTATACAGCTTGATTGGTTTGGAGATTAACATACGCCTGTGAAACCATCACCACAGTGTATGTCATAAACATATCCATTACCTCCAAAAATTTCCTCCTGCCATCTTTATTTATTATTATCACTTTGGGGGGGTGATAAGAACACTTAATGTAAGATTTAGCCTCTTAGCAAATTTTCAAGTATACAATGTTGTTTACTATAGTCACCATGCTGTACAGTAGACCTCATCTTGTATAACTGAAACTTTGTACCCTTTGACTACTCCCTCCCCTTACCCCTCCCCCAAGCCCCTGGCAACCGCCATTCCAATCTGTGCCTCCTCCATCACGTTCACTAAACCAAGGATATCTCTATAAATGTGGTGGGGTTTGTACTCACATATGCTGAAGGCTGGGATGGATTTTTGCCTAAGAAAGTAAGACGTTTCATTCATTTCTGAGTGGCCAAGCTCCCCTTGGAAATCTTCAGTAGTTCTTTTGCTCGAAGAAAATAGGCCATGCATCAACTTTCACCAGGGAAAGTTTATACAATATAAATTCTGCATCTATTCCAGAAATACACAATCCAAATAACTATGTAAATATATTGTGATAGGGTACTGAAAATAGATGGACAGAGGAAGACAGTGAGGAAGGGGATACATCCAGTCTCGGATTTCTTTCTTTTTACTTCATATCTTCCCTCCCCACTCTTCACACCTCTTCTTTCTTTGTTCTCCTTTTCTAATAATTCCGGGATGGAAATTGCTACAGGTGCAAGATATTTAAAGTGCACAATATGATGATCTGATATACATATATATACATTGTGAAAGAATTCCCACAATGAAGTTAATAGTTTCATCACCTCACATATTTATCTTTTGGGTTCAAGTTCTATGTCTTAGCAAATTTCAGTTATGCAATACAGTGTTATCAACTATAGTCACCATGTTATACATTGGATCCTCAGAATTTATTCATCTTATAACTGAAAGTTTATATCTTTTTGCCCATCACTCCCTATTTCCCCCACCCCCCAGCCCCTGGCAACCGCTTCTCTACTGTCTGTTTCTATGAGTTTGACTTTTCCTACACTCTGTTTATCTCATAATCTTCATTGTTATGGAAGATTTTATGAGAAGCCAATAAGCCTCAGATAAGAAGAAGGCAGGATGACCACTCATGGGCATATGCTGTGACTTTGTATGTTTAATGTTAGCCAATGGAATATTGGGATTCTTCTTTTTTTTTTCTTGGAATATTGGGATTCTAAAAAGATAACAAACATGTTTTCTGTTAAAGGGACAGTCAGAGAAATTGAGATTGGGAAGGCCCATCCAAGCAAGTTGACATGGCTGCAACTTATTATTGAAAATTAATTTATTAGAATTCTATATTATACATCACTCTTGAGTCCTTAGTTCATGGTATAGTATGGTGAAAAATGTATCTTTCACCTGTGCTGGAGGCTTCAGAGCTGACAGCCATACCCTGGACCTTTATAACTTCATTAAGCTGACAAATGTCACCTAATGAGACCTCCTGGGAAGTGATTCTGGTATACATTGTCCACAAGGTATATCTAGACATCAATAATAAGTGTGTTTTGTTTTCATAATTTTATCCAGGTGTATTTTGACTTATATTTATCAGTGGTCAGTGTATGAAAGTATTTTATATTGATACCATTCATTATGTATTTGGCTAAAATATTAAGGCCATAATGATAAAGTAGAATTTATTGATGAAACATTTTATTGCTCACTATAAATATAAAAAAAAAGAACCTGAAAAAAATCTTTGCAAAATACCTTTAAAATTTGTGCTTCTAAATGAAAAGGAACGTTCTAGCAAGAATTTTTACCATCTAACTTATAGTAATAGTATGTACCAAATAAATTTCAGTGTATTTTTTTTTCAATTATATAAGTACTTAGATGCTTCCATGATAAGAGGCACAGTTCTGGGTGCTATGGAGAGTACTTAAAAAAATGAGACAGTCCAGTGTAGGAGGTGGGCCATGATAAAAAGTAATAATTGTCATACCAAAGTTAGGATAAACCACTAGGAAGAAAAAGATTAAATCCAGATGAGCTCAGGAAAAGCTTCTGGATGGAGATGGTGTTTAGACCAACCTTTGAAGGATGGCAGTTCTGTTTTGAGTCACGTTTTTAGATAATCTATATCAAACATCTGATAAACATTTTTCTACTTTGTATTAGTTAATATATCTGAACTGTGCTTTCAGCATTCCTGGCTCTACTTAGTTTAGTCAGCCCTACACAGGTTTGTTTTATGAGCTAAGTGTTTTCAGTTTTACATAGCATACTGTACTATTTTTCTTTCCTAATTTAAAAATTTTATTTTCTGATTCTGCACCTGCCCTTGTTCTTAACCTGAAAATTCTTCTTAAACTTTCACAGTTTTTCTCCTTTTGAAACAGATTCTTATGTTTTCATTCCTTATACATAGGCCTGTTTAAGGAGTTCTTCTGTAACCTCTGTTATATCCTCACTCCCAACATTGTTTTGATTGGAGATCAAAGAAGCAGCAAAGCCAACTTTTCTAAACTCTGATTTCCATCCATCTGGGCATTTTAAATTGGCATATTAACTCATCCTAGTAACTATTAAGACTCAAATATTTTATAACTATTGTAACTATTCTGGCAAAGTAAAAACATTCAGTCCAACAGAAAAAGTGAAAACTCTTCCAAGATATAGAAATAATTTCCTTGTGTCTGTAAGTTTTTCAATGGTATAAATGTTATCTTAACTTGAAAATATACTAACTTAAAATATATCACAGAAAAAGTTATAATAATATTATAGAGGATAGATATTTTGAGTTGACTGACAGACTCATTGGAATGTTTTCAATATTATTGCAATGGAAATTTTACTTATAGTTATGAAGGTACTACCACAAAATGAATAAATAAATACCAAATTCTCTCTGTGCTCCATAAGGATATTTCTTATGATAAAATAATTACTTTGCTTACTTTCATAGTTGGTAAAAATCTTGCTCAATGCAAGTTTTCTAAACAATTCTTCCACTGTATTATTAATAGTAATAGTTCCTGGTTTTCTTTCTTTGATTCACATGAAGCACTAAAAGAAAGGCCACAAACTCAGAAATCACCCTATAACAGGCAGCATGACTTGGGTTCTACAACCTTTTCCGTGAGACAGGAAGCAATTGAATGTCTCCATGGCTTTACTGAAAGTTTTTATAAGTCTAGACAAAAACTTACACAGAAACTGTTTGCAGCCCTGTAACTACAGGATGGATGTGTGCAGAATCACTCTCCGTGGAGAGTCAGTAATTCCAATTAGACTCCTGATCTCTGGGAGTAGACCATTTATTTGTTTGTAACTTAGTTACAATTCCAAATATTTTTAGGCCTTGATTTAAGCTTCACTAAACTGAAGATTTCATAAACTAGTAAAAAAGCCTTGGTGTATTATGACTTCATTTTATACTTTAATCCACTTGTAACACTGTATTATAAATTGACATTTTGATATTTTCATGTTTTGATTTTTTTTAATCTACATGCAAATAGATTTTATTAACATTTAAATAAGATGACTATTACATAGAAATGCATGGTATTTGAAATGCTTTTCATAAGATCAGATTATTTATTTTAAAAAAACCAATCTCTATAAAGATAAGGACAAAGTATTAGGCAATAACCAAGCTGGCTTTGTAAATCATCAGTAGAGTTTTGTAATTAATTGCCCATTCATACATTTGAAATTGCCTCTTAAATAAAAGGAGCAACAAATCAAACCTATTTGACTTTTGGTAAAGTTTGGTTTAATCCTGTGTGCTGTATCTGTCATTAAATCAGTATTTTAGACCTAATAACGTTGAAATGGGTTATCAGAAGAATAGAAAGTTATCTTAACTAGGATAAGCGACAGAAAACAATCATGGCTATTTTAGGTAGAAAGTGATAATTCAATATAAGGACACGAAAATTCTCTTGGAATAAGTCAATGCCTCCAAAGTTTCTAGAAACAGAAAATGATAGTTTTCAAACTCTTCATTACCCCTGCATACCTGCTATATGACATCTGCTTAACTGTTTTCACCCCAAGCAAATTAACTTCCTTTGCTTCTGTCATCTGGAGGGTTAGTGGATCATAATCTTCCATGTAATAGGTCCAGACTTGGTCTTAATTCTAAGACCAAGGGAGAGACTATTGTTAGCTGTTTGGTACTTTCTCCTGGCCCAATTATTTTTAAAGAGAGGCCAAGGTCATGTTCTGCCCAAACATAATGGGGCAGTGTGATGTGGGATACAGTGCCTGTCCGTATCAGAGATAGTTTTGGGGAAAAGTCAAATCGTGGTGAACTGGGAAGACACCCAATACAAAACTAAATCATAATTATGATCATTATCAGATTTTATCAGCACATTAATGAAAACACTTTCATAACTATTTTGAAAGGACCTCTCATACAAAGAGCTTTCCTGTCGATAGAGAAACATAAGATTAGGTAGATACGATTCTTACTTTCAAAGTGCTTATAATTGGATGTTTGCAGTACTTGATAATTTCTCTAATTACCTCACTGTCTACTATGAGATCATCATATATTCATGGTACAAAATGAATATTTACTAACTTAAAAAGTAATGAATATTTACTTTTAAGTGTACACCCATGGTTATATGTATATGTTACTAATAATGATTTCAGTAGACCAAGCAAACAGCAATAAGGGGTAAAATATTTAAGATGTCAGGGAATCATTAACTTAGTAAGTAGTGTGATTGCTGTTTTACAGATCCAGGATGTCTGTAAGATACAGAAGAGTTGATTCCATAACTATTCTAAAAGGTCAAGAAAGCCAGCTTTTGGTAGTCCATCAACAATTTTGTTCTAATTGTTTTTTAAAATTGTTAGGAAATAAGATCTATACAAAAGTGTGAAGGTGTAGGGAAAGTCACCTCTGGCGAGGCAGTAGCTCCCTTTCGGTCCCTTACTCTCACCTTGTAAAGCTGACGCCTCAGCCCCAAATCGTCCATGTCTTCACATCTCAGAGTGAAAGACAAAATCCGCCCAATGGTCCCAAGACCCCACAAAATCTGCTCCTTCCTCTTGGCTCTCTGAACTGATCTAGAACTTTCTCCTGCCCATACTGCTCCTGACACACTGCTTTTCTCGCTGTCCTTCATTCTTGGAGCTTTTGCATTTGCTGTTCCATCTACCAGAAGTGCTCTTTTCTCAGATTTTTGCATGGCCCTGGCCCTCATTTTCTTCAGGTCTAAAATAACAACACAGCCACAGCCCAGGCTTTTCTATCCTACCTGCTTTATTTTTCTCTGTATCTGGCATGCAACGTATTCACTCAAACTAAAGCATGAGGGACTTAGTTTAATCTAATTACAATTTTTTTTTGTCATAGAGAGAATTTTAGGTCATTTTATAAAAACATAGAACTTAGTGAAGTTGTGAAATCATGTTGTGAGATCTTTTTTTTTTTTTAACATCTTTATTGGAGTACAATTGCTTCACAATGGTGTGCTAGCTTCTGCCCTACAACAAAGTGAATCAGCTACACATATACATATGTTCCCATATCTCCTCCCTGTTGCGTCTCCCTCCCTCCCACCCTCCCTATCCCACCCCTCTAGGTGGTCACAAAGCACCGAGCTGATGAGATCTTTTAAAAGTGTTAGCTTCTTACCAGTTTGGAAGAGTTTATGAGCGATCTACCCTAAAGTTAGTAAATGAGTTGTGATTACTTCACATGGTCATGATACAGATGGTTGGCAAGTTTGGGGATGACCAAGTGTCATTCAACAGGCAACGGAGTGTATGAGATTTGGAATCAGAAGAACAGTGTTCAAATATTAGTGTTGCCACTTCCTTGCTTGTAATGTTGGGCAAGGTCATAAAATAGTACAGAAGATATTAGTAATGGAAGCTTAAAATATATGAATAAATAAGTGAAAGGACTTTTGTAAACCACTTAAACTTATTTATTAAAGGGATGTAGAACTTATAGTATCTGGCTTACTTTGTTGTAGTGAGGATGAGATAAAATATAAAAATGCTCTATAAAGTGAAAAACAATATATATTATTATTATTACTCTTGGTAATCAGGAAAGTAATAAGGTAAACACATAACTGAAAAAAGTTTATACAACCTTGTGTGGGTAGAGATGCTGGTCAACACATTGACATGCACAAGTCTAATAACAATATAATTATGAAAGTATAATAATGAAAAACTAATAATAGTAATATTTCTCTCAGATGACTATGTGCCAGCCACTGAACTAAGAATTCTACAGCATTATCTCTTTGAGTAATTACTGCAATCCTATGAGGCAAGTGACTATTATTATTCCAACTTTGCAAATGCAGAAAATGAAAGAATAAGCAGCCAGAGCACATAGCTAGTGAATGCTTCAACAGTGGCTGGAGTTGGTCAGTTTATTAATCATTTGGTATTGTACACACTCATATTGATATGTTAATCTAAACCCATAACGATATGTACCCTTCATACAGCCAATTTCCATTTCATTTTTGAAAGTGGAAATATGAAAGGTAAACAAATTAACATTTGTTAGGATTCAAAAACAAATACACAAATTCCTACACACATAAAAAAAAAAGCTGTTGCAATGAGTCAGAAAAGCATGAGGTCAGAAGTGTTTATATAAATTTTTTTTTCTTTATTTTTATTTTTTTAACATCTTTATTGGAGTATAATTGCTTTACAATGGTGTGTTAGTTCCTGCTTTATAACAAAGTGAATCAGCTATACATATACATATATCCCCATATCTCCTCCCTCTTGCGTCTCCCTCCCACCCTCCCTATCTCACCCCTCTAGGTGGTCACAAAGCACCGAGCTGATCTCCCTGTGATAAATTTGAAATAAATATACAATAGGTTACATCCTCAGTGGCACTGGTAAATTTTATTGCAGGATGTGCGTCTTAAGGAATTTGCAAATAAAAGCCCTCAGGAGTTCCGGCCCAGCTGTCCCTTGCAGACCATAATGGCTCTTTGGCCCTGCGTTCCTCCAGAGGTCACTGCACCATCTGCCAGGCAAGGCCCCCAGGTGCTGAGGGCAGACCCTCCCTCCCCCAGTGGTGACCTCTGTGCACACAGTGCCTTCCTGGGTCTTAAGAGAGAATGATCCATCAATATAAGTGAGCTTTCTGCTCCCATAGAATTCATAGAACACGCAAGGAGGTGATTATAATTATCCAGACTCTAGAAATTCCAATATGTCTCTTCTCATGCTTGATTATATGAAAACTAGTAATACAAATTGCTGAAAAACTACTGTGAATGAGGTTGAAACCCGAGGTCTAGAATGTAACAGAATTGCCACTATCTTCGATTTTTTTTTATCGTCTGAAAGATCAGCTCCACCGTGAATAACTTTTAGGGGTTGGCTACTAAGTAGTTTTTTTTCCCCCGTATGATTTTTAACTTCAACGCTGATGGCAAGAAAGAATTAAATGATTTAAGGGGGTGAAAAAAAGTATTTACAGGGGAAATAGCCATGTGATTGTGAAGGAGCTCTTACATATTAAACGGGACAGTTTTGTCTCTCGTCTCATAGCTACAGAAAAAACAGGAAGTATTTGGAAGGGAAAAATGAGGGTTGGGAAGAGGTGAGGGTGGGACGTCTGGTTTGTCTGTGTGAGACTTCTTACTGGCACTATGCCCAGAAATTTTTTCTTACCCCTTTGAAAGACAGAGGCTGTATAAAAAGCTCTAAAGAGATTGATTTTCCTGAGAAAAGATTTGAGACAGGACAGTCAGGGCAAGTCAGGCTGGTACCGGCCGTGAGACCAGACCAGACCAGGTGCGGGATCCTGGTCAGTGCTGTGAAAAAGGCCAGGAGGAACAGCGAGGTGAGATGCCCAGAGAAGGCACTGACCCTGAGGTCCTTGGAGGACATGGGGGTGGGGGCAGATAGAAAAGGCAGCTTTGGGAAGTGGGAGCAGGGGAAACAGTAGAAAGGGAAAACACCTGTTATTTTAAGCCAGTGATTAATGATCACAAGGAATTGGAGACTTGGAGATGAAAAATAAATGTGAGGATTTACCTAACGGAAACAATGAAATATACACAGGTATTTATGTACAGGAGAATTTATTGCAGTATTATTTATAATATTGAAATTTTTAAAGTAATCTGTATGTCTATATACATATATATGATACAGAGAATATATATTGTATACATATATATGATGTATATGTGAGTATGCAAATATCATAGAATACATAGCCATTAAAATTTATTTTCTAATAATATTTTAAGTCTAAATAAGTATATTAAGTTTAAAAATTCATAAAGCAGCATTTACCCTTATATATGTATGATATATATAAATATGTCATACATATACATACATGTATACACATAAGTGAAGAGAGAAGTGAGAGATAATGAAAGAATACATCAAAATGTCAACAATGATTTTCTTTAGATAATGGAATTGCATATGATTTTAATTTACCTTCTCTATGCTTTTTGGTGTTTTTCAGATTTTTTTACAGTACTGGAGTCTGCCTTTATATTTTGTATTTTCTTAATTTGTATCACTTATGAACAGTTTTTTAAAGTTTTCAATAAATACTGGATATTATTTTTTTAATTAGTTTTTATTAATTTTAATTCAGTTTCTTTTTTATTAAATTAAAATTAAAATGCATATCACTTTCAAGTAGCACACTTAGAATAACCCCATTTTTCTTTTTTCTTTTTTAATTGGAGTATAGTGGCTTTACAATGTTGTGTTACTTCCTGCTGTACAGCAAAGTGAATCAGTTATACATATACATATATCCACTCTTTTTTAGATTCCATTCCCATATAGGTCATTACAGAGTATTGAGTAGAGTTCACTGTGCTATTCAGTAGGTTCTTATTAGTTAAGTAAAGCATAAAGTTCCCCTGTTCCAGTTCCTCTCAAGCCCCTGTAATCTTTTGAGTCACATCTCTTGGTGGCCCCATATTTATCCATGTTTGTTTTCAATTCTTGTATTAATTATTATCAGGATTCTAAATAATATGTTTATATTTTATACTAGTTATTCTACATATGCCTCTGATTCTTTCTCTACTCTTTATTGAGCAATCCCACTCCTGGATATGAATCCGGAAAAAAATGAAAACACTGTTTCGAAAAGATACATGCATCCCAGTGTTCGTAGCAGCACTACTTACGTTAGCCAAGATATGGAAGGAACCCAAGTGTCCTCATCAACAGGCAAATGCTATATATATATATATATGCTATATATATATATATATATGTATATACAATGGAGTATTACTCAACCATAAAAAAGAATGAAATTCTGCCATTTGTAGCAAGATGGGTGGACCTAGAGAATATTATGCTCAGTGAAATAAGTCAGACAGAAAAAGACAAATACCATATGATATCACTTGTATGTGGAATCTAAAAAATAAAGCAAACGAATATATAGAGCAAGACAGAAACAGACTGTGGTTGCCAGTGGGGGAGGGAAGGGGGAGGGGCAAGATAGGGGTATGGGATTAAGAGATACAAACTACTATACATAAAATAGAAGAGCAACAAAGATATATTTTACAGCAAAGGGAATTATAGCCATTATTTTGTAATAACTTTTAATAGTCTATAAAACTTTTTATAATCTATAAAAATACTGAATCACTATGCTATACACCTGAAACTAAAATAATGTCATATATCAACTGTACTTCAATTTAAAAAAAGTCAATTTGTGTCATCAGGGTTGTGTTCTTTCTGGAAACCCTAGGGAAAATACATTTCCTTGCCTTCTAGCTTCCAGAGACCACTTATATTTCTGGTACATGGCCACATTCTTCTTGATAACCAGCCAGAAACATCTCAGATCTCTCTTTCTGACTCTGACCTTGACTTTCATGCTTCCCTCTTTCACTTATAAGGACTCTTGTGATTACAGTGGGTCTGTCTGGATAATCCTGAATAATCTCTACATCTCAAGATTATTAACTTAGTCACATCTCTAAAGTCCATTTGGCATGTAAGGTAACAAATTCACAAGTTCTGACCATGAGGTCATGAACATCTCAGGGGTCATTGTTCTGCCTGCCACCATGGCTAAGGATAAAACCCCAAATTTAATTATGTGATTTGCAAAATTACAAGCTAGTTAAATGCCTGACTCTCGAAGTCTTCCATAACAAGGATAGGAACTGGTCAGAAAGGAATGTGATCCTTAGACTTGGAATGGGGATATTTGGGCAGACATAGACAAGCCTGAGAAACACTTCTCCCAACCCCTCCAAGCCACCCTTGCTAGAAGCTGCCACCTCCTCACATGTCTAAGTAAACTGCCTCCCTTTCATTAAAACCTTTCTTCAGTTGTTTGTTACCCGGGGAAGGCCTCTTATCCTTCCTTACTTTTTCTACCACTTCTCAGTGGTTTCACGTTCATAAAAAAATCAGATCTCAGAATGTCCCAGAGGGAGAAAGGATTTGGCACATATACCACTTAGGAAAAAGAGAGTGAATATGCTAAAGAGCTCACAAAACTTTGCTAATATATTTCAATAAAAATCTGGGGAATACAGGCATAAATGATTTCTGATGATGGTGGTCAAATATGATGGGACGTAAGGTTAGACGTGTTTGAATTAAGCCATTGGTGCTCTCATTGTGATTCTAGTTTTTTGGGCTTTTTTTTCTTTTTGGCCGCACAGCATGTGGAATCTTATTAGTTCTCCAACAAACAAGGGATCCAACCCGGGCTCTTGACAGTGAGAGCATGGAGTCCTAACCACTGGACCACCAGGGAATTCCTGTGATTCTAGTTTTAATGTATAAATTTTGAGTAGCAATCAGTGACAGTTTGGTTGGTTCACTGAAGCCCTGTCTCAATAACGACCTCTATTCAGTGTGCCTGAGATGCTGGAACTTCCCTGGCATGCTTTAGAGGAGGAAATTCAGACGCTCAGGGAGATGGGAATCTTGAGGTGGATCAATCATGTGCAACATATTCAGCAACCATCAACCATATCCACGGAGGGGATTCAGAAACTTCCCTCCTGAAGACACTAGGAAACACATGGGTACAGGGAGCTCAGTGGCGGCTGTCCTGTGCAGGCTGGGGATGGCAGTTGGGAGATGGTGCCACAGTACTGAATTCACTGATTGCAGTAGAAACCAGAGAACGCCACAGAGGCAAAGAACAGATAGTAACATCTAACCTTCAGAGAGAAGATGGGAACAATGGGAACAATTACTATAATAGAAAGAAGAAACAGTTTCTGATCTAGAAGGATCCATGGTTGTGACTAGTGTTAATCACTGTGTCCCTAAGAATAAAATATATGAGGAAACATATAAAGTGTATCCTGAGGAATATGATCAAACAAAACAAAACAAAACTCTAGGTCTGGTGAGTGGAAAAGTGACTTGAGTCACTGTAGTGGAAATTCATAACTTCAGACCCAGTTTCTGAACGTAAGCCTGTGCACCTGAAATGAGAGAAAATCTGGGTCCTCTGGCATAAGAACCTGAGATAGGACCACAAATTGTATAATTTTCTTATATTCCTCAGGTAGTTCCTTAGGAGTTCCTTGCATGGCCACGTGCTTTGGTAATGTTTTCTCACTTTAGGATTTCTTTTTGATATTTATGCAGTACCACAGAAGTAATTTTTTTAGAAAGAATACTAGGAAGCATGTCTTACCTTACATATCTGAATATGTCTAATATATGCTTTTACACTTGAAAGCTAGTTTATTAGCTGATTATAAAACTTTGGATCAAAATATTTTCCCTAGAATGTTTCTTCTTCCCTAAGAAATTTTGAAGACACAGGAATTATAGTGTTCTTTAGTTGGATGCAAATCTGATTCTTATTAAATTATGGGTAACATGGCCTTTCTCTCTTCCAGCATTGAGATTTTTAGAGGGCTTAATTGACACACCAAGGCTACCAGCTAAGGAGTTCACCAAGAAGAGAAATTGGCATAAATTTGTATATTATAAGAAATGAAATATTGTAGCATCCTATGACTTGTGGTAAAATTAAGTGGCTTATGAGATTTCAAATTGTTTGTTAATAAAATCTTTCTTTATCTGATACTTAAGAGATTGTGTTATTCCTGTAAGAGTAATCTGTAATCAACTAAGAGTTTGCTAACAGTACATAAATGTACGCTGGCTTCAGCTCCTCTCCCCCTCCCAAAAGTCTAATATAGTAGGTCTGGAGCCTGTGTGTTTGCATTTTTAACATGTATCCCAGGGAATTATGATCTTCAAAGTTTAAAGATCATTTTTGTATATTTGTCCCAGTAAAACGTGCCATGTAAGAGGCACTCAGTGAATATTTTTGAAAGGGAGGATAAATGAATGAGAATGAAGGAATAAAAGCAAATTTAAAGGGAAACCAAAGTCTGAGACCAGTTGCCTCTGTGAGTAATGTTTTATTTCTAAGTCTGCATATCTGGTGAGCCAATAGAATATGATAAATAGTGCAGTGTAGTATTGTAGCAGCAAAGATATTTCTACCTCTCTGAATCTCCATCAACAAAATGGTAGCATTTCTCACAAGGTTCAAATTAGGAACTGCTTTAGCTAATTTCTGTCAATCTCTCAGCACATAATAGGTACTAAATAAATGGTGGCTCTTATTCCAGAAAATACTTCTATCTTATATCTTTGACATAAATTCAATGTCCTTACTTGACACTGTTGAGCAGAATATGTATCTTTTCATTCGAACATGAAGACCAAAGTCATAAAATGAATTCAGATATATGCTAACCTGAGCATATTATTTTCAATGACATTAATTTTTCTCACTATAGCATTGCCCCTTTGGTGCTGGCTGAGCTATAGAAAGCAAGAAATAGGCTTGTGGGAAAAAAGAGACATATCCTAATGAGATTTAGGTCCCTTTTTTCCCCGCATTTTCTATGGTGAGCATTGATTAATTACGATGAGAAAAAGTGTTTCTAAAAAACATAGGAGACTCAGCTCAAATGCAACTGCCACTCAGACTTCACTAGATTTTCCAATTTATACTCAAATGATCCCACATTTTGGGATCAAGACTTGGAGGGATCTTTGATAACAAAGTTCTCTTCAATCTTGTATTTCCCTCAACTCCACAGGGTCGACCCCAGGGCCCAGGATGAAGAGTCCAGTCCAGTCCAGTAAGTGTGCATGCAGATCAGAAATAGTACACTCACCTAGCTTTAAAACACCCAAGATGCTGTGCCCTGAATTTTAAACAATGCATGTGACTTGGTGCATTTTGGTTTCAAGTTCAAAGGCATCAGTTCAGTTCTGTGGGTTAGCAGTGAGCACATCTTTCAAGAGCTGCTTGATCCCCTCAGACATGGAAGTCCTTCATTCCTGGAGATGTGCAACTCTGTCTTTCGTTTTTCTAGCAGCATCTCATACACAGGGATGATCTCAGTCCCCTGTTTAACAGAGGCCCCCAGGAGCTCCCCGGGGGGAATTTTGAGTCGAGTTTCAGAATCTGGGTAAGCAATGGGTGGGCACAAGTGTTGGAAGCAGCTGGATTCTAGTAAATTGACAATAACGATCAGGAAGTAATATCAGAGCAGATGCTTTAGGTAGTAACAATTGGAGAAAGTCAGCCTGAAAGATTTGCCCATCTCCTTAAGTGTATGATCTAGTCATTAGTCATAGTAAGCTATTGGGCAAATAGTCATAGGCTCAGACATGTGGCATCTTGGGGACAAAGAGTTTTCCAGAGTCACATTAAAAACCTGAAGGATGCTATGTAATCTTTTTTTTTTTAATAAATATAATCCTTCCTTTATTTGGGGGGGGGGAATTTTTGAATTTTATTTTATTTATTTATTTTTTATATAGCAGGTTCTTATTAGTTATCTGTTTTATACATATTAGTGTATACATGTCAATCCCAATCTCCCAATTCATCCCACCACCACCACCCTCCCACGACTTACCCCCTTGGTGTCCATAAGTTTGTTCTCTACATCTGTGCCTCTATTTCTGCCTTGCAAACCAGTCCATCTGTACCATTTTTCTAGATTACGTATATATTCATTAATACACGATATTTGATTTTCTCTTTCTGACTTACTTCACTCTGTATGGCAGTCTCTAGATCCATCCACGTGTCTACAAATGACCCAATTTTGTTCCTTTTTATGGCTGAGTAATATTCCATGGTATATATATATATATATATACCACATCTTCTTTATCCATTCATCTGTTGATGGGCATTTAGGTTGCTTCCATGACCTGCCTATTGTAAATAGTGCTGCAATGAACATTGGGGTTCATGTGCCTCTTTGAATTATGGTTTTCTCTAGGTATATGCCCAGTAGTGGGATTGCTGGATCATATGGTAATTCTATTTTTAGTTTTTCAAGGAACTTCCATACTGTTCTCCATAGTGGCTGTATCAATTTACATTCCCACCAACAGTGCAAGAGGGGTCCCTTTTCTGCATAACGTCTCCAGCATTTGTTGTATGTAGATTTTCTGATGATACCCATTCTAACCCGTGTGAGGTGATACCTCATTGTAGTTTTGATTTGCATTTCTCTAATAATTAGTGATGTTGAGCAGCTTTTCATGTGCTTCTTGGCTATCTGTATGTCTTCTTTGGAGAGATGTCTATTTAGGTCTTCGGCCCACTTTTTGAGTGGGTTTTTTTTTTATTATTGAGCTGCATGAGCTGTTAATATATTTTGGAGATTAATCCTTTGTCTGTTGATTCATTTGCAAATATTTTCTCCCATTCTGAGGGTTGGCTTTTCATCTTGTTTGTAGTTTCCTTTGCTGTGCAAAAGCTTTTAAGTTTCATTAGGTCCCGTTTGTTTCTTTTTGTTTCTATTTCCATTATTCTAGGAGGTGGGTCAAAAATGATCTTGGTGTGATTTATGTCAAAGAGTGTTTGTCCTATGTTATCCTCTAACAGTTTTATAGTGTCTAGTCTTACATTAAGGTCTTTAATCCATTTTGAGTTTATTTTTGTGTATGGTGTTAGGGAGTGTCCTAATTTCATTCTTTTACGTGTAGCTGTCCAGTTTTCCCAGCTGAATTTATGGAAGAGGCTGTCTTTTCTCCATTGTATATCCCTGCCTCCTTTGTCATAGATTAGTTGACCATAGGTGCATGGTTTTATCTCTGGGCTTTCTATCCTGTTCTATTGATCTATATTTCTGTTTTTGTGCCTGTACGATATTGTCTTGATTACTGTAGCTTTGTAGTGTAGTCTGAAGTCAGGCAGCCTGATTCCTCCAGCTCTGGTTTTTTACCTCAAGACTGCGTTGGCTATTCAGGGTCTTTTGTGTCTCCATACAAATTTTAAGATTTTCTGTTCTAGTTCTGTACAAATGCCACTGGTAGTTTGATAGGGATTGCACTGAATCTGTAGATTGCTTTGGGTAGTATAGTCATTTTCACAATATTGATTCTTCTAGTCCAGGAACATGGTATATCTCTCCATCTGTTTCTGTCATCTTTGATTTCTTTCATCTGTGTCTTATAGTTTTCTGAGTACAGGTCTTTTACCTCCTTAGGTAGGGTTTTTTTTTTTTTTTTTTTGATATAGCAGGTTCTTATTCATTATCCGTTTTATACACATTAGTGTATATATGTTAATCCCAATCTCCCAATTCTTAGGTTGGTTTATTCCTAGGTATTTTATTCTTTTTATTGCAATGGTGAATGAGATTGTTTCCTTAATTTATCTTTCTGATCTTTCATTGTTAGTGTATAGAAATGCAAGAGATTTCTATGCATTAATTTTGTATCCTGCAACTTTACCAAATTCATTGATTAGCTCTAGTAGTTTTCTGGTGGCATCTTTAGGATTCTCTATATATAGTATCATGTCATCGGCAAACAGTGACAGTTATACTTCTTCTTTTCCACTTTGTATTCCTCTTATTTCTTTTTCTTCTCTGATTGCTGTGGCTAGGACTTCCAAACCTATGTTGAATAATAGTGGTGAGAGTGGACATCCTTGTCTTGTTCCTGATCTTAGAGGAAATGCTTTCAGTTTTTCACCATTGAGAATGATGTTTGCTGTGGGTTTGTCATATATGGCCTTTACTATGTTGAGGTAGGTTCCCTCTATGCCCACTTTCTGGAGAGTTTTTATCATAAATGGGTTGAATTTTGTCAAAAGCTTTTCCTGCATCTATTGAGATGATCATATGGTTTTTATTCTTCAGTTTGTTAATATGGTGTATCATATTGATTGATTTGCGTATGTTGAAGAATCCTTGTATCCCTGGGATAAATGCCACTTGATCATGGTGTATGATCCTTTTAATGTGTTGTTGGATTCTGTTTGCTAGTATTTTGTTGAGGATTTTTGCATCTATATTCATCAGTGATATTGGTTGGTAATTTTCTTTTTTTATAGTATCTCTGTCTGGTTTTGGTATCAGGGTGATGGTGGCCTCGTAGAACGATTTTGGAAGTGTTCCTTCCTCTGCAGTTTTTTGGAAGAGTTTGAGAAGGATGGGTGTTAGCTCTTCTCTAAATGTTTGATAGAATTCACCTGTGAAGCCATCTGGTCCTGGACTTTTGTTTGTTGGAAGATTTTTAATCACAGTTTCAATTTCATTACTTGTGAGTGGTATGTTCATATTTTCTATTTCTTCCTTGTTCAGTCTTGGAAGGTTACACCTTCCTAAGAATTTGTACATTATTCCAGGTTGTACATTTTATTGGCATAGAGTTGCTTGTAGTAGTCTCTTATGATGCTTTGTATTTCTGCAGTGTCTGTTGTAACTTCTCCTTTTTCATTTCTAATTTTATTGATTTGAGTCCTCTTCCTCTTTTTCTTGATGAGTCTGGCTAAAGGTTTATCAATTTTGTTTATCTTCTCAAAGAACCAGCTTTGAAAAGTTTTATTGATCTTTGCTATTGCTTTCTTTGTTTCTATTTCATTTATTTCTGCTCTGATCTCTATGATTTCTTTCCTTCTACTAACTTTGGGTTTCGTTTGTTCTTCTTTCTCGAGTTCCTTTAGGTGTAAGGTTAGATTGTTTATTTGAGATTTTTCTTGTTTCTTGAGGTAGGATTGCATTGCTATAAACTTCCCTCTTAGAACTGCTTTTGCTGCATCTATAGGTTTTGGATCATCCTGTTTTCATTGTCATTTGTCTCTAGGTATTTTTTGATTTCCTCTTTGATTTCTTCAGTGATCTCTTCGTTATTTAGTAACGTGTTGTTTAGCCTCCATGTGTTTGTGTTTTTTACTTTTTTTTTCCCTGTAATTTATTTCTAATTCATAGCGTTGTGGTCAGAAAAGATGCTTGATATGATTTCAATTTTCTTAAATTTACCGAGGCTTGATTTGTGACCCAAGATGTGATGTATCCTGGAGAATGTTCCGTGTGCACTTGAGAAGAAAGTGTAATCTGCTGTTTTTGGATGGAATGTCGTATATCAGTTAAATCTATCTGGTCTATTGTGTCATTTAAAACTTGTGTTTCCTTATTAATTTTCTGTCTGGATGATCTATCCATTGGTGTAAGTGAGGTGTTAAAGTCCCCCACTATTATTGTATTACTGTCCATTTCCTCTTTTATAGCTGTTAGCAGTTGGCTTATGTATTGAGGTGCTCCTATGTTGGATTTATATACATTTATAATTGTTATATCTTCTTCTTGGATTGATCCCTTAATCATTATGTAGTGTCCTTCCTTGTCTCTTGTTAACATACTTTATTTTAAAGTCTATTTTATCTGATGTGAGTATTGCTACTCCAGCTTTCTTTTGATCTCCATTTTCATGGAATATCTTTTTCCATCCCCTCACTTTCAGTCTGTATGTGTCCCTAGGTCTGAAGTGGGTCTCTTGTAGACAGCATATAAATGGGTATTGTTTTTGTATCCATTCAGCAAGCCTGTATCTTTTGGTTGGAGCATTTAATCCATTCACATTTAAGGTAATTATCAATATGTATGCTCCTATTACCATTTTCTTAATTGTCATGGGTTTGGTTTTGTAGGTCCTTTTCTTCTCTGGTGTTTCCCACTTAGAGAAGTTCCTTTAGCATTTGTTGTAGAGCTGGTTTGTTGGTGCTGAATTCTCTTAGCTTTTGCTTGTCTGTAAAACTTTTGATTTCTCAGTCGAATCTGAATGAGATCCTTGCCGGGTAGAGTAATCTTCGTTGTAGGTTCTTCCCTTTCATCAATTTAAATATATCGTGCCACTCCCTTCTGGCTTGTAGAGTTTCTGCTAAGGAATCAGCTGTTAACCTTATGGTAGTTCCCTTGTATGTTATTTGTCGTTTTTCCCTTGTTGCTTTCAATAATTTTTCTTTGTCTTTAATTTTTGTCAACTTGATTACTATGTGTCTCACCATGTTTCTCCTTAGGTTTATCCTGCCTGAGACTCTCTGTGCGTCCTGGACTTGGGTGGCTATTTCCTTTCCCATGTTAAGAAAGTTTTTGACTATAATCTCTTCAAATATTTTGTCGTGTCCTTTCTTTCTCTCTTCTCCTTCTGGGACCCCTATAATGCAAATGTTGTTGTGTTTAATGTTGTCTCAGACGTCTCTTAGGCTGTCTTCATTTTTTTTCATTCTTTTTTCTTTATTCTGTTCCACGGCAGTGAATTCCACATTCTGTCTTCCAGGTCACTTATCCATTCTTCTGCCTCAGTTATTCTGCTATTTATTCCTTCTAGTGTAGTTTTCATTTCAGTTATTCCATTGTTCAACTCTGTTTGTTTGTTCTTTAATTCTTCTAGGCCTTTGTTAAACATTTCTTGTATCTTCTCGATCTTTGCCTTCATTCTTTTTCCAAGGTCCCAGATCATCTTCACTATCATTATTCTGAATTCTTTTTCTGGAAGGTTGCCTATTTCTACGTCATTTAGTTGTTTTTCTGGGGTCTTATCTTGTCCCTTCATCTGGTACATAGTCCTCTGCCTTTTCATTTTGTCTGTCTTTCTGTGAATGTGGTTTTCGTTCCACAGGCTGCAGAATTGTAGTTCTTCTTGCTTCTGCTGTCTGCCCTCTGCCCTCTGGTGGATGAGGCTATCTAAGAGGCTTGTGCAAGCTTCCTAATGGGAGGGACTGGTGGTGGGTAGAGCTGGGTATTGCTCTGTTGGGCAGAGCTCAGTAAAACTTTAATCCGCTTTCTGCTGATGGGTGGGGCTGAGTTCCCTCCCTGTTGGTTGTTTGACCTGAGGCAACCCAACACTGGAGCCTACTCAGCTCTTTGGTGGGGCTAATGTCGGACTCTGGGAGGGCTCACGCCAAGGAGTACTTCCCAGAACTTCTGCTGCCAGTGTCCTTGTCCCCACAGTGAGCCACAGCCACCCCCTGCCTCTGCAGGAGACCCTCCAACACTAGCAGGTAGGTCTGGTTCAGTCTCCTATGGGGTCACTGCTCCTTCCCCTGGGTCCCGATGCGCACACTACTTTGTGTGTGCTCTCCAAGAGTGGAGTCTCTGTTTCCTCCAGTCCTGTCGAAGTCCTGCAATCAAATCCCGCTAGCCTTCAAAGTCTGATTCTCTAGGAATTCCTCCTCCCGTTGTCGGACCCCCAGGTTCGGAAGCCTGATGTGGGGCTTAGAACCATCGCTCCAGTGGGTGGACTTCTGTGGTATAAGTGTTCTCCAGTTTGTGAGTCACCTACCCAGCAGTTATGGGATTTGATTTTATTGTGATTGCGCCCCTCCTACCGTCTCATTGTGGCTTCTCCTTTATCTTTGGATGTGGGGTATCTTTTTTGGTGAGTTCCAGTGTCTTCCTGTCGATGATTGTTCAGCAGTTACTTGTGATTCCGGTGCTCTCACAAGAGGGAGTGCTATGTAATCTTAATAATAACTCTGAGATAAGAGAATGGATCCAGAAGATCAGATTTTGCTGAAAAAGAGAAATATGCAAATCCTACATAGTTTATACAACAAAATACCTATAGAAATACATGAAAAAATTCATACTATTAACTTTCACAGGCATGAGGATACTTGTCCCGCTCTTTTTAAACATTTTTGTTGTTTCCCAGAAGATAATATTGGATGAGCATATCTTCCTGGTTCTAAAATAATGTGTGATGCCAGCTTTATTGTCCCTCCATATGGGTGGTAATAGGACATAATACATTAGAATAGAATCTAAATTGTTAGAGGATTGGTTTACATAAGGAATGCAAATGTCTACAAAATAGCAAGTTTGGGGGCACCTTTATTCAGTGATGAGAGCCTACTTCAGGCTGTGTTGACACCTTACATATAAAGTATGAATAAATATGTGGGATGATGGAAAAACCATATGGTGCTCTGTGTGATTTTTTTAAGCTGATGAAGTCTAAAATCCTCCAAGAAGTATCTGGGGAATAGAAAGATTAGAAACTGATAATTGAGCCTATTATAAATCCAGGCTTCGTAGAGAGTTAAGAGAGAACTTTGGTCATTCTTTCAGGGTTTTGGAGTGTGAGGCCATTGGCCTAAGCCCAAAGCCCAGTGCCTTTCCATATTGTTCACCATAGAGCAAATAATATAGCCTGGGCTGGTTTCCTCCTGCAACTTAGGGTAGTCTGTACGGGAAGCTTTTCTATAAAATGAAAAGAAGGTTCTGACCCCTAATCAGAGTAACTGTAGAAGCATTTAGTGCCACGATCAAGGCAGAGAACATCCCTCACACAAAGAGAACAGAGTACAGCAAACCCCCTGGCAAGTAGAATATTCTGGAGGTAAAAGCAAGTCTTCAGAGCTTAAGACAAAGACTTCACTCCTGACATTACATTGTCCTTGTGACTAAGGCAGCAATTTAAACTGTTACAGAAGCTTCATGATTAGCTTGCAGAGAGCATTTTGTTCAGGAAGCAGTGCCTCTAGAAACCCTTCAGTTTGCCAAGCTAAGACTCATAAATAATGAGACTCAATGCATCTACAAGTTGAAGCTCTTGGTTCCAACTCACTGAAAACCTTCAGCACATTTAAGACTCCTCTTTCACCATTGATATATAGCATATGGTTAGGTGCCCTGCCAACTCTTAAGCTCGGTGACCTGAGAAAAGCGATATAGATACGACAATTTGTCCATGGGTCCCAAGCTTTCTACAGAGTGGATAATATCAACTGTAATCAATGAGAGAATGGAATTTAACATCACAATGAGGAGTGCAAAAATCATCTGGAACATTTTCTAAAGGCTGTACCACTAATGGCAGCAACTCCATCCTCTAGGGCCATACCGAATAAAGTCAGTTAATGAATGAAACTGACATATAGATGGTCCTGCTGTCTAACAGAAGAGAAGATCTCAAAGAGTAGAGAGTAGCTAACAAAAGTATTATCATTTTTAGAGGAGTGGCAGAAATGACAAACGGATCTAGGGTCAAGCTCTTGAAATCAACTAATGCTGCTCTAGAGCCGCAGTTCCCTGTTTAGGGGAGCTCTTCACAACAATTTTGATTACTGAGACTGAAATCTGGGTTGTGTGCCTCACATAACCTATGGATTCACAAAAATAGCATATAAGAATAATATATGCACAGCATTTTCCAGACACATGCAATTAACATATAAGTGAAATAGGCAGCTCGCCTGGTAAACATGATGTGTAGCAAACTTCTATTAGACAAGAGTGACAAAAATGTAACCTAAATAAGCTTTAGCCAAGAAAAAGTGAGAGGAAAGGAAGGAAGAAAGGAAGGAAAGACAGAAGAAGGAAGAAAAGAAAAAGTTTCCTCATTAAATCGAGAAATCTAGAGATAATGCCTTTCCCTTCTGCATTGGCTCCATTCTTGGGCAGATTTTAACACTGATGAAAGGGCTGCCAACAGTTCCAGAAGGTCTAGTTGAAAGTATGACTTCTTTCTTAAGCGCTCTTAATGAAAGTTCCAAAGTTGAGATTCATTGGCTTCAGTGAGTCTCACTGCCATCTCTGAATTGTTGTGGCTGATTGTCCAGGCCTGGAACGTATTCATCCATCTGGATGCAAAGGAGGAGGGCTAACATAAAATTAGAAGGAGTAAAGAAAATTAAGGAGTAAAGAGGTGTAACCGATAATAGAGAGAATGGATGTCATGCAGGCAAGAAGAGTTTTTCTTCTGCTGAAGTGTGCGTAGCATGTATGCCTCAACAAGGGAATAGAAATAACATGAACACAATGTCTTAGCCCTGGTCTCTTACAGGAAGCTAAGACTTCTGTCCTATTTCTTCCACATCCACCAATCAAACGGGACCAGCTCCTGCCTCCTCCTGACTCATCCTTCTTCCATCGAGAATGGGTCATTGTCAAAGGCAGGAAATTTTATTTGGCCTCAGTCCTAATGGGTGGAGAGTTTTTGGTGCAGAGTTAAACCCCGAGCCAGTAGGGGCGAGATCTGCTCCCACACATTTGGCAGGTGAGACCAGTCTGGGGCCAGTTCCATTTGGTAACTGCCAGAGAAGGTGATATTACTTTGGGATTCAGGACAAAAGCCACATAATGATGAAGAATATGCCTCAGCCTGGCCTTGCCCTCTGTGCACAGATCTCCCAGGCTTATTGCATTTGGGGCAGTGTGGACTGAAGGAAGGATTCAAGTGGTTGATATCCTGGGTCCTGGCCCAAATACCATCTCTTTTCACTCTTTAACACGATTTACATTTGGCTCGGTTTCTGCAGATCATATACATGCAAGGAGCTTGAAATTAGAAGGAAAGCTCTCCAAAAGAAAGAGTGAGACTCACGCTTTAGGAAAGGCCTCGGATGTTTATACAAAACTGCAAGTGCAGCTGCGCCCGCTGAGTAATATCCCACATGCAGCAGGCAGGGTCTGGTGTTAGCGGGAAGAGGGATTTATTTCTCCTTCCAGACAGGCTCTCTTGGGAACTCTAAATGGTAAAAGCAGTGAACTTCCATATGGGCTGGGGAAGGCCATAAGTAGTCTCTGCATATGGGAATTTTTGGCCATGAGCCCCTTCACCTTACTTTGAACTCTATATTTCCTTTCCTTTGCCAGCTGTAAGCCTACATCTAGGATCAACGGTGGATTTGTGGTAGGACTGAATTGGCGGATTCTTGTAGCCTGCTTAAAAGATCTCTGAAACATCCTTTCCACCACTGGTCAGTCCATTCAATAAACCTTCATTTCTGAACTCTTACAAAGAATGGTCAGAAAGAGATGAGAAAAGAAAACATTGGGTTAATGTGCTTGACTTGACCATAGAATATCTAAACCCAACTCTGCTCCACACTTTTCTGTTAGAGACCCGTACAGTGCATTCAGTAATCCCTGGAGGCGGAGGCAGTTTTCAGACACCTCTCTGATGGGTGTCTGAGGGGAGAATTACATCCCTTAAAATATGCTGCTTCTTCTTCGTGGAATCAGGAAGACGAATGGAAGCTGAAGGCGGGTAGGGAGGAAAAATCAGTAATGATTAATTTAGACTGTATTTAACAAATAAAACCAAGGGAGTAGCAGTTGAAACGTTTATATGTATTGCTTATGCAACAGACCTCCAGAGGAACATCGTCTAGAGTAGGTTTGGTGTCTCCTTGTACATCAGGCACCCAGGTTTCTTCTCTCTTTCTGATCTGTCATCCAACAATATAACACCCATACTTGAGATTCACTTCATAGTTTAAAAGGGCCACTGGAGCTCCAAGCATCAATTCAGTCTTTCACATAACAAGAGAGAGGGAGAGGGGAAGAATAAAAATGCCCATTGTCCAGCTATCGGCTCCCTTTAAACGCTTTTCCTAATTTGACTAGTCACACACACTCAACTCGCTGCTAGCCAGCTGAGAATGTGTCTTCCAACTAGGGGCAAAGTCAATCTGAATAAAATTGCGTTCAAACCGATAGCCTCTGCCACAGGACACAGCCACACGTCCCTTCAAGCCCTGGCTTTCTAGTTCTCTGATCATCTTCTCCCCCAAAAGCAACATCAGTAGCCCTAGTTCACTAAGGCCTTGCTGTTAAACCCGTTGGATTAGAAGAGAGAAATGAATGCTGGGGAAGATATTGGCCCCTAGGAGTTTAAGATATTATTCTACTCCCTCCTTCTCGTTAGAACTTCCCTTCTCATTCTGCTTCCCTTCTCCTCCAGGAATTTGTTAAAATCAAGGGAAGAATTTATCGGGTCTCAGTTCTGGCACTGGCCCTCTCATTTTGACAAAGAGAAGGATGGATCATTCAGACTTGAGAAGTACACATTTTCTTTGTTCTGTCTCCCGTAGAGTCTACTAACGAGAATAGTCTAGGCTGTTGTGCCAATTGACAGCTCATTTGCTTTAAGATTCATACCACCTCTCCCCCACTTTGCTCTACAGTGCAGGAACTACATTCATCAGCTCCCTTTACCTCTGGGTTCTTGAGAAAAGCAGCCACTGGGAAGCCCTGACAGAAGATTAGGAAGAGAAGTAAGAAAGAATGGCAGGTATCCTATCGCCTTTGCTCTCTGTTGCATTTCTTTCTAGTTCCCGCTAGACAGCCCTTCCCTTTATTGTTCCAGTTTCCATCAAGCAGGCCTCACTGTGGTCCTAGCTCTCATTGTATGGTCTTGATTTCTGGGTTAATACCATCTTCTCTCATTGCCCCTCTATTCCAAGGGTAGCAGTTTCTAATTGCTAATCTTGAGGTTGCCTTACTGTCTTTGGTTTTGTCTATTCTTACATCATCAATGCAATCAATTTCCTGCATTAAATGCACTCAGTTTGAACAATCTGAACTGGTTTCTGGCAAGTTCTTGACTGATAGAATCATGCTGCAATAATCAACAACAAGTTCCCAAATCTCAGTAGCTCAATACATAAAAATCTCATCTTTGCTCACACGGTGCTGATGCAGAGCTGCCACCTTCCAAGTGGTGATTCAGCGGTCCATGTGGCTTTTATTTTTAATGCTTCCATTTGGAGCATTTGGCTTCTACATCACTGTGACAAGGGAAGATCATGAATAGAGAATTCAATCTACTCTTATCTGCTTGATCCAGAAGTGATACGTGTTAATTCCACTTCAACCCACTGGCCAGGACTAGTCATATGGCCCAACATAATTGCAAGAGATGCTTGGAAATACACCCTTTTTATTTATTTATATCTGTGTATGTATGTGTGTACATATATATATGTACATATATATGCATACATACAGAGATAAAGAGATATAATTTTGGTATTCTCCTAGAGCATAAAGGAGGTAAGGTAAGAAAAGTACAAGATTTGGAGGTAAGGTAAGAAAAGTACAAGATTTGGGTAACTTAAATTGTGAATCCAAGACAAGTATGATCACCTAATCTGTATCTTAAGAATACACCTTTCCTCTTGGCAATGGTTAACTGCTTCTACTGATATTTTTTTGCATCTTTGTTACTTGACATCCAAAGTCTTCCACTATAGAATTGTTGTAGAATTATTTTCCAGTGTATGGTAAAATGACACCCATTTTTTCATCACAACTTCTCTCTTTCCCTTTCTCAGCTCAGCTCCAGCTTGTTGAAAAATGAATTTGAAATCTGAGTAACACTTGCCCCTGGAGATATGTCATGATTTTTCTTAGGAGAAAGCAAATAGCCTTATCCAAGTTCATAATATAATTGCAGCTCCAAGTTTTTAAGAAGTTTAAAAGTATGAAAACTATAGAAAACAAATCTCAATACCAAATAATAACTGCCTAAAGTTAAATAAACTCCAGAAATACCCAAATAAAAAGTTTCCCAGAGTTTCACTTATTCTAACTTTTTGTCATCTTCATCCAAAGATGCAGAGCTTTCTCATGGGAGTCTTGATTTGCAGTACTTCCCCTTTATATTTATGAGCTAGATCTCTTCTGTAACTTTTCTTCCATGTATTATTTTATTTGGGGGGTTATCATTTACACATGAATGAGATAAGAGTGGCACGCCAAATCAATATATTATATTGTCTGATACAAATCAATACACCAAAGACCATTAACCCCGGTACAATACCAGAATTATACCCATTAAACATATTTGGGGCTTTTGAAAAAAATGGATAAATTAAATTAACATAAATATTTTAAAAATACTTGAGCTTTTTCTTGGTTTGTTTTTCATTTAATTTATGAGTGAAGTCGATGTGTGTACAGAAAGCAGGTTCATTTAATACTTCCTTATTTAATATCTCCTATGTGCTAGACACTGTCATAGGTACATAAAGAATAGCAGGGAACAAGGCAGACATGTTTCCTGCTCTCAGAAATCTTATATTTCAGTGAAGGATAAAGACAGTAAATAACGATTAACATGAAAATAAAAGGAGATCCAAGATCTTTTTTGAGGAAAAAAATAAGGCCGGTTTGTCTGGAGCATATGAACAAAATTTAATTTGGTAAGATTGAAAATGTGGACACATGTAAGATTATATGTGACCCTGATACTTTGGAAAGAATTTTGGACTTGGTTCTCAATGGGAAGGCATTGAGAACTTTTAAGTATAACTCGTGTTTTAAAAAGCATCCTTGGGTGCTGTGCACATAGTGGTTTTGAGAAAGAAAAAGTAGAGGCAAGAAGACCAGTTAGGAAGCTACTGGCACTTGTCCAAGTGAGAGGTGATCAGAAATGTTCTAGACTGCAAAGTCTTTTCACATTTGAATATTGAAAGAAAGAAAGAAAGAGAGAGAGAGAAGAAGAGTGAAAGAAAGAAAGGGAGAAAAAGAAAGAAGGAAGGAAGGAAAGAAAGAAAGGAAGGAAGGAAGATGAAGGAGAAGGAGAAAGTAGATAAGGGAAATATTATTAACTCCTTTGATAGATGGAAAATGATAGTATAGAAAGGTAAAAGTTAAGTCAGGATTTAAGTTTTGTGCTTCAAAATTTAGAAGGTTTTCCCTCCATTTGTCCCCAAGAAAATTTCAGCAAAGAATTGGTATAGATCCATATAAGTAGAATCAAAGCATATTATATAGGTTGAATGGTATTTTATAGGCTTAATCAATTTTGAAATATTTTACAAATCTGATATGTTACATACGAAGCATCATGAGACGAGGGTGAGGCTTCTACAATCCCTGGGGCATGAACTTCCATTGAGAGTCTGGATTCAGCTACCCGGAGAAGATATGGGTCTATTTTGAGTGCTAGTCGAGTGGTGCCATCTCGACATCCCCTGCCCATGGCACTCTCTCATTCTCCTCCACTGCCGAAAGTATCTGCAAATCTGCTCTCACCCCAATGCATTTTTTTGCGTAAGAGATATATCCTCTCTTTCTCATGCTGCTCCTGATTCAGAGTGGCCTTGGAATAAGGGAAAAGTTTCAGTATAATTGTTTATTTAAAAACTAATACTTTTGCTGGGGGTTGGGGTGGGAAAGGGGATTAACTGTGAAAGGATATGAAGGAAAATCTACAAACAACAAATGCTGGAGAGAGTGTGGAGAAAAGGGAACCCTCTTGCACTGTTGGTGGGAATGTAAATTGATACAGCCACTATGGAGAACAGTATGGAGGTTCCTTAAAAAACTAAAAATAGAATTACCATATGACCCAGCAATCCCACTACTGGGCATATACCCAGAGAAAACCATAATTCAAAAAGACACATGCACCCCAATGTTCATTGCAGCACTATTTACAATAGGCAGGTCATGGAAGCAATCTAAGTGTCCATCGACAGACGAATGGATAAAGAAGATTTGGTACATATATACAATAGAATATTACTCAGCCATAAAAAGGAACGAAATTGAGTCATTTGTTGAGACGTGGATGGACCTAGAGACTGTCATACGGAGTGAAGTAAGTCAGAAAGAGAAAAATATCGTATATTAGCGCATATATGTGGAATCTAGAAAAATGGTACAGATGAACTGGTTTGCACATCTGAAATAGAGACAAAGATGTAGAGAACAAACGTATGGACACCAAGGGGGGAAAGTGGCAGGGGGTGGTGGTGGTGGTGTGATGAACTGGGAGAGTGGGATTGACATGTATACACTAAGATGTATAAAATGGATAACTAATAAGAACCTGCTGTATAAAAAAATAAATAAAATTCAAAAATTCAAAAAAATAAAAATGAAAATAAAAAAAACTAATATTTTTGCCGGGGGTTGGGGTGGGAAAGGGGATTAACTGTAAAAGGATATGAAGGCTCCTTTTGGAGGGTGATAATTGCACAACGTGATAAATTTACTAAAAATCATTAAATTTTACACTTAAAGTGGGTGAATTTATGGTATGTAAATTATTCCTCAATAAAGTTGTTTGTTTTTTTTAAAGAGAAACCTAACAGAAATAAAGTACCTCAATTTTTGTGAAAATTTGAGAATCAAGTGAGAGGCAGAGATTTACAAACTGAGAATATTTTTTTTCAATTCAGAAAATATCTTTCAAAGTAGATTAGTCTTAAAAAGAAAAAAAATGCTTTTAAACACCACCAAACTATGTGTGGAAAGTTAAGTATTTATTTGTGAATACATGTAAAGTGATTACTTCTGTTTCTGAAATTTTCAAATATGTCACTTTCCATTATTTACTTCAATGACAGAGCTTATTTTTTCACATTAACAAATAATTATTTTCATATCTTAAAAAATAGTGAATAAAAGCATTGGGTTCATTTAAATCCAGAAATTCATCTTCTGCTTGAGCTAAATGTAACTCACCCATTACCTGATTGATATCAAAGGTCGTTTCTTAAAAGAAAATAATAACAGTAATAAAGTGACCATTTATCAGAGCCTATTCCTACTTTGTGTCATGCATAATGCTAATTACTTTATAGTGCCAAATTTAATCTTTGCAGCATTATTAAGTTCATTTATTGGAGTATTCCCATTTTAAGGATAAAGAAATAGAGTCAAAGAATGGCAGTTCAAAAATAAGTTCTGAAATTCACATAATTAGTTATTACCAAAGCTGAGAGTTGAACCCAGGCATTATTGAATCCAACACTTTATCTGTTAGTCTATACTGCTTTCTTTAGAAGAGAAGTATAGGGGATATATTCTCTCACAGCTCCCTTACAGTCAATTATAGATATATGACAGTCATATTTCTGAGAAATTGCATTATGAGTAATGAGTTCATATTTTTTGTCTAGTTGGATTGCATCATTGTGAACTTAGAAAACTTGAAGGTGAAACTAGTAAATTGCTGTTAGGAATGCATCAGAGAGAATAAAAAATAGACATGGTGCTAAAAGATAGGGTGATTGTGTCATTTATTGTACAGACTAGGACACTATTAATAATTTTTCTAAGACAAAAGGCATAAACCAAGACTGTCTTGAGCGAACTGGGACATATGTTCACCTTTCTCAAAACTAGAGATATATAATATGCCACACATAGAAAAGAGTAATGATAATATGTCTCAAACTATATAACCCAGGCTGTTTTGATGTAAAATTGCCAGATACAATAAATGCAGAAAAGACTATTAACTACATTGTTAGTAAAGAGAAGCATAAACTCCCACAGACCAAGTTGTGCAATTCCAGCTATAACTCCGACGTCAGCTGAGGTCATACTACCCCTCAATGTAAAGATACATTTTATTCAGTCCATGTCTTGTGGAAAATCTCAGGTACTCAGCAAGATTTCTGGGAACTCCAGAGCAGTTTATACTATCTTGGTCAGCTGTGGTTTCAGGTTTCTGACTCCAAATTTCTGCCTCCTAAGATCCTTTTTCTTTTTTACTTCTCAAAGTAATTTTTTTTTATTGATGTATAGTTGATTTACAATGTTGTGTTAGTTTCTAGTGTACAGCAGAGTGATTCAGTTATACATATATATATATATTCTTTTTCATATTCTTTTTCCATTATGGTTTATCACAGGATATTGCATATAGTTCCCTGTGCTACACAACAGAACCTTGTTGTTTATCCATTCTATATATAGCAGTATTCATCTGCTAATCCCAAACTCCCAATCCAACCCTCCCCTGCACCCCCTTCCCCTTGACAACTACAAGTCTGTTCTCTATGTCTGTGAGTCTGTTTCTGCTTCGTATATAAGTTCATTTGTGTCATATTTTAGATTCCACATATAAGTGATATCACATGGTATTTGTCTTTCTCTTTCTGACTTACTTCACTTAGTATGATGATCTCTAGGTCCATCCATGTAGCTGCAAATGGCATTATTTCACTCTTTTTTTATGGCTGAGTAATTTCACTCTTTTTTATGGCTGAGTAATATTCCTCTGTGTGTGTGTGTGTGTGTGTGTGTGTGTGTTTGTGTGTGTGTGTATCACATCTTCTTTATCTATTCATCTGTTGGTGGACATTTAGGTTGTTTCTGTGTCTTGGCTATTATAAATAGTGCTGCTGTGAACATAGGGGTGCAGGTATCTTTTCAAAGTATAGTTTTACCTGGATATATGCCCAGGAGTGGGATTGTTGGATCACATGGTAATTTTATTTTTAGTTTTTTGAGGAATCTCCATACTGTTCTCCATAGTGACTGCACCAATTAAATTCCCACCAATAGTGTAGGAGGGTTCCCTTTTCTCCACACCCTCTCCACCATACGTTATTTGTAGACTTTTTAATGATGGTCATTCTGACCGGTATGAGATGATATCTCATCATAGTTTTGATTTGCATTTCTCTAATAATTAGAGATGTTGAGCTTCTTTTCATGTGCCTATTGGCCATCTATTTATGTCTTCTCTGGAGAAATGTCTGTTTAGGTCTTCTGCCCATTTTTTGTTTGGGTTGTGTATTTTTTGTTATTGAGTCATATGAGCTGTTTGTATATTTTGGAAATTAAGCCCTTGTTGGTTGCATCATTTGCAAATATTTTCTCCCAGTCTGTAGGTTGTCTTTTCATTTTGTTTATGGTTTCCTTTGCTGTGTAAAAGCTTATAAGTTTGATTGGGTCTCATTTGTTTATTTTTGCTTTTATTCCTACTACCTCAAGAGACTGACCTAAGAAAACATTAGTAGGATTTATGTCAGAGAATGTTTTGCCTGTGTTCTCTTCTAGGAGTTTTATGGTGTCATGTTTTATATTTAAGTCTTTAAGCCATTTTGAGTTTATTTTTGTGTATGGTGTGAGGGAGTGTTCTAATTTCATTGATCTACATGTAGCTGTCCAGCTTTCCCAACACCACTTGCTGAAGAGACTCTCTCTTCTCCATCATATATTCTTGCCTCCTTTGTTGAAGATTAATTGACTGCAGGTGTGTGGGTTTATTGCTGGGCTTCTATTCTGTTCCATTGATCTACATGTGTGTTTTTGTGCCAATACCACACTGTTTTGATTACTGTAGCTTAGTAGTATTGTCTGAAGTCTGGGAGGGTTATACCTCCTGCTTTGTTCTTTTCCCTCAGGATTGCTTTGGCAGTTCTGGATCTTTTCAAAGTAATTCTTTATCTCTGCACTGGAATCTATGCAAATAGAGAATTCAACCTTAATTTGAGAATTTGCCTTAGTTTTAACCAAAATAAGCTAACAAACACAAATATCAAACATGCAAACACACACACACATATAAACACACACTATTACTAGTAGTTGTCTGCATGTAGAACAGACATTGAAAGTAGATGAGCTGGAAAGGATTTACAGAAGAATATGAGGGACAAAAATAGATATAAATACAAATCAAGACTTTGGTTGTGCCACTTGCTCCTTGTATGATATTGATCACATACTTGTAAAATAATAGCAATAAGAAGTTAATGAGGACCTCCCTGGTGGCGCAGTGGTTAAGAATCAACCTGCCAATGCAGGGGACACAGGTTCGAGCCCTGGTCCGGGAAGATCCCGCATGCCGGAGAGCAACTAAGCCTGTGCGCCACAACTACTGAGCCTGCGCTTTAGGGCCCGCGAGCCACAACTACTGAGCCCACGTGCCGCAACTATTGAAGCCCGCACACCTAGAGCCCATGCTCCACAACAAGAGAAGCCACCGCAATGAGAAGCCCGCGCACTGCAACGAGGAGTAGCCCCGGCTCGCCACAGCTAGAGAAAACCCGCATGCAACGATGAAGACCCAACGCAGCCAAAAATAAATAAATAAAGTTATTTTTTAAAAAATAAGAAGTTAATGAGATAACACATATTTCATTAGCAAAATGACTGGACACAAAGTAAAAGCCCAATAAATATTAGTTATCAGTATTATTACATTATAGTTAAGAAAGCAAACAAATTAAAATTCAGTCTCTATTCATGAAAATCCTTTGGGCTGTCTTCAGTGATACTAAACCATCTTTTCTCTTTTCCCTCTCTGCTTACTCTAGTCTGTTCTCTTCTTTCCCTTCCCTGCACTAAGAGGAACAACAACAACAACAAATCCTCTGTTTTCTTCAGCACCTACACACAAAACAAGTTATTAAATTTCTGTTGCTCATTCTAAGATTCAAGAGGTTCAAATTCTGAGGCTAAGAAGGACATAAATACTTGTGAACCCCCGATTAAGTGTGCACACACAACCACCCTGGTCTAGTTGCAGAGAATTTGGAAAAGAGTTCCCAGATTTGTGAGCAAGATTTATGTTCATATAAAGATTTCAAAAGTTAAACTGCTGCAATAGCTCCTTCCATGATTGCACATTAAGAAGAAAAAGGCAACTAAAGGTAGTCTGTTTTAGTATATTCATTCCTTGTTGACTATACTTAAAGAGCATAATAATGGAATAGATTTCTACCTAATAGTGGATTTTGGGAGATTGAGCTATTGACTCTAAGCCTATTTGAGAAAGTCAGAGCACTTTAAGAATTGAATGAGTATATCAACAAAAAGAATATACTAATATGAATACATACTCATATGGATAAATGAATATATCTCTATATAAGTATATCTATTTAAAAATTCACACAGGATACACATACACACACATATACACACACATTATTTTTAAGGTTTTTCAAAGAACACCTGGAACTTGTAAGGGCTCATAATCGTCAACCTAAAACCCTTGATCAAAATCAAGTCAGGAAATGAACAATGATCTGCCCTGGTTCTCTCAGTGTCACAGCAGATTCTATACAGAAAACAGCCTGAGCCCATTTTTTTTACATGTTTGAATATCAGTGCAGACAGGTAAATATTTGAAGTGCAGAATAATGTACACATTCAGTCATTAATAAATATTTTCAACAGGATGTCCTAACAGTCACTTAATGATTAGGCAAAAAGATACAGGGATGTGCTATAGACACCTTTTTTCTAAAACAAGAACCAGTAACTGGAAATAAATTTGTCATGAGGTTAGATCAAAACTTCCATGGGTGGTATTGCAATATTACATAACAGCACAATATAACTTTTGAGTCCAGTCCAGTTGCCTTCAAATCATAGCTCTGCCACTTGATAATTATGAGAACTAAGCTAAACAACTTAACCCCTCTCAGCTTCAGTATTTTAATTTGAAACATTGAGGGCATGCAGTCTATAAGTCATAATGTTAGGATAATTAAAGAAATGACATATGCAAAAAATTGTACCGTGCCTGACACATAGTGAAGTGCTCGATAAATGACTGTTCTTTTTAAAAACAAGCTGCTAAATACTTAGGCCATTGTAAATTATTGCAATGTATATTATTATGATTACAGAATATAAATATAAGTAATATATATTATTACAATTATAAAATTTAAAAAATTTTTCTTCAACTGCCCAGAGGAAAACTACTCAATAATGTTCTGCTGAATGCAGCCAGTTGTGGAATTAGGGCAAGGACTGGAGAAACTTGGTAAAGGCAGGCAAGAAGAGTTATTCAGAACAATTCACTAAGTCAAAACTACATGTGGGTAAACACATTCACCTCAAGGTTCAGGGAAAACTGAGAGTCAGAAGCCAAACAGACTAGATGTACATGGATACCAGAAGGTAGGACAAGAAGGTAGTTTCAATGTCAGCTGGGAAAGAACATTTTGAGCAAGTTGGAAACAACAAGGCAAAAGCCAACAGAAGACTAGATTTGAAGTGGCAGTAATAGAAATTGTCTTGATTACTAAACAATCCTTGCTTTAGTCAGAGAGATTTTATATGCTCCCTGGTAAGGATGTGTTCATCCCATGTATGGCCTGAAGTTGGAAGCCTAGAATCTATAGTGACAGGACTGAGGAGAAGGAAGGAGAGAGGACAGATGACAAGCCACACCAGCACAGTGGATGGTGACTCATGCTGTGAAGGCAGCAAGCTCTTCTTGTAATCACTAGTTACGTATTCTAGTGGTTTCTCTCCTGCATTGAAGTACTTCCTCCAAAACGCTTCACTCCTAAAGGCATTTATTTCAGTTACCTTCTTGCTTCACAGTCAATTCAGAATATCCGTGCTGAAATAATCATTCCATTTTTGCTTTAATCAGCACTCAGAATGAACAGGACATATCTTTTGAATTTCAAAGTTATGGGTGAGAATACAAAGTAGGACATAAATCCTAAATATGATAAAGTGTTATGTTTGATTTCATTAAAATATATCATACTTGTAATAGCACTTGGTAGGGACATTTGGGTGATTTTAATATATTTTGAAAATACAAAAGCATTAAAAATGGATCAAATGAAAGCTAGTTAATATATCTTAGAATATTATTTTTATAGAAAGAAAAGTAATAAAGAATATAATTCAGTTTGACATTTTGTAATCATTGCCTTCACTAATTTTTTTTCTGACTACTATTTCACTAATTTCTCAGAGAACTCATTTATTCCATCTGTAGTGTACTATAATGTAGACTCCAGGTCTAGAAATGAAATAATGGAAAAAGCAATCACCTTGAAGGCAGAGGAACTGCTTTCAAGTTCCAGCTTTATCATTCCAGCTTTATCATTCCAGCTTTGCTTTGCTTTTCACAGATAAAATAAGGGAAAACCATTCTGTTGATGTTTTAGATCCTTTCTAGCTAAAAGAAAGGAAGAAGAAGGAAGAGAGGGAGGAGGAGGAAGAGAAAAGGAAATAGTTATTAATATTTTCTAAATCATTTAATTGCCTGTTTACTAAAACATACTCATAGTGTTATAATTCTTTAACCATACTTTCTTTTTCTCCTAAAAGGAATTTTTGTTTTCTGATATATACAACTACCTTTATTTCAAAGTTTTCTCATCTAAAACAAAATCATGGTGGAGTTGGACACTCTCATTTCATGGCTGATGAAACTGAGCCTGAAATACAAAGTCATTCACCAAAGGCGACACGATTAAATCCCATCAATAATAATATGTATAACTAGATATTATTTGTGTCAATTATTACAAATATTCACCTCACAATATCTAATATTTTTAATAAAATATATATAGAACACATATGTAGTTCCACATATTTCAAAGTAATTCCAATGTAATTTCAGTGTAAAACAGCCTATTTATTATGCTACAGAAAGTACTTGAATGGCTAGCGTTTGTTATAGCAGGATTTTTCCTGTGAAGTCAGAAGATTGAATGCAGGGAATAAATTATCAACCAGTTAGTGTGTATTTTTTTTTCCAAGTCTTACTCATAACTTCCCTAGCTGTCATTTCATATAACCATACTTTACCTGTAGATTAAACTCTCCTTTTTATCAAACTCAGCTGCGGGTTATTATATCAGCTTTAATGCCTCTCTAAAAATGGTACTAAATGTGGATTTATATTACAAATGGAAAATCTGAGAGTGAAGGACATTTTCCATGTGGCAGTCTCATAAAACTATCACTTAACAAACAACTTGAATTCAAGAGAAATTTGCAAAAATCTTTTAAACACATTCACGGTCTTAGGAGGAAGTGCTAATATGGAGTCTGTCTGCTCTGCTGCAGCTGCTTGATTTATGAAAGCATAAACAACCCTGACTCATTCTAGGGAAGTCGTAATTACCATATGGAGTGTTAAATGTACAGACACTTCGTAAGGACCAATGCAGTAGCTTAAATTATAGTCATTATGCTACACCCACTCCCAAATCTTGCTTTAATGCCTGATGGGGGAAAAAAAAAAGCCCCCTACTCAATACCTTTCACAATCAACTCCATTGCGCCTTGTAAATAAATATACACGAAGTCACTTTATGGAAGAGGTAAGCTGATTGGCAAGGTAAGGTTTAACTGGTTACTTCCTCAAAGGTTTGATAACGGCATTCTTAGGACACCTATTCTATGCTGTGCATTATGCTACACAGTGGGTCTGTTGATATGAATATTATATGGCCAGGCCAGATATATTTAAGGTTGCATAGTGTAGTGGGAGAGGCAAACAACTAAATATTTGAAATAACTGTGATGCAGTCATTTGAAAAATCCTCCAATGAAATTGTGATAAGTGCTGTGTTCCTAATAAAATCAATAGTAGAAACACTACCGTGCATATAATGAGGGGGAAAAAAGCTAGCAAGCAAGCTTTTTCTTATCTATATTCCAAAGAAGTATTTATTTGCATTATATCTTTCCATCAGTTGTCCAACTGGCCACTTGGTATCTTAAAAGGCAATTAACCTTTAGTCAGTATCTCCTCTCATCCAGACTCAAATTGTGTTTACTGGAGCACAATATCTCAACAAATCTCACAGAATCTTGGCTATTCTATTAAGGTGTCCCGGAACCAATGGGAACCCATCAATAGTTTTAAAACAATACCGGGAAAGACTTACCTACTGCTTAATGTGTGCTAGGAACTCTTCTAAAAGCTCTAAGCATTTTACCCTAAACAGCTCTATGTGAGGCACTATTATTATTCCTAGTTTGCAGTTGGATAAGCTGAGGTACAGAGAGCACTTAAGTAATTTGCCTAAAATCACACATAATGGAGTCAGAACTCTAGGCTCTCTGGTCTGCACTACTGTAATTCTCAAACAGTAAAGTGATATCAGAAATAAACTTTGAGAAGATATTATGGCAACAATGTGTAATATGTATTAAATGAGCACAAAACTGGAGAGCGGGCTACTAAGTAATTAACTACAGCCGTATTCCAGGAAAACAATACATGTAAGAAATTACATAAAAGTGATTTCAAAGAATTCAGTGACTAATTGGATATGGAAAACAGAGGGGAAAGAATTGGAGTATTACTAAGGATTATCAGCTTTAGAAACCGGGAAGATGTCTTAATAGCAGCAGAAGTGAAAGTAAGAGCGGAGGAAAGACAAAAAATCAAACTTCTGGTCACCAGAGAGAAGCTGTGTAGCAAGCTCGTATTCTGTACACAAGGCACAATTAGCCATGTGCTAAATCAACCATCTTCGTAGGTTCTATTCCTTAAGTGGTTGGGCATATGTTAGAAACAAGTTTCACAGAGCATTTTTAGAGATATCGTATTCCTTGGGAATATTTTGCAATTGCATCTGTAAATATATATTTAACCTTCAGGAACTTTGCTGACATCCGGGTATTTAACATTCTTCAGGCTAAATGTTCACTGGGGAAGGGTCAAAATGGCTTGTTGTCCTGTGACATAATCCATCACATCCCTCTTTAATTCCTCTGCACGAAGTCAATTGGTTTTGGCTGTTGGAAATTATCTGGTTGACCAAGAAGCAAGGCTAAGTGAATCGCAAAGGTGGAAAAACCAGCCATGGGAGCACAAAACCCCGACCTGGTAGCCAGGTGGTCTGCAAATGCCTGCTAGCAAGTTTTCTTCCAGTTGGCATATAACATCTGTTTCTACAGTGAAAGGGTGTGAAAAAAATGACACAAGTGGTAAGCACTGACATATGCAGGGGAAAGGAAGTGATTTATTTTATATTAAGATTATTACTGCTGCAAAAATAAAAAGCGCAACCTGAATATGTCTCTGTAAGACTAGTATAATATGTGTGTGTTTAAGAGAAAGATTGTATATTTTTATTAAATCATAAGACAAAAATACAGGGCTCTGAAAATCTAATTAGCACAATGAATAAAAACAGGAGGCCTATAAAATTATCTTCTGAAATAAGGGTAGGATTCTAGCAAGAGTTTAGAAATATGAAGGGAAGAAGGGAAACCTAAGGAAGTGTAAATTACATTTCCACTTGCATCAACTAGAAATGTTATATGTGAAAAAAAATGAATCAGTATTTACTAAGAAAAGTCAAATGAAAATATTTGAAAAGAAATGTTGGTTATAAATGATCAGTATATTAATTTAATAATCCACTGATTAAATTAGGCAATGAAATATTTAGCTATTGGTATTACTGAAAATGATAGCATTTCTGACTGAAGTCAGTATCAATTATATCAGCCTCATAGAATGAGTTTATGGAAAATAGGAAAAGGCAGGTAACCTAGGATAAAGATTGATCGTTAGACCTAGAATGGACTCTAGGTGTCAACCAGTTCAAATCCTGTGTTTACAAATAAAAATTGCATATGCCATAGAGTTGAAGCGACTTTCCCAAGATCATACACCTAGAATTATTATAGGAAGGAAGGTCGGTTTGTGGGAATTTTAGCACCTGGAAATGTAGAACTTTCTTTGGAACTACAGAAAGAAGTGAGAAGAGGGATGCAGTGTTGTCATAGTACCAGAATGAAAGGGAATTGGGTAAAGAATTAGCCATGGGGGCAGGGCAAGGCAATAATTAATTTACAATAAAGGGATGGAGAGTTTATTGGGTCACAGAACATAAGAAAGGACCAGAGAACAAAATGACAATAAATCATCAAAAAGCAAATGTGATAATGTTAGTTACTAATTTATTAAAACTCCTCTAATAAGAAACAAACTTTTCTGAAATCTGAGGACCCACTGAACTCATCAGTACAACTTAATGGGGTGGTTACAAAAGAGGTAGCCAAGTAGGTAATTGCAGTTTTACTTTTATTTCTGAATAAAAGAGACAACAATAAAAGATATTGAGTTGTGTAATTGAAATAAAACATCATTGATATATTATTTTTAAACATCTGGGGAAAATATTTATCTGGCAGAGGTAAGAGAGAGGCGAGGAGAAGGGGGAAAATTCTCTCTTTCTTTGAAGGTGCCACTTCAAAATTAGAAAACATTGAAATGAAGAGAAATAAGTGGTGTGTGCAAAAAAATTATTAAAATTATTTCTTCTTTTATAATTTCTCAGTTATTTATGTGGTAACACATGGAGCGAAAAATCTTGCTGTTAAATTTGATAAGATGGAACATTTTGAATAGCCACTCTGACCTCGGCCTCTTCCAGGCTCCACTGCACCACGTGGCCATTGGTACTACAGGGGCCCTGCACCCACTTGCGAGATTAGCTCTTCACGTATCGGACCCTCTGTCCCTGACAGGACCACAGCTCTGTTATCATGGTGTATAGCTTACAGTCAGTATCTCACAACGTTAAATTATTAAATTTAAAAGTACCTTTTTTGTCATGGGAATAATACTATTATAATAACGCACATGTGATAATAATAGTTGTCACACATTTGTGACAAATACGATAAGATGGTACTGTCATACAAGAAGATGAAAAAGGGAGAGGCTTCTCAAGTACTATCTTCAGAACAACGTTGCCAGACCACATGCAAGTGCTTTCAAGGTAGGGAAAATAAATGAAAAGCAGATTTTTTCTCCCTAACAAAATTGCCAGTGGGTAAGGCAAAGGTTCAGGAAAACAGGAGGTTTCTAATATATTAACCACTCCTTCAATGTCTGGCAGCAATTAGGAAAATAAACAGGATCTTGAGTCGAATTAGCAGCAATTAAACTTTCCTGCAAATGCATTTATACTGATAACTAGTGGGGCAACATCTGGAAAATTATTCACAAAGATGATGCCTGATATTTCTGATATTCTCAAAGAAAACAAACAAAAAGCTTAAAAATAAAAATGGGTAGGAGGTATGAGCTTTGTACCAAAAGAGAACTAATTCTGACTTTTGCCACAATTTTAAACAAAAAGCCAGATCAAACTTGTTTAAATGTCTAAAAGGTACAATTACCTTTTTAGTCTATTTTTGCAGGCAAAGAGCTATTTCTAAATATAGGCTAAGACATAGAAATTCAAAAAAATTATGTTTAAGCTAGATACTAAAATCTTACAAAACTAAACGGGATGTAAGGATATTGCGCCGTTATATAACACATATTTGGAAAACTTGACAGAAACAGAATGTTTGAAATTGTATAAAATCCTCAACATTTTCAGCAATTTTTTAAATTTATAGACACCTTTGTTTTTTTAAATAAAGGATCCACTATAATAAAATAACTTCTCTTTTGTTTACCTCAGCTGCGTGTTAGGAATCCAAGTTATGAATATGTTATATTAAAAAGCTTATTGTAACTCATTTTTTTGAAGTTTGGAAAACATTTCTTTATAGAAATCACAGTAACAGTAGTTTGGTTTTGAGTCCTTGATGATCTCTTTAACTTATGTGCCCAGAAATATCGTATCAGTTGCATTATTTCAACTATATATAGCCACTATATACATTTTCCTTACTTGAAAAATGCATTCCAAATTCTAATTGAGGGCTAGGAAAACCTTTCCTTCTCACAAAACACTCCCACTCACCTCCTCCCAAAAGAAATACCTTTAAGTAAAGGTATTCACTTTACCTTTATCACTTTATCACTAAATTCATTCTCAAAAATAGAAGTTACTCTTCTACTGAAGTGAAAATGGGAAGGTGATAAGAGAAGATGGAGGAAACTTCTTGACTCAGACTTTCCAATGCAATTGACTATTCAACATGTACAGTATTTATCTCCTACTAGGTAAACAACCCCAGGGCAGGCATTTTGTTACTCAGGGAGAACAATGATTAATTAACTATGGAACATGCCTTCCAGGAGTCTAGTCTAGTCTGGGAATAGAGAAGACATGGGCGCGAATTCTATGATTTAATGTTATGCCATAATGTTTGGCTGGACAGTGAAACACCTTAAATACTGTGGCAAAGAAATTGCAGTTTTCTCTGGATATCGGGAGCCATCAGAAGTCTCATGTGTGTCTGTTTGGGGGCAGTGAAGTGACAAGAGGTAGGCTTCAAGAAAAGTACTTTAAAAGCCCAAGCACAATGAATTGCAAAGGACGGGCGTGATCACTGGGAGAAATTGATGTTGGGAAACCAGTCCTAAAATATTGAAATAATATAGGCCAAATAAGACTGAACAGCTTTGGATTTTGGAGATGACGAAAAATATTTAAGAAACTTTTAAGATACTCAACTGGGCAAAGATTAAACTAATTCATGGGGGAGAGCCATACAGAAGAATAAGTTAAATAAGACTCTCAAGTTGAGCACAGATAAATAGAAGAATGGAGGTATAGAGAGTTAGTTTGGCTGGGAAAACGAGGTATTTAATTATGCACATATGTTATTTGCAATGCTAGTAAAATAGTGTTGATGATAATTACCGGAGTTTTAGTTAAATCTTTAATGCTGAATGAGATTATGGGAGAGAAGATTTGGGAAAATGCATAAATTTTAAGAAGTTACAGAAATGAGAGGTGAAAATGGATGCACAATAGCAAAGAAGAACTTGAAGAATGTTCCTTCTGGGAAGGCAAGGGAAAAGAGCATGGCAGAGGGGCTTGGCAAAAAAAATAAAATGCTGCAGAATGGTGGGGGAAGATGAGACATGGAAAGGAACCAGTAGAATCTTCAAATAGGACCCATTCATATGTCATGAATTACTCCCAAACTTGTCTGCATCTAGTTTTTTTTTTTAAACAAGGTTTATTTCTACTATTCATATCACAAGATGATATCAATTTTATCTTATTGATGAAATAATAATTCACCAGTTTCAATAAGTCAGGTTTTATTTTGTTAGAATCTAACTCTGTGCCTCACAAGTTTCTCCAGCACACTATCCAGTATCTGGGGTAGTGTCTGGGCTGTAGAAATCACTGAGTCATGGTGTTTTGGATAAAAATATATTGGTATAGAGGATATGCAGGTATGATTGGGAATGAAAGGGGTTTGAGGAATCTTGAGAAAGTAGAATAAGGAGTCCGTTTAAACAGTCTGGACTTTATGCAGGTATAATATTTATTATTTATAACAACAAAGATTGAGAAATGAGTAAGGTGGGATAAAGTAAGGTGGAGCTTTGGAAAGAAATGTCACAAGTTTGCTCAAGCTTAACTCAAATTTCACTAGATTCCTTTGCACTTCTTTAAATCTTTCACTGTTAGGTATGTTCACCTTGTCTTTATTTCACAAATCTTTCTGAGGCCTGGAATTCCATTTCATCAATGTATAAGTTTAAAAAGTCAATAATTCCTTTAAATATTACTGTGTTTTCAAATATAACTTGGAACTTTAAAAGCCTTTAGCTAATGAAAAGCCACATACAGTAATTTTGAAATCCTACCAAATAAAATCTATGCCAACATATGCAAAATATTCTTACAGGTTACCAAAGCCACATTTAATAAAAATGTAAATCCAGTAAGAGTTTCTAATAATTCTGTTTACCCATGTATAATGAATTATTAGGAAATATTCCCTTATTTCTTCTTACAAACACCTACATGGCGTGGCTCTCTCCTCACCTCTGCCCTACTATTACCTTATTAATAAGTTATTTGTGTTTCTGACAGGGTAAATTAAAGCCAAGTTTTTGTGTTATTCTGCCCTCCTTCTCACCCTTAACCTGAACTTGGCATTATGACAGTTGGGCAAGAGGGGATGACGTCAGCTCTTCTTTGAGCTTTTGAGTCCCTTCCTTTCAATTTCCTCTGGTTTTTCACCCATCTTTGGTTACTTTCTTTGGCTCCTGATGGAAGGTAGCCAGCATGATTGGATGAATGAGTTATATAAGGGGTTTAACTTTGAATCATTGAAACCCACGCTCGCACTTCTTAAAGTGAATTTCAGAGCAACATGGGGACTTCCAATGTTCAGCGCCAGAGATTTTGGTGGGAGGAGCAAAGACATCACATATTTGGAATCTTCACGGTGCCTTTTGTCTGTGTGTCTTTTCTTTTGAGTTAACCTCCTTTTCATCTGCCTATTTGGAAAATCCCCTAGGACATATATTTGAAGTGGAAATTTGTGTTATCTAACCTTCAGGGTTACCTGTATTTCCTAAGACTGTTGCCTAAGTCCTCTGTGGACCAACATGGATCAGTTATTTCTCCCTAAAATCTTCCATTTCCTCAAATTTGAATATTTTAGGTCCTGAGTAACTGCTGTAACTTTAATGGCACATATTCTTCTATGCGAGCCATGTTCTTGTGTTAGAAAACTTGACTGCTCTTACTTTGAGATTCTCTTAACCTCTTTAAATGGATAGTATTTGTAAATTTCAATATGATTTTTTCCTTGGTCTTGGTTCTCCTTTACTTAAAGCAAAAAGACATCTTGCCACTAATCTGTGTTGTTGTTTTTCCCCCACATGGATTGCCATTTGACTGCAATATCAAATTCTGTGTATAAAGATGATTCTGTGCCTCACTGAGTTTTTTTCCACTTTTCAAAATCTCAGCAATAGTGTTTGGTTTGCTTACAAAGGTATGAAGTTTATTTCCTAACTGTAGTTTTCCCTCTTATTCTTATTAAACCTGACTCCCAGATTGAGATGGTTCTGTGGAAGATGAGCCCTTGTTTGTGGTAATTTGGTTAAGTTTTTCCTTCACCTGATATTATTAGGATGGAAAATCCTCTATGTAATATTGGTCTGAGTTTCCATTCATCTTTGTTTGTTAAGTAATTCTGCTCACTTCCTGTGGCTTATTCATATGTTGCAACTAAAAAAATCTTAATTTTATTTACCTAATGTCTTTTGGGCATCCTTAGCCAGGACAGACAAATGCAAAAAAAAAAAAAAAAAAAAAAATGTATCTCTGGATGTTCTGGAGACAAGCCAAGCGAATTACTATGATTATAGTTTTAATTTTTCTCCATTTATCTTATTTCTCAACCTTTCCTCACCCAATTCCCAAAACTCACAAAGAAACAAACAAGACTTATTTGATTGCACATTTGGGTTTGGGTCTCAGAGTAGTGCCACAATGAACCCTATCCTGACAAAGTTGCCTCCCTGCTTCTGTAACTTGGGCATGACACTGATGAAGAAGAGGGAGAGATTAAAATAAAACAAACACAAAACCACAGTAAGGAATAGAATCTGGGCAGCCAGTCTTGTACCATTAAGGTCTGATACCACCAATCTGAAACCCAAAAACTTACACATTGCAGCTATGCATATTTTAACATGAATTCATCTTGATCCTAAGAATAAATCTCTTCTTATCACCAAAACTGGGTTCTCATTAATTCAATGCCCTGGGTTTAATCTATTTCCAGTACAAAGGTCTCATTTCTCATAGGTGATATACTGGTTTGAGACCCCCAAGCAAGTCTCTTTCACAAACCTGTTAAGACAAACCAAGGATAGAGATGGTCAATGTCCTAAACCCTTAAGTTCTCTATATCTCCTAATGATTCATGTTTGAAAAGCACAGAGCAGACAGTCCAGACAAATTACTACAGGCGTACCTCAGACGTATTGCTGGTTCAGTTTCAGACCACTGCAGTAAAATGAATATCACAACAAAGTGAGTCACATGGTTTCCTGTTGCATTTAAAAGTTATGTTTACACTATGCTCTAGTCTAGTAAGTGTGCAATAGAATTACATCTAAAATAACCAATGTATATACCTTAATTTTAAAATATTTTAGTGCTAAAAAATAATGCTACCCTTCATCTGAGCCTTTAGCAAGGCATAATCTTTTTGCTGGTGGAGGATCTTGCCTCAGTGTTGATGGCAGCTGACTGATCAGGGTGGATGTGGCAGTTTCTTTAAAAGAAGACAGCAGCGGAGTTTTCTGCATCGATTGACTCTTCCTTTTTTGAATGATTTCTCTGTAGCATACAATACTATTTGATAGAATTTTAACCACAGTAGAACTTCTTTCAAAATTGGAGTCAGTCCTCTCAAACCCTGCTGCTGCTTTTTCCACTAAATTTATGTAATATTCTAAATCCTGTTGTCATTTCAACAATTCTCACAGCCTCTTCACCAGGAGTACATTCCATCTCGAGAACCCACTTTCTTTGTTCATCCCTAAGAAGCCACTCCTCATCCGTGAAAGTTTTATCATAAGGTTGTAGGAATTCGGTCACATCTTCAGGCTCCACTTCTAATTCTAGTTTTCTTGCTATTTTTTTTTTTTTTTACCACATCTGCAGTTACTTCCTCCGCTGAAGTCTTGAACCCCTCAAAGTCATCCATGAGGGTTGGAGTCAATTTCTGCCAAGCTCCTGTTAATGTTGATATTTTGACCTCTTCCCATGAATCATGAACGTTCTGCATGGCACCTAGGATACTGAATCAAGTCCAGAAGGTTTTCTATTTGCTTTGCCCAGACCCATCAGAGGAATCACTATCTATTGCAGCTATACCCTTACAAAGTGTATTTCTTAAATAAGACTTGGAAGTCGAAATCACTCCTTAATCTCTGGGCTGCAGGATGGATTTTGTGTTGGCAGGCATGAAAACAACTTTAATCTCATTGTACATCTCCATCAGAGGTCTTGGATGACCAGGTGCACTGTCGATGAGCAGTAATGCTTTGACTGGAATCTTTTTTTCTGAGCGGTAGGTCTCAACAGTGGACTTAAAATATTCAGTAAACCATATTGTAAACAAATGTGCTATCTTCCAGGCTTTGTTGTTTTATTCATAGAACACAGACAGAGTAGATTTAGCATAATTCTTGAAGACCTGAGGATTTTCTGAATGGTAAATGAGCATCGGTTTCAACTTCAAGCCACCAGTTGCATTAGCCCCTAACAAGAGAGTTGGCCTGTCCTTTGAAGCTTTGAAGCCAGGCATTGACTCTTCCTCTCTAGGTATGAATGTCCTAGATGGCATTTTCTGCCAGAAGAGAGCTGTTTCATGTACATTGAAAATCTGTTGTATAGTGTAGCCACCTTCGTTATCTTAGATCTGGATAACTCACTGCAGCTTCTGCTTCCGCACTTGCTGCTTCACCTTGCACTTTTATGTTATGGGAACGACTTCTTTTCTTAAACCAAGAGCCAATTTTTTTTCTGAAGCTTCCTCACCTCTCCCAGTCTTCAGAGAATTGAAGAGAGTAAGAACTTTGCTCTAGGTTAAGCTTTGGCTTATGGGAATGTTGTGGCTGGCTTAAACTTCTATCCAGACCACTAAAACTTTCTCCAGATCAACAAGAATCCTGTTTCACTTTCTCATCATTTGTGTGTTCACTGGAGTAGCACTTTCAACTTCCTTCAAGAACTTTTCCTTTGCATTCACAACTTGGCTGACTGGCACAAGAGGATTAGCTTTTGACTTGCCTTCCTCACTAAGCGTAATCATTTCTAACTTGATTTAAAGTGAGAGACGTGCAACTCTTCCCTTCATTTGAGCACTTAGAGGCCATTGTAGGGTTATTAGTTGGCCCTAATTCCAATGCTGTTGTGTCTCAGGGAATAGGGAGGCCTGAGGAGAGGGAGAGAGACAAGGGAATGGCCAGTCGGTGGAGCAGTCAGAACACAGACATTTATCGATTAAGTTCGCCGTCTTACATGGGCATGCTCCATGGCGCCCCCAAACAATTACAATAGGAACATCAAAAATCACTGATCACAGACCACCATAGCAAATATAATAATAATGAAAAAGATGGAAATATTGCGAGAATTACCAAGATGTAACACTAAGACGTGCCTGCATTCTTTCTGCTGTATTGTAAAAGAGATGCAGTGGCCATTTTTTTTATCATCTTGGGCTGTGTTTTGCTGGGTCTAAGGAATTCTCCACCTATTTAGACAAAGAACATCTCCCATAATTGAGGTTGAAAAGGCTGGGTACTTTTGTAAACTCCTATGCAGCTAAAGCTTGGATGCATGAAATCAGCAGTCAATCAGATGCTCTCAGTACAGACTTCAAAATAGAAACAAGTAAGGCAAGGAAACCAAGGGTTTGCAGAACTCCCTCTGGTGAAAGCAGTGGAGGCAGTAGCAGACATGTCCAGAGTCATGTCATAACTGTCAAGTGGTTCTGGAAGCAATGTCCAGAGTCCCTCCAGCGACAGTGGATTCATAGGGAAAGCTGTGGGATTTTTGTCCACTTGTGGTGGGAATGGTGTCTTCACAGGGCCAATTTGGAGACCGAATTTTGGGTGTGTGTACGATACAGAACAAACAGGAAAGCTGAGAGATGGTCCAAGAATAAACCAGTCACATAAGTCATGCAGCTTTCCACCTCAGTCCAGATGCAGTGCTTTTTCTTTGCCGGAAAGGTACCCAGACATCTTTAGTCTTAGCGTCTTCGACAAGCTGTAGAGCTGACTGGAGTGTGGCATGAACAGCCATCGACTTCCGTCGGTCCTTGCTATATGGCGCTTGGTAACAAAGAGTAAAGTTAATTAGTTTGTCATGTTTTTATTTCAGTTTTCATGCTTATTTTCTTTTTAAATATGTGTCAGAAACTAGTAAAAAAAAAAAGTATGATAAATTCAGAAATAAAAGAGTAGCAAAAACAAAAATTAATTGAGTAATATCTGACTTTACATATACAATGAGTCTGAGTAGGACAGAGAATACCAAACTACTTCAAGAAATTTCATAGCTTATAGTCTCATCACTGAGATTAAGCAACTCAAATGTGTACTGATTATTTTATTTTTTTAAAAGATTTATTGATTTTTTGATTGATTGCTATGTTGGCTCTTCGTTTCTGTGCTAGGGCTTTCTCTAGTTGCGGCAAGCGGGGGCCACTCTTCATCGCGGTGTGTGGGCCTCTCACTATCGTGGCCTCTCTTGTTGTGGAGCACAGGCTCCAGACGCGCAGGCTCAGTAGTTGTGGCTCACGGGCCTAGTTGCTCCGCGGCATGTGGGATCTTCCCAGACCAGGGCTCGAACCCGTGTCCCCTGCATTGGCAGGCAGATTCTCAACCACTGCGCCACCAGGGAAGCCCGTGTACTGATTATTTTGTGTCATTTACAGAACTATTTCAATTAACTGTTGTTGATCTGAAGCAAACAGACTGCAAGATATTTCTCCAGCACACATGGGTTTATTTGGTTGGGATCATCAGAGAGCTGCAGTTCTGGGTCTGCCACCATGGCGAGTCACATGCAAGTCCCATGGAACTCCACCATGGCAAGTTCCCATGCACTGCAAGGGAAGAACTCTTTTATAGAGGGGAAAAGGAGGTTGGGATGGCTATAGTTAAAAAAAGAATCCATGACTTTTCATTGGCTGGGTCCTTGTCAGGAAAGAAGAGGAGTCTTTCTTCTTCCTGTGGGGCTCTGCTGTTGGTTGAAGGCTAAGAGACCCACCTTCCTGGTCTCCCAACTCTATTTAATTGAGGTTTCTGTTTATTAATTTTTTACACTGTCATGCATCTAGCTTACTTAAAATAGAAGTTTGAAAGATGTAGCCATTGAATTAAGTTCCCTTTTTGTTGTGTTTTGTTGCTGTGCACTGGTGTATACAGTTGCCACGTTTCATGAAATGTGTCAATGCACCATCCAGTGGGAATTAAGACCGTTCTCTGTGATAATAATTTTTGTAGCTTCCAAAATAACATCATTGCCTCTAATTTCTCTGAGCTTTGTGAAAAAGTGATCTGTGATATTGTGATTTGTAATAAAAAATGTATATTTAGTCTCCATCCCCTTTCTGTCACAGAGCTCCTAAAACCCTTGGAATTTACAAAGTGATGAGAGCTTCACCTAAGGATGGGGACTGGTTGCCAGGAGAATTAACCACATGATTGGAACTTTCATTCCTACCCCTCTTTTCTCCCAGAGATTGAGTTAAATCTCCAAGACCAATGATTTATCAATTATACCTATAATGAAGCCTTCATAAAACCTCAAAAGTTTCCATTGGATTCCGGGTTGGTGAACACTTGGAGGTGCTAGGAGAGCAGCATTCCTGGAGAGGGCTCTACACCCTTTCCCCATGCCTTTCCCTATACATCTCTTCCATCTGGCTGTTCCTGAGTCTTATCTTTTTATAATAAACTGGTGATCTAGTAAGTAAAATGTTCCTCTGAGTTTTGTGAGCCATTCTAATGTAATCCAAGGAGGGAATCAGTGGAACCTCCAATATAAAGCCACACGGGTCAGCAGCATGAGCTTGCAACTGGCATTTGAAATTGGGGGTAGGGATCAGTCTTATAGGACTGAACACTTAACCTGTGGAACCTGGTGCTATCTCTGGGTAGATAATGTCAGAATTGAATCAAATTGTAGTACACCCAGCTGGTGTCCCAGAATTGCTTGTTGGTGTGGGGAAATTCCCACTCCCCATGTTGGAATTGGGTGCAGAACCTCTTAAATCTCTTATCTGAAATGTGTGTCTTTCCTGCTCCAGAAAACTAGAGGCTGATAAATTTCCCTGTCTGGAATAAGTTTGTTTATTGGCCTTAACAGATCCTATCTCCAGGAACACGAAACAAAATAAAAGAAAATCAGATTGGTGGTAGCAAAAGCTGTGCTAAATACATGTGTGATTACAATTGCCCTCATATTTCTGCAAACCTGGTATTTTTCCCTTCATCCTTTATTTTTGCTGATTTCAATTTTTAAGAATGCCTTAGCCTTGTTTTTTTAATTTAAAAAGCTTTATTGAAACACCGTCACACCTATTCGTTTATGTATCATCTATGGATGCTTTCACACTTCAACAGCAAAGCTGAGTAGTTGTGACAGAAACCATATGGCTTGAGAAGCCTAACATATTTACCTCTCTGGCCCTTTACAGAAAAATGTGCTGACCCCTGCTGTAGACCATAACTTCTTCAGCTGGTTGTGCTGAACCAACCAGGTCTTGCTAGTGACCACCATAGGGGATGGTTTTTGAGTTTTTTCACTTTCACCACCAAGATCACTTTCCTCTTAACAGCTCCCATTAATTTATGTTCATTTTTTAAAGGGCAGTCCCAGAGCTGTGCTTCTACAGGGGCTGAACAAGACCTGTCTCCTTGCTTTTTCTTTTTCTTTCTTTCTTTTTTATTTTTTTGACTTGTCTTTGATATCCTCCACAGTGCCTGATGTAGTATCTTGCACATAGGTGTTTAATTATCAGCAAATGTCAATCAAGTCTTGGTGCAAAATATCAATCCATTGCCAAAATTATATTCAACCACCCTTTCAATTTAACAAATTTTCATTTGTAAGAGGCCAAAACAAAGAATGTAATCAATGTTTGATAAATTATATATCCAAATTTTTGACCTTAGCAAGTCTGGAACGTAGCATCGGACAAATCATTAATATTTGCCATTTTTTGCTCAAAAAGAATGTTAACTAGAATCATCTTGCATAAATTCTGATTTTATATAAGTTATTGCTCATTCTAGTAGTAGTCACCTTTATCTTGATATTCTGGCTTTGTTTTACTTACTTACAAATTTCAATGCTATAGCATTGTCTATTGGGTTAATCAATATACGAACTGGAAATTACAGTTGACTTTGAAAAACATGGGTTTGAACTGAGCTGGTCCACTTACAGGCTGATTTTTTTCAATAAATACATAATACAGTACTACATGATCTGTGATTGGTTGAATCTGCAGATGCAGAACCGTGGATACAGAGAGCCAACTGTAAAGTCACACTCAGATTTTTGACTGTGTGGGTCAACTGTCTTTTGGCATTACAAAGAGTATGTCTTATTAAATATATAAAGAATTTTACATATCTTGATATCTATATTATACTTAGCATAGTAGAAGGCAATTGATAAACATTATAGAATAAAAAATACAGTTTTATTAAATAATTTATTAGGCAAAAAATGGAAATTAGAAGACAGCATCATAATTTATTTATTAAAAAACCACTATTTCAAGGCAGTTTCCTAGTATCACCAAATCATCCCTATGAGTTAGACATTAACAACTTAACGTTAGATAGAGACATTAAGAGTATTGAAGACTAAGGCCTCACAACAGTAAGACATTGATGAAGTATTCAAATAATCTTATGTTTTCTTACCCAACGATGACTTAAGTGGCTAACTTGCAAAATTTAGTGAATATTACATATGGACAATACATTTATAAGTTATTTATTTCCATCCCATAAGCAATCCCACCAGTTCGAATTATGTTAATTATGCTAAGTAGATTAGACTACCTCATATCTTAATCATTTAGAGAAGTGAAAGGAAATTATCTATGCCCACAGGGACTGGAAGGAAAAAAAAATGGTGTGAGTTCCAGTGAAGAATATTCTATATCTGCAATTTTGCAAGAATAAAACTTCATCAAGGAAAGCATTTCCCTAGGCATACTGTTCTCCAAGCTCATTTATAAGCCAGTCACAGAAGGACAAGTACTGTATGATTCCACATATATGAGGAATCTGTTATAGTCAAACTTATAGAACAGAGGGTTTAACAGTGGTTGCCGGGGCTGGGGTGTTGGAGAAATGGGGAGTTTCTCATATCAAGTTTCAATTATGCTCAATGAATATGCTAGATGAATGTTGCATCTTCCATAGAACATATTGCCTAGAGTTAACAATACAGTATCGTGCAATTCAAAATTCATTAAGAGGTAGATCTCCTGTTAAGTGTTCTTAACAAAGGAAAAAAGAGAGAGAGAGAGAGGAGAGAGAAGGACCCAAGGAAACTGGGAGGTGTTGGATACATCTAACACCTTGATTGTGGTGTTTGCATGTGCCCAAACTCATCAAATTGTACACATTAAATATGTGCAGTTCTTTGTGTATCAATTATACCTCAGTAAAGTTTTTTTTAAAGAAAGGAAGACACTTCCCACTTAACGGGATTTGTGCTGTTTTTAAGTTCGTATGATTTGTCTATTTCATACCATCTTCCCATTTGTTAAGAACGAAAGGACAGATTTCCTGTACGAGTCTGTCACATTGCACGAGCAGCCGTGAGCCTTGACAGTGTGGCTATGGAGTCAGGGAGGGAATAAGCAACGCAGAGGTCCAGCCACTAGAGAAGCAGAGGATATTTTACGTTATTTGTTGCGTGTACGAATGACGAATCTCCTCTTTTATCAATAACTCAGCTAGGTACACATACCACTAACATAACGAGCAGCTACTATACGTCAGTTACTATGCTAATAATTCTCATCTAATAATTCATATCAATTAGGTCTAGCAATTGACCAATGAGGAGCTGGCATGGCAAACTAAGACAAAAGAAACATACGATAATGAAAGCAATAATTGTAACCTCAAATCAAAGGAGCTTAATATATCCTGGCAGTTGCCTGTCATTACTGGTTTTCACTAGTGATCCGTGCCTGTGCTAAGCACTTCTCCTGAATCCTTAGATTATTTCCCATGATGCTCTGCCCCATCCTCATCCTTGCTTCCTTGTCTTGAGTTCCGCTCTAATAGTCCTCTCCTCAATTCCTCATCATTTAAATGTCCAACTTCTTCAGGAAACTCCATGAATTATGGCTTTAGAATAAGGATGAACAACACTTTTTCATCCAGAAAAATAAAATTGTCTCAGAAACCTACAGCAGTACAAATTCCAAAGTTTGAGTGTCAGAGTCTAAAATGATAACACATGGGGTATGTGTGGGTAGAGCTGCCAAGTCCCTCCCATTGGGGTCCCTGCACCATTGTGTGGTAAAGCTACCTCACATCTCCTACAGCCTGAAGTTCTCACAGTTTCTTCTTGGATACACACCTACACACACACACACACACACACACACACACACACACATGCTCATACACATGCATATACATCTCTAAGGAATATTTTTCAAAGATATTATAATCAAATTACAGTTAAAATAAAATTTCCCCGGAAGGCACGCACACCTCTGAGATTTTTCTGCCCTGAAAAGTGATGTATTAGTGCATATAAAACAAGCCCATTAAACTGCCTGCTCTGGAGTCCTTAATTCAGCTATTCTAACCCTTCCAGAATGCAAAATAAACTGTGATTGAAAAATAACCCTTTTTTATTTAATTCCATTACAGAATAAAACTAAGTAAAGAAGTTTAGCACGTAAGTTCAACATAAATGTCTGTCCTTAGTTAAAACACATTAGAATTACATAATCCATTAATTTGCTTATTCACATTCACCCAATAAACTCAGAAAAAAGACATTTGATGATCTATCTCCTAATTACCTTTTTTTGTTCCCCTAATTATTCCTAGAAAATTCCTTGAAGTTCTTGGAACAAGCATGTAAGACTATTTTACATTCTGATTTTTCTCTGACTGGGTTCTCTACTCCACACCCTAGAAAAATTATATTAATTCAAGTCTCGATTCCTATTGTGTAGTCTCTGCAACACCAAATTCTCTCCTTTACTCATAGAGAAAACCATCCATGTGCCTCCATTGCACCTTGCAGGGTCTGTCATGTCCCTAAAATGTTATTTCACTTACTTGGTTTCATGTTTTCCTACTGGACCGTATTTCCAGGATTTATCACAGGGTCTGGCACATATTGGGTGTTCAATATATATTTAGTGAATAAATGAGTAAATAATATTATATAACAAGTTTTTATAGCATTTCCAAATTAATTTGAGTTCACCCAAAAGTAGAGCCTGAAACATGCAGGTGGTTTATGTGGAAGTGATTCCAGAAAAAAAAGTGTAGGAGCAGGAATAGTGAGACAGGTGAGGAAGAAAGGACAATCTAAGGATGAGTTCTTTAGATCCAGCCTGTTAAGAAACACATAGAATGCTGAAGAGAATTGGCTCTCCAAACTTTCAGCCTGCGATTGCACATACACTAAGCAGACTCCTGCAGGCTCAACTTCTGAGAAGAACCTGAGGCAGAAAATTAGAGAAATGTGGAATGAATATTCGAGGTGGAATGCTGTCAGTGAACAGGGAATTTTCACCACTGCTGCAGTTCCAATTAGAGGCAGATCTGCAGATGTGACTTGGGGTATCAAAAGCACCTGCTACAGTTTCATAAAAATTGTCTTCAGATGTCCTCTGCAGGTAATTAATAGCTTCTATCTACCAGGTACTAAACCATGGCTTCTAACTTTTCTTTCACTTCCGACATTTTTTGAGATGTTATGTATGAATGTGTTTTCACAATGCTAAAATGCAAGTATATTTAATGTAACATTTATGTGATCCTTTTAAAAAATCAATTTCACTAAACTATATTGATTGTCTAAATTATTTCCTTTCCAACCAGTTGTTGTGCATTGTAAAAGTTCAGAACCAGAGGCTGAGAAATTGAATGTGGCCTACTAAAGCACCTGGCCTGAGCTTGGTTTATAAAACTCTGTAGGATGTTCTATTGTGAATATTATTGAATGATTCAAATGCTTGCATTAGATTCTTATCAAGTAGTGTCAGCCAAACTTTTATTTAATCGTTGCCCAATACTCTTCATAAAATTCCGAAAATAATAGTGACCTATATTAATTTCTATTCCCATTAGCCACATCCTTCCTTTGTTAAACAGAAATTTGAAACTCTACTTTCTGTATATGTTTTATTCTGAATGAGTAAATAAGCCACATTCTAGGAATCAGGGACTATTGAAATTGGATTAAACTGTTCTCAGCTCTAATGACTTTGATTATAGAAAAATAATATGCATTGGCCTCCTGAAAGACTTTCCTATGTGATGACTGACATATAAACAGCAATGGCATAATTGGCTCACAACATCCTATGAAATCAAAAGATTTCATCTAAACTTCAAGGAATCATACCCTCTTCTGTAATTCCAGAACTATCTGTGATTACTTTCTTTGAGCAGGTGATGTTTATTAGCAAGGAAGCGGAGTTAGATTGACACCACCTGCCTTCCTATACAAAATGTGGTCTCTGGAGCACCTGCATGGACAGATCCTGGGAGGCTGTTAGAAACGTAGAAATTCAGGCTGCTCCCCAGATATACTGAATCACAATCTGCAAATCTAAAAGATCCTTACATAATTCATATTCACTTGAAATTTGAAAAATACAGCTCTGGTAGTTTTTCTTATTGAAAGTATATTTTATTTATGGAATTGGAGGTGGATGGTAATAATGTCCTTTGCTTTTTATACCATTTAGGCCACAGGCTTTCTTTCTCTGGCTTGTACAACAGAGAAACTAACCAGCTGGTTGGCTATTCAACAACTATTCCCAACTTCTCTTCTAATTTTACTCAGTTACCCTCCTCTTTGACAAATCAGGGTCTTCATAAATAATGAGAATATCCGCAGTCCCATCGAGTGAGCCATGACTGTTATAAAACAATTCCATTGTTTCCTTCCTTTTACTTGAGGTTAGTTTAGGCTTCAGCATGTGACAATATTCTAAGCAGATTATATTAACCTTTTGTATTGCCTGAATCTTGCAGAAGGAATCAATAGAGAATTATAGTTCAAGGTAATTATGAACTGAAAGAAATCAGCAAAGACCAAGAAAATAGTATGTCAGAATTTGGGGGGTGGGGGGAGATATCTTTCAACTGTAAAGCACTGATAAGTTTTTCTATACTATTAATGTATATTGCTGTTTATTTTCTCTTTATTTAAGAATACTTCCTCCTAATGGCTCGATTATCCATAGACAAAAAAAAAAAAAAAAAAAAAATGTGCTGTAAGAAAATCAATGTATCACAGTCTCAAACTTAGAGGTAATATTTAAATTACGTTGGAAAAAAGCTCTCTTTTCTCAGATGAACTTTTGTATTTTGGAAACGTTCATGAGATTTGCAGTTGGTTAAATTAGTCATGTTGACCTGAAGTTTAAAGAAGGCAAAAGGCTCTGTATTTGAAAAGGGGCTTCAGAGAAGTCGCAGAGCTAAGACCAGGCTACTTTACAGCAGACCTGGGGAAAAGACAGTACCAATTTGCTCAGTGAATCTCCTTACCCTATTGACACAACCCTGGGAAATGAGAGTAGAGGTTTTAACCACAATTTTCTAACTAAAATATCTGAGTTTTTAAAGCCTGAGGCTTTTAATCTCTCAAAGAAATATCTTTCTCAAGATCTGATCCCTAAACTTCCAAAAAGCACCCATGAATTTAGCAGGGAAAAAGAAAACAGTATTTTTAAAGTTGGAAATTAATTTTCAGGAAGGTTTCTAACCCCTGCCTCTTTACCAATAAATTACAGTTAGCAACAGTTAATCCCGGATAGAATAACGCATTCTGTGAAAAGATGTATTCTTTTAATTTCTAATCTGAGGGAACTTTATGGTTATCCAGTCCAATGCTATGATTTTACAAGTGAAGAAATTGAGGGGACTTCCCTGGTGGTCCAGTGGTAAAGAATCCGCCTTCCAATGCAGGGGACGCGGGTTTGATCCCTGGTCAGGGAACTAAGATCCCACATGCCACAGGGCAACTAAGCCCATGTACCACAACTACTGAGCCCGTGTGCCTCAATGAGAGAGCCCACGTGCCACAAACTACAGAGCCTGTGCGCTCTAGAGCCTATGTGCCACAACTACAGAGCTCACGTGCCCTGGAGCCTGCGTGCCGCAACTAGAGAGAGAAAAACCCGCACGCCACAACGAAGAGCCCGCTGGCCACAACTAAGACCCTACACAGCCAAAAAAAGAAAGAAAAAAAAAGATAATTAAAAAGATTATTAAAAAAAAAAAAGAAGAAAGAAATTGAAATCAGAGAGTTCAGGTGGTTTTCACAAAGTCACACCTACTTAGTGCCAGAATCATGACTGGACACAACACCACGCCTACCACTGGGTCCTAGGCTTCACCCCGTCTCTTGCTCTCATAATCATCAAACTCTCCAATGAATCATCTGTAGGGTTCACAGCACATTTTTACTTGTGTATTAGTTATATGAAAATGGCATGCTTAATTTCAGACTCTGGATATACGTGAGGATATAAACCACCATGATATTCTACAGTTGTTTCCTAGCAAGAGGATAACAAACATCTTGTTTCTGATTGTGTACATTTTTGCTTTCTAAAGAGGTTTGTTACCAAAGTTTTTGATCGGTCATAGAGTGAATGTAATGACTACATATTTTTCTTCTAGTCACTATGTTGAGTCATTTACAGTTTTTTGAAAGAACTGTACTTTCCTAAACTCTAATGACATAAAATTGTGAAAATCATTACTGACCAATGTTCAAGGGTCACAATTTACTTTCAGTAATATTTAAACCTTCTATTTTGGTAATCTGGAAATAATATAATCTCTAGGTTGAACTGTCATGTGTTCATTTTCTTTCTAGCTAGATGGCTTTTACTTGCTTCTATAACTGATGCATATATTGTACAATTTCAGAATGTCAAATTATAATAGTATGTATCCACAAATATTTTCAATCTCTATTTATTGTAATCCTATGTTAATTTCATTTCTTATAGCTTCTTATGTGTGCAGTTTTCTGTCACTGTTACACAGCTGAAACCTTTGTAATTATTGGCATTTATCCCCTAACAATTTCAGGAAGTTTGTCGATCTGTAGATTTATTTTTCTTTTAATAAGAAATATTGTAATTAGAAAATATCTTAGCAAATAGAAACTCTACACCCATGTTATCTCAAGGTAGGCGTCATCCAATCTCTAATAATCTGATAGGTGGTTATCCACAATCAGGTGAATATCAGACTCCACTCCATTCAAATTGTTAGAAAAGTACTTGTTTATGTGGAGTTAAATTTTTCTCATCATAACTTCAATGCATTGGATTTAGTTTGGCCTTTGGAGTAATATAGAATAAGTCTACCATCTTTTCAAAGTGATGGGTTGTTTATTTGTTTGTTTTTAATATTAGGTGTTAGTTATTATATTGCACTTCCCTTTTCCTCTTTTCCAAGCCCTAAAATGACGATGATGATGATGATGGTATTTACTAAGTACGTACCATGGGTCAGGAAAGATTCTTAGTCTTTCATATGTGTTAGCTTATTTCATTCCCTCAGTAGACACATAAAGATGATACTAGTATTCCCACTTAGCATATGAGAAAACTGAGGCTCTGAGAGATTACAGTGCTTTCTAAGAGTCATATCAGCTAAGCAACTGGAAGTAAGAAGCAAACTTCGGTTTCTCTGACATCATAGCCAAGTTCTTCCCAACCCCCCACCCTGCCTTTTACTGTATCTCATGTTTCTTTATCCATTTTTCTTATCACAGAGTTCTTAAACTCATCATCAGAGTCTCACTCTCAATGCTTTCATTTGTTGAAATTTTTCTTTCTCTTGCTATATAATCCATATATCTTTTATATTATTGTTGTTACTTTAATAAAGGATTCCATTTCAGTAAGACTTTTGGCTTTCCACACAAAGTAGCTGTTACAAGGTATGAATTGCTGAGCCCAGTTTCTCAAGCTAGCTAAAAATTTTCATGATTCTTTTATATTGTACACATTTAAGTACTTCCCGGTAAGTACGCCCATCTTTCTCCAAATGCCAGTTGGTTACTGTGGAGACATAAATGTACGCTGGTAAGCGATCAGTCCACTAATTGATACAGACAGTCAATTAGGGCTTCAAAGGAGCTGCCTCACTGTTTTACACATAGAGAACATGGGAGAAAGATTATAGTGTGTCATGGCGTAATCTCTGTTGCTTCATTGTAGACCAGAGCTATATATACTACTGGATGGTTTCTACAGAAACTGAACAAGTTTCTCACTGTTTGCTAATGGGATGGTAGCATTATGGGAAACAATATCATGTGATTTGAACCTATTAGCTTTCCCTTTTTAAAGTTCCAGACTGAACCAATTCCGACTCTGTTCAGGTCAAAAGTCTTCTTAATCTCTGTGTTATGCTGATCAAACCTCAAACTGTCGGGTCAGATTATTTCCATTGGGCCAGTTCTATTTGTGATTAATTAAAATTTCTTCTTGACTGCATACAGTTCTTTTAAATGTATAATCCCTTTATTGTGTAGCGAATTGAGAATATGGTCCTAATTTAAAAACAAATACTCATGTGGGCCTCTCAGTATGATGTAAGCCACCAATTTCAGTAAAGTAAAGAAAGAAAAATACAACATTTTACTATTTTTTCATGAGTATATGAGTGCAATAACCAAGAGAAAATTATACATGACTTGCCTATCATTGCAGATAACAAGAATTGATTAAAGGGAAAAAATGCTTTATGTAAATAAAATGCATATGCAGAAAGCCTTGATTCCAGATTTTTATCCAGCGGCATTTTAGTTTTAGAAAAAAATAATCAAAGTTAAGACTACATGAAAAATTTTAAAAGGTGGCAAACCTTCTCCTCATTAGACTATAGGAATTTGAATATTCAGGTTAATTTTCCTTCAGGTTATTCTATAATTTAACTGAAGAATTGTTCTGAAGTTTTGTTCTCTCTGTATATATGGTGATAAACTACATGATCTTTTATGTCGTGTTTATAATGAAGGAGAGGGTACCTTTCTGCTATTTTATTCATTTTCTACCTGCCAAGAAAACACACTGATTTTGTACAAATTAAAGCCTTGCACACAATTGTTGTATTATCAAGAAGGTTGTGAAACAGCAACCCTTTCCAAAAATAAACTTGACTTTTCTCATCATTAACGGGTCTCTCAAAAATACGTATACAAAATAAAGCAGTTGAATTAAGCAGTGCGGATAACCAGAGTATTGCTGAGAACCGCAAAGCCGGCAGTGGACCAGGTGCTGGGCAGCCTTTGAATTCCCCTGGTGAAAGGCAGTAAGGAAAGAGATGAAAAGTTGGGGGACGGGGGAGAAAAGAGGCAGAAAAAGGTGGGCAAGAGATTCTCAGAGAGGGACTAGCCAAAAAAGATGTACAGGAAATTCTCAAGGCAGGCCAAAGGAAAGGAGAGCTCCTGAAAGCCAGGGAGCTCTAATTTGAAAGAGGAGGGAGAGGGTTCTGCGGGGCTGGTGCATCAGCCAAGGACCTGCCAGTGGCCGGAGGGCGGGAGCAGAGGTCACGTGGTCATGGGCAAGGCGCCCAATCCCTGGCTGCTGCCCCGGAGCCGGCCCTGGTCCGAGTTGGGAGTAAAGGGATTAGAGTATATGAAAGAAATGCACACTGCATTTGGGATAAGACGTATACTAAAAAACGATCAGGTATTTTAATTAAATGTCAGCTGCCTTCTAAGTAAGCTGAGTGGTCTTAAAACCAACAAGTTTACTCAAAGCCTTGTTTACTCAAAGCCTGAGTAAAGAAGAATCTACTTATAATCTTTGTACTGAAACATTGCTGTCAGTCCGTAATGCACAGTAGATGATGTAAGAAATTGTAGTGGGGGAGGGAGAATGTGTTCTTTGGCTATAGCATCTGTTCATAATGGAACCAAAGAAGTCTCTGCCACTTGTTAGCTGTGAGACCGTGGGGAAGTTTCTTAACCTCTCTATGTTTCCATAGCTTCATCTGTAAAATGTGTGTATAATGGTACCTACCTCCTAGGAGTATTAAGAAGATTAGATGAGTTAATATTTGTAGATGATTTAGAGAAGGGAATGGCAGTTGCATAAAATTCTTACTCGATTCAATTAAGTAATAAAATTGATTTTTTCATAGGATTAACTTCCTTTCATTCCTTTATCATTTATACACCTGCTCAGTGTTCCTTACTAGAGCATTATATTTCATTCTGTTTTCCAAATTGTTTTGCAAAGGGAACTTCCTGGCTCCACTGCAGGACATCCCACCCTACCCTTCCTTAAAAAGGAAAATCTTTAAACAGAAAAAAATTTCCAAAACATAAAGTCTTAAGTAATCATCCTGTACTGTAGACTTCAGCCTAGTATCAGCTTAAAGACACTTTAAAAATGAGAAACTCACTCCATGCCATTCTTTCTTCCAAGTATAAGGTCTTCTGCAGTTATCTCCTTGCCTTTGTCCACTCTCTAATGCCTTTGGGTAGTTTTAAAAATATTTTGCGCAGAGTTTATAGTTATCCTATCAGTGGGAGGTTGATCCATTAGGAACTTATCTGACCTCAATTGGAGGCAGAGCCTCTACATTCTATTCCACTGTGATGGGGTGGAAAGGGCAGGGATGGGCCTCCTTCTTTCATGGGGAGCCTTTCCTCAAATGTCTGGTGACCGTTTATTGTTCATTGATGTACAAGAAATAGGCATTAAAGCTGAGTACAAGTTCTAGGTGCATTGGAATGTCGTCAGTGGGCTATAGAGCTATGAGTTACAGATCAAACTTTGTTTTGGAAAATTCCAGTATCAGAATTTGGAGTTCTTTTCTTTGGAGCATTAAATTCCTTCAGAGAAGGATCATTTAATTGCCTGCCTGGGGTATTGCTCGGCTACCAGCAAACTTGACACTGGTATGAAAGGGAGCTAGAAGTGTTAATATTTAGGTATATCCTGATATATGACCCCTTATTTTTATTTAAACCCTCATGTCTAACCTTATCTGTATCTAGAGAAACTGAGTGTGTAGTATTTTGAATAAAGAAAATATATGGTCTCTCCTAGGGAAATGGCAGTAGCAATCCCAGTGCACATGGTAAATGTGTGACCCTAGAGGTCTAACTGCTTCTAATACAAACTTTCAGACAATCCACCTGTTTCCAGACCTTTGTTCTAACTTTATATCCCAAAACCCATTATGTTTACTATTTTATTTTCTATGGTTTTGAAGTGAATCGGCCACTGGTTTGATATTCTCTGTGTAAGCATGTAATTCTGACCTTCCTTCAGTTTTCTGAATCATTTGTTATTCTTGTCTGATTTCCATTTTCATAAATTTTGGGGAGATTATGGACTTTGACAAATTATAACAAAAATGTCACTTATGGTTGTTTCTTGTTCTCCTTTTAGCAAGGGTGAACTTTGAAAGAGGAGGGTGGATATGTTTTCACCCCTTTTATTAAAGTTAGAAATCTCCTTCTGGCATACTTTTAAATCAACAGTGCATTTGATTCAATAAACTAAACTACTTTAAAGAATAAACTGAATTAAATTAACATTATTGACAAATTCTAAAGTGAACTCCAAGTATTTCCATCTTGGAGCATCTTTTTATATGTATACACTATATTTTCTGACTTAGGGACACTTTAAGTATATTTTTCACTCAGAAACACACTGTTTATGATTTCATAAAAACATAATTTTAAATGGGAAGAGCAGACATTATGGACTGCAAAACAATTTATAGTCTTCTTTGACATGAGGAAAGATGATATGAAACTTTACCTCATAGAAATGCTTCTTTTTTACTTAAACAAAAAAGAAAATGGGAAATCTGTACATATTTTCAATCACTGCCAACTTAAAAAAATAAGAAAATATCACATTTAAAACTCTTGATTTGGTCTTGCTTGAAAAATCAGAAGATCTGTCACACAGTTCCATATCCACAGATGGCAACGGTCAATAGGAATTGAGTAAACAGTGTCACCTTTACCAGAAGAGGTGCTTTTCATTTCAGCTCAATCCCCACCTCTCCCTATTGTTCCCAGAAACCCAGCCCACCGTAGACATTACATTAATTGCCTGCTCCTTACATGGCAAAAACAACATCCTAAAGCTCATCTATTCTATATTGAACTTTGTACTTAGGATAGATTTTCCTAAAAGTAAATGAGTCAGCAAACATAGAAATTAAATTATCTTACTGCAGCAACTGTTAGGTTAGCAGTTTTCCAAATATGATGGGCAGATAAAGAGTGTTCTTTAAAACTCCCCCAGATTATTCATTAGCTCATCTAGGAGAATTTGTATTTATATTATAAAAATAATTGTGCTTTTCTTTCTGGTATGAATAAATAATTATGTATTTTAGAAAACTCGTGTGTCTCACATTTATTGTCTTATCAAAAAACATAGTTAAATGGAGTTAGTTCATCCATTTGGCCCTTAGCTGAGAAATACAACATATATAAATCAGCAAGATCTAGAGAAATATGGAGAATTAATCACAAAGGGGAAAGGAGGAAGCAACTATTCAGGTAATGAGTAGCCCAGCTAGTAGTATATGTGGATAGATGTACTTATAAGGAGAAAGGAGGAGGAACAGTTTGTCAGAAACATTCTAAAGCAAAATAAACCTTCGAATGCTAGTCTTTATTTCGTTTTTTCAGATACATGAGTTTGTTCCGCAGTTTTGTCACAAGCCAGACATGTGATCAGTTACATTTACTGATTCTCAGTGGAGTGATCAGTAAAATGTACCCAAACAAAATGTGTCTAATTAGTAGACTAGCATAGCAAAAAGTGCGTGGTATAGTGTCCAGCACACAGTTGGTAATCGAAAGACATCAATCCCTCTCCCTACCACTCTCATTCTCTTTATGCTTCCTCTCAGCTGAGTCCACTCCTTGAGTGACATTTGAAGGCTCAGTCCAGTCTAACCGCTATGGTATGAGGAGGTACGTCAGTACGGTCCTTCCTCACTTGGTGATCTGATTCTGGATACAGTACTAAGCATATGATACAAGAATCCTATGATTTTTCTGAATTGAAGCCCTTTTCCCTTCCTTTCTGAGAGGGTGCTATCAAATCTGGGTTTCCCATGCTTAAATGCCCCCTGCTCCTTTTTCTTCCTTACCTCTGATTTAATTCCTAAAATTAGACTCCCCATTCCCAATTATCAAAGGCTCCAGTGACTCCAGCAAGAGATAAGTGTCTATAATTCTCTTCAATGTTTCAGGGAGAATTCTACACAATAAACATTTTCCTCTAGCTCATAAAAGGCATCATCAGTTTTAAACAGTATCTGAAAACTGTATTTTTTCACTCACCTTAAGCTGCTCTGCATCCATCAGTGATATAAAAATCTATAAAGCCAACCCGTGCAAGAAATGTATTAATGAATAATATGCTTTTGCATCCAGTCTTTCATATTTTCAAACACAATCGATGCAATTCTGCCCTTTATCTCTTTCAGGCTGAGCCATGGACCAAAATGACCTTTATTTACTCTCATCTCTCACTCTGAGATGAATTCATCAATTAAAAAATTCAGTACATTTTTAGAAGTTAATATCATATATGAAGCTACAGATCCAAGCGATTTCTTTTCTCTGTCTTGTTGGTGTTACTGAGTTATGAAATACTGAAGCCTCTTTATTCTCTGTGGCCTCAGCCAGTGCAGCACAAGAAGACCATCCTCGCATAAGCTGTGCCCTGATTCTCCCTGCATCGAGGACCTCTCTCAAAAATACCCACTCTGGGGGCTTCCCTGGTGGCGCAGTGGTTGAGAATCTGCCTGCCAGTGCAGGGGACACGGGTTCGAGCCCTGGTCTGGGAAGATCCCACATGCCGCGGAGCAACTAGGCCCGTGAGCCACAACTACTGAGCCTGCGCGTCTGGAGCCTGTGCTCCGCAACAAGAGAGGCCGCGATAATGAGAGGCCCGCGCACCGCGATGAAGAGTGGCCCCCGCTTGCCGCAACTAGAGAAAGCCCTCGCACAGAAACGAAGACCCAACACGGCCATAAATAAATAAATAAAATAAATAAACCCAAAGTTTAAAAAAAAAAACACCCACTCTGTTCTCCCAAGCTTCCTCCGCTTTAAACAGCTTTCATCCCTATGCTGAACCTTTTCATCATGTTCCATCCCCTCCTTGCCTTAATCAAAACCTCTCTCTCCTTAAAGAATATTAAAACCTTGTTCTACATATATCCCTCTCCAGTCAACACTGCTCATTCTCATACTCATATGCTCCACATGACAGAGGGTCGAAACTGTTGGATTACATGCGCTTGGCTTAGCTTTCAGTTGTGTTGAGACTGTCAAGATTCTGTCCTAAAGAGCATCTGAAAGCTTTGATCCCAACTTACTGGAATCAAACTGCTTCACATTTATTTCCACCTATTGATTTTCTATCCTCATAAAAGTGCCCTTGGACTAAGGAGTTTCAAGTCATTCCGTAACTTGCTACTCATGATGAAGAGATTACATTTATCTCATCTTTTATCAAATTGTAGAACTAAAAGTGATACAGTTTACAAGGCTATTATGTAAAGCAGATTATTCAGCAGTGGTAATACTAACGCCCAAGTCGAGTAATTTTTTAATGGCGGGGACTGTTCTGCGCGCTGTGGGAGGTTTAAGAGTATCCCCGTCCTCTCTCCACTGGATGCGAGCAGCACCTCTCTCCACAGTTTTAGTGACAATCAACAATGTCTCCAGACATTGCCAAATGTCCCCTGAATGGAAAACTCCCCTGGGTAAGAACTACTGGCATAAAGAAATGATTTTTAAAAATTAATTCCTTCTATCATGGGATTTATAAACACATTAATTCAGAGTGCAGCTGCAGAAAGGAAGGGCAACAAAATGTTAAGTAAGAAAACTTAAATACATAAGCCTGAAAATTTGGTCACAATAGAATTCCTAAAACAATGGGTGCATTAAAAAAATTTTAGAAGGCTCTATTCAGGTTAATGTGTCTGAAACTAAGGAATAAATTCATTGCATAATTATATATTCATTTAATTTATTCTTGGAATTACAAATGGATTTGATTTGGTTATTATCATTTTTCAGATACTCTGAAATCAGAAAAAAGCAGAGAACCATTTAAATGGCTTCAATGTAATGGATTCAGAGATGAATAAATGTATTCAATTGCAAAAGTAGATTTAAAATGTCATGAGTCTATAATTACATCATTATCTTTTCTTAATATGCCATTTGTCATTAAAAAAAAACCACAGTGATTTATAATAACCTATTTATTTCATGACAAATCATACCCACAAAATCAAGATTTGAATCCTAATTGAATAGAGAATAATGCCAGGTACAAAGTGGCCAAAGACCATAAATATCAGTTGATGAAGATGAATTGTGAGGTCAAAGTAGCTAAATTTGCACCAAAAACATAATTAGTCTTTACTTTTACTGCAATAATTTTTTCAAAGAAATAATAGTTATCATACTTGAACTATAAGTCTTACCATGAAGTTACCAGTTAGAATTCTGGGCTGTCCAAATCAACTTCTCAAATACAGTCATAGTATATGAAGCATGTTAGAATTATTTTTAAAATCAAATATTTTGAAGTGCATTAATGATGCCAATTCGGTCTGCAGCTGCTACAGCTGGAGGGTTATGACTCACTCCTCTCTTCCCTTGGCTTTGGGTTTTCTATTGTGTAGGAAGATGGATCCTCTCCTGGTTATGGTAGGGTGCACAGGATAACAAAATACCAAGAAAACTGGTTTTTTTTAGGGTACCCGAATGTCATTTCTCTTTCATGACAAATAGAAACATGGTGAAAAGCAAACAATTTACTTAACCGAATTTGTAGTTTGATTTACATAGGTCCAAATACATGAATTTCATGTTCACTCCAAATTTATCATATAAATGTGATTTAGATGCCACTAAAGAAATTAGCTACTTTGGTTTTGCTACACTCATTCTAGAGAAAAGTATCTGAAAGCTGTTTTATTAAATTGACAGATTATTTCTGGGTAGTTTTGGATTTACTTTTACTGTTAATTAACCATAACTGACAGACTGGTCTAATATTTAAGTGACAGTTTAAAAGACAAATAGGTCTTTTAAGGAATGGAGCTCTTTAATTTTAGAAACTAATAGAAATGATTCAGTTGTTTAACTCTTCCTGACAGGCAAGCAATCCATTATACAGTGAATTCCCAATTACACTAAAATTTTTGATTTTCCTGAAATTTTAATTTTTGACTACACAAAAATATGAGTTAATTTATCCACAGTCAAAAGTCTTCAATGCAAAGGGCAGTGTTGCGTGGTTGTTTAGAGCTTAACTCTTGAGTTACCTCTGTATTTGCATCTTGATTCTACCACTTTCTAGCTGTGTGCACTTAGGAAACATCCACAAAGCCTAGCACGCTCATCTGTAAGATGAGACAACATCCTGGGCCACCGAAAGAATTCGAATGGGATGATCTGTTTAAAGTGCTTAGCATGGTGACTGGCACAGAGTAACTTATCACTAATTATTTTTATTATTATTGCTAATAAATTATTTTTGTAAAAATTAATTCAGCTTATTATTTGGGCATTCTGTGAAAACACAGACTTAACGTTACTTAATTTTCTTGTGTTACTCACATTAGACATAACTTCGAAAACAGTTGAATTTATAAAGCTGGATTCATTTTTTTATTTATTGTTTATTAAAGTATAGTTAATCTATAATATTATATTAGTTTTAGGTGTACAGCACAGTGATTCAGTATTTTTACAGATTATACTCCATTAAAAGTTATTACACGATAATGGCTATAATTCCCTAGGCTATTTAATATATCCTTGTTGCTTATCTGTTTTATACATTGTAATTTGTATCTCTTAATCCTAGCTTTATAGCTTTAAATCCCAGTTTAAACATTAGACGTTAATATTTATTATGCTAATTGATATTAGTTTGTAGTAGTCTTTACATAATATTTATGTTCTATTTTATTTCGCTTTACATAGACTTTTTTTTAAATTCAGAAAGGCTAATGAGTTTTACCAAATCCTGTTTCAGTTGCAAGTGATATGATTGTATTGATTCGTTTTGACTTGTTCCTGAAATAAATTATTCTGAGAGGTTGCTAATATTGAATAATCACTGAAAAACTAAGCTTAAAATCTTGCTCACTTTTTCACAAAATCCTAGATAACATAATTTTTATTTTGATTTTTTTCATTGATCCTTGGATTTTTTTTAAAGTATAGTTATTTTAAGATGCTAAAGTTTTGGCATGTGTGCGTTTAATTTTTTGACTTAATTTCAAGTGATATTGGCTTATGCTGAAGCAATATAGCCTGCATCTAGTAGAATTCATTGAAGTTTTTGAGGGGAGATCAATTTATGACCAATTTAGTATATTTTTAAAGAAATGAGACATAGATGTGTCACCTCTGCTTTAGGTCTTTACACAGCAATACTTATGTACTCATTTTTCATTATTTTATATATATATATATAATAGTCCCTGTTGATTTTATTATTTGACATTTTCATAGTCTTTATTGTTTCATTTTCTATGTAATTCATTAGTACAGAAGAATATATAATAAATCTCTCATTACAACTGTATTTTGAAAGAACTTGTATTTCAAGGCTTTTTCCTTTATGAATGCATTACCATGAAACTTAATGGAAAATTTTATTTATTATTACATATGCTGTGTGAATTGTACCTTATTATCATTTTGATTTTTAATTTCTCTTCAGCTTCTATTAATATTGCATTCTTTTTGTATTTTATTTGGAATTTCACGAAGATACACTGATTTATCCATATTTTTACCCCATTTCTTTTGTTGTATCTACTAAAATACACCTTTAATGTTTGCGTGGTATTAACAGGGATATAATTTATTATCTTCCTTATGGACAGGCAACTGCACTACACTATTGGTTTTTTAATAATCCATCTTCTACTCAGTTTTAAGTGTTCCTCTCTTAGATATCAAGATTCTGCATGTGTGTTAGCCTGTTTCTGAGTTCTCTGTCTTATTTGTTTTGTCTATCCCTGTGCCCAAGCAACATTTTTAAATTAACATAACTTTACATATTTTGAAATCTGGGAAATCCACTGCTTCTCTGAGGTAGTTCACAGATGGTTGCAGTATTTCTACTCTCCTCCTGTACAGAGATAGGACTCATCCCTGGATCTGATCCTTCCCAAGGAAGGACATATGCTTAGCATAGTACCCAGCATTCGAAATTTTCCCAACAGAATGAGTTTAGCACCTTTTCAATATCCCTGACCTTTGGACCCGTAGCCCAGTATTAATAAATTACTCCTACTCACACACCTCAGGGGTTAAGTCTTCCTGATTTATCTCACTAGAATCCTTCAGGAAATTCATTTTATCAGTCTGGCCCTGCATCTAATAATATAAAGAATCAGAAAACAAAATTGTCAAATTAAGAGGAAATTTATAGAGTGAGGTGAAGATGGAAGAAGTAAAACTAGATTCCTTGAGTGTCACAAACCTATAGAGAGAAACAAGGTGGTGGACCTGCAGAATAGAGCACTAGGAGGAGAGGAGACAGATCAGAGGCAATATCGATAAGAAAGCAAAACCGGAGATGACCAATCTCTTCCATCTGCGTTACAAACTGTCCCTTTACCCTCATCAGGGATCCTTGTTCTTGAAGAATTTGTACTTCACTCTTTGGATACTCGAAACATCTAAGGAAATTAATGTATACAAGCACCTTCTTACCATACCCATTAAGCTTTGCCTGCAAGAAATTTTCTTTTGCTGCCATCATTCATACTCATAAAGAGGCTTCATGGAAAAAAAAAAAAAGATTTATAAAATTTTGAGATCAAGTTTGTAAACTCAATGTCCTGTAATTCTAATGCATGAAGGGAGATTATGTCTCCAATCTTCTCTACCTTAAAAATCTCTAATCAAGTAAATATCATACTTGATTGCATTATGACAGCCTATATCCTTACCAGAGAGATGGGAAAAGAGAGATTAGCATTTGATCATTACTCTGAAATGTTAGTTTTTAAATTTATATGCTCTCGAAAAAATTATTTAACTATATTGTTCTAGGCCAATAAATAGCTTTGAAAACTGAACATCTATCTCAAATCATATAACCAACAATTAATAAAGATAACATCACTTTTATTTCCTTTGCTTACTGAATTTATTGTGATGTTAAAATTACTGATCCTGTGTAAATTACCTCAGCCTGGTCCTATAGCAAATTTTGGAGTAATTATTTAATTAATTTAAATAACTTTATATTAAATAAGTTCATATATATGGTTCATCCATCAAATATTTACTTTCTGTTACTTCGTTAAACAAATGGAAAAGAAACAAATTACAAGGCTCTAGGTTTGGAAGAAAGTTAATAAATAAAACTAAGGTAGAATCACATTTATTTTCCTGTCATGCACGTTTGTTGTTGATCAACCCAACTTTACAACACGACTCAGAAGATGAAATTTACAAATACATACTGTAAGAAATTCAAGTGTTTTTAAATATATGAGTTTTTAAAGATGTATGTCCTCAACTTAAGGATTAAAAAAAAAAATTCTCCCCCCTCAGCATTTTATAAAATTTAATGCACAAATAGATATGCATCCCAAAGTGTCAAAAGATTATTTTCATATGTTGGCAGATTCAGTCCATGCCTCTCTTAAAAATTTGGAACTTGTTTGCCTCTAAGGCTGAGTGCATTTTGGAATAACTTTTGTTAGCTACAAATAACAATCTTTTCAGGCCCTAGCAACCAGGCTCTGCTTCAGCAAAGGCCTTTGAAGAGTTGCTTTCACTGCCTTTACCCTTCCCCTTACACCCTCTCAGGTTCCTACCATTCCATTTTTTAAACTAGAGAGAGAGAAAGGAATGAAAAAAGGAAGAAAGAAAGGAGAGGAAGGAAGGAAAGAAGGAAGGAAGGAAGGAAGAAAGGAAGGGAGGGAGGGAGGGAGGAAGGAAGGGAGGAAGGGGGAAAGGAAGGAAGGAAGAAAGGAAGGGGGGGAAGGAAGGAAGGAAAACTTGTATAAAAGGATGCAGTGCAGTGTTTCACAGTTCAAAATTATGCAAAAACCAAATGTACACTTCTCACCTGCTTACCATGCAAGTTTGGGGATACAGTTCTTCAACAAACAACAGGTTTATTGATTATAAAGATTCTAGTAGAGATTTTTAGCCAATGTGTGCTGTTTTTGTGAAGAAGAAAAACAAGTAATTTGGAATTGAGCCACCTTTATTTTAAGTTCCCTAGTCAATATGTTGCCACAGCAACCAAAGTTCTTGTTATCCGGGAAAAGACAGATGTCTTTGGCAAAGCTTGAAGAAGGAAAAAAGAAAAAAAAAAAAAAAAAAAGCAATGAAAATTCATCATTTCATGATTTGAAATGTGAATTGCTCTGAGTTGGCTTTGAGCCATAGTTCTTATCCACAGTATCCTTCAGTATGGATTCAAGTCCCTCAATATTGCAATACTTCATTTTCATTAATTAAATAACTTCATCAAATGTTGTCTCATGATTCAGTCGAGTGAATTCATTGCCAAAAACAGTTATTATTAAATTTCAAGTAGTTCATATTATTGTGTCATGTATTGACAAATATGATGTTTAACTTTACTTAGTAAGAGTGGTTGGTTGTGTCCACGGAAAGAAAACGATGGGAACCACGAAAGGAAAGCAGAGAGTGAGGACCAGAAAGCCACCTATGTTTTTAATTTACTGTTTGGCTATATGTGCTTTTTCCTTCTCACCCTTGAAGTTTTACTAAAAAGAAAGTTAAACAATTTATGGATGTTTAGACTAACAAGGGAAAAAAAGGAGACAATAGCAGACTAGCTATGACAACAAATTTTTGAAGATGAAAAACAAATAGAATAGTAAGTGAATTAACAAAATAGAGAAAGTTTCGATCGAGCTGTCTGGACAGGAGGATACTGAACAGCCGTGAGTAAATTTAGATGGAAGTACAGATAGACTTAGGTTCAAGGTCTACAGAAGGCAGAGTGTGAAGACAGAAAATCAAGAGATGGGTTTAAAAATCTGTTTCAAGAAAAGCCAAAGCTTTTAGCCCCTTTTCACCTACTGTTTGTGCATGGGGTGGGGAGGACTTTCACTCCTGAGACTAAGATACCAGATTCGGTTGAGAGGGAGGAGGGCCCGGGTCTCAAAGTAGGAAACTTAATTAAAAGTTTGCATATTCTATACTACTCTACAACTTTATTTAATTTATCGGTATTTTAATTAATCGACTTTATTTTTCAGGACAATTTTAGTTGTACAGGAAAGGTGAGCAGAGAGTTCCCATGTATCTTCTCTCCTCTAAACACTGTTTCCTCTTTTATTAGCTGCTTGCTTTGGTGTGGTACTTTGTTACAATTGATAAACCAACATTGATACATTTTTATTAGCGGAAAGCCATAGTTTACACTGTCTCATTTTTTTGTGTTGTTCTGTTCTGTGGTTTTTGACAAATGCATAATGCCATGTGTCTACCATTAAAATATCATTCGGGATAGTTTCACTGCCCTGAAAATCCCCTGTGCTTCACCTAGTCATCCCTCTTCCCGTTCCACCTGAACTTCTGCCAACCACTGATCTATTTACTGCTCTGTAGTATTGCCTTAAACAGTATGTCATACAGTCAGAATTGTACAGTATGTAGCCTTTCACAATGGCTCTGTTCACTTAAAGAAACAAGTCCAAGCAGACTAGGTAAAGTGAAAATATACATGTTGATACTGGAAGAAGGCTTTAAGGAAGAAAATGTGACAATTCTGGATACTGATTCAAGCCAACAGTATCCCACACAAGTCGATATGTCCTGGGAGCAGATGCCCCAAACAGGTCAGAACCAGGGGCTTTAGTAATTCTGTCCTTGTATTTATCACTTACGTATGTCTCAGCTACTCTAATTATTTAAATTTTCCCCGTGGTAAAGAAAACTAAAATCAGGAGAAATACTTTAGATTTTCCAGTTATTCAAATATATTTTCTCATCTGATTTTCACAAGCCGCATTATCCAAGGGACAGTCTCAGTTAGGGGTGCAATCCACAACCACAGAGTAGAGCAGCAGCTCAAGGTGCACCAAAGGGTTGGACCTCATCCATGAGTCTCGTGTTTTCAGTAACTGAGTGAAACAGTACAAATGTTCAGCTCATCACAGCAGAACATATTTCTTGGAACTATTTTTTTGGATGACTGATTTTTTCGCATAAAAAGTACAACGATTCCTTCCCAGAATATTTGAATATTCATTTAGTTTTTTTATAACTGATTCTATATAATAAACTGTAAAGTTCATCACTATACATAATCATATGTATAGCCTCAAAGTTCACAACACAGTAAATCAGCTGCTTTTTAAAGGCTGGAATGTATCTGTATTTTTATGGCAATAATTAAATTACCATTTGGCTATATTTTATCACATATGGTACACTTAAATAGTTAAGCAATATTAGTCACCTGTTTTGTATTACACTTGTATTACTTATTATACAAAATATGTTACATAGATCATACTTTGTTTTGACTATTGAAAAACTATGCCCACTATGTTTAGTGCCATAACCTAGTAATTCCACAAGAGTTCCAGAGTCCCCTTGGGAATTCCTCATATTGACACGACATCCTTAATTGCCAGAATCTACATTTGGATATCTATGATTTTGCTAAAAAATATGTAGAAACCCGTGTAGCCAAGCAATTATCCCTTTGGCTATTCATCAGAGGAGTCTCAGGAGGCTAAGCATTTCTATTCTAGGGCTGGAATGATTTACCCTTTGAAAGAAATGTAAGGAAATAAAATAAGCTCAAAATTGACTTTCAGACTATTACTCTGAAAGGAAATGTTACCTACATAGGAGACCTTTAGTGAAACAACTAAATGCCTATTTAACATTTATAACATGTTAGGAGCCATATTATTATCTATATAAAGAGTTGAAAGATATCTTCTAAGACTCCCTTGAGTCACAACACTGTCAGCAGAATCCAATGAAAACCTGTTCTGTTGTAAAGAATTGCTCCTAGAAAGACTATTCAAGAAATTCTTCTTAAAGAAATCGGTCAATGATTATTATGATCTAATCTATGACTTAGTCTGTTTTTTGATCATTAATAAAAATGAACTAATGAAAACAAATGTGAATGATTACCAATCTCTGCCCGGAGTTTGAATGGACTGGAAAACCATTATTGAGTAACTTTTCAAACTTCTGGTTTTCCACGAATTCATCTTAAGTTGCTGCCTCAAAATCTATTTTCTCAAAATCCATCCTGTGGGAAAATTAAGGAGACATAATTTTCCCTATTTCTCCCACTATGTACAACAAAAACCCTGGCATTGTTATTTAAAGCAAACATAGGAGAAAAAAGGCAGAACAGCTAGGGAACTTGGGGCCCAAGGAATGACATGATGATGAGTTGCCTGAGTTATCTTTTTGCTTCATATGTGGCAGACTTGGAGCTGAAGAAACTGGCAACTCAGAAATGCCAACAGACACGAGAAAAAAAAAAAAATTCTGCTCTCCCTAATCAAAAAAAATCAGGGTAGGCCACCCAGAGAGATACTTTTCGGCAGTAACTGTTCTACTCAAGGCAAACATCACAGGAAAAATGAAGGCCTCATCCCCATCTGCACCAGCAAGGGCAGAGTGGCGGCAATGAGGTGTCCTCCCTCCACCAGCTGGGATGGTGTCAGAAAAGGCTGAATGGAGAGTTAGGACTTTCACAAGCTCCCAGAGATAATGGGGCCACCCCTCCATGGTATCAGCGGAGGGCCGGGGAGCCAGACTCCTGCCTCTGCCCAGCAGTAACAAGGAACCCTCTGCTCATGTGTTGTTAGGCTGAGTGGGGAACCTAGATTTCTACCTTCATCTGGCAGTAAAGAGACTGCACTGATTTCCCCTCTCCCTCTGTCCCTGCCAGGATAATGTCAAACAAACAAACAAACAAACAAAAAAGTCAGCTAAAACAGAGGCTAAATAAGATGCAGAGTTTCATAATACAGTTCCAAAAATTCCCAAATATCAATCAAACGTCACTTGCTACACCAAGAACCAGGAAAATCTCAGGGGAAAAACAGCCATCAGTAGAGGAGAAACACTGAGAAGATATAGAGATGTTAGAATTAACTGAGAAAGACTTTAAAACAACCATTATAAAATCGATTCAACAAGCAATTTTGAGTGTGTTTAAACCAATCAGAAAACATAAAAGCTCAGTAAAGAAATAGAAAATCTCAGCAAAGAAATGGAAGTTATAAAGACCAAATGAAAATTTAGAACAGAAAAATATAATGACTGAAATAATAGAACTCAATGGATGAGCTCAACAACGAGATGAAGGTGGGAGATGAATCAGTGAACTTGAATGTATTGATAGAAACTAGAAATTAGCAAATCTGGACAACAGAGAGAAAATAAACCAAAAAAAAAAAAAAAGAAGAAGAAGAAGAAAAGAACTAGACAAATGAAAAGAGCCACAGGAGACTTGTGGGAATATAACAAAGGATCTAACATTTGTGCCATCAGAGACCCAGAAGGAGAGGATGAAGAGGGAGGGGCTTCAAAGTATGCAAATATATGGCAGAAAGATTTCTGAATCTGGCAAAAGAAATAAACCTACATATTCAAGAAGCTGAGTGAACTACAAACAGAATAAACCCAAAGAAACACACCAAGACACAACATATTCAAACTTCTGAAGATAAAGACAAAAAAACATCTTAAAAGCAGTGGGAAAAAAAAAAAAAACCTACATGTTATCTAGAGGTGAAAAACAGTGGATTTGAATTTGGGTTTGTGGTAGTGGACTTTATTTCTTATTTCTATTTTTCTATATATTTTTTTCATTTTCTTTAAAACAAGCATTTGAATTCTGTAAAGGAAAACAATTAAAATTTAAGTAGTGCTAATATTTTTTTCACTCTAATTTTTCAAGAGCTGAAAGAAGTGAACTGTCAACCCAGAATTCTACATCCAGTGAAATATTTTGCAGGACTCTAGGGAAAATCAAGATGCTCTCAAATGAAGAAAAACTAAGAGAAATTGTCACCGTCAGACTTACTCTGCACATCAGATCCTAATAATCTGACTCAGATGTTTTCTCCACAGTCCTGACCCAAAAAGGTCTACCTAAGCATAGGAAAGAGTGAGAAATCACAAACACTTTAAATCTTTTATACATCACTATTGAATTGATTGTATACACTATTTATGTTGAGATTAACAATAATGTTTTCTAACATTGGTTTTGTCACTCTCATTTAGTCTTTTCAGTATAATCATGAAATATAATGTCAGTAGCCCTTCCTGATAACTTACAGATGGCTAACCAGATCAGATAAATCTCTGGAACCAACAAAGATTACAATCTAAGACCCAGGGTAGACAGAAACAGTTAAACCTTAGAGAGTGTCACCTCAACATATCAGAATGAAACACCTTTTCTACAGACTTAAAAATTAAAATGAAAAAAAAACTAGCACTATTTAAATTTGGGTTTGTCGTAATGGACTTATTTCTTTCTATTTTTCTTTTTTTTTTAACATCTTTATTGGTGTATAATTGCTTTACAATGGTGTGTTAGTTTCTGCTTTATAACAAAGTGAATCAGCTATACATAAACGTATATCCCCATATCCCCTCCCTCTTGCATCTCCCTCCCACCCTCCCTATCCCACCCCTCTAGGTGGTCTCAAAGCACGGAGCTGATCTCCCTGTGCTATGCGGCTGCTTCCCACTAGCTATCTATTTTACATTTGGTAGTGTATATATGTCCATGGCACTCTCTCACTTCATCCCAGCTTACCGTTCCCCCTCCCTGTGTCCTCAAGTCCATTCTCTACCTCTGTGTCTTTATTCCTGTCCTGCCTCTAGATTCTTCATTCTATATTTTTAAAAAAAAAAAAAATAAGCATTTGAATACTGTAAAGAAAAAAATTTAAACATTGTCTAATTTGGTAAATATGATTATGCCACCCATCCTCAGACTCAGATTCTAATGTAGGTAATATATGATGTGTAAGTAAGTATTTGGCAATGCACAGTAAGAGTTTGGGAAATCTGCCTACAATGTGATAATCTCCTTAGGATGTCTCTTCTTCACGGAGAATAAACTCTTTATTCTTTAATTTTTTCTTCTAAATCCTCTTCCATCTGTTATTTGTCTGCCCTTTTCATACTATTCTCCTTGATAATTTCATGAGCTTTGTCTTTGTTTCTTATAATATAATCCTAATATTTTATCTACTGTCTCTCGCAAATATACGTGTGTGGGTATATGTGGATGTCTGTATGTGTTTGTGATTGTGTGTGTGTATATATATATATGTATTTGTACGTACATATGTGTACTTGTGTGGGTTACATCTATGCGTATGCCTGTGCCTGTAGGTGTGTATGAGTCTATGTGTGTGTAGTTAGGTGTGTGTATTGATTACATATGTGTTTGTGTGTTTAACTGTGTATATTTGTTTTTATTTATCTATCCATCTATCTACCTCTAAACTTATATGTCTTCTTGTCTACCTACCTAGTTACCTCCCACTTATCTCCCTATAGTCCAAAACAAGAATCACTTCACACCTTTTAGAATATTGTTTCACTTAACAAATTCAGATAACTCTCTTATCAAAAACATATGCCCGTGGGCTTCCCTGGTGGCGCAGTGGTTGAGAATCTGCCTGCCAATGCAGGGGACACAGGTTCGAGCCCTGGTCTGGGAAGATCCCACATGCCGTGGAGCAACTAGGCCCGTGAGCCACAATTACTGAGCCTGCACGTCTGGAGCCTGTGCTCCGCAACAAGAGAGGCAGCGATAGTGAGAGGCCCGCGCACCGTGATGAAGAGTGGCCCCCACGTGCCGCAACTAGAGAAAGCCCTCGCACAGAAACGAAGACCCAACACAGCCATAAATAAATAAATAAATAAAATTTAAAATATATATATATGCCCAACTATTCTTCAATATACGCAAATCAATCAATGTGATAAACCATATTAACAAATTGAAGGAAAAAACCATATGATCATCTCAATAGATGCAGGAAAAGCTTTTGACAAATTTCAACATGCATTAATGATAAAAAACCCTCCAGGAAGTAGGCATAGAGGGAACTTACCTCAACATAATAAAGGCCATATATGACAAACCCACAGCCAACATAATTCTCAACGGTGAAAAACTAAAACCATTTTCTCTAAGATCAGGAACAAGACAAGGTTGTCCACTCTCACCACTATTATTCAACATAGTTTTGGAAGTTTTAACCACAGCAGTCAGAGAAGAAAAAGAAATAAAAGGAATCCAAATTGGAAAAGAAATAGTAAAGCTGTCACTGTTTGCAGATGACATGATACTATACACAGAGAATCCTAAAGATGCTACCAGAAAACTACTAGAGCTAATCAATGAATTTGGTAAAGTAGCAGGATACAAAGTTAATGCACAGAAATCTCTTGCATTCCTATACACTAATGATGAAAAATCTGAAAGAGAAATTAAGGAAACACTCCCATTACCATTGCAACAAAAAGAATAAAATGCCTAGGAATAAACCTACCTAAGGAGACAAAAGACCTGTAAGCAGAAAACTATAAGACACTGATGAAAGAAATTAAAGATGATACAAACAGATGGAGAGATATACCATGTTCTTGGATTGTAAGAATCAACATTGTGAAAATGACTATTCTACCCAAAGCAATCTACAGATTCAATGCAATCCCTATCAAACTACCACTGGCATTTTTCACAGAACTAGAACAAAAAATTTTACAATTTATATGGAAACACAAAAGACCCTGAATAGCCAAAGCAATCTTGAGAAAGAAAAACGGAGCTGGAGGAATCAGGCTTCTGGACTTCAGACTATACTGCAAACCTACGGTAATCAAGACAGTATGGTACTGGCACAGAAACAGAAATATAGATCAATGGAACAAGATAGAAAGCCCAGAGATAAACCCACACACATATGGTCACCTTATTTTTGATGAAGGAGGCAAGAATATACAATGGAGAAAAGACAGCCTCTTCAATAAGTGGTGCTGGGAAAACAGGACAGCTACATGTAAAAGAATGAAATTAGAACACTGCCTAACACCATACACAAAAATAAACTCAAAATGGATTAAAGACCTAAATATAAGACTGGACAGTATAAAACTCTTAGAGGAAAACATAAGCAGAACACACTATGACATAAATCACAGCAAGATCCTTTTTGACCCACCTCCTAGGGAAATGGAAATAAAAACAAAAATAAACAAATGGGACCTAACGAAACTTAAAAGCTTTTGCACAGCAAGGGAAAACATAAACGAGATGAAAAGACAACCCTCAGAACAGGAGAAAATATTTGCAAATGAAGCAACTGACAAAGGATTAATCTCCAAAATTTACAAGCAGCTCACGCAGCTCAATATTAAAAAAACAAACAACCCAATCCAAAAATGGGCAGAAGACCTAAATAGACATTTCTCCAAAGAAGATATACAGATTGCCAACAAACACATGAAAGAATGCTCAACATCAAAATTTTAATGCCTTAATCTGAACCACCTTTCCACACTAGCATAGATTCCACCTGTAACCTCCACCTCCCTAATCACCTTCCTTCAGCTGGCATGTCAGTGCCTATCAGGGTGTTAGGCACTAGGGATACAGCCATTGACGAAAGGGACACTGTTCCCACCCACATGGAGTTTAGGACCCAGCAGTAAAGGAGGATAGTTAACAAATTGTTTAAAATAAATACCTGACAAAGAGTGCAGAAGTGCTGTGAAAGCAGATACAGAATACTATGGACGCTTGTGGCAAACATGGTCCAGTTATTTACGTGGAAGAACATTGCTGGATGGCAAATTCTTTGAGAGGAGAGGCTACGTGTCTGTGGCACCTCCAGGGTACCTTGTATACATAGAAGGCATTCAAATAATATTTACTAGATGGATAAATAGCTTAAAATATACTTAAAGTATTTACTCAATTCATAGTAATAAGAAACTGAAAAGGCTGGTCATATTAGAATGATTTTCATTCTACATAACAGTGATGTAGCAAGCAAATATTGATAACTAAGATTCTAATAGAACTTTACCATATCTTCTTTTTTTTTTTTAACATCTTTATAGGAGTATAATTGCTTTACAATGTTGTGTTACTTTCTGCTGTATAACAAAGTGAATCAGTTATACATACACATATGTTCCCATATCTCTTCCCTCTTGCGTCTCCCTCCCTCCCACCCTCCCTATCCCACCCCTCTAGGTGGTCACAAAGCACCGAGCTGATCTCCCTGTGCTATGCGGCTGCTTCCCACTAGCTATCTATTTTACATTTGGTAGTGTATATATGTCCATGCCACTCTCTCACCTTGTCACAGCTTACCCTTCCCCCTCCCCGTATCCTCAAGTCCATTCTCTAGTTAAGTCCATGTCTTTATTCCCGTCTTGCCCCTAGGTTCTTCATGACTTTTTTTTTTTTTCTTAGATTCCATATATATGTGTTAGCATACGGTATTTGTTTTTCTCTTTCTGACTTACTTCACTCTGTATGACAGACTCTAGGTCCATCCACCTCACTACAAATAACTCAATTTTGTTTCTTTTCATGGCTGAGTAATATTCCATTGTATATATGTGCCACATCTTCTTTATCCATTCATCCGTCGATGGACACTTAGGTTGCTTCCATGTCCTGGCTATTGTAAATAGAGCTGCAATGAACATTGGGGTTCATGTGTCTCTTTGAATTATGGTTTTCTCAGGGTATATGCCCAGTAGTGGGATTGCTGGGTCATATGGTAGTTCTATTTTTAGTTTTTTAAGGAACCTGCATACTGTTCTCCATAGTGGCTGTATCAATTTACATTCCAACCAACAGTGCAAGAGGGTTCCCTTTTCTCCACACCCTCTCCAGCATTTATTGTTTGTAGACTTTCTGAGGATGGCCATTCTGACTGGTGTGAGATGATATCTCATTGTAGTTTTGATTTGCATTTCTCTAATGATTAATGATGTTGAGCATTCTTTCATGTGTTTGTTGGCAATCTGTATATCTTCTCTGGAGAAATGTCTATTTAGGTCTTCTACCCATTTTTGGATTGGGTTGTTTGTTTTTTTGATATTGAGTGGTGCTTGGAAAACTGGACAGGTACATGTAAAAGTATGAAATTAGAACACTCCCTAACACCATACACAAAAATAAACTCAAAATGGATTAAAGACCTAAATGTAAGGCCAGACACTATCAAACTCTTAGGGGAAAACATAGGCAGAACACTGTATGACATAAATCACAGCAAGATCCTTTTTGACCCACCTCCTAGAGAAATGGAAATAAAAACAAAAGTAAACAAATGGGACCTAATGAAACTTAAAAGCTTTTGCACAGCAAAGGAAACCATAAACAAGACGAAAAGACAACCCTCAGAATGGGAGAAAACATTTGCAAATGAAGCAACTGACAAAGGATTAATCTCCAAAATTTACAAGCAGCTCATGCAGCTCAATACCATATCTTCTTTATTTCAGTCAATGGATGTTCTTAGTAGACCATATAAAGACACAGAAATCAAACTGTGATTTTAGATGATAACCATAATTGTTGTTCTGTGACTTCAGGAATAAACAATTTATTCTAAAATAACAAAGATGCTCAGTGAATGAAAAAGCTTGATGAGTGCATTAGCGTATTAAAATTATTCTGGGAGTAGAACAAATCCCACTAATTAAACAAACATCACAATCTCACCAGTGCTTGGCTATCCATTAGCCCAGAAATCTCTCTGGATGCAATCTCAACCAACATGTCCAAAGTGCTGCTACTTTGAGACATCATTAGATTTCTGAAAATCTACTCCAATTTCAACTTATCATATTGTATTTCATATTTTGTCTCAATACAGGAAAAAATCGGGTTCAAGGATTTATTTTTTCTAAAAGATTTTATGCAATCGCTGCCTGAATTTAATGAAAGTGATTTATAAAGACTGCTATCATTTGAGCTAGGCTCAAATAATGACAGTATACTAGCAGGTGGATAGAGCAATTTAATCACCAGACTAGTAATAATTCGATTTCCCAAATCCAATGTTACAAAATATGGATGTATTCATTGATAAATTAAGTGTGAAGTAAAGAGAACATGGAACCTTAGAGAATAGTTATTTTCAAGGGTTTAGTTATTATGTGACTTCAAGTAAATATGTACTTCTATCCATTCCCCTCAAGCTGTTCTTCTCAGATTATTTCCATGTATTTTATCAAACAGTTAAAACACTGGATCTGAACCCCATCCAACAGATCCTATTATTTTCACTCAAAGTCTTTTTTTTTTTTTCAGTATGTTAAAATTATTGAAGAGAAAAGAATTTTGATAGGAACTGAAACATAACAGGAACTTTTGATTTCATGTTTCCTAAGTAAGTTATTTGAGGTCCTTGAAGCCAAGAAATTTGTATTTTTCATTTTTTAGGATTTATGAGTTACGGTTTTGAAAAAAATGACAGAAAGAAGGCAAACAATACAGAAAAGTACAAAACATATGGGAAAATATCTCTACAAAACCTATCACTTGTAAATTACTGTAATTATCTTACTATGAGTAGCATTTCAGTTATATTTCCAATTACTAGGTATAAATAGAAAGATATGCAAAATGAAAGGAAAGATGGATAGCAGATATTTGGCTGGGTGGATAGATGGATGGGTGGATGGGCATGGTATTATAAAACCAATATTATATTATTTTGTCATTATAGTGAAAAAATAAATTTTATTGTATTTAAATTTACAGAAGAAAGAGAAACTGAATTAAAAACAAAGCAATTTCCAAACTTTAGATGAATGTTCTTTCAGAATGAGATATCCTCTTAACCATTATGAAGTTAAAGTCATTTTAACTACATTTATTTTATACATTATTTCACTTCCTATTATAAAATATTAAGATATTAACATTATTTGTTAATGAAATTTGTTAGTTATGTTCTTATTTTTATATTATCAAGGTTTCAAATATTTATTTTTCTTTTTTAAAATTGTAATTCCAACCAGTATTTAATCTTGATTCTGTTTTTTAATGGGGTCAATGCTCACCACCAGCTCCTTTACCATACCGTCCTGTTTCTGAGGGCTTTATTTGTATGTTCCCTTTTGAGGCAAGATTTCACTTTTAGGTAGTATCAATGCCAGTATAGCCTAGTTTAAGATGCCATAAAAAAAAAATCAACCATCAAGGTGTTGACATCACAAAAGTTTATTTCTTGTATACACTGAATATTCAATGCATATCATTCAGAGATCTAGTCTGATGGAGGCTCCACATCAATACTTCCTTTCATCATTATTGTGGCATAAGAACAAGATGATAGTGAGTAATGCAGTGGCTCCGAAGAGAGATACATGTCATTTCCACTCACACAGAAAGGGAAGTCCAATTCTAATACATACATACAGGAGAAGAACTGGAATATAATCATTCTCCATACACCTTGGCTTATTCCACTGTGAAGTTCTTCCTTTTCCATTGTATGTTTCACCTGTACATTCAACTTTGAGAAAAGTCTTGGTAGCCCTTTTTAAATTCTGGAGGCTACGTGTTCTACATAATAATAATCATGTAAGCTAAAATGCCTGTCATATGCTAGATTTGATCTGATCTACATATCCACAAATTTGGATGTGCACCACATCACTCCTATCAAGAAGAAGTACCATATACAAGATTGGACCCAAGCAGGCCCTTGAAACACAGGCATATTGCATGAGCAGGTGGAACAGGTTCACAAGGCACTTGATCCTGCTGCATTAACTCCTTACCCACAGTCACTACCTGTGGCCTCACAACCCACCCTCATGTCTTCATGATCACTTCCCAGTATTCACCAGAGATAGACAGCTGCAGCGTGACAGTCCCTCAGCAGTGGCCTTGAAAGACAGTAGTGAAGGAACAAATTCCTTCTGAGCAGAAATGATGATATGTGACCGATTCCTCACTTCATCTGAGATGAATGCTGTCTAGAGATGGATTTACATCAATTATATCAATTTTGAGGGAGTGGCTAACTATTATTTCAGATATCCAAGGACACAGAAGGAATGAGATTAGAGGATTGCTGTCATAGAAGTCCGGAGAATTATGTGTGCATAGGATCTTGGAATGGGCATAGAGTGTGAGGATATTTGTGTCTCATGTAATGTTCACCAACGGGCATCCACTCTAGAGGAGACTCTTATCAATCATATGGAAAAATGTCCTTTGCTGTGAATGTCAATCTTTCTTGTTCCTTAGCTAGTCCAATGCTTGCTCAATGGGCTAATGTACAAAGTGACCGTGGAGGCACAGATAGAGATTATGTATGGGTATGCAAATATTGATTTCCTCTTGAAAAGAAGATGTGGCTACTACCAACCTTACCAGTAGCGGAAATCAACACCAAGCCCCTATTTCTCGCAGGGCATCAGTCAGCCACTTAGTGGCAGTTTTATTTATTGGACATCTTCCATCATGAAAATGTCAGTGCTTTATCCTCACTAAATAGACACTAAGGACATGTATTTGACTTTTATGCTGGCATTGCTTCTGCTAACCCTATCATCCATGATAGGGTTTATCATCAGCATTTGCCGAATGCTTTTTCAAGTCTTAGTAGTTTCTGATATAGAGTCTCATTTTCCACCAAAAGCTGTGAAGCAATAAATTTCTTATATGGAGTTTATCCACCCAGTAGCTGGCCTGAGAAAATGTTGAATTGTCTGCCGAACACTCGAACATGGTACAGTCTGGGTGGTGGCATCTTGAAGGCTTGGTCCTTCAAGACATGATATATTTTTAAAGTCAGCTCATGATATACAGTATTATTCCTCCTGTGATCAGAATGCACTGTTCCAAGGATGTCTGTAGCCATAAACCCAAGTGACCTTTTCATAAAGCGTTTCATCTTCTCATTGATCTTTGTCTTCTGTTGGCGGGGAATATGCCGAGAGGAGCACTTGTACCAGGGGTGTAATGGCCACTACATTGAACTTGAATTTGAGACTGCCACCTGGTCGTTTGAGGATTATCATGTCACTGAGACAACAGGAAAAGAGAAAGTTTACTGTATCGGCTAAAGCCTTAATCCTGATTAGCCTGGAAAGTAAGGCTGTGGCCAGAAAATGGGATTTTTTAAAAAAAGAAGCATGTCAGAAGACCTCAGAGCTACAGTTTTATATTTGTTTTATTCGTTTTATTTTGCAAATTTTCAAATCTACATAGAATACTACAATAAACGTCCACATTCCTTCATCCATATTTATCAAATGTTAATATTTCACTGCATTTCTTCTATCATCTCTCCATAGATGATAGATAGATGATAAATAGATAATAGAGGATGATAGATAGATGGATAGTTTTCTGCTAAATCATCTGGACGTTGCAGACGCTGTTGCCTCCTTAGTACTAAATACTGTACCATTTATCTCCTAAGAACTATAACTTTGTCCTACACAAACACAATGCCATTATCACCCTTAATATATCATCCACATTCAGAATTGTCCAGCTGTCCCCAAAATAAAGCTGTAAACTAGTAAAGAGTCTTAAGCAGTGAGTCTGCTGTACTCTACTAGAGGAAAGCAGAAGAGGCTAGAAGCAGACCCCTCCCTGCAAGATCTCAGAAATTCGTCCTTAAATCCCCAGTCCAGGATAAGATCTGAAAATGAAATTGTGGTCTTTTCTTCAATGCAGAGACATTATAGATATTGCAGATACCAAGTCACTGAGCTGAGGGAAAATGTTTCAGATCCTGCTGGGAATCCTGTCTTATTTCCTCTTATGTCCCCAGGCTCACCATTTCCTATTCCCATAAAAATAGAAAGCAACTAGAATTTTTTTTCCAGTTTCTTTCACAGGTGGGGAGATGGGAGCAGTGCCAGTCAAACCCCTACATTCATGCAGCGAACTTGGCCCCCATCCACCGTCTCACACAGAACACTTACTTCCCATGACCTTGCAGGAGCACCTTCCTTACTACCGCAAGATGCTGGGAGTACAGCACACCCATGAATTCATCTTGCTCATATATATTCCTATTTCATTTATGGCCATGGAGATTTTTGTGTTATGCTTGACCTCATCTAAGAGACTTTGGTTTTCTTTTGCATACTTCATGTATTATCATTATGGGTCTGTCACAGAAAATATAACATTGAAGCATAAACTATATACAATATCTTCATTGGAAGTAATTACCAGGACCACCGCATACGGTTACATATTGTTGTGCAGTTTCTGTAAAGCACAAGAGAACCTAGATTAAGATTTGCAGAGGCAAAAATCTGGCCGGATGCTTCACACCAAGTTGTGTGCCTTGTGAGGGGCTGCGTGCAACCATAAGGAGTGGCACCTTTTTCTAATTCACACTAAGGAATTATTTGCTTACCAAGATATGTACCCATAGATGTGTGCCTCTTGAGAGGGGATATCTTTTCCCTAGTTCACAGAAAGGCAAGCTATGGGCTTACAATATTCTTGGTTATTTATTCATGCAAAAACCTTTCCTGAGGATTCTGGAAGGGTAGTGACAGAGTTCTTCAATCCCTACATAAAGTCAGTAGAGAAACTAGATGGAAAAACCAAACTCCTTATGTTAAAAGGGTCAATTCAACAAGAAGATGTAGCATGTATGCATCTAACAAGAGAACTTCATACTACATGAAGCATTATAGGGTTGAATGCACAATTGGAGACTTCAACACTCCTCTCTCAGTGCGCCATAGAATAAGTAGACCACACATTGAACAAACTGGCATTAGGTAACATCACCCTAATGGTATAATTTGGGTAGTGATTACAAGTTGTGCAACCTAAAATAATTAATGAAGCTACATATTTATTTTGTATAGCTTTATATTTTTGTGTTTCATTTTATAATAAAGATGTTGAAGCCAAAGAACAAGTAAAACAAAATAGTTCCTGAGACTCTGTTATGGATAAGCCTCGTTATAACCACCGAGGTACAAAGTTGGTTAAAATGGTCAGTCTTTGAGTTGGTGGATGAAATGCAAATATAATTTAAATACAATGGAGGTGTTAATTATCTTGATCTTGGTAATTATCACATTGTACACCTTAAATATATGCAACATTTATCAAAAACATAAATAAATAAATAAATAAATTTTTTAAATGATCTGGTATATACAACAGTGGAAATACTCTGTTATCAGAGAACTTAATCCAGGCTCAGGTATAGAGTCTTTATTTCTTTTAATTTTATTGAAGTACAGGTGATTTACAGTGTTGTGTTAATTTCTTCTGTACAGCAAAGTGACTCACTTATACATATATACATGTTGTTTTTCATATTCTTTTCCATTATGGTTTGTCACAGAATATTGACAATAGTTCCCTGTGCTGTACTGTGTGACCTTGTTGTTTATCCATCCTATACATAATAGTTTGCCTCTGCTAACCCCAAACTCCCAGTCCTTCTCTCCTCTACCCTCCCTGCACCTTGTCAACCACAAGTCTGTTCTCTATAACTGTAAGTCTGTTTTTTGCTTCGCAGGTATGTCGACTTGTGTAGTATTTTAGATTCCACATACAAGTGATATCATATGGTATTTGTCTTTCTCCTCCTGACTTCACTTAGTATGATAATCTCTCAGTCCACCCGTGTTGCTGCAAATGGCATTATTTCATTCTTTTTGATGGCTGAGTAGCATTCCATTGTATATATGCGCAACATCTTCTTATCCACTAATCTGTCGATGGACATTTAGGTTGTTTCCATGTCTTGGCTATTGTAAATAGTGCTGCCATGAACATAAGGGTGCATGTATCTTTTCGAATTATAGTTTTGTCTGGGTATATGCCCAGGAGTGGAATTGTTGGATCATATGGCAACTCAATTTTTAGTTTTTTGAGGAACCTCCATACTGTTTTCCATAGTGGCTGCACCAATGTACGTTCCTACCAACAGTGTAGGAGGGTTTCCTTTTCTCCATATCCTCTCCAGCATTTGTTATTTGCAGACTTTTTAATAATGACCATTCCAACTGGTATGAGGGGGTACCTCATTGTAGTGAGGCTTAACTGGGAAATAATGGCATCTGAACTGAGAAGGAATTACCCAGGAGAATGTCTAGAAGGATGTTCCAAACAGAAGTAAGAGCAAAAACAGAAAATAAAAAGACAGCATGATGCATAGAAATCGTAAAGAAACTCATAGCTGGAGCATAAAAGATGAAGTCGAAAAGAGCAAATAGCACATATTTTGAAATAAAGATGCCAATATGACCTATAAAATGAATTTATATGTGCACTTTCTGTTTCCTAAAACATTAATGCAAAAGTCCATTCTGTAATAACACATATAGCTCAGTACTGCACAATACAATTGTATCTGGCCATAGAATCTTCAACAAACTAATAATAATCAAATCAGTTATTTCAATTATAATAATGATCATATGATGGACATTTCCAAATAATCCTGATGCAGTCCAATTACATTGGTGATTTTCGAGACAACACTAGGTTAGTTTGCTGGCAAGATAATCTGTTCTTTTATACTTTGTGCGCAAATAGGCAAATGAGCGTGACATACAATATAAGCCTGTATTTCAACTGAATCAGTTATTGTGATAATTTTTTGGTACAACATTGAAGAGTCTAGCTTCTAAGTCTCTGTTTATTGAAATTAACAAGATAGTCACATCTACAAAACAGATTCCCTCCAATGTAAATAAATGTAAGCTCATCGTTTGGCAAATATTTAAGTGATACTGGTCACCTATGCTGAAATCTGAAATACTCACCAAACTGAACATATTAAATGGAATGCGTTGTTTCAGAAAAAAAGCATGCTTTCCAGTGATTATCTCATTCCCTAGTATAAATCGAGTGAAGAGTTTTTAGAGAACATAGAGCATAGCGTGTCACTATGAAAACATAAATCAGGTAAGATAACCTTTTTGGTAAGAACACAGTATGAGTAGGTGATTGAGATAAAGATATTTTCAAAGACATGTTGATTGACAGCTACTAAATATAGATCTTATCTATCAAAATACGGATAACAGAGAGGTATGGTGAAAAGAAATTATATCGCATGTGTCTGAAGCCAACAAAATTTTAATAATGGCTGTTAGATAATCACTAACAAATTCTGATCCTTTGTCCACAGGATCTAATAAGAAATATGTTTATTGTCATGTTTCTTTCATGACATCATGAAATCTGTCATTTAAAAATCCTTTCTTCCTAGAATGAGTCATCGAAATCCATTTAAGTATTGCTTTATCCTTTTTTAAAAATCAGCAGTAAGCAAAATATCAGCCAATAAGGAACTAAACAAAGGTGAAGACCCATCCTGAATTATGCACAAGAATTCTTTACACTAGAGGAGTGCGACCAAATATAACGGGAGAGTAAATCCATCCCATCTTTGGAAGGAAAAATTAGGTCCAAGGCATAAATTAATCGTGGTATCAAAATAACTGTTTTAATAAGATAGTATTTTCTTTTTAATAGGTGAAGAAAATAATCATTTTTATTTCACCAGCAAAATAGCCTGTATAAAAGAGCATGTCATAAAAGGGGTATGAGGCATAGGCTACATCTCTCTTATTCTTAGTATCATTTATTAGTTTGTGCAGACGCCCTTTTTTTTATCCTTTAAACATTTACTGAGCAGAGCTGTTGTGCTCAGAATTGATCTTGCTTCCTCAGCCAAATTAGGCTGAGATGCTTTTTGGCTTTCATCTGAATGAACAATTTCCTAGTTAGACACACTGGGTTTGGACTTGGGTCAATAAAAGCTTTACTGTGTCTTTTCTCTTTCCTCTTTGCACTTGCCACAGTGGAATCTTTAGCAATGCAATTATGGCTTGAATGAGGAAACATGGCAAGAAACTGGCAGAGAAACAAATAGGAATTCTCTGTGTCCCATACTTGTACCCCTGAAGATCAGTTACCTCTGGGTATGCATGTAAATTCCTCTGTTTGTCTTTGCTATCTATGCTTTGGGAGCATAAATCCTTATCAGAGGTTTAATGTCATCCTACTGAATCTCATGTGGCTAACTCTTAAGTTATTTGCAGTAAAGCCAATTTGATTGGATCCTGGTGTTTAAATTTAAAAGATTTTGAATGGATTGAGTCAAGGAGTTCTTCTTGCAGCTTTCAATGGTGTCATTAAAAATATTAAAAAGTATTAAAGTATGACCAAGTATTAAAAAGGTCAGATTTTTAAAATATTCATATGCATTTATAAAAATTATTTTTGAAATGTCTACCCTATTTTATAGACTTTGATATAAGAACCATGAAGTACTGCATCATTTTATCTGGCACATTTGAACTGAAAGTTACCAGTCCTAAACTATAAACAGTGAATAAAATGCATGTTGTGAACCAAATATAACTACAGAAAGAATGCTACATAGTTCCTAAGGAGAAAGCATGGGCATTGTGTTAATAGGTCCAGTGATGGTTCCATAGCTTGAATACCAACTGACGCTCTACTCCATTCTATTCCACTTAACTCTGAGGTTGGACCGTCTCAGTTCTGAGATGGGCAACACTTTTTGGCTCACATATTTATTGAATCTTATCAGATGCTTTCTCTGCACAAGACATGAATAAAATATTGACTTATTTTCTCTGTTCCAAGTTCCTTTTAAAATGCCTTTCTAGTGACATAAATAATAAAAAAGCTATGGAATATTCAATAGAGAAAGAGGAAAGAACCAACTAGAAGGAAGCAGGGAAGTATGCAAGCAGGTGTAAAAACATTGATGCATCCATGGGGAAAATACTACATTTAATGATCAATACAAGACATGTTCAGGAATAAGTAGAAATAACAAAAAACTAAATGAATTCATTTATTCAACACATGTCTATTGTAGAACTATTCTCCATCAAGCTCTGTTCTAGGTTCTAGAATATAATAATTTAACGATCAATGAACAAACCAGTCTCATGTTTCTGCCTACCTGCTACAACGGCCCTTACGTTCCAGTAAGGGAAGACAGACAATAAAAAAAAATAAGCAAACTATTTAGTATGCCAGATATTGATGTGTACCATAGGGGAAAAAAAAAAAAAACAGAAAAGGAGGAATATGAAGGGGATGGGCTGGTATAGATTAGTATTGAACTGGCTGCCTTGGTCTTTATTGAGGAAGACATATTGAGGAAGACATCTGACAGATATTTATTCCTAAATTTTATTAGACACTGAAAAAATACACCCCAGTGTAAAATTCACCATACCTATAAGCATAATTTCCTAGAATGAGATTATATCTGTGAAAAAGTTTGAAAAATGTAAAGATGAAAATATGGTACTATTACCTGAGAAGTGAAATTTATTATTCCATTTCTACCTCATTGTAGAACTGTTGGGTTACTCATGTGAATCAAATCCAAATAAAAGATCATAAATATTAGGTTGAGAATTATAGACCAATGAGTATCAATTTCTTACTTGACAAACATGTGGAGGTTATATTAATGTATGGGCCAATGAAAGAAACATTATAGGTTAAAAAAAAAAAGACAAAAGGTTTCTGTAAGAAAAGAGAAATCGTGCTTAAGCATGTGGATTCTTTCAGAAATAACTCAACATATGACTGGGAAGAAATCAGTGAAGATGACTCATTTAAACTTTCAGAAGACATGTAATACGATTCCACATGAAAGATAATTTTAAAACGAGAATATGTAAAAGGGAAATGTTTTCATAGATTCAGAATTGACATAGGATACTGAGGTGAGAGAAAATAACTTTTCGTAAGATATAAACAGCTAAACAGTGAGAGTCCCTAGAGCTTATGCAAATAATAAGGAAAGTGTGCAACACAATCCCCCATGCAATCAGTGGCGTGTAGCTGATCTAGGTAGTGAGATGTCAAGCTGATGGAAATAAAGCAATCAATTCTTATTCAGTAGCAGTTATTGAGCACCTGCCATGTGCAGGGCAATATACTACGTGTTATATTACAAAGATATTTTAAAAATATGGTTCCTGCATTGATATAATCATCAGCCAGGTAGGACTGTGAAAGACTTATAATGTCAAGTGCTAAGCACATGATATATTTATGCATAGGCTGTCTTGAAAGCATGTAACTCAGGCTGGGATTGAAGTGGTGGTGGTCCTCAAACCAAAGACTGCTTCAATTCAAAGCCACGCATACTCTCACTACTAACAGCTGAAAGCACATCTGGAGGGGGAGTCAAGGAACATTCTAGGAGAGCAGTTGGCTTCAAAAATGGTACAAAGATGAAGAAACACACTTCAAGAAATAAGAAATATTCATGCAGTCAACATTAACTTCTGAGAACCTACTGTGCCAGGAACTCTGCTTAGACCTTGGGATTTACAAAGATGAACGGAAGAGTATGTTAGCCCTCAATTAGCTCTCCCGTCTAGGAAGGGAAAAAGAGAAGAGTGAACCTATTATCCTCACGTATTGCCGTAAGTATGTTTTTAAAGAAATGCACTGAATATAAGGATGGCCAATAGGATGAAATGATCATCTCTGCTTGGGTAGTATGGATAGGCTTCTCAGGGTGTTCTTGATTTAGGTTTTGAGAGATGACTAGGAATTCAAACATACAAGGGAAAGGGGACATTTTGAGGGAGAAACAGTTTTCAAAAGCACAAACACATGAATTATCTGGAAGCATTAGAGAGAGATTAGATGTTTTTTTTTTACGGTTGAAATAGAAGATACATGTGATACGACTGGACAGATGGACTTGTGAAGGGCTTTTGCTGCCATGTTAAATATTCCAGTTTGCCTGGAACATGAATTTTATGTGAAGGAAGTATAGAAGATACCATTGGAAAATTGATGGGTAAAACATTTTGAAGAACCTTGAATACTAAAATAAATACTTTGTACATTATTTGGAAATCAAGGAGAATTCATCAAAGGATTTTCAGCCAGAAAGTTTAGAGCGAGTTGCTTTAACAAAATTTAGTTGATGACAATGTCCAGGACTGTTTGAAGGAGGAAAAATGGTTGCACCTGTGAGAATAGACTCAAAGGAAACTTGCAAGGGCGATAAAGAATCAAAATTAAAATGCTAGAAGAAAGTGTGAAAGACGAGTCCAAGATTTTGATCAATGTGTAAACTGTAGAGAAAAGTAAATAACTGCAAAACCTTATAAATACTCAGGATAAAATCCTCTTTGTAGAGTATTTGGTAAACACTTAGAAAATTAAAAGTGGAATAATGGTACCTTTTATCGTCATTACAATGTAATTTTTACTTCTGTTAGATTTTATAATTTTTTTTCTACTTCAATGATTCTTCCAAAGAAACCTTTGGAAATTCAGATCTCCATACAGCTCTTACATGCCCAATATCCTACATTTGATAATAAAAATCTTGAAAAGAGGCTCCTAGCAGCTGGCACTGGTACCTTCCCAGCTGTTCTTTCTCTTCTCAGCACCTCAGGATGTGGTATTGGGCAACAGACAAGTCTAGGAAATAGCCTTTACTTCTCATGATATTAGCTCTCCTGATTCTGAGACTAGAACAGATGTTCATCCAGGAAAAAAAAAATTTAAGGCATGGAGGTATATTTCCTCACGTGCTTCCATTTGCACTGACCTTCATCATAGACAGATTTTTGCCTGCTCCAGACAGAATCACTGGCTCTAAGCCTTTAAGAGAATAAGCTGATGAGTCAAGAACTGAGACCTTGGACAAGGACTCCTTCACTGAAGGGCATATTCCAGCAAACATTGTAGCTTTTCCTCCCACTGCCTTCCTCTTTGCCTTGCCCTTCAGCGCCGTACAGACTGTTTGTTCTCAGTAGAAAATTCACTCTTGCTCCAAATCCATACAAAACAGATTTTACAATGGGTGTTACTCGTGGAAGATATGTTTTCATTTCTATTATTTCTATTTACCCTTCTTGTCTGCCCAAGGGTAGGTCTTATACAGTTTATCATCCATTCTAATGATATTTTGATAGTAAAAGAAATGCTATTAATAATTATCTTGGGCCGTCACGTGTAGAGGAGGACTTGGAACACAGGATTACACAGCTGAATGAGATTTTCTACCAATTACTTCTCTGGGCTCTCTCAAGAGTGGTTATAGGATTTGAGATCGGGGAAAATGCTATGTAGATTTTAAAAACACTGAATTTGGTATGATTCAAGGACTTTGCTGGATTAAGTAGAGCCTTATGTTTCCCCAACAAAAATAGTGTGTTCCCTTTCTCTTCTATTTCTTATTGTTACTTGAAATAATTTTCATGTGTGCTGTCTACTTTACTATTCTCTTTCTTTTGGTCGTCCATAAACTTGGAGACCTCATTTTAGTTTTTATTACCACACTATAAGTGTTCACAAACCTTGACCCTGCTAAAAATTTTATTTTATCATTTTAGTAGTATGTATCATTTAGGAAGTTATTTTAAGAGTTCTGTTTACTTGTAGCTCACTTAGACTCAATCTGCTTTTGAACTCTTCCCCCCCCATCACCCCCCACACACACATATCCACACATCTGGCAGGAGCAATTAATTAATCACCATGCAATATGCTCTAGTTCTTTCTGTAACATTCAGGGTAAGGAAAAACCTAACAATACCATTTAATCACCACTGTGCCCAACTTGGCAGGTAATTATTAGTCATTCTTTGTATACCTTGGAGGCAATGAAGTGTCATCAGAAAATGTTCACTAAACTGAAATTTTAAACGCATTCGATCAAAAATACAAAATGAATGTCACTGTACACAAAATACTATACTAAAGCTGTAAGTAGTAACAAAGAAATAAAGGCATAATCCCTGCCAAAAAGAACTTACAACTTACGTCTAAATTTAAAAATACAAGCCTAAAAATTACTTAAGAATTCCCATCAATAAATCTGAACCACTATCTTACACGATATACAAAAATAAACTAAAAATGCATTAAGACTTGAATGTAAGACCTGAAACCATAAAACTCCTAGAAGAAAGCACTGGCAGCCAGCAGTTTTACATAAGTCTTAGCAATATTTTTTGGATCTGTCTCCTCAGGCAAGGGCAACAAAAACAAAAATTAACAAATGGGACTACATCAAACTAAACAGCTTTTGCACAGCAAAGGAAGTCAGCAACATAACAAAAGGGCAACCTACTGAAAAAGAGAAAATGTTTGCACATCATATATAAAGAGGCACAGACTTCCAGTTATATAATAAATAAGTCATGGGGATGTAATATACAGACTAGGGAATATAGTCAATAATATTGTAGTAACTTTAAATAGTGACACATGGTAACTAGACTAATAGTGGTGATCATCTCATCGTGTATATAAATGTCGAATCACTATGTTGTTCACCTGGAACTAATACAACATTGCAAGTCTATTATATTTCAATAAAAAAAAAAGAATATACATCAATTTAGGAGGAAATATATAAAATCTAAATAATGGTTTTTAGCACTATGGGTTATATAGGGAATGTCTTAAATGTTCTGTTTGTTGTTTCCTGCATTAAGAGATGAGAAAAGGAGAACAAGCATCCAGTCAGTTTACAAAAAGGAAGTACTTTAATCAGAAAACAGGTAATACTTTTAAGCTGGTCGGCAAAGTATGACCACAAATATTTTAAGGTAATGGAAAGCTATGACACTCAGCAAGGTGAAGCTTCTGGGCCAACAGGAAGTAAGACACTTGCCCTCGGGAGAAGCCCTTAGAGGTGAGAAGTTAACAGGCAGTCAAGTTCCTGCTTCAGTGTAACCACTTGAGGGAGAAGAACCGTGGAGATATAGGTGCTTCCTTCTGACAACAGTGTGGTGATGTGAGACCATAGTGTGCATTCTGCCTTCTCCCGTGATGCACTTGGCCTCCTTTTTAATTCTTGGCTGATTCCCTTTGGGGTAGTGGTACAACTATAAAGGGAGCCTCATTGAAATCAAGCTATGGCCCCAAAAACACCACTAGTGTTACTCCGTCACCAGCCACATCTAACCTGTGAGATTATCTTGCCCCAAGTACAGAAGAGAGACATTGCGGGGGATGAGGAATTGGAGTCACTGCTTCTGACCAGCTCTGTGTGTACTATTAAGGGCTTCATTTAATTGCTCTGTGTGGTTGGCTTAAAGGGAATTATAATACATTTATTTTTGCTACTCAAACTGTGTCCCATAGACTAACAAACACCATCATGACCTGGCTGCTTGTTAGAAATCAGATTATCAGGCTATATCCCAAATGTACAAGTCAGAATCAGCATTTTAAAAGGATACAGAGATACTCAGTGCGTGTCCTTGCGCCCTGGTCCAGGCTGTAGTTTTCTTCATCTCTTGTTGCTAAACTTGTGGAGATTGTTCTGCTTTTCATGCCTGTCTTGCTTGGGCTCTCTGGTGAAACCCCAAACAGACAATTGTCGGAACAGTTCTTTTGAGAGGTGTTTTCCCAAACCTTATAGTTTGTCAAGGTTGGAGGGAAAAAGGAGGGAGGGCGTATCAAGAAAGGGAGGTTGGGGGAATAGTGGGAAGAAGAGAAAACATAAAAAAAGAAAAAGAGGGAGATTGGGACTGACATACACACTACCGTGTATAAAATAGATAACTAATAAGGACCTACTGTATGGCACAGGGAACTCTACTCAGTACTCTGTAGTGGCCTATATGGGAAAATAATCTAAAAAAGAGTGGATACATGTATGTGTATAACTGATTCACTTTGCTATACACCTGAAACTAACACAACATTGTAAATCAACCATACTCCAATAAAAATTTAAAATAAAAATGAAAACAAAATAGATAACCAACAAGGACCTACTGTATAGCACAGGGAACTCTGCTCAATACTCTATAATAACCTAACTGGGAAAAGAATTTGAAAAATAATAGATACATATATACGTATAACTGAATCACTTTGCCATACACCTGAAACTACCACAACATTGTTCATCAACTGTACTCCAATATAAAATTAAAAATTTTTTTTAAAAAAAAAAGAAAAAAGCAAAAGGAGGCAAGAGTTAAAGCAAGGGACATTTGCATCTTTTTAAATTATTTTAAATACAACATTTCATAAAGAGATTTTAAAATATAATCTATGAATTGTGCAATTGGGATTGACATGTATACACTGATGTGTATAAAATTGATGACTGATTAAAAAAAAAAAATATATATATATATATAATCTATGAGATCATCTAGACAAATGCTGGAAACATATTACATGCATAAAATTTAACACCAATTCGTTACCTTGTTAAAATACATCTACCAGAAAACTACAGAATTTATCACATATCGTACTTCCTAGATGAACATTTTTTAATTCAATCCCATTAAAGGTACTAACAAGATTAGGAAGCCCACTGTCCTGGACATCTTTTGTTTGTCTGCTTAGCACTATTCCTGTGCTCTGGGAAAGATAAACCCCTTCCCTGGGGAACTGCTCCCCACAGCAAGATAACTATACCCAGTCCATTGTTGAAGGTTAAACATATGAGCCGAGCCAAGCCAATCATCATTCTTTCCCACGTGTTCTTATGTTTCCACGTGTTCTTATGTTTCCACGTGTTCTTATGTTTTTGTTTTTGTTTTTCAAACTGAAGCTGAAGAAAGGGATTCAATTCCAACTAGTGGCAGAATTTTTGAGATAGGAAACATGAAACTCTGTATCTATGGTTCTGTCAAAAAGAGAGTGATCAGTAACTGTAGAACATGAGACCCAAATGGAGAGAAAATTAAAAATGAGCTAACAAGGGAATGAGCCCTGGCTGCATGTCAGTGAGTGTCCTAGAGTGTCCTCAGGTCAAGCTGCAAGCTATGTAAATCTCCTAATGATTTCCTCTTTTTACCTAAGTTTATTCAAGTTAAATGTATCTTATTTGCAATCAAAAAAATCTTGATGGAAATACCATTGCTACTTCTCAGCCTTATTCTCAGGACTCAAGAAGTGCAATGAGAGAAAGAAAATGAATAGAAAGAATAAACATTGAAAATAAAGAAAATATAGTTATGTGTCTATGGCATAACTATCTAGAACATAGAAAGATTCAGTTTAGAAATATTGGAAAAATATGAACAGACGGTAATGTTGCTAAAAGTTAAAATATAAAAATCAAAAATAACTTTTCTATGAATTAGCAACAAGAAATCAGAAAACATAATAGAAAAAGATTTAAACGCAGCCCAAACCCCCTCTTCCTGGATAGGAAAACACACATTGAGATGTTTATTCTTTTAAATAAATCTTGCAAATGATACATCTTAAACAGTTAATAGTTTCTGCCTTTGGGCAAGGACCTTGGAAAGAGAGGGAAGGAAAATGAGAGGCAAGCTCTTTCGTCCTTTAGTCTGTATATTTTTGTATTATTTGAATTATTTATAATCATGTATTCATGCAGAACATTTGTAATTCAAGGGAGCAATGGCACAAAAATAGTTTTGGGCTCTAACATTACATATAATTCTTTTACAATTTGAGGGGTCAGAAGTGGTCTGGCATGAATCCTCAAAGAATATTAATCGGTTTTTATAATATAATTTGCTATGTGCTTTTTCTCCCTCCCCAAACTGGAGGTCAACCAGATGGTAAGTTCCTTGAGAGCAAAAAAATTTTCAGCTTTGTACCCAAGTACTTATTAACACAATGCTGATATTTGGTGGTGTTCAATAAGTGCTCCTATATTTTGTTAAGTGAATGTGTGATAAAGAATATAGCCATTCTGGGGACAATCTTAAGGCCATCTACAAAGAATTACCTAAATGTACATGGAAAACTCTTTTCTAAGTGAAAACTTAAAGTCTTTACGGATTTCCTGTTGTCACTTCTCAGATGACTTTTGCTGCCATAGAAGTATAGTGATTGGGAGAAAGATAATGATTTTGGCAGATGATACAATTGATTTGAGAGGTAGGGTTGTGGGCTAAATGTAGGAGGATACATTCAACGTACCAAAAATAAGAAGAACACAGCCCATTCAACAGATTCCAAAAATATATCTGTAGTTTTACAAATCCAGTAGATAAATTGATTATTAAAGAAAAAAGTTCTTCCCACATTAAGCAGAATCTGCCACAATGTTCCTAAGAAAAGAATGTATTTCTGGGTAATTAGACATGCCAAGCCAAGGCAGTTCTCATACACTGCATGTCATGATGGTGAATGCAATACAAGCTCAGATGTACAAAAGATACAAATATTTCATCAGTTCCCTACTGTTGAATTAAAAATAATATTATCTTTTCAGCAATATGTACATTTTGTTATATGTACATAACTGTTGAAAAAATGCCAATAATTGTTCATTCTTTTTCTTTTGTTTATCTAAATCTGAGGCTCAATTTTTTGTGAAAATTTGTAAGAATTTTTTTCCTAGCAAACACATTTTTAAATCACATTAAATGTTTTACACTTAAACTGAAAATGATTTACAAAGATTATTTTTTCTTTTGGATACATTCATTAATTTTTATAAGAGGGACAATAGTGAAAGAGGATAAAAGAGTGTAATCCCAAGATTTTCTGGGAGCAGAGAACCTGATCTCTTTGAAATGAATGAGCTGTCCCTAAAATCAATATTGTAAATGACATCTTCCCCTTTCTTCCCTTTCCAACAGAAAGATTCTAACTATGAAATGCTGGGTTAGGTCTTGGTGATCCTGATGCTGGTGATTTATGTACAACCAAAGCTGCTCTATTTCGCTCTACTTTTGGTAGAGCCAATCCAAAAACAGTGTTTTGAGTTTGTGGACAATAGAGAGACCTCTATCAAGACTCTATTATTTAGATGATTAAAGGGAATATTTCCTTTTTCCAGAAAGTTTGTCTTCTTAATTATGAGTCAGATAAGAATAATGATGATAACACAGTAATAATAATAAATGCTGATATTGCTTAAGCACTTGGTACCAAGCACTATTTTAAGTACTCTGTATGTGAGACTTAGTTCTCACTACTACCATATACAGTATTTGCAATATTACCTCCATTTTACTGACTGTTAGCTTGGCCATTTTCATCAGTCAGGAACTGGCAGAGCTGGGGTTGAAACTGAAGCATGACAAACACTGGAATCCCCCTTCACATCTTTTTTTTTTTCCTTTTTTTCTATTTCCCTCATAGACCTACCATTCGTTGATTCATTTTTGTTCCTCATCCTTTCTTGGACTCCATTTTTTCCCGGCTGTGTCTTAAGAGAACCTCAGACACAGAGAGCATAATAATCCTAAATTTACAATACTAGCTCAGACTGTTACATTACATTTTACTTTTTAACAACTAAAATCTTTCGAAAGCAAGTTTTCCCTTGAGGTTCATGCCACCTCAAAGATTTGGCATCTACCTTATCATTTTCCTACCTGCCATAATTTGGAGAGACTCCTAGGTCAGCAGATGGCTCTTCTAAGACCTAGTGGCCTTACAGTTTGTTGATTACCTCAACAGGGATGACGACTTTCACTTAACTTCTGCAACGACACCATCATCAACAAACAGAAGCACTGACATCCTTTTCCTACCACAGTAATTTTCTGTTGTCACTAAGATTTTTAACCCTCTTAGTTTGCCAAATAAATCTTCTGATGTCACCCATTTCTCTCTATTTTTAGTCCATTTTCATCCTGTATGTGATGAGCCATTGCCCTGCATCCTTCTATCCTGCTCTTCTTCCAAAGTGTCCCTCTGCAAAACAACCACTGCTGCAATCTAAGCACAGCTCAAAATAGAGAACAAATGTTCACATACAGCTATGTAGACTATCAGATCATTCCAACAAAACTATATTATATGTTTTCATCTGTGCTTTCAAAACTATTTAGCCATTCAGTTGTATATTCTGAATAAGCTCCCTCTCCGAGTCCCTTCAGTGCTCAATCATTCCCAACTTTCACCCTTACCCTCAGGGCCCCTGTCTCAACATGCTCTCACCTCACAGCAGATTACTACACTTTCATCATCACAGAAAAAGTCAGAGATTGTGAACACAGTCCCCGTTTCTGCTTCCTTACCCATAGCTGCGCCTCCCCTTATCTTGTTTACTTGGTGGCAGAGGAAGCAGTTTCCAGGCCATTCATGCATCTGCACCTGAAACCCCTCCCCTCCAAATCTTGATTCACGGATTATCCATCATTCCTGTGCACTTCATCTTGTTTACTAATGACTCTTCTGCATCAGCATATAAATATTCTCTAGTTACTCCCATTAAATAAAAACCCTTCCAGGCTTTACATGCCTCTCTAGATTTTGCCTCAGAACTTTCTTTCCTTTCATAACCAAGTATCTTAAAAAGCAGCTTTCTTCATTGTTTCTAACTCAATTCCCTAAAATCCAGTGTCTGGCTCCACTTCTTAACAATGACCTTTAAGTGACTAAATTTGATGCCTTCTCACCCTTGGCCTTCCCTGATGCCCTTGAATTTGATTAAGGTTCCCTATCCTGAACTGCCGTAATGCCCTGTGTTTATTTGTATCATTGCATTTAATACACCCCCTCATAGTTATCCTTTCATATATTTATCTCACTCCCTTTACTCCTTGCTTCCAACCCATCATTAATATCTGCTGTTATTTTCTTCTAAATATTATTACTCTGTCCATTGCCTCGTGTTCATCCTGGTCCAATTCAGGACTTTAGAATTCCTTATCAAAAGAATCTGACATGTCAAAATAGATTGTTTATCCTTCTACCCTTACAGAACTTCCAGAAAAAACTTGCTACCAAGTCAACTAATCACACTGAGTGATGGTACATATTCATTTGAATTTACTCCAAGTTCCCCAATTTTCTCAGGAAACCAATGAAAAGAATGAATGGTAAACTAGGACATAATGGGTAGGTCCCAGAAACTAGAGCAAGGAGGATTCCATGAAGGAATAGAGAAACATCCCAGGGAAAGTGACAGGAAACTTGCTGTCCCATCACCCAGGGAGGGTACTGACAGGCTCCCAGCTCCTTTCTCACTGAGCCAGGGCAGTCTGACAGCACAAGATCCAGCACAAAGAGAGAAGGTGCCATCATCCAAAGTTTCCTAGACCTGTCAGGGATGTAAGAAAATGGCTTAAAAAAAAAAAAAAAAAAAAAAATCCCTGATATAAAAACAAGAAAGTCCTAAAAAATATTTTGATGCTTTTTTGTTGTTCTTCTGCAAGAAGAAGAATTAGAAGGGGCGGGGGGGAGGAGAAATTAAAAAGCAACCACAATATACATTGTTTGGTGAATCCTGAGTGTAGCAAGCATATGCCAAGTAAATTAGTTTGTGGTGAAAGGTATGACCATCTCCCCTCCAACAAAGAGCTGCACCAAGTCTTAGGAAGCCAATTCCTTTAGCCCTTCGCTTTACCTGTGCTCAGAATTAGGACATAAAGACAGTATTACAGCAGTTTTAATATCCCTGTGTAATGCATTACTTCTTAGATTCAATTTATTTTTAAATTTGTGAGCTTAGATTAAGAAGAAATGGTCTTACAAGATTGATTTTTAAATGAGATTTTATTGTGTAAAAGATTAAATATAATAAATGCCCCAAATTATAAAGATGATGATTTTTATTTTAGATTCCACAAATGTTTTTAAAAAGTCTGTATTTTGAGCCTGAAACGTCAATACAGAAAAGTCTGTATTTTGAGATTATTTTAAAGTGATTACCACATAAAATGGCAGAATTTTTCTTTAAGGGGGAAAAATACTTAATTGTGGCAGAGGAAATTGTGTTGTTGTTGGACCAACCATTTGACTATGAGAAGGAAACTCCAATTGTGCAACTCAAATTTTCAACCACACGTGCAGGGAATAGGGAATTTTCTGCACAAACAGAATATTTACAGCACAGAATTAAGAGGTAGAAGAATCATAGTTGGCTCTAGCACTGCCTGCTGAGATGGCTAAAATGCAGCTCCACTAACTATAGGGACCACCTTCACTGCATGACACTCTCATGACAAAATCACAGCTGGCCGGGACCTTAGGGACAAGGAGGCCAGGCTGTGACCCCGTGTAAGAATGTCTTACCCTGTGTCCCTGACAGATGGCCTGCTCAGCTCCAGCTGGAACTCAGCACCTTAGAAAAATAGCCCTGCTCACTTCTGGATGTTTCGAGAGGTTAAAAGGTTTCACTTAACATTGTATCAAAATTTCTGTCATTGGGTCTTTATCTGTTTGTCACATATCAGAGACCCGAAAAATCTATTCCTTTGATAGGATAACACTTCACGTATTTTGTTACATCTATTATCAAGCCTTTCCGTCTTGAGGGCTGAAACATCCCCAATTTTTTTAAACTATTTTATGCTTGGCATGATTTCCAGAATCTTCACCATCTTTATCTTCTTCTGCTGGGCAAGTTCACCTTTCCAAAACTTGTCTTAAAGTGTAGCATCTGTAGCTAGACATAGTATTCGGATGTAGTCTGACCATTAAAAATGTGATGAAACTACTAATTACTATATTTTTAAAGTGTATCGCTAAAAATAGAGCAAATGGGCCTTTTATGTTTTTAGTCATAGTTGGTTCATATTAACTTATTTTGAAAAAGCAGAATCTTTTGCACAGAAAATGATTCCAAATACAATTGATTTTTAAAACATACATTTTTCTCTATAAGCTTAAATCTCATGCATTCCATTCATATTGCAATACAAATATTAATAGCTAGACTGAAGTGTGGATGAGTCCTTGAAGAAAAGAACAAATTTTTATTAAGGTAGATTAACAAAGCAAACATAAAAGTATCTTTCTGGTTGGAAAGTAAATACTGTAAATACATTGAATTACCTAAAAATATTTATTAAATGAATGCATCCCATATAATATTCCCTATGGAGCTTTTTAAGGATCTTAACAAAGTGTTTCTGAAGTTCATCAAAAGAACATAGCTAGAAACCAACAAGCATTTGAGAAAAAGAAATATGTGAGTTCATAATACCAAATATTAAGACATATGATAAAACTCTAAAAATTTAAACAGCGTCTAGAGTACACAGAAATCAGAATTCATAGCCCTGAAGCAGACAATGTATTAAATACACACACACACACACACGCACACACACACACACACACACACGATTTTTCATCACGAATCAGTGGAAAGAGAAAATATGAGTCTAGGAAATTTTGACTCATTCATTTCTGGTGAGATTACAAAATTGGCACAATATTTCTAGGGAGAATTTTGGAACTATTTATCAAATCTTTACAAATATTCTACATTTTTATACAGAAAATTCCTGTCTAGAAACCCTAAGAAAATAATCAGATATTTGGACCAAGAACAGTACATGTTATTTATTTATATAGGAAAGAAAAGGAAAAATGTATGATTCTAATAATAGTGGAAGAAATGAAAAAGTGTGTTCCATCTATTGATAAGCAAACACTAGTTTCTGTAAGAAGCCACCTCCAGATATAATGCTTCAAATATAAAAGAATGTACTTTATATAAGTATAGACCACGTTTCTGATTAGTGATGGCTCTTCCCTAATCCATGATTCAGGGACCCAGGTTCCTTTCAGTTTATGGCTTTGCCTTTTTCGATCCATAGCTTCCAGTGAAGCCAGTCTCATTCTGACAAGAGGCAAAAGCTCTTGAAGTAACACACGTATGAGATGTTGCTTTCTGTTCACAGTCTGTTTGCAGGAACTCAGTTCACAAGCACATCCAGCTTCCAGGGAGGCTGGGAAGGATAGCTGAGCTACAGGCACTGGATGAAAGGAAGTTATATTTAGTGAGCAACTAAGCTGTAGCACCATACCTCCCCTCTGGTCTTCAAATTGTACCTTTCTTTCCAGAGTATACCCACCCCTCCTCCAGGGAAACAATCAAGTTACCCATCTTAAAGGCCAGGGATCGCTAAATGAGGGGCGCTCTCTCCATCAGGTCTGCAATAAAGTTTCTTTTGGGTCCAGGACCAATTATTTCTTGCTCCATAGGTAAAATAACTTCAGGGGAAAAAAAAAGAAACACTATTTGGAAAAACCTTAGGAGAGAAATAGATCGATTCTTAGTCCATAGCAATTATGAAATCTGAGCAGACATTTGGGGGACCCAAAGATGACTTTAAGGTTTAAGCAGTGAAAGATTATTTTTGTTTTGTCCAGGTTTGTGTTCTTCCATCAAACGATTACTAGGTTCCTGTTCTTTTGCTTTCCTACCTCCTGTTCTTTTGTTTTGTTACATTAAATTCTCAGAATGTATTCATCTTATAGTGCTTTTTAAATTTATTTATTTATTTATTTTTATTTTTATGGCTATGTTGGGTCTTCGTTTCTGTGCAAGGGCTTTCTCTAGTTGTGGCAAGCGGGGGCCACTCTTCATCGCGGCGCGCGGGCCTCTCACTGTCGTGGCCTCTCTTGTTGCGGAGCACAGGCTCCAGACGCGCAGGCTCAGTAATTGTGGCTCACGGGCCCAGCTGTTCCGCGGCATGTGGGATCTTCCCGGACCAGGGCTCGAACCCGTGTTCCCTGCATTGGCAGGCAGATTCTCAACCACTGCGCCACCAGGGAAGCCCCTTATAGTGCTTTTTAAATTTTGTTTTTCTTATTCCTTTTTTTTAATCTCCTATTACCAGTGCTTAATTAATTTAATTCCATTTTTTTGTAATTCAGTGTTGATTGCTTACTGCTGTGAATTTTATCTCTGTAGAGCTGAATCTGTGTCACATATTTTTGATATGTAGCGTAGTATCATTTTTCTTGTTGTTCTGAAATTTGTTTTGATATTTTTGGAGCCAAAAGGAAATCAAAGATAGAAAACATTTCAGTATGTCCAAGTGGCTAGATATTTGTGTTTGTTTCTAATGTTGCTCTTATTTTCTAGCTTTATCAGAGTGTACTCAACTTATTTGATTTTTATTATTTCAATTTTTAAATGTATTTGTGCTTTTATATTTGGTCTGTTATAAGTTCATTATTTTTGCAAATGTTACAAGAGCTTGCAAAGAAACCCCATTCTCTGTTGGATACAAAGCTTATTATCTGTCTTTATATAAAGATGTTTCATTCACAAGTTTTTTTTACCCCCCTTTGGATTAATATTTCAGTTGATTGGATTCTGTCTCGTGCTTGGTTAAAAATTTTATGGTCATACAATTTCCCCTTGATAGACTATAGATATTACTTCACTTAATTCTGCATATGATATGAGAAGTGCTGGCGTTAGTGACGAGCTTCTTCTGATTGGAAATTCATGCAATTATTTCTTCACTGTAGATATCAAGAGAAGTCATCATGATTAACCCATTGTTTGCCTTCTTCTATATCTATCATTTTCTATCCAATTGTATTTATCTTATTTTTATTATATAAAGTTACACAGTTTTTCTCTCTCAGAACTTCCGTATCTCTGAACATGATTTCAAAAGTACTTTCTCTACATCCATCTGCTTTTAATATGGACTGTCATTTCTATAATAGTTTTCTTACTTTCTATTATTCCCTTCTTTATTTTAGCTTATTTGTTGTTGTTGTTGTTGTTGTTTTTCTTTCCCCAAAACGGCAATCGTACGATCATGGGATGCCTTCATTTAATAATCTGGTACAGGCATCTGAACATCAATGAACGTATATGCTAACTTCTTGAAAAACAGGCTTTCCCATAAGACATCAAGAGGAGTCTAGTGTCATTTACTGACTTACCTAGGAAAAATTTTCTCCTCCACTAGGGTGGTCACTTCGTGGCTGGGTATTTGAACTCTTTTTCTTTTTCTTGTTTTTTCTTAACATCTTTATTGGAGTATAATTGCCTCACAATGTTGTGTTAGGTTCTGCTTCATAACACAGTGAATCAGCTATAAGTATACATATATCCCCATATCCCCTCCCTCTTGTGTCTCCCTCCCACCCTCCCTCTCCCACCCCTCTAGGTGGTCACAAAGCACCGAGCTGATCTCCCTGTGCTATGTGGCTGCTTCCCACTAGCTATCTATTTTACGTTTGGTAGTGTATATATGTCCTTGCCACTCTCTCACTTTGTCACAGCTTACCCTTCCCCCACCCCATATCCTCAAGTCCATTCTCTAGTAGGTCTGAGTCTTTATTCCCGTCTTGCCTCTAGGTTCTTCATGACCTTTTTTTTTTTTTTTTCCTTAGATTCCATATATGTGTGTTAGCATATGGTATTTGCTTTCCTCCTTCTGACTTACTTCACTCTGTATGACAGACTCTAGGTCCATCCACATCACTACAAATAACTCAATTTCATTTCTTTTTATGGCTGAGTAATATTCCATTGTATATATGTGCCACACCTTCTTTATCCATTCATCTGTCGATGGACACTTAGGTTGCTTCCATGTCCTGGATATTGTAAATAGTGCTGCAATGAACATTTTGGTACATGACTCTTTTTGAATTATGGCTTTCTCAGGGTATGTGCCCAGTAGTGGGATTGCTGGATCATATGGTAGTTCTATTTTTAGTTTTTTAAGGAACCTCCATACTGTTCTCCATAGTGGCTGTATAAATTTACATTCCCACCAACAGTGCAAGAGAGTTCCCTTTTCTCCACACCCTCTCCAGCATTTATTGTTTGTAGATTTTTTTGATGATGGCCATTCTGACCGGTGTGAGGTGATACCTCACTGTGGTTTTGATTTGCATTTCTCTGATGATTAGTTGAGCATCCTTTCATGTGTTTGTTGGTAATCTGTGTATCTTCTTTGGAGAAATGTCTATTTAGGTCTTCTGCCCATTTTTGGATTGGGTTGTTTGGTTTTTTGATATTGAGCTGCATGAGCTGCTTGTATATTTTTGAAATTAATCCTTTGTCAGTTGCTTAGTTTGCAAATATTTTCTCCCATTCTGAGGGTTGTCTTTTCATCTTGTTTATGGTTCCTTTGCTATGAAAAAACTTTTAAGTTTCATTAGGTCCCATTTGTTTATTTTTGTTTTCATTTCCATTTCTCTAGGAGGTGGGTCAAAAAGGATCTTGCTGTGATTTATGTCATAGAGTGTTCTGCCTATGTTTTCCTCTGAGAGTTTGATAGTGTCTGGCCTTACATTTAGGTCTTTAATCCATTTTGAGTTTATTTTTCTGTATGGTGTTAGGAAGTGTTCTAGTTTCATCCTTTTACATGTAGCTGTCCAGTTTTCCCAGCACCACTTATTGAAGAGGCTGTCTTTTCTCCGTTGTATATTCTTGCCTCCTTTATCAAAGTAAGGTGGCCGTATGTGTATGGGTTTATCTCTGGGCTTTCTATCCTATTCCATTGAGTTATATTTCTGTTTTTGTGCCAGTACCATACTGTCTTGATTACTGTAGCTTTGTAGTGTAGTTGGAAGTCAGGAAGCCTGATTCCTCCAGCTCCGTTTTTCTCTCTCAAGATTGCTTTGGCTATTCGGGGTCTTTTGTGTTTCCATACAAATTGTAAAATTTTTTGTTCTAGTTCTGTGAAAAATGCCATTGGTAGTTTGATAGGGATTGCACCGTATCTGTAGATTGCTTTGGGTAGTATAGTCATTTTCACAATGTTGATTCTTCCAATCCAAGAACCTGGTATATCTCTCCATCTGTTTGTATTGTCTTTAATTTCTTTCATCAGTGTCTTATAGTTTTCTGCATACAGGTCTTCTGTCTCCTTAGGTAGGTTTATTCCTAGGTATTTTATTCTTTTTGTTGCAGTGGTAAATGGGAGTGTTTCCTTAATTTCTCTTTCAGATTTTTCGTTGTTAGTGTATAGGAATGCAGGAGATTTCTGTGTATTAATTTTTAATTAATTAACTTTACCAGATTCATTGATTAGCTCTAGTAGCTTTCTGGTAACATCTTTAGGATTCTCTATGTATAGTATCATGTCATCTTCAAACAGTGACAGATTTACTTCTTCTTTTTCCATTTGGATTCCTTTTATTTCTTTTTCTTCTCTGATTGCCGTGGCTAAAACTTCCAGAACTATGTTCAATAATAGTGGTGAGAGTGGGCAACCTTGTCTTATCCCTGATCTTAGAGGAAATGTAGCTTATTTGTTTTAAAAAAAATCTAATTCTATTTTATCCCATTTTCATTTTATATTTATTCTTTAACAATTTTATTTAAATAACTCAGTTATTTAATTTTTTAATCATGTTTTTAGAAGTGTCTCATCCAAAACACTTATCTAAAAGTGTTTCCTGGGCTTCCCTGGTGGCGCAGTGGTTAAGAATCCTCCTGCCAGTGCCGGGGACACGGGTTCGAGCCCTGGTCTGGGAAGATCGCACATACTGTGGCACCACTAGGCCCGTGCGCCACAACTACTGAGCCTGCGCTCTAGAGCCCGTGAGCCACAACTACTGAGCCCACGTGCTACATCTACCAAATCCTGCACACCTAGAGCCCGTGCTCCACAGCAAGAGAAGCCACCACAGTGAGAAGCCCGCGCACCTCAACGAAGAGTAGACCCTGCTCACCACAACTAGAGAAAGCCCGCGCACAGCAAAGAGGACCCAACGCAACCAAAACTACATAAATAAAATAGAAGTGTTTCCTGGTATCACCCCACTTGTTTTGAACTCTCTCCTTTTTACTTTTTGTTTTTTGCTTTTTTAGTTTCAAGTATCTGTGCACAGATCTCTTGTTGTATTTATTCTATCTATAGTTCATCATCAAATGGCCACAGATCTTACTAAACTTACTACTTGCGTCAGAGTGGTAGGGTAGACTCTCTTTGTCTCAGCTCTTATTTTTTCATTTATAAACTGGTTTAATTATTTCCTTCTAACTTAACTTGGAGGCTAGACTACTGATAGTTTGAAACATCTTTTCAGTTTTTAGCTCCTTGGAGACAGGTGGGGCCAGTGGGTTACAGAAGAGCTGAGGAGCCTCCATTCAATTTTTCTATGTAAGAAACTATGTTCTGTCAAAGCTGATAAATTCAACCTCAGATTGTAGCCATTGCCCGCTACCAAGTAGCGCTTGCAGATGGAAAGCCATGTCTCTGTCCAGACCCAGGACTCGGGGTGAAGACGTGGAGCACACTTATTTCTGCTTTTGTTTGATACTTGAATGTTAACTTATCTCTTCTTAGGAACATCATTCAAAATCTATAAAGCTGAATTCCAGGTGGATGCTTCCCCTAAAACTTTGCATCACCACAGGCCTTGTTATTTTTTTTCCCCCAGCTCAAAGCAACTACAAACGGCACTTCCTTCATTGAGCTTTCTTTTCTCTGTTTTCCTTTGATGAGGAAGTGGACGCGATACATTGCCCATTTCCCAGTCTTCATTTTCCCAAGTAAAGAATTCTTGATTAGGACCCTTCAGGATCCCCTTACTTATGTTTAAAGAAATTTGCCATCTGTGTTGTTTCCGGAGAGAGATGTATTAGTTCTTGATGTCCTATTTCATTTAGGCTAAGGTTGTCACTGTTTCTAAAAGATATTACATAGCTTGATAATGTGGCTGTTCCTTAGCTTATTATAGTTAAGGCTAAATTTCATTGCTTTTGATCATTTCAGTAATTTTAAGCAGAAATTTCTGCAAAAACAACTTCATTCTCTTCTTCTACCAGAATCACATGATGTGCTACCCAAGACTTTGTCTATCTAAAAATATCTTTTTTGTTGCTTTCAGGCATGAAGGATTACTTAGATTAATACATATTCTCAAATCACAATATTTTTGTTTTGTACTTTTTATTGCTCATTGCCCTCTGGTACCTAATTTTGCAAAATCCGAAGAAGCCTTACTTTTGCTTTCTTTATAAGTAACACGTTACTTTTTTGTGCTTGAGTACTTGAACTTCAAGACTTTCTTCAGGATTATAGAGGGAAATATATCAGCGTCACTCGTCATATTTCTGCAAGTTTCTGTAAAAGAGGAACATAACCATCACTGTTATCATCACAGTGAAGCATTTTTTAATAGTTTTGACGTTCTGTCTCCCACTTCTTACTCCTCCTCATTGAAAGGGAAGCTTCAAAGACCAGTGAGAGCCAGGCATCCTTTGTTTCCTCTACAGACTGGCTGGAATATATGGAAGGTCACTGCTCACCTGTGGTCATATATCTTGCTGCTTTCCTTCTCTTGTAGGTATCTGCCCATAAAAGTGAAATTTGTTCTATTTCCAATGCTTGGTAATGTCTCCAAGGCCAGCCCTGGCCCTTCGGGGGAAGGTCTGCTGTCTCCAGCTATTTATTCATAACTGAGTAGGTGAATTCATTTTGAGAAGAAGTTGTAAAACATCCCATGTGAAATGAAGCTGCTTCCTCCAATCAAGAAATAGCTTGATGTTATATTTCAGTGTCCAGTTGGCCCTTGCATCTACTTCATTTAGCTAAGAAATCAAGGGTAGGCAGAGAGATGATTAATAAGCCCCAACAAAACCCCTACAATGTAATTCTATGATTTTAACTACGTTATTAGTTTTGTTTTCCTGATTCCTGGTGGACTCTTTTTATAATGTAGATATGAACCTTTAACTGATATTTTTATACAATTTTTTGAGAGAAAAGAAGATGTAAATATGGAGGATTGCATTCATGGCCTCGTTTCTCTTTAGTTTTTATGTGTGCATTTGTTTGTTTAATATGTGCAATATAATTCCAGATTCTAGACTCTGCATTGATAGTTCCCTTTCCTGGTATAGAAATAGCACTGACCTCTAAGATCAAATATATCCTGTGAGAGGAGTTCACTGGAGCCACTCTCTTGACAGTTTTCTCTAATATCTACGCCATCTCTTGTAATAGCTCCTTAAACTCTCAGCCCAATTTATTGGGCGACCACTTGCCAATTTGGTAAACCGTCCCTCCTGACATATGAACATGACCGCTGGATGATTCCACTTGTTACTATCACTAGAGATATATCTAACTAGCATGTTGGTCTCAAGTACTTTTCCTTAGCCTGACCTTACATATTCTGTGTCTGGCTGAAATTCTCAACGGGACTGGCAATTTAGTGACTTCCATGGTTTTCACCATAAATGCAAGTTCTCTCTTCTATATTTCAGAGGCAAGGAAGAGATGATAAACCACATGTGTGTCCTTATGCCCCTATTTTCCCTCACAATTCTTGAATTACAAACCTTGAAAGTAGTAAATATTTCAATCTCTGGAACCTTAGAAAGAGAAAAAAATAAATAAGAAAAAAGCAAGCAAGGTCTTTCACATAGCAAACACATGCATGGATTTCTCTGTCCATATTCAAATATGGAAGAATGATTATAAAGCTACAGGAAGCTAAACTGTGCTTTCCCACCCAATGTTCAACTGAATCTATTTGTGTTTCTATAACACATAGTTCAATTAAATGTGAATTCATCTACATATCAAATACTTGGGAGGAAAGAAAGCAAGAACAAATAGATTGTTTTATTATCAGTAAATATTATATTTGACCAATTTGCTTTCACAAAGAGAAGGGAGATAAGATCATTTAGGCCTGGATGATATTCTGACTTTCAAAAAGACATGGCAAACTTCTGTGAATTTCCCTATTTCATGTATTATGCTTTTGTCAAGTTGAATGTCAACTAACATTTATTTTACTAATTTACAAATTTTTCTAATTTGCAAAGAACTAAGTTCAGTTCTTTGCACTTGAACAGCATCCACATTGCCAGTCACTGTTACGGTTATATAGTTTTTATTCTAAGAGCCCATTGGTTCTGAAGAACAGAGACGTAATGAGTCATTTAATTCAAAGATACTGGACACCATATTGAGGGAATAAATAGTTCCAAAAACACTGACAGTATCTGAAATAGGCTTTGGATTGGTGATTTGTGCTAAGCAGTCCTAAGTACTCACAAATGGAGTGTGAATACACAGCAGAAGAGGAAGAAAAGCTAAACAAATGTCACTTTTTTCAGGAACCCATAGTACATGGCTAAGAATGCATTTTTCATATTTACAGATGAAAGTAAATTAGCTATAATATGCTTCTAACTGGGCTTTATCTGAAGGTTGGAAGTGGTGTTAATATTTGCAAATGCAAAGGTATTTAAGTGGATACTACTAAATCTACCACAGCAACTCACAGCCCGAAAGCAATTTGTATTTTGTTGTTGTACATGTTGATATAAAAGGAAAGAACATAATGAACTGAAGTTTTTTCCCCCAAAGGAACTTGACCTCGTTAGTGGGGAAAAAAAAAAAAAAAGAAGAAGAATCAAAGTAAAATAAAAAACAGCTGTTTGGCCTAAAGGACGAAAAGGATTCCCCAGTGACAGATTTACAATCAAGAGAAAATTGGGTCCAAAGAAATGAAATGAAGACAGCCAACGTGATTGTCTCTAAATTTATATAAAATAGTTTAAGTATCAAAGGACAGGAAGGAGAAATGTCTCCAAAGAACCAAACTTTACAGTTACTCTCCAAAAGGAACAAGGAGGAAAGAAGAAACAAACTGCAGTATTTGTATATATTACACGTTTCAGAATTTTCTTTAAAGCTGCCACAAAGTTTCAATATATCTTTAGCATATACTTAACACAGCTACATCAAAGATGAGCTGAGGGAGGGTGGGAGGGAGGCGCAAGAGGGAGGGGATATGGGGATATATGTATACGTATAGCTGATTCACTTGGTTATACAGCAGAAACTAACACAACGTTGTAAAGCAATTATAATCCAATAAAGACGTTAAAAAAAAAAATGAGCGGATGCTAAGCCCTAACTCTAACCACATCACAGCCTGCCTCTTGGATGCAGAGACATCACATATGTCCTATAACAACAAATAAACACTTCTGAAATGATGGGCGCGTGGGATAAAAAATATAAATTCAAAATACACGTCTTATTTCTTTAGCAATTAGATTAAAACCAAGCATGCAAAGGAATTAGAATCAGAAGTGGTAGTGACCTCTGGGCCTGCATTGATCAACTCAATCCATCCAGAAACTGCAAACTGACTTTCATTCTTCATATGAAAAAAAAAAAATCATTATTACATATAAATGCACAGATATTTTCAATGGGCTACTCTTTGCTCTCACAAGGAACAGCCTAAAATCCTTAACATGTGCCAGGTGCCTGCCCTATGCTTGCAAACTATGTTATTACATCGATAGGCATAAACACCAAATGCCTCACCAACTTGTTGATTTGAAGATGACTTAAGAGTCTCAAAATATAATCCCAAGGCCTTTTTTAATAAATGTGTTTCATTTTAGTCTGCTTTAGTGTCATATCCCAAAAGATATGGTTCATTTTTCAATCAATTGATTTAGTTCAGTTCTTTCTGTTTGGTGGGAGGGCAGAGATTAAATCTTCGTAGTGTTAAGATCTCATGGAATCCTAAGGACTCGAACTTCAGTTATCACTTTGTGTGCCGGCGCTCAATTCCTGTCATTTACTTTTCCCTTCACCTGTCACAACATGAAATGGTTATGAGCTTTATGCTTCCTTCTGAACCAAAATGAAATTTTGCCCAACTATCCTGTCAGAGGAGTAGCTTGAAGGCATACAAAAGTCATAAGATAAAAACTTTTGAGCTTATTTTCTCTAATAAACATATTCAATTTTTTTTTTAGTTAGAAAAGAACTCCAACTTGTTAAGATAAGATTTCCTTTAGTTACCTCTTGATGCTTTTAATAGTATACCCATTGCTTGGTGCTCCGTAAAGATATTCACAAATATAAATAAAAAGTCCATTTATAGGATCTTTTGAATTGACGTAATATTAAAAATGGGGATGCAGGTAATTAATGATACCAGAAAAAATACTTCCAAATATCCATCCAATACTTTCAAATATCCAAATGATTTCTGTGTGAATACAATGTACACAAAATGAATAATAGTTGGGCCATTTTTTTCAGCATATCATGCTAATATCAAAAGGAAAAGAATAATGATAACTGACGACATCCCAATTCAATAGAAAAACAGAATTGCAGATGTTGTGGCTTTTAACCAGAAGAGGCTAGACCCCTAACAAGAAAACTCTCTGGTGGCCAGAACTACTGAGCACACATCTGGAAACGAAGAGACACTAAAACTTGATGAGAGTTCTGGAGTGCCCAGAGACGCAAAGCAAGCTTCCAAGTTGAAAACTCACAGAATTCTCTCCAGTTGCTTTGCCTGAAATTTAAATTATATGTTACAGAATTTGGGGGTCTTCCTAACTAGATGGGGGGAAAATAGATAATTTTTGAGACAACTGAAAGAAAATTGCTTTCCTTTCAAAGTATTGACTACAGTATTTGTGCATAAACGTGAAAATCCCACTGAAAGAGTTTCCTGCGAGCTGTTACAGATGGTGCTTATAGAAGAGGCGTTATCTCTGTGAGGATCTCAAAGGCAAACTTGACCACACTCATAACAAAAGAGCCACAAAAAGAATAAATGTATAGATGGTTCTTCCAGCCCAGATTCTGTCAGCCACAGTGGATGAGGAACACCTTTGGAAATGTAAGGACCAGGGTTGTAATCTACAACTAGGAGCTAGGAACTAAATGTTCTTAAATGTATTCAGATTTTCTGCCTTTTGAAGACACTGGGTTCCAAAATGTTTCCAAGTGAATTTATGCAGCAGATATGTTGCATTTTTCAAGAATAATTCATTTATTTTCCTGTGTCTGTTAAACAAATATATGTTGCAGATATATACTTACGTGTGTGTGTGTATATAGACACATACAACCTCAGAATTGCATAAAATGAGCAGCGTTTTAAAGGAGTCCAGCTAAAAGTGAAAACGCTTGATTTGACATTTTAGTTTTTCCCTTCCTTATTATCCATAGGCACTAAGTGCTCCTTATGTATTTTTCAATCCTGAAAATAGCTTGCAAGGCTGCCCTCTCCCTGACTGTTTCCTTTCACATCACCTCAAACTCTGGGAATGCACGTTTGGATATAATTATAACAAATTTTTAGCAGATTCAAAAGGATTTCATTACATTTTGCACTGAACTGATTTTAAGAGGAATCCAATTTGTTTCCCATCCCCGAGGTAATGTAAGTAGATCTTATAAAGGCTTTAGTATTTTGTTTTAACAAAGTCAAATAGTTGTTTCCGAAGAAGCTAATATAATCTTGAGCTTTATCAATCTAGTATGACATCTGAAATGAGGAAGCTGAGAATCCCTCTCTCTGCTCTGCTTAGATCATTGTTGAAATATATGTCCATTCTGGGGACTTTGCTTTCAGAGAAACATTGTTGAATTTGAATTTTTCCAGAAAAGGGTGATATATTTGATAAGGGAATTCAAAACCATACTCAAGGGGAACCACTGGATGAACCACCCCAAAGAACATGGTAGGCCCCTCTATTTTATATTTCTATCAAGAAATTCAAGTTAGATTATATATAATATTCTTATAGGATGTATGTTAAGTACATTGAAGAGAGAACTTTATTACTTCTCGTTCAAGTTTATAAGTTAAAATCCATTGACTTAGTAAATCAAGTTTGAATTTGTGATCTAATTATATCACACATAAATAAAATGCACATTTTATATCACAAATATATAAAGTGCACATGCCTCACTTATTTTGGGTAGGAATTATGATTTTTTCTTTTATCTATATAAAATTGAATTTTGGCACTCTTATAGAAAATTGAATTTTTTATAGGAGCTAGACTTTCTTTATTCTATGGGTGCCTAAATTTTACAAAGCAAATATATTTTTAGAATATAATTAGAATAAAGGAATTTGATTACTTTTTACAGGTGCTCAGATTTTCTATAGTCTGTGGGTGCCTAGATTTTACAAACCAAAATTTATGTTTATAATATAATTAAAATGAAGGATTTTATCATAAATGATAAAAATATTTAAACATTTCAAATAAGGAGTATGACAGTGGAGTTAGAGTAATGATGGAGTTGAGGGATCTTATCCAGAAAAAAGCAGACAGGGCTCAGATATGTATGTTTGAGGAAAACGAAGGATGTCGATGAAGACACTCTCTTCTATTTTTTTAAACTAAGGTGAATGAACTGATGTTCTCAGAATTACGGCATTCCACTAGAACCACTTAATACGTAAGAGCTGAAAACGTCCCCTAAAGTTTCTCAGGGAGGACTTGCCATTCCCAGAAAACACATTTTTTTTCTCTATGCCGCAACACTTCCCATGCTTTTTTCCAAGCAGAACATCTAGCCTCTTTCCTCAAAAATTGACCCTTTCCTCCCAAATGGAGTTCTGCTGTCTCCAGGAAGACACAGCCTGGCCATCTCGGGAGGCACATATTGTCATGTTAATCCACTTCAAATTCTTCTAACACAGGCCCACTGCCTTCTCCTCATCCTGCTATGGCTGCCGTCACTTAAGAGGTCTTCATGGATCTGCCCTTTCCTTTGTCCCATGTTTCTATCACGATGCTCAATTATCTTCATTTCATTTAGTTACCTGAGCTTTAGGCACTTTTTTCACATCCGTTTGATTAGATATTTTTGTTTTCACTTTATTTTCCTATTATTCTTTTCCTTTAATTCTTTATTTTCCTATTATTCTTAGTTATTCACCACAAATAAGTGAATAATAGAATGAATATTGTCTCAGAAAATGTTTTAATGCCTGTTGAAAAATAAACCGTAGTCTATAAGGATACATCCTGAGTTTTTACCTAAAACGGTCCACATCCCTGTGCAAATATAAAATCAGTAGTGGGCAACTTTCTGTGCTCATTAGATTCCTCATGGGTTGTATTTAATTTTTTCTGTAATGCCTAAATTTATTCCACAGCAATTCCAAACAAAAACAAATATTTCATATATAACATACAGCAGTGTGAATTATATTTATCATGTTGCACCTTTCATCCTGGTACTTATTTATCTTATAACTGGAAGTTTGTACCTATTGAAAGTTGATAAGAGAGTAAATCCTGAGTTCTCATCGTAAGGAAAACTTTTTTATTTCTTTAATGTTGTATCTTATGAGATGCTGGGTGCTCACCAAACTTCTTGTAATAATCATATCATGATGTATAAAAATTTTGTAAACAAATATTTCAAAACAACATAATAGAATATATAGCAAAAAACAAACGAAACAAAACAACTTTCTTTAAAAGTAAAGAAGAGCAAAACGAATCAGGAATGTTTTAGGGATACATCTGAATTCATTTCTTTAGAAATTTCTCTCACTTACACCTGAATGCTCACATTGATTGACAGAGTTTTTTTCGTTTTTAATTTCTCATTCGAATCTCTGTGATGGGAGTTTGGGAGTTTACCAGTTGTCCTGCATGACAAACTGAGTGAGGAGTTAGTACGAGTAGGCTTTTGGAGGTCAAGTGACCTCTTCTGAGTCATGGGCCAAGGAATGGCATATCAACTGACTTGTCAAAGCAATTTTTTTTTGTCCCTAAACACAGAAGAAAGACACAATATGATTACCCATTCTGTGCTTTACCATTTCCCTCCAGTTTTATCTTTACCTGTCCCAGAACTGATGAGAAGGTTATTTTTTCTTCTAAAAGAAAAAGTAGAAAAAGAGAAAGGGACTACTCCATTGACAGATCAGAAATGTTATATTACAAAAACAAAAAGAACAAAAAGATTATAAAAGAGGATTATAAGGGAGGCTTTCAAAAGACCTGCACTTCAATATAGGCCAAACCCTGTTGGCTGTCCTCATCCTGGCTTGATTGGCAGAATACATCTTCCCTGTTGGTAAAACAATTCACTCAGAACTGATTGCCTAAGGTCTTGAGTGCAGCAAAAATCTTTCTCTGGTAACATTTGCTGATGTCTACATGGAAGCTATTTCTGTAACTTCTTTAAAGTAAAATATATAAATTACACTCTCTTAATGCATTCACTATGAAGGCAGAACTCAGTGATCATTTGTATGAAATATGCTCTATTGTCACTGCAAACATTAATTGTTTATAGATTTATTTCCTAAAAATGAAAGGCCTACAGGCTTCTCAAAAACCACAGGGTAATCGGTTTTCTATAAACTGGCAAGCTCTTGCAAAAGGAGAAAGAATGTTCTGAAATTGAAAAACAATGCAAGTATTTGTAAATATTTCAATCTATAATGAAACATGCCAACTTTTCTTTAAAATGATAGAAAAAAATGAATGAATGAATGAGTGAATACTTTAGGAAATGAATCCTTCAGGAAATTCTACAGATGACTTAGACTGCCTAGAAGTTATAAATGAAACTGTAGCAAACCCTAAAAAATTGTCTTTAGGACAGAGGCCAATTACCAGTTCCAGAACACTTCTAATTGTGTCTCTGGCAGAGACATAGAATTAATTATTCCTTCATACGTATACCACTATTTAAAGGAACAGGATGCTGTTCAAAGTCCTCATTAGAAAAATTATCTCAAATCATTCCATTGTTACGTATGTAGACCAGGGCCTTGTCTTCTGATATAACTTCACAACAGTATTCTCTGTTTTCTTCTAAGTAACTTAAAGCGTTATATGTTTGTTGTTTTGTAAATCTTCCCATCATCCACAGAGGAGAGGAGTATGATAAAAGAGTAAGGTGAGTCGCTAAGAGAGGAAACTGATGTCCCTGCCCTAAACTGTCACTTCTTCTCACTCCATATGATCTGCCCTCCAGACCCTCCCAACACTCCTATGGCTTTGATAATCATCTGTGTGCTGATAACATAAATCTACATCTACAGCCCCCATTTTTTTCCTACGCTTCAAACCCCTATCTTTAACTGCACACACCCATCTATTCCACAGGCATCTCAAAATCCAATATGTACCTATAATCTTCTCCCATTAGTCTATTCCCCTACGGTAATCCCTAAACCAGAAAACAGCACCAGCTTCAACCCCATTAGGCAATCTGGTGACCTGTGTACATTATTAACCAACCCCCGTTCCCGTATGTACACACATCCACTTATCTTCACCTCTACCATCACTTCCCTAATCCAGACTACTATCATCATTTGCCTAAACCCACATTTTCTCCCAGTTTGCTAAATATGCACCCTGTTTCCTTCCAGTCTGTCATCCACATTACAGTTAAATCTTTCTATAGCTACTCTCTCAATAGTTTACAGTGCTTCAAAAGCATCATTTAGCCATTTGAAAAATTTCAGACTCCTTGACCTGGTTTAGCAGTGGGTATATGATCAGAGCCCAGCTTTCCTTTGTCACCTGATCTCTGTAACATTCTCCCTACTAAATTCTCCCCCCAACCACATAGATCTTTCTCTAGTTGCTTGGAATTACCACACGCCCTCCAAGTCTCTTCGTTCACATTGTCCCTGATGAAATATTCATCCTCCGTGTTCAGGCGACTAAATCTGATTCATCCTTCAGGTTTCACCTTAGAGGTTTTCCTGCCAGAAACCTTGCCTGATCCCTTAACTTGGACTTTCATATCACCATACGAAAAACACAGTGTTAGAGTTGGTTTTATTTATCCAAATGTGGCCTATACCCTCAGAAAAACACAATGTTAGAATGGGTTTTATTTATCCAAATGTGGCCTATACCCTCAGGAAGGACAGAGAATGTGTCTGCCTTGGGGATCACGGCAGCCCCTGCACCCAGCTGCCAGAGTTCTCAGCACTTACTAGTTACTCAATACATTCGGGTCAAATAGATGAAATTTTTAGGGCAGATGAAGTCCAGAACATGAGTTTTAGTCATGACTGTTACTAGGTTAGTCAATTAGGTCAAGGATAAAATAAAGCAGATATCAAAATCAGAGGCTGTTTTTAAAGATTTAGGAAACAGATTTTCAAAATGGGCTTATACGGTTTTCAACTGTCCTCCCTCTGCGACTTAAAAAGGCCAGATACTAGTTGGTAGAAGGCTTTTCCACATCAGAATTGAGTAAAAGCCAAACTATCTACAAAAAAACGTCCTCCGTCTCCTTATTTGTCATTATCCCCAATCTTAAGTGATATTAAATTAAATTTTTATTAAATTCTCATTTCTTTCTGTTAATTAACAGATTGGTTTGCTATTGTTATTACTGCTCAGGCTCTTTGCCTAATAAAGACTGATTGATTCAGCCTCCCACCTCCGGAGATCTGGAAGCAGTTTACTGGCAGTTTACTGGAACAGAGCCTGAGTTATCCTTATTCACGTGACATGAATAGCAGTAACTCTGTGATTTACAGCTGTGGTAGTGCTAATTTACTAATGGGATCAGATGGGTAGATTTAACTTTCCCAAGAAAATATTGAGTCTGGTCTAAGAGTCAAGCCCACTATAATCTCATATCACCAAGCTGTATTTCAAATCTCTCCTTTCACTAACATCACAGTTTGGATAAATGCTCTTGAAAGCAACACATTAAAGTGAATGACTAGGAAAAAAAATTTTTAGTTAAAAAAAAAAGTCTATATATCTCGTAAAATAAATAAATAAATGACTAAACATTGGCTCTGTGGTGATAAGGGGATTTTAATTTTATTTTTTCTATCTAGTTATTTCATATTCATTTCCAGGGTGTTTATAACTGATGATACACTGATTTTCATGGCTTCTTTCTTTTTAGACAGTTAGATATGGATATAAAGATACTGGTGTGGAGATATAGAGATGGATATAGATGTAGATGTAAATATAGATACAGATATAGAAAGAGATATAGATAAGATATAGATATAATGTTGGGTTTTTTTTTCTTTTCATCAATTTCTCTAAACTGTCATAGTGTTTAATGGTATGCTTTCCTTATATTTACAGATATACTTAAACTTTTTAAAGTTAACATCAATATTTTAAAACATTACTCCTTTGGGAATTCATTTCTTTAATTCATCATATTGATAAAAATAAGAAAATGGTTTAGAAAAATCTCAGTGGAAAACCTTATGTGAAATTCTTGCTTTTGAGGTAATTGTTTCTAAAAATAATACTTTTTAATGTGGATTACACCTTAAATGTGTAGTACTAAGGTTGCTTGGTTTTTCCTTCAGAAAGAGTAAGGAGAACTACAGTTCCTTTTTGTAATGTTCGCTTACACAGAAAGAGAAGTAAATATATATTCTAGTGACCTGGACATTGAGCACAGCTCATTAGCACCAGTTAGCATGTAATAGATATTTTGGCTAAAGAGGTTTATGGGTTTTACAAATAAGTTCTTCTTCCCACACACCGAATTTAACAGTTTTATAGTCCTTTACAAATTGCACCACCATTCAGGCACCTCGTCATTATACCAAGAGCCAAATTTTAATGATTTTTGTTGCCTCCAGCGCTGTATACATGTTCAGAAATGATGCACCCCAAACTCTGATTAAATGCCAAACTTTACTGATGAAAAACAGGTCCACTGAGTAAGTAATAATGATGAGTGAGATTTCATGCTCTTTTACTGCCAACAGACCATCAGAAACGGAATGCAGTTCATATAGAAACAGTCCTAGAGGGGTGGGATAGGGAGGGTGGGAGGGAGGGAGACGCAAGAGGGAAGAGATACGGGGACATATGTATATGTATAACTGATTCACTTTGTTATAAAGCAGAAACTAACACACCATTGTAAAGCAATTATACTCCAACAAAGATGTTAAAAAAAAAAAACCAAAAAACAGTCCTCTCAACAGTCAGGATGGCTGGCAGCCTCGGTAAACATGTAAATGAACTTGATAACCCTCTCTGTTTGGAGAATTCATGTAGAATACTCTCCTACTTGCTTTATTTCGTTTGGTTTAAAATGTCAAGGGGTTTGCAACGAGGCCATTAGCTTCTAAACTCCTAAATTAACTAAATGTGTACTATGATGGCTGACAAGTACCTGAAGTATGATGTGTAATGACTCTTGAGAAAACTGAGAAACATACAAGAGAATCTAATGTTTTACCAAGAATAATGTGTAAGGTAGCTAAAAGGAAGTATTATTAGGTTTCTACAACTACTGGGTGCTACCATCCTAAAAGCAAAGAATTGGCACCAGGAAGAATTATTTTATCTTGTTATAATTAACAAGGTATAATAATGTGATATTAATAATAAACAATATTTACTGACCACCTAATATTTGCTAGATCCAGTACCACATGCTTTACATATATGAATTCATATAACCTTTACGGTATTTTAGTGTAAAGAATATTACTCACATTTTACAGGTATGAACACTGAAGATCAGGGAGATTAAATACCTTGGTCAAGGTCACATATAAACTTTGGATATAGAGCCAGAGTTCACACCCTGGTATATTAGATCCAAACTCTCCTCACTACATAATATATAAGACACATGCACGTGCACACACACACACACACACACAATTTATATTTTGCTCATTCATTTTTAAACCGTTACTTATATTATGCACTCCATTGTAAATGAAATAAGAAGGGGCAAAACTAAGTGATCTATAAGCCAATTAATGAAAAATGACCATGCCATACACATTTAGTTGTCCCCTTCAAGGCTGAGTTGGTTCTAGACAAAATGAGAAGTTTTGAATTTGAGCCCCTCTAAACTTTATTTTGTACCTAGATTCCCACTACTTATCCTCCAGAAGCTGTTTGTCCTTCTTTAGTCTTCTGAGTGTCAAGACATCCCTCATGGCCACCCAACTCCACTGGGTTGGACAATAGCCCAAACTTGCCGATGGGAGAGAACTAGATAGACCCTATATGTGCACAAAAGGGGGTTCTTATACCACAGACGAGGAAGCCCAAAACTACGAATCTGGAGGCTTGTATAGGCCACCTACTGCCCCCTCTCCCTCCTAAGAGAGGGAGAGAAACCTTTGCTCCCTAACGTTTCACAACTGTTTGGAATCTGAGCAGATGACTCCATAACTCCAGATTTTATCCCGCTTTGGAAAACAAGCACATGTAGAAATAAATCCCTACCTTTCTCTGAAGTTTTCTCATTACCTCTTCAGTCATCTTTTGCTTCCTTTAACCCAAGCTGGTCCTTTACCCCGGTTCAGTTTTCTTTGCTCAGAAATCCCTAGACGTGCAGAAATGGGAAAACACGTCCTTCCTATCATCAGGCAGGCCTGAGTTTGAATCACAGATCCATGATTTACCAACTGATTGCTTTTGCACAGTGTTTTAATATCTTTAAGGTTCAGTTTCCTCAATTATAAAATTAAAAAAAATTAAAGGATGTAACTTAAAAGTTGTTTTGCAGTATAAGTTGGATGATGCATGTAAAGAACTGAAAACATTGCCTGGCTCCGTAGTAGAGACTTAATTCATGTTAGCTACAATAACTTATATTTTGAAATCCAGGAAGAAGCCTCTAAATTTTCTGTAACTAAAATATGAGGGTATTTTTAAATTGTTAAGCCTGAGGTTGAAAATGGTGTTTAAGCACAGTCACTAAGAGCAAAGTCTCTGAAATGAGCCGTTCCTGGGTTTGTGTTTGAATCCTGGCTCTACCATCTACGGGCCGTGTAACTTGGACATGTGACTTATAGGCATCTCTCAACCTTCAAAACCTTCTTTTCCTCATGTTTGAAAGGTTGATAATGAAACTTAACCCATTGGATCGTTACAAGAATTAAATGAGATAGTGTACAAAAAACATAAAACTAGGTATACAATAAGCTCTCAGTATATGTTAATCATCTCATTGTCGTTGTTTTAATTGTTATTGTTATTGCCATAGGAATTCTAGGAAGGTGGGTTCAGAAGTAAAATATTGTCAAGGGAACAGCTAGTGCACTCTTGGAGTGGAGTAAGGGTTCCTGAACTTCCATGGAAGCCGAGGGCACTAAGCCTGTCCAGAGCTGTGAGGGAACGTTCGTATGTCTCTACTTGCATTTACTCCAGGAAAGAGCCTCAGGCTTTGTAAAGAACATGCTCAGTTGTGTTTTCCCAAATGGGAGTGGTCTGCACTTAGACATGGTAGAGGGTTGACTAGTATTCTACTGTATTTCTAACGTAATGGAAGAGATGGCAGAGAAGAGGATAACATGTTTACCTTGAGTGGACCAGAGAAATCAAAGAAAGAGCTGTGATCATTTATTTCGCTATTCTTTGAACACAAAGAAATGAATCAAGCATCTTGAATGTTGACAAAATATGAATAACCTCTAAATGCTTTATAATAATGCAGACAGTAAACAGAGCACATTACTTTTAAAAAGAACAATGGATATCATAAGTTCAACTGTTTATTTATGAATATGAGTCTCAAAATCCACACAAGTGAAGGAATTATATTTAAAGGTAATGAAAATGCAAAGAACAGAAAAAAAAATCCTCAAAGCTGTGGGAGGGAAGCAAGAGAGAATTTCAAGGTAGCAATGGAAAGACAGTATGTCTTATAATGATTACTTCCATTTATTATCAAAGATATCACTTTAAAAACCTTTTTTTCTAGTTGAGCATACTTTATCTGGGTTAAGTACAGGCTTTGGTAAACACAGGAACACACAAATGGATGATTTAAAATGGTACTCTCCTGCAAGTCTCCTGGAGAATTGTTTTCCAACAAATAGAGTACTTCTTTTGTTTTAGAGCCTTTTATTTTAAATTAAATTAAGAACAAATTGCACATTACCTCTTCATGGTATTACTGCACTTAAGGCAGCAGGAAATCCTATAATATGATTCCTTTTCAAGGAAGTCAAATAGATCCCTTATTTCAACAATCATATCATTTTCTGCACCATCTGGAAAATTGATTCTGACTTTATCAGCCTTAATCATCTTCTTCAGATTTGGATCAGAAAATTCAATTCTTAATGCTGTTGAAGAGTTTAAATCAAACTTTCATAAACCCAGCCATTCAT